>NC_067114.1:36154298-36846587 GCF_021347895.1 Acanthochromis polyacanthus | reverse complement strand
ATCTTCAGTTACAGTCCAGAACATTTGTCATGTACAACCGAAACAACAAGAAGCACTTACTGAATTCAAAGTCCAGTCAATGCTCAAGTTGGTCCAATGAGACAGACATCTAATGAGCACATGAATCCTTGTACTGTCTTCTGTGTTGTGACTCCATCACAGCCGCTGTGGTGTTTGCTGAACAGATTTGGCCATCTTAAATACTCAAGCCACCACTTTCCTTCCTTGGAATTGCACAACGTTGCAGAGGTCCAAAACACTACCCCAACAAGAAGCACTTGCTACATCCATAAACAGTCAGTGTTCCTGTTAGGGTCGTATTAACAACCATGTGTGCACCACGAAATCATCCACAAAAAGCTGATTTTTAGTGATAACTCTGATTGTGTTGCTTGTAAAGTGCTGTCTCTCCTACGGAAATCAAGTCCTGCTCAGAAAAGGTGCCAGCAAGAAACATTGACACAACCAAGACAACCCAAAAGAGAAGCACTTATGAATACAATAATCATGAGTGGCTCCTTTCAGGTGCGTCCCAGAGTGGCTCACATCAAGGATATCCAGAATTGACAACGTTGCTTCGGTCAGTTGAAACTGCCCAAACAAGTCGCACTACTCAATTCAACAGTAAAGTCAGTGCTCAAGTTAGGGTAATATAAATGACTTCTTCACAGCAGAAAATCCTCTTCATTCTTCATAAATTTCATTTCCTGTGCTGGAGATGATTTTGACACGAGAGGACAGCAAAGACTTACCCCAAGCAATTAGCACTTACTGAACTCACAACTCAAGTCAGTGCTTATGTTAGAGTAGTGATGTGACCAGTTTCTCAAATCATCTACCCATTTAAAAAGCTGATAAAGTAACACACAAAACAACCCAAAAGAGAGCACTTATGAACACAAACACCATGAGTGTCCTCCTTTTGAGATGATCTGCATGTCATACACATCACACGTATCTTCAGTTACAGTCCAGAACATTTGTCATTTACAACCGAAACAACAAGAAGCACTTACTGAATTCAAAGTCCAGTCAATGCTCAAGTTGGTCCAATGAGACAGACATCTAATGAGCAGGCATCCCTTACTTGCCTCTTCTGTAGTCCACATGAATCCTTGTGCTGTCTTCTGTGTTGTGTCTCCATCACCGCCGCTGTGGTGTTTGCTGAAACAGGTTTGGCCATCTTAAATACTGAAAGCCACCACTCCCTCCACCTTGTTTTTGCACAAAGTTTCAATGGTCCAGGCATTGATCAGCCTAACGACTGTGCCATAGTGGCCAAAGTACCACCGTCACATTTTAAAATGCGGGTCGTTAGAACCGTGATGAAATTGCAAAAACATTTGAATGAGGTGACTTGGAGCAGCTTCTTCAAGTCGAAACAACCGAAACAACAAGAAGCACTCACTGAATTAAAAGTCAAGTCAATGCTCAAGTTGGTCCAATGAGACAGACATCTAATGAGCACATGAATCCTTGTGCTGTCTTCTGTGTTGTGACTCCATCACAGCCGCTGTGGTGTTTGCTGAACAGATTTGGCCTTCTTAAATACTCAGAGCCACCACTTTCCTTACTTGGAATTGCACAACGTTGCAGAGGTCCAAACCCTACCCCAACAAGAAGCACTTGCTACATCCATAAACAGAGTCAGTGTTCCCTGTTAGGGTGGTATTAACAACCATGTCTGCACCAGGGAATCATCCACAAAAGGCTGATTTTTAGTGATAACTCTGATTGTGTTGCTTGTAAAGTGCTGTTCTCCTACGGAAATCAAGTCCTGCTCAGAAAAAGTACCAGCAAGAAACATTGACACAACCAAGACAACCCAAAAGAGAAGCCACTTATGAATACAATAATCATGAGTGGCTCCTTTCAGGTGGTCCCAGAGTGGCTCACATTCAAGGATATCCAGAATTGACAACGTTGCTTCGGTCAGTTTGAAACTGCCCAAACAAGTCGCACTTACTCAATTCAACAGTAAAGTCAGTGCTCAAGTTAGGGTAATATAAATGACTTCTTCACAGCAGAAAATCCTCTTCATTCTTCATAAATTCTCATTTCCTGTGCTGGAGATGATTTTTGACACGAGAAGGACAGCAAGACTACCCCAACAATTAGCACTTACTGAACTCACAACTCAAGTCAGTGCTTATGTTAGAGTAGTGATGGTGACCAGTTTCTCAAATCATCTACCCATTTAAAAAAGCTGAAAAGTAACACACAAAACAACCCAAAGAGAGCCTTATGAACACAACAACCATGAGTGTCTCCCTTTGAGATGATCTGCATGTCATACACATCAACCGTATCTTCAGTTACAGTCCAGAAACATTTGTCATGTACAACCGAAACAACAACGAAGCACTTACTGAATCAAAGTCAGTCAATGCTCAAGTTGGTCCAATGAGACAGACATCTGATGAGCACATGAATCCTTGTGCTGTCTTCTGTGTTGTGTCTCCATCACAGCCGCTGTGGTGTTTGCTGAACAGATTTGGCCATCTTAAATACTCAGAGCCCACCACTTTCCTTACTTGGATTTGCACAACGTTGCAGATGTAAAAAACACTACCTCACAAGAAGCACTTGCTACATCCATAAACAGAGTCAGTGTTCCTGTTAGGGTCGGACTAACAACATGTCTGCACTCGGAAATCATCGACAAAAAGGGCATTTTTAGTGATAACTCTGATTGTGTTGCTTGTAAAGTGCTGTCTCTCCTACGGAAATCAAATCCTGCTCAGAAAAAGTACCAGCAAGAAACATTGACAACCAAGACAAACCCAAAAGAGAGCACTTATGAATACAATAATCGTGAGTGGCTCCTTTCAGGTGGTCCGAGAGTGGCTCACATTCAAGGATATCCAGATGACAACGTTGCTGTCGGTCAGTTGAAACTGCCCAAACAAGTCGCACTTACTCAATTCACAGTAAAGTCAGTGCTCAGTAGGGTAATATAAATGACTTCTTCACAGCACAAAATCCTCTTCATTCTTCATAAATTCTCATTTCCTGTGCTGGAGATGATTTTGACACGAGAGGACAGCAAGACTACCCCAACAATTAGCACTTACTGAACTCACAACTCAAGTCAGTGCTTATGTTAGAGTAGTGATGGTGACCAGTTTCTTCAAATCATCTACCCATTTAAAAAAAGCTGATAAAGTAACACACAAAACCACCCAAAAGAGAGCACTTAATGAAACAACAACCATGAGTGTCTCCCTTTGAGATGATCTGCATGTCATACACATCACACGTATCTTCACTTACAGTCCAGAACATGTCATGTACAACCGAAACAACAAGAAGCACTTACTGAATTCAAAGTCCAGTCAATGCTCAAGTTGGTCCCAATGAGACAGACATTAATGAGCACATGAATCCTTGTACTGTTTCTGTGTTGTGACTCCCATCACAGCCGCTGTGGTGTTTGCTGAACAGATTTGGCCATCTTAAATACTCAAAGCCACCACTTTCCTTCCTTGGAATTGCACAACGTTGCAGAGGTCCAAAACACTACCCCAACAAGAAGCACTTGCTACATCCATAAACAGTCAGTGTTCCTGTTAGGGTCGTATTAACAACCATGTGTGCACCACGAAATCATCCACAAAAAGCTGATTTTTAGTGATAACTCTGATTGTGTTGCTTGTAAGTGCTGTCTCTCCTACGGAAATCAAGTCCTGCTCAGAAAAGGTGCAGCAAGAAACATTGACACAACCAAGACAACCCAAAGAGAAGCACTTATGAATACAATAATCATGAGTGGCTCTTTCAGGTGGTCCAGAGTGGCTCACATTCCAAGGATATCCAGAATTGACAACGTTGCTTCGGTCAGTTGAAACTGCCCAAACAAGTCGCACTTACTCAATTCAACAGTAAAGTCAGTGCTCAAGTTAGGGTAATATAAATGACTTCTTCACAGCAGAAAATCCTCTTCATTCTTCATAAAATTCTCATTTCCTGTGCTGGAGATGATTTTTGACACGAGAGGACAGCAAGACTACCCCAACAATTAGCACTTACTGAACTCACACTCAAGTCAGTGCTTATGTTAGAGTAGTGATGGTGACCAGTTTCTCAAATCATCTACCCATTTAAAAAAGCTGATAAAGTAACACACAAAACAACCCAAAAGAGAGCACTTATGAACACAACAACCATTGAGTGTCTCCCTTTGAGATGATCTGCATGTCATACACATCACACGTATCTTCAGTTACAGTCCAGAACATTTGTCATTTACAACCGAAACAACAAGAAGCACTTACTGAATTCAAAGTCCAGTCAATGCTCAAGTTGGTCCAATGAGACAGACATCTAATGAGCAGCATCCCTTACTTGCCTCTTCTGTAGTCCACATGAATCCTTGTGCTGTCTTCTGTGTTGTGTCTCCATCACCGCCGCTGTGGTGTTTGCTGAACAGGTTTGGCCATCTTAAATACTGAAAGCCACCACTCCCTCCACCTTGTTTTGCACATAGTTTCAATGGTCCAGGCATTGATCAGCCTAACGACTGTGCCATAGTGGCCAAAGTACCACCGTCACATTTTAAATGCGGGTCGTTAGACCGTGATGAAATTGCAAAAACATTTGAATGAGGTGACTTGGAGCAGCTTCTTCAAGTCGAAACAACCGAAACAACAAGAAGCACTCACTGAATTAAAAGTCAAGTCAATGCTCAAGTTGGTCCAATGAGACAGACATCTAATGAGCACATGAATCCTTGTGCTGTCTTCTGTGTTGTGACTCCATCACAGCCGCTGTGGTGTTTGCTGAACAGATTTGGCCTTCTTAAATACTCAGAGCCACCACTTTCCTTACTTGGAATTGCACAACGTTGCAGAGGTCCAAAACACTACCCCAACAAGAAGCACTTGCTACATCCATAAACAGAGTCAGTGTTCCTGTTAGGGTGGTATTAACAACCATGTCTGCACCAGGGAATCATCCACAAAAGGCTGATTTTTAGTGATAACTCTGATTGTGTTGCTTGTAAAGTGCTGTCTCTCCTACGGAAATCAAGTCCTGCTCAGAAAAAGTACCAGCAAGAAACATTGACACAACCAAGACAACCCAAAAGAGAAGCACTTATGAATACAATAATCATGAGTGGCTCCTTTCAGGTGGTCCCAGAGTGGCTCACATTCAAGGATATCCAGAATTGACAACGTTGCTTCGGTCAGTTGAAACTGCCCAAACAAGTCGCACTTACTCAATTCAACAGTAAAGTCAGTGCTCAAGTTAGGGTAATATAAATGACTTCTTCACAGCAGAAAATCCTCTTCATTCTTCATAAATTCTCATTTCCTGTGCTGGAGATGATTTTTGACACGAGAGGACAGCAAGACTACCCCAACAATTAGCACTTACTGAACTCACAACTCAAGTCAGTGCTTATGTTAGAGTAGTGATGGTGACCAGTTTCTCAAATCATCTACCCATTTAAAAAAGCTGAAAAAGTAACACACAAAACAACCCAAAAGAGAGCACTTATGAACACAACAACCATGAGTGTCTCCCTTTGAGATGATCTGCATGTCATACACATCACACGTATCTTCAGTTACAGTCCAGAACATTTGTCATGTACAACCGAAACAACAAGAAGCACTTACTGAATTCAAAGTCAAGTCAATGCTCAAGTTGGTCCAATGAGACAGACATCTGATGAGCACATGAATCCTTGTGCTGTCTTCTGTGTTGTGTCTCCATCACAGCCGCTGTGGTGTTTGCTGAACAGATTTGGCCATCTTAAATACTCAGAGCCACCACTTTCCTTACTTGGATTTGCACAACGTTGCAGATGTAAAAAACACTACCTCAACAAGAAGCACTTGCTACATCCATAAACAGAGTCAGTGTTCCTGTTAGGGTCGGACTAACAACCATGTCTGCACTCGGAAATCATCGACAAAAAGGGCATTTTTAGTGATAACTCTGATTGTGTTGCTTGTAAAGTGCTGTCTCTCCTACGGAAATCAAATCCTGCTCAGAAAAAGTACCAGCAAGAAACATTGACACAACCAAGACAACCCAAAAGAGAAGCACTTATGAATACAATAATCGTGAGTGGCTCCTTTCAGGTGGTCCGAGAGTGGCTCACATTCAAGGATATCCAGAATTGACAACGTTGCTTCGGTCAGTTGAAACTGCCCAAACAAGTCGCACTTACTCAATTCAACAGTAAAGTCAGTGCTCAAGTTAGGGTAATATAAATGACTTCTTCACAGCAGAAAATCCTCTTCATTCTTCATAAATTCTCATTTCCTGTGCTGGAGATGATTTTTGACACGAGAGGACAGCAAGACTACCCCAACAATTAGCACTTACTGAACTCACAACTCAAGTCAGTGCTTATGTTAGAGTAGTGATGGTGACCAGTTTCTCAAATCATCTACCCATTTAAAAAAGCTGATAAAGTAACACACAAAACAACCCAAAAGAGAGCACTTATGAACACAACAACCATGAGTGTCTCCCTTTGAGATGATCTGCATGTCATACACATCACACGTATCTTCACTTACAGTCCAGAACATTTGTCATGTACAACCGAAACAACAAGAAGCACTTACTGAATTCAAAGTCCAGTCAATGCTCAAGTTGGTCCAATGAGACAGACATCTAATGAGCACATGAATCCTTGTACTGTCTTCTGTGTTGTGACTCCATCACAGCCGCTGTGGTGTTTGCTGAACAGATTTGGCCATCTTAAATACTCAAAGCCACCACTTTCCTTCCTTGGAATTGCACAACGTTGCAGAGGTCCAAAACACTACCCCAACAAGAAGCACTTGCTACATCCATAAACAGTCAGTGTTCCTGTTAGGGTCGTATTAACAACCATGTGTGCACCACGAAATCATCCACAAAAAGCTGATTTTTAGTGATAACTCTGATTGTGTTGCTTGTAAAGTGCTGTCTCTCCTACGGAAATCAAGTCCTGCTCAGAAAAGGTGCCAGCAAGAAACATTGACACAACCAAGACAACCCAAAAGAGAAGCACTTATGAATACAATAATCATGAGTGGCTCCTTTCAGGTGGTCCCAGAGTGGCTCACATTCAAGGATATCCAGAATTGACAACGTTGCTTCGGTCAGTTGAAACTGCCCAAACAAGTCGCACTTACTCAATTCAACAGTAAAGTCAGTGCTCAAGTTAGGGTAATATAAATGACTTCTTCACAGCAGAAAATCCTCTTCATTCTTCATAAATTCTCATTTCCTGTGCTGGAGATGATTTTTGACACGAGAGGACAGCAAGACTACCCCAACAATTAGCACTTACTGAACTCACAACTCAAGTCAGTGCTTATGTTAGAGTAGTGATGGTGACCAGTTTCTCAAATCATCTACCCATTTAAAAAAGCTGATAAAGTAACACACAAAACAACCCAAAAGAGAGCACTTATGAACACAACAACCATGAGTGTCTCCCTTTGAGATGATCTGCATGTCATACACATCACACGTATCTTCAGTTACAGTCCAGAACATTTGTCATTTACAACCGAAACAACAAGAAGCACTTACTGAATTCAAAGTCCAGTCAATGCTCAAGTTGGTCCAATGAGACAGACATCTAATGAGCAGCATCCCTTACTTGCCTCTTCTGTAGTCCACATGAATCCTTGTGCTGTCTTCTGTGTTGTGTCTCCATCACCGCCGCTGTGGTGTTTGCTGAACAGGTTTGGCCATCTTAAATACTGAAAGCCACCACTCCCTCCACCTTGTTTTGCACATAGTTTCAATGGTCCAGGCATTGATCAGCCTAACGACTGTGCCATAGTGGCCAAAGTACCACCGTCACATTTTAAATGCGGGTCGTTAGACCGTGATGAAATTGCAAAAACATTTGAATGAGGTGACTTGGAGCAGCTTCTTCAAGTCGAAACAACCGAAACAACAAGAAGCACTCACTGAATTAAAAGTCAAGTCAATGCTCAAGTTGGTCCAATGAGACAGACATCTAATGAGCACATGAATCCTTGTGCTGTCTTCTGTGTTGTGACTCCATCACAGCCGCTGTGGTGTTTGCTGAACAGATTTGGCCTTCTTAAATACTCAGAGCCACCACTTTCCTTACTTGGAATTGCACAACGTTGCAGAGGTCCAAAACACTACCCCAACAAGAAGCACTTGCTACATCCATAAACAGAGTCAGTGTTCCTGTTAGGGTGGTATTAACAACCATGTCTGCACCAGGGAATCATCCACAAAAGGCTGATTTTTAGTGATAACTCTGATTGTGTTGCTTGTAAAGTGCTGTCTCTCCTACGGAAATCAAGTCCTGCTCAGAAAAAGTACCAGCAAGAAACATTGACACAACCAAGACAACCCAAAAGAGAAGCACTTATGAATACAATAATCATGAGTGGCTCCTTTCAGGTGGTCCGAGAGTGGCTCACATTCAAGGATATCCAGAATTGACAACGTTGCTTCGGTCAGTTGAAACTGCCCAAACAAGTCGCACTTACTCAATTCAACAGTAAAGTCAGTGCTCAAGTTAGGGTAATATAAATGACTTCTTCACAGCAGAAAATCCTCTTCATTCTTCATAAATTCTCATTTCCTGTGCTGGAGATGATTTTTGACACGAGAGGACAGCAAGACTACCCCAACAATTAGCACTTACTGAACTCACAACTCAAGTCAGTGCTTATGTTAGAGTAGTGATGGTGACCAGTTTGTCAAATCATCTACCCATTTAAAAAAGCTGAAAAAGTAACACACAAAACAACCCAAAAGAGAGCACTTATGAACACAACAACCATGAGTGTCTCCCTTTGAGATGATCTGCATGTCATACACATCACACGTATCTTCAGTTACAGTCCAGAACATTTGTCATGTACAACCGAAACAACAAGAAGCACTTACTGAATTCAAAGTCAAGTCAATGCTCAAGTTGGTCCAATGAGACAGACATCTGATGAGCACATGAATCCTTGTGCTGTCTTCTGTGTTGTGTCTCCATCACAGCCGCTGTGGTGTTTGCTGAACAGGTTTGGCCATCTTAAAAACTCAAAGCCACCACTTTCCTGACTTGGATTTGCACAACGTTGCAGAGGTCTAAAACACTACCCCAACAAGAAGCACTTGCTACATCCATAAACAGAGTCAGTGTTCCTGTTAGGGTGGTATTAACAACCATGTCTGCACCAGGAAATCATCCACAAAAGGCTGATTTTTAGTGATAACTCTGATTGTGTTGCTTGTAAAGTGCTGTCTCTCCTACGGAAATCAAGTCCTGCTCAGAAAAGTACCAGCAAGAAACATTGACACAACCAAGACAATCCAAAAGAGAAGCACTTATGAATACAATAATCATGAGTGGCTCCTTTCAGGTGGTCCGAGAGTGGCTCACATTCAAGGATATCCAGAATTGACAACGTTGCTTCGGTCAGTTGAAACTGCCCAAACAAGTCGCACTTACTCAATTCAACAGTAAAGTCAGTGCTCAAGTTAGGGTAATATAAATGACTTCTTCACAGCAGAAAATCCTCTTCATTCTTCATAAATTCTCATTTCCTGTGCTGGAGATGATTTTTGACACGAGAGGACAGCAAGACTACTCCAACAATTAGCACTTACTGAACTCACAACTCAAGTCAGTGCTTATGTTAAGAGTAGTGATGGTGACCAGTTTCTCAAATCATCTACCCATTTAAAAAAGCTGAAAAAGTAACACACAAAACAACCCAAAAGAGAGCACTTATGAACACAACAACCATGAGTGTCTCCCTTTGAGATGATCTGCATGTCATACACATCACACGTATCTTCAGTTACAGTCCAGAACATTTGTCATGTACAACCGAAACAACAAGAAGCACTTACTGAATTCAAAGTCAAGTCAATGCTCAAGTTGGTCCAATGAGACAGACATCTAATGAGCAGCATCCCTTACTTGCCTCTTCTGTAGTGCACATGAATCCTTGTGCTGTCTTCTGTGTTGTGTCTCCATCACCGCCGCTGTGGTGTTTGCTGAACAGGTTTGGCCATCTTAAATACTGAAAGCCACCACTCCCTCCACCTTGTTTTGCACAAAGTTTCAATGGTCCAGGTATCGATCAGCCTAACGACTGTGCCATAGTGGCCAAAGTACCACCGTCACATTTTAAATGTGGGTCGTTAGACCGTGATGAGATTGCAAAAACATTTGAATGAGGTGACTTGGAGCAGCTTCTTCAAGTCGAAACAACCGAAACAACAAGAAGCACTCACTGAATTAAAAGTCAAGTCAATGCTCAAGTTGGTTCAATGAGACAGACATCTAATGAGCACATGAATCCTTGTGCTGTCTTCTGTGTTGTGACTCCATCACAGCGGCTGTGGTGTTTGCTGAACAGATTTGGCCATCTTAAATACTCAGAGCCACCACTTTCCTGACTCAGATTTGCACAACGTTGCAGAGGTCCAAAACACTACCCCAACAAGAAGCACTTGCTACATCCATAAACAGAGTCAGTGTTCCTGTTAGGGTCGTATTAACAACCATGTCTGCACCACAAAATCATCCACAAAAAGGGCATTTTTAGTGGTAACTCTGATTGTGTTGCTTGTAAAGTGCTGTCTCTCCTACGGAAATCAAGTCCTGCTCAGAAAAAGTACCAGCAAGAAACATTGAAACAACCAAGACAACCCAAAAGAGAAGCACTTATGAATACAATAATCATGAGTGGCTCCTTTCAGGTGGTCCGAGAGTGGCTCACATTCAAGGATATCCAGAATTGACAACGTTGCTTCGGTCAGTTGAAACTGCCCAAACAAGTCGCACTTACTCAATTCAACAGTAAAGTCAGTGCTCAAGTTAGGGTAATATAAATGACTTCTTCACAGCAGAAAATCCTCTTCATTCTTCATAAATTCTCATTTCCTGTGCTGGAGATGATTTTTGACACGAGAGGACAGCAAGACTACCCCAACAATTAGCACTTACTGAACTCACAACTCAAGTCAGTGCTTATGTTAGAGTAGTGATGGTGACCAGTTTCTCAAATCATCTACTCATGTAAAAAAGCTGAAAAAGTAACACACAAAACAACCCAAACGAGAGCACTTATGAACACAACAACCATGAGTGTCTCCCTTTGAGATGATCTGCATGTCATACACATCACACGTATCTTCACTTACAGTCAAGAACATTTGTCATGTACAACCGAAACAACAAGAAGCACTTACATTGAAAGCCACCACTTTCCTTACTTGGAATTGCACAACGTTGCAGAGGTCCAAAACACTAACCCAACAAGAAGCACTTGCTACATCCATAAACAGAGTCAGTGTTCCTGTTAGGGTCGTATTAACAACCATGTCTGCACCATGAAATCATCCACAAAAAGGGCATTTTTAGTGATAACTCTGATTGTGTTGCTTGTAAAGTGCTGTCTCTCCTACGGAAATCAAGTCCTGCTCAGAAAATGTACCAGCAAGAAACATTGACACAACCAAGACAACCCAAAAGAGAAGCACTTATGAATACAATAATCATGAGTGGCTCCTTTCAGGTGGTCTGAGAGTGGCTCACATTCAAGGATATCCAGAATTGACAACGTTGCTTCGGTCAGTTGAAACTGCCCAAACAAGTCGCACTTACTCAATTCAACAGTAAAGTCAGTGCTCAAGTTAGGGTAATATAAATGACTTCTTCACAGCAGAAAATCCTCTTCATTCTTCATAAATTCTCATTTCCTGTGCTGGAGATGATTTTTGACACGAGAGGACAGCAAGACTACTCCAACAATTAGCACTTACTGAACTCACAACTCAAGTCAGTGCTTATGTTAAGAGTAGTGATGGTGACCAGTTTCTCAAATCATCTACCCATTTAAAAAAGCTGAAAAAGTAACACACAAAACAACCCAAAAGAGAGCACTTATGAACACAACAACCATGAGTGTCTCCCTTTGAGATGATCTGCATGTCATACACATCACACGTATCTTCAGTTACAGTCCCGAACATTTGTCATGTACAACCGAAACAAGAAGAAGCACTTACATTGAAAGCCACCACTTTCCTTACTTGGAATTGCACAACGTTGCAGAGGTCCAAAACACTACCCCAACAAGAAGCACTTGCTACATCCATAAACAGAGTCAGTGTTCCTGTTAGGGTGGTATTAACAACCCTGTCTGCACCAGGAAATCATCCACAAAAAGGGCATTTTTAGTGATAACTCTGATTGTGTTGCTTGTAAAGTGCTGTCTCTCCTACGGAAATCAAGTCCTGCTCAGAAAAAGTACCAGCAAGAAACATTGACACAACCAAGACAACCCAAAAGAGAAGCACTTATGAATACAATAATCATGAGTGGCTCCTTTCAGGTGGTCCGAGAGTGGCTCACATTCAAGGATATCCAGAATTGACAACGTCGCTTCGGTCAGTTGAAACTGCCCAAACAAGTCGCACTTACTCAATTCAACAGTAAAGTCAGTGCTCAAGTTAGGGTAATATAAATGACTTCTTCACAGCAGAAAATCCTCTTCATTCTTCATAAATTCTCATTTCCTGTGCTGGAGATGATTTTTGACATGAGAGGACAGCAAGACTACCCAACAACTAGCACTTACTGAACTCACAACTCAAGTCAGTGCTTATGTTAGAGTAGTGATGGTGACCAGTTTCTCAAATCATCTACCCATTTAACAAAGCTGAAAAAGTAACACACAAAACAACCCAAAAGAGAGCACTTATGAACACAACAACCATGAGTGTCTCCCTTTGAGATGATCTGCATGTCATACACATCACACGTATCTTCAGTTACAGTCCCGAACATTTGTCATGTACAACCGAAACAAGAAGAAGCACTTACATTGAAAGCCACCACTTTCCTTACTTGGAATTGCACAACGTTGCAGAGGTCCAAAACACTACCCCAACAAGAAGCACTTGCTACATCCATAAACAGAGTCAGTGTTCCTGTTAGGGTGGTATTAACAACCCTGTCTGCACCATGAAATCATCCACAAAAAGGGCATTTTTAGTGATAACTCTGATTGTGTTGCTTGTAAAGTGCTGTCTCTCCTACGGAAATCAAGTCCTGCTCAGAAAAAGTACCAGCAAGAAACATTGACACAACCAAGACAACCCAAAAGAGAAGCACTTATGAATACAATAATCATGAGTGGCTCCTTTCAGGTGGTCCGAGAGTGGCTCACATTCAAGGATATCCAGAATTGACAACGTCGCTTCGGTCAGTTGAAACTGCCCAAACAAGTCGCACTTACTCAATTCAACAGTAAAGTCAGTGCTCAAGTTAGGGTAATATAAATGACTTCTTCACAGCAGAAAATCCTCTTCATTCTTCATAAATTCTCATTTCCTGTGCTGGAGATGATTTTTGACACGAGAGGACAGCAAGACTACCCAACAACTAGCACTTACTGAACTCACAACTCAAGTCAGTGCTTATGTTAGAGTAGTGATGGTGACCAGTTTCTCAAATCATCTACCCATTTAACAAAGCTGAAAAAGTAACACACAAAACAACCCAAAAGAGAGCACTTATGAACACAACAACCATGAGTGTCTCCCTTTGAGATGATCTGCATGTCATACACATCACACGTATCTTCAGTTACAGTCCCGAACATTTGTCATGTACAACCGAAACAAGAAGAAGCACTTACATTGAAAGCCACCACTTTCCTTACTTGGAATTGCACAACGTTGCAGAGGTCCAAAACACTACCCCAACAAGAAGCACTTGCTACATCCATAAACAGAGTCAGTGTTCCTGTTAGGGTGGTATTAACAACCCTGTCTGCACCATGAAATCATCCACAAAAAGGGCATTTTTAGTGATAACTCTGATTGTGTTGCTTGTAAAGTGCTGTCTCTCCTACGGAAATCAAGTCCTGCTCAGAAAAAGTACCAGCAAGAAACATTGACACAACCAAGACAACCCAAAAGAGAAGCACTTATGAATACAATAATCATGAGTGGCTCCTTTCAGGTGGTCCGAGAGTGGCTCACATTCAAGGATATCCAGAATTGACAACGTCGCTTCGGTCAGTTGAAACTGCCCAAACAAGTCGCACTTACTCAATTCAACAGTAAAGTCAGTGCTCAAGTTAGGGTAATATAAATGACTTCTTCACAGCAGAAAATCCTCATCATTCTTCATAAATTCTCATTTCCTGTGCTGGAGATGATTTTTGACACGAGAGGACAGCAAGACTACCCCAACAATTAGCACTTACTGAACTCACAACTCAAGTCAGTGCTTATGTTAGAGTAGTGATGGTGACCAGTTTCTCAAATCTACCCATTTAAAAAAGCTGAAAAAGTAACACACAAAACAACCCAAAACAGAGCACTTATGAACACAACAACCATGAGTGTCTCCCTTTGAGATGATCTGCATGTCATACACATCACACGTATCTTCAGTTACAGTCCAGAACATTTGTCATGTACAACCGAAACAACAAGAAGCACTTACTGAATTCAAAGTCCAGTCAATGCTCAAGTTGGTCCAATGAGACAGACATCTAATGAGCAGCATCCCTTACTTGCCTCTTCTGTCGTCCACCTGAATCCTTGTGCTGTCTTCTGTGTTGTGTCTCCATCACCGCCGCTGTGGTGTTTGCTGAACAGATTTGGCCATCTTAAATACTCAGAGCCACCACTTTCCTTACTTGGATTTGCACAACATTGCAGATGTAAAAAACACTACCTCAACAAGAAGCACTTGCTACATCCATAAACAGAGTCAGTGTTCCTGTTTGGGTCGGACTAACAACCATGTCTGCACTCGGAAATCATCGACAAAAAGGGCATTTTTAGTGATAACTCTGATTGTGTTGCTTGTAAAGTGCTGTCTCTCCTACGGAAATCAAGTCCTGCTCAGAAAAGGTGCCAGCAAGAAACATTGACACAACCAAGACAACCCAAAAGAGAAGCACTTATGAATACAATAATCATGAGTGGCTCCTTTCAGGTGGTCCCAGAGTGGCTCACATTCAAGGATATCCAGAATTGACAACGTTGCTTCGGTCAGTTGAAACTGCCCAAACAAGTCGCACTTACTCAATTCAACAGTAAAGTCAGTGCTCAAGTTAGGGTAATATAAATGACTTCTTCACAGCAGAAAATCCTCTTCATTCTTCATAAATTCTCATTTCCTGTGCTGGAGATGATTTTTGACACGAGAGGACAGCAAGACTACCCCAACAATTAGCACTTACTGAACTCACAACTCAAGTCAGTGCTTATGTTAGAGTAGTGATGGTGACCAGTTTCTCAAATCATCTACCCATTTAAAAAAGCTGAAAAAGTAACACACAAAACAACCCAAAAGAGAGCACTTATGAACACAACAACCATGAGTGTCTCCCTTTGAGATGATCTGCATGTCATACACATCACACGTATCTTCACTTACAGTCCAGAACATTTGTCATGTACAACCGAAACAAAGAGAAGCACTTACTGAATTCAAAGTCCAGTCAATGCTCAAGTTGGTCCAATGAGACAGACATCTAATGAGCAGCATCCCTTACTTGCCTCTTCTGTAGTCCACATGAATCCTTGTGCTGTCTTCTGTGTTGTGTCTCCATCACCGCCGCTGTGGTGTTTGCTGAACAGGTTTGGCCATCTTAAATACTGAAAGCCACCACTCCCTCCACCTTGTTTTGCACAAAGTTTCAATGGTCCAGGCATTGATCAGCCTAACGACTGTGCCATAGTGGCCAAAGTACCACCGTCACATTTTAAATGCGGGTCGTTAGACCGTGATGAGATTGCAAAAACATTTGAATGAGGTGACTTGGAGCAGCTTCTTCAAGTCGAAACAACCGAAACAACAAGAAGCACTCACTGAATTAAAAGTCAAGTCAATGCTCAAGTTGGTCCAATGAGACAGACATCTAATGAGCACATGAATCCTTGTGCTGTCTTCTGTGTTGTGACTCCATCACAGCCGCTGTGGTGTTTGCTGAACAGATTTGGCCATCTTAAATACTCAGAGCCACCACTTTCCTTACTCGGATTTGCACAACGTTGCAGAGGTCCAAAACACTACCCCAACAAGAAGCACTTGCTACATCCATAAACAGAGTCAGTGTTCCTGTTAGGGTCGTATTAACAACCATGTCTGCACCACAAAATCATCCACAAAAAGGGCATTTTTAGTGATAACTCTGATTGTGTTGCTTGTAAAGTGCTGTCTCTCCTACGGAAATCAAGTCCTGCTCAGAAAAGGTGCCAGCAAGAAACATTGACACAACCAAGACAACCCAAAAGAGAAGCACTTATGAATACAATAATCATGAGTGGCTCCTGTCAGGTGGTCTGAGAGTGGCTCACATTCAAGGATATCCAGAATTGACAACGTTGCTTCGGTCAGTTGAAACTGCCCAAACAAGTCGCACTTACTCAATTCAACAGTAAAGTCAGTGCTCAAGTTAGGGCAATATAAATGACTTCTTCACAGCAGAAAATCCTCTTCATTCTTCATAAATTCTCATTTTGTGTGCTGGAGATGATTGTTGACACGAGAGGACAGCAAGACTACCCCAACAATTAGCACTTACTGAACTCACAACTCAAGTCAGTGCTTATGTTAGAGTAGTGATGGTGACCAGTTTCTCAAATCATCTACCCATTTAAAAAAGCTGAAAAAGTAACACACAAAACAACCCAAAAGAGAGCACTTATGAACACAACAACCATGAGTGTCTCCCTTTGAGATGATCTGCATGTCATACACATCACACGTATCTTCACTTACAGTCCAGAACATTTGTCATGTACAATCGAAACAACAAGAAGCACTTACATTGAAAGCCACCACTTTCCTTACTTGGAATTGCACAACGTTGCAGAGGTCCAAAACACTACCCCAACAACAAGCACTCGCTACATCCATAAACAGAGTCAGTGTTCCTGTTAGGGTGGTATTAACAACCATGTCTGCACCAGGGAATCATCCACAAAAGGCTGATTTTTAGTGATAACTCTGATTGTGTTGCTTGTAAAGTGCTGTCTCTCCTACGGAAATCAAGTCCTGCTCAGAAAAAGTACCAGCAAGAAACATTGACACAACCAAGACAACCCAAAAGAGAAGCACTTATGAATACAATAATCATGAGTGGCTCCTTTCAGGTGGTCCCAGAGTGGCTCACATTCAAGGATATCCAGAATTGACAACGTTGCTTCGGTCAGTTGAAACTGCCCAAACAAGTCGCACTTACTCAATTCAACAGTAAAGTCAGTGCTCAAGTTAGGGTAATATAAATGACTTCTTCACAGCAGAAAATCCTCTTCATTCTTCATAAATTCTCATTTCCTGTGCTGGAGATGATTTTTGACACGAGAGGACAGCAAGACTACCCCAACAATTAGCACTTACTGAACTCACAACTCAAGTCAGTGCTTATGTTAGAGTAGTGATGGTGACCAGTTTCTCAAATCATCTACCCATTTAAAAAAGCTGAAAAAGTAACACACAAAACAACCCAAAAGAGAGCACTTATGAACACAACAACCATGAGTGTCTCCCTTTGAGATGATCTGCATGTCATACACATCACACGTATCTTCAGTTACAGTCCAGAACATTTGTCATGTACAACCGAAACAACAAGAAGCACTTACTGAATTCAAAGTCAAGTCAATGCTCAAGTTGGTCCAATGAGACAGACATCTAATGAGCACATGAATCCTTGTGCTGTCTTCTGTGTTGTGTCTCCATCACAGCCGCTGTGGTGTTTGCTGAACAGATTTGGCCATCTTAAATACTCAGAGCCACCACTTTCCTTACTTGGATTTGCACAACGTTGCAGATGTAAAAAACACTACCTCAACAAGAAGCACTTGCTACATCCATAAACAGAGTCAGTGTTCCTGTTAGGGTCGTATTAACAACCATGTGTGCACCACGAAATCATCCACAAAAAGCTGATTTTTAGTGATAACTCTGATTGTGTTGCTTGTAAAGTGCTGTCTCTCCTACGGAAATCAAGTCCTGCTCAGAAAAGGTGCCAGCAAGAAACATTGACACAACCAAGACAACCCAAAAGAGAAGCACTTATGAATACAATAATCATGAGTGGCTCCTTTCAGGTGGTCCCAGAGTGGCTCACATTCAAGGATATCCAGAATTGACAACGTTGCTTCGGTCAGTTGAAACTGCCCAAACAAGTCGCACTTACTCAATTCAACAGTAAAGTCAGTGCTCAAGTTAGGGTAATATAAATGACTTCTTCACAGCAGAAAATCCTCTTCATTCTTCATAAATTCTCATTTCCTGTGCTGGAGATGATTTTTGACACGAGAGGACAGCAAGACTACCCCAACAATTAGCACTTACTGAACTCACAACTCAAGTCAGTGCTTATGTTAGAGTAGTGATGGTGACCAGTTTGTCAAATCATCTACCCATTTAAAAAAGCTGAAAAAGTAACACACAAAACAACCCAAAAGAGAGCACTTATGAACACAACAACCATGAGTGTCTCCCTTTGAGATGATCTGCATGTCATACACATCACACGTATCTTCAGTTACAGTCCAGAACATTTGTCATGTACAACCGAAACAACAAGAAGCACTTACTGAATTCAAAGTCCAGTCAATGCTCAAGTTGGTCCAATGAGACAGACATCTAATGAGCAGCATCCCTTACTTGCCTCTTCTGTAGTCCACCTGAATCCTTGTGCTGTCTTCTGTGTTGTGTCTCCATCACCGCCGCTGTGGTGGTTGCTGAACAGATTTGGCCATCTTAAATACTCAGAGCCACCACTTTCCTTACTCGGATTTGCACAACGTTGCAGAGGTCCAAAACACTACCCCAACAAGAAGCACTTGCTACATCCATAAACAGAGTCAGTGTTCCTGTTAGGGTCGTTTTCACAACCATGTGTGCACCACGAAATCATCCACAAAAAGCTGATTTTTAGTCATAACTCTGATTGTGTTGCTTGTAAAGTGCTGTCTCTCCTACGGAAATCAAGTCCTGCTCAGAAAAGGTGCCAGCAAGAAACATTGACACAACCAAGACAACCCAAAAGAGAAGCACTTATGAATACAATAATCATGAGTGGCTCCTTTCAGGTGGTCCCAGAGTGGCTCACATTCAAGGATATCCAGAATTGACAACGTTGCTTCGGTCAGTTGAAACTGCCCAAACAAGTCGCACTTACTCAATTCAACAGTAAAGTCAGTGCTCAAGTTAGGGTAATATAAATGACTTCTTCACAGCAGAAAATCCTCTTCATTCTTCATAAATTCTCATTTCCTGTGCTGGAGATGATTTTTGACACGAGAGGACAGCAAGACTACCCCAACAATTAGCACTTACTGAACTCACAACTCAAGTCAGTGCTTATGTTAGAGTAGTGATGGTGACCAGTTTCTCAAATCATCTACCCATTTAAAAAAGCTGAAAAAGTAACACACAAAACAACCCAAAAGAGAGCACTTATGAACACAACAACCATGAGTGTCTCCCTTTGAGATGATCTGCATGTCATACACATCACACGTATCTTCAGTTACAGTCCAGAACATTTGTCATGTACAACCGAAACAACAAGAAGCACTTACTGAATTCAAAGTCCAGTCAATGCTCAAGTTGGTCCAATGAGACAGACATCTAATGAGCAGCATCCCTTACTTGCCTCTTCTGTAGTCCACCTGAATCCTTGTGCTGTCTTCTGTGTTGTGTCTCCATCACCGCCGCTGTGGTGGTTGCTGAACAGATTTGGCCATCTTAAATACTCAGAGCCACCACTTTCCTTACTTGGATTTGCACAACGTTGCAGAGGTCCAAAACACTACCCCAACAAGAAGCACTTGCTACATCCATAAACAGAGTCAGTGTTCCTGTTAGGGTCGTATTAACAACCATGTGTGCACCACGAAATCATCCACAAAAAGCTGATTTTTAGTGATAACTCTGATTGTGTTGCTTGTAAAGTGCTGTCTCTCCTACGGAAATCAAGTCCTGCTCAGAAAAGGTGCCAGCAAGAAACATTGACACAACCAAGACAACCCAAAAGAGAAGCACTTATGAATACAATAATCATGAGTGGCTCCTTTCAGGTGGTCCCAGAGTGGCTCACATTCAAGGATATCCAGAATTGACAACGTTGCTTCGGTCAGTTGAAACTGCCCAAACAAGTCGCACTTACTCAATTCAACAGTAAAGTCAGTGCTCAAGTTAGGGTAATATAAATGACTTCTTCACAGCAGAAAATCCTCTTCATTCTTCATAAATTCTCATTTCCTGTGCTGGAGATGATTTTTGACACGAGAGGACAGCAAGACTACCCCAACAATTAGCACTTACTGAACTCACAACTCAAGTCAGTGCTTATGTTAGAGTAGTGATGGTGACCAGTTTCTCAAATCATCTACCCATTTAAAAAAGCTGATAAAGTAACACACAAAACAACCCAAAAGAGAGCACTTATGAACACAACAACCATGAGTGTCTCCCTTTGAGATGATCTGCATGTCATACACATCACACGTATCTTCAGTTACAGTCCAGAACATTTGTCATTTACAACCGAAACAACAAGAAGCACTTACTGAATTCAAAGTCCAGTCAATGCTCAAGTTGGTCCAATGAGACAGACATCTAATGAGCAGCATCCCTTACTTGCCTCTTCTGTAGTCCACATGAATCCTTGTGCTGTCTTCTGTGTTGTGTCTCCATCACCGCCGCTGTGGTGTTTGCTGAACAGGTTTGGCCATCTTAAATACTGAAAGCCACCACTCCCTCCACCTTGTTTTGCACAAAGTTTCAATGGTCCAGGCATTGATCAGCCTAACGACTGTGCCATAGTGGCCAAAGTACCACCGTCACATTTTAAATGCAGGTCGTTAGACCGTGATGAGATTGCAAAAACATTTGAATGAGGTGACTTGGAGCAGCTTCTTCAAGTCGAAACAACCGAAACAACAAGAAGCACTCACTGAATTAAAAGTCAAGTCAATGCTCAAGTTGGTCCAATGAGACAGACATCTAATGAGCAGCATCCCTTACTTGCCTCTTCTGTCGTCCACCTGAATCCTTGTGCTGACTTCTGTGTTGTGTCTCCATCACCGCCGCTGTGGTGGTTGCTGAACTGATTTGGCCATCTTAAATACTCAGAGCCACCACTTTCCTTACTCGGATTTGCACAACGTTGCAGAGGTCCAAAACACTACCCCAACAAGAAGCACTTGCTACATCCATAAACAGAGTCAGTGTTCCTGTTAGGGTCGTATTAACAACCATGTGTGCACCACGAAATCATCCACAAAAAGCTGATTTTTAGTGATAACTCTGATTGTGTTGCTTGTAAAGTGCTGTCTCTCCTACGGAAATCAAGTCCTGCTCAGAAAAGGTGCCAGCAAGAAACATTGACACAACCAAGACAACCCAAAAGAGAAGCACTTATGAATACAATAATCATGAGTGGCTCCTTTCAGGTGGTCCCAGAGTGGCTCACATTCAAGGATATCCAGAATTGACAACGTTGCTTCGGTCAGTTGAAACTGCCCAAACAAGTCGCACTTACTCAATTCAACAGTAAAGTCAGTGCTCAAGTTAGGGTAATATAAATGACTTCTTCACAGCAGAAAATCCTCTTCATTCTTCATAAATTCTCATTTCCTGTGCTGGAGATGATTTTTGACACGAGAGGACAGCAAGACTACCCCAACAATTAGCACTTACTGAACTCACAACTCATGTCAGTGCTTATGTTAGAGTAGTGATGGTGACCAGTTTGTCAAATCATCTACCCATTTAAAAAAGCTGAAAAAGTAACACACAAAACAACCCAAAAGAGAGCACTTATGAACACAACAACCATGAGTGTCTCCCTTTGAGATGATCTGCATGTCATACACATCACACGTATCTTCAGTTACAGTCCAGAACATTTGTCATGTACAACCGAAACAACAAGAAGCACTTACTGAATTCAAAGTCCAGTCAATGCTCAAGTTGGTCCAATGAGACAGACATCTAATGAGCAGCATCCCTTACTTGCCTCTTCTGTAGTCCACCTGAATCCTTGTGCTGTCTTCTGTGTTGTGTCTCCATCACCGCCGCTGTGGTGGTTGCTGAACAGATTTGGCCATCTTAAATACTCAGAGCCACCACTTTCCTTACTCGGATTTGCACAACGTTGCAGAGGTCCAAAACACTACCCCAACAAGAAGCACTTGCTACATCCATAAACAGAGTCAGTGTTCCTGTTAGGGTCGTTTTCACAACCATGTGTGCACCACGAAATCATCCACAAAAAGCTGATTTTTAGTCATAACTCTGATTGTGTTGCTTGTAAAGTGCTGTCTCTCCTACGGAAATCAAGTCCTGCTCAGAAAAGGTGCCAGCAAGAAACATTGACACAACCAAGACAACCCAAAAGAGAAGCACTTATGAATACAATAATCATGAGTGGCTCCTTTCATGTGGTCCCAGAGTGGCTCACATTCAAGGATATCCAGAATTGACAACGTTGCTTCGGTCAGTTGAAACTGCCCAAACAAGTCGCACTTACTCAATTCAACAGTAAAGTCAGTGCTCAAGTTAGGGTAATATAAATGACTTCTTCACAGCAGAAAATCCTCTTCATTCTTCATAAATTCTCATTTCCTGTGCTGGAGATGATTTTTGACACGAGAGGACAGCAAGACTACCCCAACAATTAGCACTTACTGAACTCACAACTCAAGTCAGTGCTTATGTTAGAGTAGTGATGGTGACCAGTTTCTCAAATCATCTACCCATTTAAAAAAGCTGAAAAAGTAACACACAAAACAACCCAAAAGAGAGCACTTATGAACACAACAACCATGAGTGTCTCCCTTTGAGATGATCTGCATGTCATACACATCACACGTATCTTCAGTTACAGTCCAGAACATTTGTCATGTACAACCGAAACAACAAGAAGCACTTACTGAATTCAAAGTCCAGTCAATGCTCAAGTTGGTCCAATGAGACAGACATCTAATGAGCAGCATCCCTTACTTGCCTCTTCTGTAGTCCACCTGAATCCTTGTGCTGTCTTCTGTGTTGTGTCTCCATCACCGCCGCTGTGGTGGTTGCTGAACAGATTTGGCCATCTTAAATACTCAGAGCCACCACTTTCCTTACTCGGATTTGCACAACGTTGCAGAGGTCCAAAACACTACCCCAACAAGAAGCACTTGCTACATCCATAAACAGAGTCAGTGTTCCTGTTAGGGTCGTTTTCACAACCATGTGTGCACCACGAAATCATCCACAAAAAGCTGATTTTTAGTCATAACTCTGATTGTGTTGCTTGTAAAGTGCTGTCTCTCCTACGGAAATCAAGTCCTGCTCAGAAAAGGTGCCAGCAAGAAACATTGACACAACCAAGACAACCCAAAAGAGAAGCACTTATGAATACAATAATCATGAGTGGCTCCTTTCAGGTGGTCCCAGAGTGGCTCACATTCAAGGATATCCAGAATTGACAACGTTGCTTCGGTCAGTTGAAACTGCCCAAACAAGTCGCACTTACTCAATTCAACAGTAAAGTCAGTGCTCAAGTTAGGGTAATATAAATGACTTCTTCACAGCAGAAAATCCTCTTCATTCTTCATAAATTCTCATTTCCTGTGCTGGAGATGATTTTTGACACGAGAGGACAGCAAGACTACCCCAACAATTAGCACTTACTGAACTCACAACTCAAGTCAGTGCTTATGTTAGAGTAGTGATGGTGACCAGTTTCTCAAATCATCTACCCATTTAAAAAAGCTGAAAAAGTAACACACAAAACAACCCAAAAGAGAGCACTTATGAACACAACAACCATGAGTGTCTCCCTTTGAGATGATCTGCATGTCATACACATCACACGTATCTTCAGTTACAGTCCAGAACATTTGTCATGTACAACCGAAACAACAAGAAGCACTTACTGAATTCAAAGTCCAGTCAATGCTCAAGTTGGTCCAATGAGACAGACATCTAATGAGCAGCATCCCTTACTTGCCTCTTCTGTAGTCCACCTGAATCCTTGTGCTGTCTTCTGTGTTGTGTCTCCATCACCGCCGCTGTGGTGGTTGCTGAACAGATTTGGCCATCTTAAATACTCAGAGCCACCACTTTCCTTACTTGGATTTGCACAACGTTGCAGAGGTCCAAAACACTACCCCAACAAGAAGCACTTGCTACATCCATAAACAGAGTCAGTGTTCCTGTTAGGGTCGTATTAACAACCATGTGTGCACCACGAAATCATCCACAAAAAGCTGATTTTTAGTGATAACTCTGATTGTGTTGCTTGTAAAGTGCTGTCTCTCCTACGGAAATCAAGTCCTGCTCAGAAAAGGTGCCAGCAAGAAACATTGACACAACCAAGACAACCCAAAAGAGAAGCACTTATGAATACAATAATCATGAGTGGCTCCTTTCAGGTGGTCCCAGAGTGGCTCACATTCAAGGATATCCAGAATTGACAACGTTGCTTCGGTCAGTTGAAACTGCCCAAACAAGTCGCACTTACTCAATTCAACAGTAAAGTCAGTGCTCAAGTTAGGGTAATATAAATGACTTCTTCACAGCAGAAAATCCTCTTCATTCTTCATAAATTCTCATTTCCTGTGCTGGAGATGATTTTTGACACGAGAGGACAGCAAGACTACCCCAACAATTAGCACTTACTGAACTCACAACTCAAGTCAGTGCTTATGTTAGAGTAGTGATGGTGACCAGTTTCTCAAATCATCTACCCATTTAAAAAAGCTGATAAAGTAACACACAAAACAACCCAAAAGAGAGCACTTATGAACACAACAACCATGAGTGTCTCCCTTTGAGATGATCTGCATGTCATACACATCACACGTATCTTCAGTTACAGTCCAGAACATTTGTCATTTACAACCGAAACAACAAGAAGCACTTACTGAATTCAAAGTCCAGTCAATGCTCAAGTTGGTCCAATGAGACAGACATCTAATGAGCAGCATCCCTTACTTGCCTCTTCTGTAGTCCACATGAATCCTTGTGCTGTCTTCTGTGTTGTGTCTCCATCACCGCCGCTGTGGTGTTTGCTGAACAGGTTTGGCCATCTTAAATACTGAAAGCCACCACTCCCTCCACCTTGTTTTGCACAAAGTTTCAATGGTCCAGGCATTGATCAGCCTAACGACTGTGCCATAGTGGCCAAAGTACCACCGTCACATTTTAAATGCAGGTCGTTAGACCGTGATGAGATTGCAAAAACATTTGAATGAGGTGACTTGGAGCAGCTTCTTCAAGTCGAAACAACCGAAACAACAAGAAGCACTCACTGAATTAAAAGTCAAGTCAATGCTCAAGTTGGTCCAATGAGACAGACATCTAATGAGCAGCATCCCTTACTTGCCTCTTCTGTCGTCCACCTGAATCCTTGTGCTGACTTCTGTGTTGTGTCTCCATCACCGCCGCTGTGGTGGTTGCTGAACTGATTTGGCCATCTTAAATACTCAGAGCCACCACTTTCCTTACTCGGATTTGCACAACGTTGCAGAGGTCCAAAACACTACCCCAACAAGAAGCACTTGCTACATCCATAAACAGAGTCAGTGTTCCTGTTAGGGTCGTATTAACAACCATGTGTGCACCACGAAATCATCCACAAAAAGCTGATTTTTAGTGATAACTCTGATTGTGTTGCTTGTAAAGTGCTGTCTCTCCTACGGAAATCAAGTCCTGCTCAGAAAAGGTGCCAGCAAGAAACATTGACACAACCAAGACAACCCAAAAGAGAAGCACTTATGAATACAATAATCATGAGTGGCTCCTTTCAGGTGGTCCCAGAGTGGCTCACATTCAAGGATATCCAGAATTGACAACGTTGCTTCGGTCAGTTGAAACTGCCCAAACAAGTCGCACTTACTCAATTCAACAGTAAAGTCAGTGCTCAAGTTAGGGTAATATAAATGACTTCTTCACAGCAGAAAATCCTCTTCATTCTTCATAAATTCTCATTTCCTGTGCTGGAGATGATTTTTGACACGAGAGGACAGCAAGACTACCCCAACAATTAGCACTTACTGAACTCACAACTCATGTCAGTGCTTATGTTAGAGTAGTGATGGTGACCAGTTTGTCAAATCATCTACCCATTTAAAAAAGCTGAAAAAGTAACACACAAAACAACCCAAAAGAGAGCACTTATGAACACAACAACCATGAGTGTCTCCCTTTGAGATGATCTGCATGTCATACACATCACACGTATCTTCAGTTACAGTCCAGAACATTTGTCATGTACAACCGAAACAACAAGAAGCACTTACTGAATTCAAAGTCCAGTCAATGCTCAAGTTGGTCCAATGAGACAGACATCTAATGAGCAGCATCCCTTACTTGCCTCTTCTGTAGTCCACCTGAATCCTTGTGCTGTCTTCTGTGTTGTGTCTCCATCACCGCCGCTGTGGTGGTTGCTGAACAGATTTGGCCATCTTAAATACTCAGAGCCACCACTTTCCTTACTCGGATTTGCACAACGTTGCAGAGGTCCAAAACACTACCCCAACAAGAAGCACTTGCTACATCCATAAACAGAGTCAGTGTTCCTGTTAGGGTCGTTTTCACAACCATGTGTGCACCACGAAATCATCCACAAAAAGCTGATTTTTAGTCATAACTCTGATTGTGTTGCTTGTAAAGTGCTGTCTCTCCTACGGAAATCAAGTCCTGCTCAGAAAAGGTGCCAGCAAGAAACATTGACACAACCAAGACAACCCAAAAGAGAAGCACTTATGAATACAATAATCATGAGTGGCTCCTTTCATGTGGTCCCAGAGTGGCTCACATTCAAGGATATCCAGAATTGACAACGTTGCTTCGGTCAGTTGAAACTGCCCAAACAAGTCGCACTTACTCAATTCAACAGTAAAGTCAGTGCTCAAGTTAGGGTAATATAAATGACTTCTTCACAGCAGAAAATCCTCTTCATTCTTCATAAATTCTCATTTCCTGTGCTGGAGATGATTTTTGACACGAGAGGACAGCAAGACTACCCCAACAATTAGCACTTACTGAACTCACAACTCAAGTCAGTGCTTATGTTAGAGTAGTGATGGTGACCAGTTTCTCAAATCATCTACCCATTTAAAAAAGCTGAAAAAGTAACACACAAAACAACCCAAAAGAGAGCACTTATGAACACAACAACCATGAGTGTCTCCCTTTGAGATGATCTGCATGTCATACACATCACACGTATCTTCAGTTACAGTCCAGAACATTTGTCATGTACAACCGAAACAACAAGAAGCACTTACTGAATTCAAAGTCCAGTCAATGCTCAAGTTGGTCCAATGAGACAGACATCTAATGAGCAGCATCCCTTACTTGCCTCTTCTGTAGTCCACCTGAATCCTTGTGCTGTCTTCTGTGTTGTGTCTCCATCACCGCCGCTGTGGTGGTTGCTGAACAGATTTGGCCATCTTAAATACTCAGAGCCACCACTTTCCTTACTCGGATTTGCACAACGTTGCAGAGGTCCAAAACACTACCCCAACAAGAAGCACTTGCTACATCCATAAACAGAGTCAGTGTTCCTGTTAGGGTCGTTTTCACAACCATGTGTGCACCACGAAATCATCCACAAAAAGCTGATTTTTAGTCATAACTCTGATTGTGTTGCTTGTAAAGTGCTGTCTCTCCTACGGAAATCAAGTCCTGCTCAGAAAAGGTGCCAGCAAGAAACATTGACACAACCAAGACAACCCAAAAGAGAAGCACTTATGAATACAATAATCATGAGTGGCTCCTTTCAGGTGGTCCCAGAGTGGCTCACATTCAAGGATATCCAGAATTGACAACGTTGCTTCGGTCAGTTGAAACTGCCCAAACAAGTCGCACTTACTCAATTCAACAGTAAAGTCAGTGCTCAAGTTAGGGTAATATAAATGACTTCTTCACAGCAGAAAATCCTCTTCATTCTTCATAAATTCTCATTTCCTGTGCTGGAGATGGTTTTTGACACGAGAGGACAGCAAGACTACCCCAACAATTAGCACTTACTGAACTCACAACTCAAGTCAGTGCTTATGTTAGAGTAGTGATGGTGACCAGTTTTTCAAATCATCTACCCATTTAAAAAAGCTGAAAAAGTAACACACAAAACAACCCAAAAGAGAGCACTTATGAACACAACAACCATGAGTGTCTCCCTTTGAGATGATCTGCATGTCATACACATCACACGTATCTTCAGTTACAGTCCAGAACATTTGTCATGTACAACCGAAACAACAAGAAGCACTTACTGAATTCAAAGTCCAGTCAATGCTCAAGTTGGTCCAATGATACAGACATCTAATGAGCAGCATCCCTTACTTGCCTCTTCTGTCGTCCACCTGAATCCTTGTGCTGTCTTCTGTGTTGTGTCTCCATCACCGCCGCTGTGGTGTTTGCTGAACAGATTTGGCCATCTTAAATACTCAGAGCCACCACTTTCCTTACTCGGATTTGCACAACGCTGCAGAGGTTCAAAACACTACCGCAACAAGAAGCACTTGCTACATCCATAAACAGAGTCAGTGTTCCTGTTAGGGTGGTATCAACAACCATGTCTGCACCAGGGAATCATCCACAAAGGGCTGATTTTTAGTGATAACTCTGATTGTGTTGCTTGTAAAGTGCTGTCTCTCCTACGGAAATCAAATCCTGCTCAGAAAAAGTACCAGCAAGAAACATTGACACAACCAAGACAACCCAAAAGAGAAGCACTTATGAATACAATAATCATGAGTGGCTCCTTTCAGGTGGTCCCAGAGTGGCTCACATTCAAGGATATCCAGAATTGACAACGTTGCTTCGGTCAGTTGAAACTGCCCAAACAAGTCGCACTTACTCAATTCAACAGTAAAGTCAGTGCTCAAGTTAGGGTAATATAAATGACTTCTTCACAGCAGAAAATCCTCTTCATTCTTCATAAATTCTCATTTCCTGTGCTGGAGATGATTTTTGACACGAGAGGACAGCAAGACTACCCCAACAATTAGCACTTACTGAACTCACAACTCAAGTCAGTGCTTATGTTAGAGTAGTGATGGTGACCAGTTTTTCAAATCATCTACCCATTTAAAAAGCTGATAAAGTAACACACAAAACAACCCAAAAGAGAGCACTTATGAACACAACAACCATGAGTGTCTCCCTTTGAGATGATCTGCATGTCATACACATCACACGTATCTTCACTTACAGTCCAGAACATTTGTCATGTACAACCGAAACAACAAGAAACACTTACTGAATTCAAAGTCCAGTCAATGCTCAAGTTGGTCCAATGAGACAGACATCTAATGAGCAGCATCCCTTACTTGCCTCTTCTGTCGTCCACCTGAATCCTTGTGCTGTCTTCTGTGTTGTGACTCCATCACAGCCGCTGTGATGTTTGCTGAACAGATTTGGCCATCTTAAATACTCAACGCCACCACTTTCCTTACTTGGAATTGCACAACGTTGCAGAGGTCCAAAACACTACCCCAACAAGAAGCACTTGCTACATCCATAAACAGAGTCAGTGTTCCTGTTAGGGTCGTATTAACAACCATGTCTGCACCAGGAAATCATCCACAAAAGGCTGATTTTTAGTGATAACTCTGATTGTGTTGCTTGTAAAGTGCTGTCTCTCCTACGGAAATCAAGTCCTGCTCAGAAAAAGTACCAGCAAGAAACATTGACACAACCAAGACAACCCAAAAGAGAAGCACTTATGAATACAATAATCATGAGTGGCTCCTTTCAGGTGGTCCGAGAGTGGCTCACATTCAAGGATATCCAGAATTGACAACGTTGCTTCGGTCAGTTGAAACTGCCCAAACAAGTCGCACTTACTCAATTCAACAGTAAAGTCAGTGCTCAAGTTAGGGTAATATAAATGACTTCTTCACAGCAGAAAATCCTCTTCATTCTTCATAAATTCTCATTTCCTGTGCTGGAGATGATTTTTGACACGAGAGGACAGCAAGACTACCCCAACAATTAGCACTTACTGAACTCACAACTCAAGTCAGTGCTTATGTTAGAGTAGTGATGGTGACCAGTTTCTCAAATCATCTACCCATTTAAAAAAGCTGAAAAAGTAACACACAAAACAACCCAAAAGAGAGCACTTATGAACACAACAACCATGAGTGTCTCCCTTTGAGATGATCTGCATGTCATACACATCACACGTATCTTCAGTTACAGTCCAGAACATTTGTCATGTACAACCGAAACAACAAGAAGCACTTACTGAATTCAAAGTCCAGTCAATGCTCAAGTTGGTCCAATGAGACAGACATCTAATGAGCAGCATCCCTTACTTGCCTCTTCTGTCGTCCACCTGAATCCTTGTGCTGTCTACTGTGTTGTGTCTCCATCACCGCCGCTGTGGTGTTTGCTGAACAGATTTGGCCATCTGAAATACTCAGAGCCACCACTTTCCTTACTCGGATTTGCACAACGTTGCAGAGGTCCAAAACACTACCCCAACAAGAAGCACTTGCTACATCCATAAACAGAGTCAGTGTTCCTGTTAGGGTCGTATTAACAACCATGTGTGCACCACGAAATCATCCACAAAAAGCTGATTTTTAGTGATAACTCTGATTGTGTTGCTATTAAAGTGCTGTCTCTCCTACGGAAATCAAGTCCTGCTCAGAAAAAGTACCAGCAAGAAACATTGACACAACCAAGACAACCCAAAAGAGAAGCACTTATGAATACAATAATCATGAGTGGCTCCTTTCAGGTGGTCCGAGAGTGGCTCACATTCAAGGATATCCAGAATTGACAACGTTGCTTCGGTCAGTTGAAACTGCCCAAACAAGTCGCACTTACTCAATTCAACAGTAAAGTCAGTGCTCAAGTTAGGGTAATATAAATGACTTCTTCACAGCAGAAAATCCTCTTCATTCTTCATAAATTCTCATTTCCTGAGCTGGAGATGATTGTTGACACGAGAGGACAGCAAGACTACCCCAACAATTAGCACTTACTGAACTCACAACTCAAGTCAGTGCTTATGTTAGAGTAGTGATGGTGACCAGTTTCTCAAATCATCTACCCATTTAAAAAAGCTGAAAAAGTAACACACAAAACAACCCAAAAGAGAGCACTTATGAACACAACAACCATGAGTGTCTCCCTTTGAGATGATCTGCATGTCATACACATCACACGTATCTTCACTTACAGTCCAGAACATTTGTCATGTACAACCGAAACAACAAGAAGCACTTACTGAATTCAAAGTCCAGTCAATCCTCAAGTTGGTCCAATGAGACAGACATCTAATGAGCAGCATCCCTTACCTGCCTCTTCTGTAGTCCACATGAATCCTTGTGCTGTCTTCTGTGTTGTGTCTCCATCACCGCCGCTGTGGTGTTTGCTGAACAGGTTTGGCCATCTTAAATACTGAAAGCCACCACTCCCTCCACCTTGTTTTGCACAAAGTTTCAATGGTCCAGGCATTGATCAGCCTAACGAGTGTGCCATAGTGGCCAAAGTACCACCGTCACATTTTAAATGCGGGTCGTTAGACCGTGATGAGATTGCAAAAACATTTGAATGAGGTGACTTGGAGCAGCTTCTTCAAGTCGAAACAACCGAAACAACAAGAAGCAGTCACTGAATTAAAAGTCAAGTCAATGCTCAAGTTGGTCCAATGAGACAGACATCTAATGAGCACATGAATCCTTGTGCTGTCTTCTGTGTTGTGACTCCATCACAGCCGCTGTGGTGTTTGCTGAACAGATTTGGCCATCTTAAATACTCAGAGCCACCACTTTCCTTACTCAGATTTGCATAACGTTGCAGAGGTCCAAAACACTACCCCAACAAGAAGCACTTGCTACATCCATAAACAGAGTCAATGTTCCTGTTAGGGTCGTATTAACAACCATGTCTGCACCACAAAATCATCCACAAAAGGCTGATTTTTAGTGATAACTCTGATTGTGTTGCTTGTAAAGTGCTGTCTCTCCTACGGAAATCAAGTCCTGCTCAGAAAAAGTACCAGCAAGAAACATTGACACAACCAAGACAACCCAAAAGAGAAGCACTTATGAATACAATAATCATGAGTGGCTCCTTTCAGGTGGTCCCAGAGTGGCTCACATTCAAGGATATCCAGAATTGACAACGTTGCTTCGGTCAGTTGAAACTGCCCAAACAAGTCGCACTTACTCAATTCAACAGTAAAGTCAGTGCTCAAGTTAGGGTAATATAAATGACTTCTTCACAGCAGAAAATCCTCTTCATTCTTCATAAATTCTCATTTCCTGTGCTGGAGATGATTTTTGACACGAGAGGACAGCAAGACTACCCCAACAATTAGCACTTACTGAACTCACAACTCAAGTCAGTGCTTATGTTAGAGTAGTGATGGTGACCAGTTTCTCAAATCATCTACCCATTTAAAAAAGCTGATAAAGTAACACACAAAACAACCCAAAAGAGAGCACTTATGAACACAACAACCATGAGTGTCTCCCTTTGAGATGATCTGCATGTCATACACATCACACGTATCTTCACTTACAGTCCAGAACATTTGTCATGTACAACCGAAACAACAAGAAGCACTTACTGAATTCAAAGTCCAGTCAATGCTCAAGTTGGTCCAATGAGACAGACATCTAATGAGCAGCATCCCTTACTTGCCTCTTCTGTAGTCCACATGAATCCTTGTGCTGTCTTCTGTGTTGTGTCTCCATCACCGCCGCTGTGGTGTTTGCTGAACAGGTTTGGCCATCTTAAATACTGAAAGCCACCACTCCCTCCACCTTGTTTTGCACAAAGTTTCAATGGTCCAGGCATTGATCAGCCTAACGACTGTGCCATAGTGGCCAAAGTACCACCGTCACATTTTAAATGCGGGTCGTTAGACCGTGATGAGATTGCAAAAACATTTGAATGAGGTGACTTGGAGCAGCTTCTTCAAGTCGAAACAACCGAAACAACAAGAAGCACTCACTGAATTAAAAGTCAAGTCAATGCTCAAGTTGGTCCAATGAGACAGACATCTAATGAGCACATGAATCCTTGTGCTGTCTTCTGTGTTGTGACTCCATCACAGCCGCTGTGGTGTTTGCTGAACAGATTTGGCCATCTTAAATGCTCAGAGCCACCACTTTCCTTACTCGGATTTGCACAACGTTGCAGAGGTCCAAAACACTACCCCAACAAGAAGCACTTGCTACATCCATAAACAGAGTCAGTGTTCCTGTTAGGGTCGTATTAACAACCATGTCTGCACCACAAAATCATCCACAAAAAGGGCATTTTTAGTGATAACTCTGATTGTGTTGCTTGTAAAGTGCTGTCTCTCCTACGGAAATCAAGTCCTGCTCAGAAAAGGTGCCAGCAAGAAACATTGACACAACCAAGACAACCCAAAAGAGAAGCACTTATGAATACAATAATCATGAGTGGCTCCTATCAGGTGGTCCCAGAGTGGCTCACATTCAAGGATATCCAGAATTGACAACGTTGCTTCGGTCAGTTGAAACTGCCCAAACAAGTCGCACTTACTCAATTCAACAGTAAAGTCAGTGCTCAAGTTAGGGCAATATAAATGACTTCTTCACAGCAGAAAATCCTCTTCATTCTTCATAAATTCTCATTTTGTGTGCTGGAGATGATTGTTGACACGAGAGGACAGCAAGACTACCCCAACAATTAGCACTTACTGAACTCACAACTCAAGTCAGTGCTTATGTTAGAGTAGTGATGGTGACCAGTTTCTCAAATCATCTACCCATTTAAAAAAGCTGAAAAAGTAACACACAAAACAACCCAAAAGAGAGCACTTATGAACACAACAACCATGAGTGTCTCCCTTTGAGATGATCTGCATGTCATACACATCACACGTATCTTCACTTACAGTCCAGAACATTTGTCATGTACAACCGAAACAACAAGAAGCACTTACTGAATTCAAAGTCAAGTCAATGCTCAAGTTGGTCCAATGAGACAGACATCTGATGAGCACATGAATCCTTGTGCTGTCTTCTGTGTTGTGTCTCCATCACAGCCGCTGTGGTGTTTGCTGAACAGATTTGGCCATCTTAAATACTCAGAGCCACCACTTTCCTTACTTGGATTTGCACAACGTTGCAGATGTAAAAAACACTACCTCAACAAGAAACACTTGCTACATCCATAAACAGAGTCAGTGTTCCTGTTAGGGTCGGACTAACAACCATGTCTGCACTCGGAAATCATCGACAAAAAGGGCATTTTTAGTGATAACTCTGATTGTGTTGCTTGTAAAGTGCTGTCTCTCCTACGGAAATCAAATCCTGCTCAGAAAAAGTACCAGCAAGAAACATTGACACAACCAAGACAACCCAAAAGAGAAGCACTTATGAATACAATAATCATGAGTGGCTCCTTTCAGGTGGTTCCAGAGTGGCTCACATTCAAGGATATCCAGAATTGACAACGTTGCTTCGGTCAGTTGAAACTGCCCAAACAAGTCGCACTTACTCAATTCAACAGTAAAGTCAGTGCTCAAGTTAGGGTAATATAAATGACTTCTTCACAGCAGAAAATCCTCTTCATTCTTCATAAATTCTCATTTCCTGTGCTGGAGATGATTTTTGACACGAGAGGACAGCAAGACTACCCCAACAATTAGCACTTACTGAACTCACAACTCAAGTCAGTGCTTATGTTAGAGTAGTGATGGTGACCAGTTTCTCAAATCATCTACCCATTTAAAAAAGCTGATAAAGTAACACACAAAACAACCCAAAAGAGAGCACTTATGAACACAACAACCATGAGTGTCTCCCTTTGAGATGATCTGCATGTCATACACATCACACGTATCTTCACTTACAGTCCAGAACATTTGTCATGTACAACCGAAACAACAAGAAGCACTTACTGAATTCAAAGTCCAGTCAATGCTCAAGTTGGTCCAATGAGACAGACATCTAATGAGCAGCATCCCTTACTTGCCTCTTCTGTCGTCCACCTGAATCCTTGTGCTGTCTTCTGTGTTGTGTCTCCATCACCGCCGCTGTGGTGTTTGCTGAACAGATTTGGCCATCTTAAATACTCAGAGCCACCACTTTCCTTACTCGGATTTGCACAACGTTGCAGAGGTCCAAAACACTACCCCAACAAGAAGCACTTGCTACATCCATAAACAGAGTCAGTGTTCCTGTTCGGGTCGTATTAACAACCATGTGTGCACCATGAAATCATCCACAAAAAGGGCATTTTTAGTGATAACTCTGATTGTGTTGCTTGTAAAGTGCTGTCTCTCCTACGGAAATCAAGTCCTGCTCAGAAAAAGTACCAGCAAGAAACATTGACACAACCAAGACAACCCAAAAGAGAAGCACTTATGAATACAATAATCATGAGTGGCTCCTTTCAGGTGGTCCCAGAGTGGCTCACATTCAAGGATATCCAGAATTGACAACGTTGCTTCGGTCAGTTGAAACTGCCCAAACAAGTCGCACTTACTCAATTCAACAGTAAAGTCAGTGCTCAAGTTAGGGTAATATAAATGACTTCTTCACAGCAGAAAATCCTCTTCATTCTTCATAAATTCTCATTTCCTGAGCTGGAGATGATTGTTGACACGAGAGGACAGCAAGACTACCCCAACAATTAGCACTTACTGAACTCACAACTCAAGTCAGTGCTTATGTTAGAGTAGTGATGGTGACCAGTTTCTCAAATCATCTACCCATTTAAAAAAGCTGAAAAAGTAACACACAAAACAACCCAAAAGAGAGCACTTATGAACACAACAACCATGAGTGTCTCCCTTTGAGATGATCTGCATGTCATACACATCACACGTATCTTCACTTACAGTCCAGAACATTTGTCATGTACAACCGAAACAACAAGAAGCACTTACTGAATTCAAAGTCCAGTCAATCCTCAAGTTGGTCCAATGAGACAGACATCTAATGAGCAGCATCCCTTACCTGCCTCTTCTGTAGTCCACCTGAATCCTTGTGCTGTCTTCTGTGTTGTGTCTCCATCACCGCCGCTGTGGTGTTTGCTGAACAGGTTTGGCCATCTTAAATACTGAAAGCCACCACTCCCTCCACCTTGTTTTGCACAAAGTTTCAATGGTCCAGGCATTGATCAGCCTAACGACTGTGCCATAGTGGCCAAAGTACCACCGTCACATTTTAAATGCGGGTCGTTAGGCCGTGATGAGATTGCAAAAACATTTGAATGAGGTGACTTGGAGCAGCTTCTTCAAGTCGAAACAACCGAAACAACAAGAAGCAGTCACTGAATTAAAAGTCAAGTCAATGCTCAAGTTGGTCCAATGAGACAGACATCTAATGAGCACATGAATCCTTGTGCTGTCTTCTGTGTTGTGACTCCATCACAGCCGCTGTGGTGTTTGCTGAACAGATTTGGCCATCTTAAATACTCAGAGCCACCACTTTCCTTACTCAGATTTGCATAACGTTGCAGAGGTCCAAAACACTACCCCAACAAGAAGCACTTGCTACATCCATAAACAGAGTCAATGTTCCTGTTAGGGTCGTATTAACAACCATGTCTGCACCACAAAATCATCCACAAAAGGCTGATTTTTAGTGATAACTCTGATTGTGTTGCTTGTAAAGTGCTGTCTCTCCTACGGAAATCAAGTCCTGCTCAGAAAAAGTACCAGCAAGAAACATTGACACAACCAAGACAACCCAAAAGAGAAGCACTTATGAATACAATAATCATGAGTGGCTCCTTTCAGGTGGTCCGAGAGTGGCTCACATTCAAGGATATCCAGAATTGACAACGTTGCTTCGGTCAGTTGAAACTGCCCAAACAAGTCGCACTTACTCAATTCAACAGTAAAGTCAGTGCTCAAGTTAGGGTAATATAAATGACTTCTTCACAGCAGAAAATCCTCTTCATTCTTCATAAATTCTCATTTCCTGAGCTGGAGATGATTTTTGACACGAGAGGACAGCAACAATTAGCACTTACTGAACTCACAACTCAAGTCAGTGCTTATGTTCGAGTAGTGATGGTGACCAGTTTCTCAAGTCATCTACCCATTTAAAAAAGCTGAAAAAGTAACACAGAAAACAACCCAAAAGAGAGCACTTATGAACACAACAACCATGAGTGTCTCCCTTTGAGATGATCTGCATGTCATACACATCACACGTATCTTCAGTTACAGTCCAGAACATTTGTCATGTACAACCGAAACAACAAGAAGCACTTACTGAATTCAAAGTCAAGTCAATGCTCAAGTTGGTCCAATGAGACAGACATCTAATGAGCAGCATCCCTTACTTGCCTCTTCTGTAGTCCATATGAATCCTTGTGCTGTCTTCTGTGTTGTGTCTCCATCACCGCCGCTGTGGTGTTTGCTGAACAGGTTTGGCCATCTTAAATACTGAAAGCCACCACTCCCTCCACCTTGTTTTGCACAAAGTTTCAATGGTCCAAGCATTGATCAGCCTAACGACTGTGCCATAGTGGCCAAAGTACCACCGTCACATTTTAAATGCAGGTCGTTAGACCGTGATGAGATTGCAAAAACATTTGAATGAGGTGACTTGGAGCAGCTTCTTCAAGTCGAAACAACCGAAACAACAAGAAGCACTCACTGAATTAAAAGTCAAGTCAATGCTCAAGTTGGTCCAATGAGACAGACATCTAATGACCACATGAATCCTTGTGCTGTCTTCTGTGTGTGAGTGGCTCCTTTCAGGTGGTCCGAGAGTGGCTCACATTCAAGGATAACCAGAATTGACAACGTTGCTTCGGTCAGTTGAAACTGCCCAAGCAAGTCGCAGTTACTCAATGCAACAGTACTTGTTATTTTTAGTTTTATTTCCACAGTCTACCCTTTCTATATTTGTCCAATCCTGTATTTTATTGTCAGCAACAACAATTTTTGCTCCTTTTGTGTATTCCAACATTTTTGAACTGAGCCATTTTGCAATTAAATGTAATCCCATTTAGTTTGAGCACTAGTGATGATTTATTTCAACAATATAAGCAAATACAATATACTGACATGAAAGAAAAAATTTGACCACCGTTATTTTCTTCAATATCTTGTTCGTTTTCATTCCTGATATCACCAAAGATATGTCACCTGATGAATAGCATGAAAATGAGAAAAAGAAGTGCAGCTTTTTACATTATGCTTTCAGTCCTATTTCATTTCCTTAAGGTTTATTTTATTCCCAGGGCATTTAAGATGCAATTTTGTGAATAAGCAGCACTGCACATGCAATGTCCTAGAGTAGTTTCCTGTTTACATTCAAGTAGTAGCACAACTCAGAAGTTGTCAGCTCTCGCATCTTGCCAAAAACAAACGAATTATGTGAGGCCGCAAATACAGCCATCTTGGCACTACTGTAAATTGGCATGAGTCAGAGACAGGTAGAAAAAAAACTAAAGATCTCTCAGACGGTCCTTCATTACAGCAAGATAAAAACAAGCCAAACATTGTATTACCAAATTGATAGCTGGTTGCGTCAGGAAACATCTTTCTACGTCATGAGATAACTGTGCACTCATCTGTTCCTGTGTCAGGAATCGTCATCAGACCTTCAGGGACCTTAAAAATGAGTTGCCACTATGGAAAAATGTGTCTTGTTCAGCAAGGACAGTTTAAAATTGACTTCAAGAAGCTGAACTGCAGTCACACAGGGCATGGATGAAGCCCTTCATCAATGAAAGATACAGGAAAGCCTGGTTACTCTTTGCTGTGGGAGTGGGACTCATTTAGGTCACTTTAATGTAGCCGCAAGGGGACACAAGCCAGTGTTTTATTGTGCCGGTCCCAAGCCTGGATAAATACAGAGGGTTGTGTCAGGAAGGGCATCCGATGTAAAACTTTGGCCAAATCAAACATGCGAATCAAACGTATGACTTCCATACCGGATCTGTCGAGGCCTGGGTTAACAATGACCGCCATCGGTGCTGTCGACCTACAGGGTGCTGGGGGAAAATGGACTACTGTTGGTCAAAGAAGGAGGGGAGGAAGGTGTGTTTGTAGGAAGAGAGAGAAGAGGAACACCAAGAGCCTAGGACTGAGAGTAGGGACTTTGAATGTTGGAACTATGACAAGAAAAGGTAGAGAGCTGGTTGACATGATGCAGAGGAGGAAGGTAGACATACTGTGTGTCCAGGAGACCAGGTGGAAAGGTAGTAAAGATAGAAGTTTAGGAGCAGGGTTCAAGTTGTTCTATCATGGTGTAGATAGGAAGAGAAATGGAGTAGGAGTTATCTTGAAGGGGGAGTTTGTTAGGAATGTCCTGGAGGTGAAAAGAGTGTCAGATCGAGTGATGAGCCTGAAGCTAGAAATCAAAGGTGTGCTGTTCAATGTTGTTAGTGGGTATGCTCCACAGGTAGGATGTGAGCTGGAGGAGAAGCAGAAATTCTGGTTGGAACTTGATGAAGTGATGCAGAGTATCCCTAGAAGTGAGAGAGTTGTCATTGGTGCAGACTTCAATGGACATGTTGGTGCAGGAAACAGAGATGATGAGGAGGTTATGGGCAGGTTTGGTATCCAGGAGAGGAATGCAGAAGGACAGATGGTGGTTGACTTTGCAAAAAGGATGGAAATGGCTGTAGTGAATACTTTCTTCCAGAAGAGGCAGGAACATAGGGTGACCTATAAGAGTGGAGGTAGTAGCACACAGGTAGACTACATCTTGTGTAAATGGTGTAATCTGAAAGAGATCAGTGACTGCAAAGTAGTGGTAGGTGAGAGTGTAGCCAGACAGCATAGGATGGTGGTGTGTAGGATGACCCTGGTGGTGAAGAAGATGAAGAGGGCAAAGGCAGAGCAGAGGACCAAATGGTGGAAGCTGAAAAAGGAAGAGTGTTGTATGACTTTCAGGAAAGAGTTGAGACAGGCTTTGGATGGTCAGGAGGTGCTTTCAGATGACTGGACAACTACAGCAAATGTGATCAGGGAGACAGGTCGGAGAGTACTTGGTGTGTCATCTGGAAGGAAAGGAGATAAGGAGACTTGGTGGTGGAATGAGGAGGTGCAGGAGTGGATCCTGGGAAAGAAGTTAGCTAAGAAGAAGTGGGACACTGAGAGGACTGAAGAGAGTACACAGGAGTACAGGGAGATGCAGCGTAAGGTGAAAGTAGAGGTGGCAAAGGCCAAACAAGGGACTTACGATGACTTGTATGCTAGGTTGGACAGTAAGGAGGGAGAGACTGACCTGTATAGGTTGGCAAGGCAGACAGACAGAGATGGGAAGGACGTGCAGCAGGTTAGGGTGATAAAGGATAAGGATGGAAGTGTGTTGACAGGTGCCAATAGTGTGATGGGAAGATGAAAAGAGTACTTTGAAGAGTTGATGAATGAGGAAAATGAGAGCGAACGAAGAGTAGAAGAGGTGACTGTTGTGGACCAGGAAGTAGCAAAGATTAGTAAGGATGAAGTGAGGAGGGCATTGAAGAGGATGAAGAGAGGAAAGGCACTTGGTCCTGATGATATACCTGTGGAGGTATGGAAGTGTCTCGGAGAGGTAGCAGTAGAGTTTCTGACTGGGTTGTTCAACAGGATCTTAGATAGTGAGAAGATGCCTGAGGAATGGAGGAGAAGTGTGCTGGTGCCCATCTTTAAGAACAAGGGAGATGTGCAGAGTTGTGGCAACTACAGAGGAATAAAGCTGATGAGCCACACGATGAAGCTATGGGAAAGAGTAGTTGAAGCTAGACTAAGGGCAGAGGTGAACATCTGTGAGCAGCAGTACAGTTTCATGCCAAGAAAGAGTACAACAGATGCAATATTTGCTTTGAGGATGTTGATAGAGAAGTACAGAGAAGGTCAGAAGGAGCTGCATTGTGTCTTTGTAGATCTGGAGAAAGCTTATGACAGGGTGCCCAGAGAGGAACTGTGGTTTTGTATGATGAAGTCTGGAGTGGCAGAGAAGTATGTTAGAGTGGTGCAGGACATGTATGAGGACTGTAAGACAGTGGTGAGGTGTGCTGTAGGAGTAACAGAGGAGTTCAAGGTGGAGGTGGGACTACATCAGGGATCAGCTCTGAGCCCCTTCTTGTTTGCTATGGTGATGGACAGGATGACAGACGAGGTTAGACAGGAGTCTCCATGGACTATGATGTTTGCAGATGACATTGTGATCTGTAGTGAGAGCAGAGAACAGGTGGAGGAGAAGCTAGAGGTGTGGAGGTTTGCCCTGGAAAGGAGAGGAATGAAGGTTAGTATCTGTGTGTGAATGAGAGGGACCCAAGTGGAAGAGTGAGGTTACAGGGAGAAGAGATCAAGAAGGTGGAGGATTTTAAGTACTTAGGGTCAACAGTCCAGAGCAATGGAGAGTGTGGAAAAGAGGTGAAGAAGCGTGTACAGGTAGGCTGGAACGGCTGGAGAAAAGTGTCAGGTGTGATGTGTGATAGAAGAGTTTCAGCTAAAATGAAAGGAAAGGTTTACAAAACTGTGGCGAGACCAGCCATGTTGTTTGGTCTGGAGACAGTGTCCCTGAGGAAAAGACAGGAGGCAGAGCTGGAGGTAGTAGAACTGAAGATGCTGAGGTTCTCTTTGGGAGTGACCAGGATGGATAGGATCAGGAATGAGTACATCAGAGGGACAGCACATGTTAGAGGTTTTGGAGATAAAGTCAGAGAGGCCAGACTGAGATGGTTTGGACATGTCCAGAGGAGAGAGAGTGAACATATTGGTAGAAGGATCCTGAGTTTCCCACTGCCAGGCAGGAGGCCTAGAGGAAGACCAAAGAGGTGTATGGATGTGGTTAAAGAGGACATGAAGGTAGTTGGTGTGAGAGAAGAGGATGCAGCAGACAGGGTTAGATGGAGGCAATTGATTCGCTGTGGCGACCCCTGAAGGGAAAAGCCGAAAGGAAAAGAAGAAGAAGAAGTAGGTCACGATGTATTATTTTAAAAATCATGTAATTAGAACCTTACATGTTACGTCTACAATAGCACACTGTTTTGTAAAGCCTTGTAATTCAGTGTATTTTTTCGAAAATATCTCCATTTCAGTGCAAGTAAGGGTTGCTTCACAATGTGGATTTATTTCAACACGAGTGCACATCTCCAACATTATTCTTTATCACACATCCTTTTCCAAGATATCAGAATCTATATTCTGTTCAAAGAAGTGTTCACAGATATCCAAACCTTAACAATAAATTAAAAGAATAAATAAAAATATGAAATATTAAACGTGAAAAATTAAAATATATATGTTGCACTTTCTAATAACACTGTCATCTTTTTCCTCTGCAAGGATACAGTTTCATCACAACTTAGATGTCACAAATATGAGAACATGTGTTAAAGGGCAAATCTCCAAAACTATTCTTTACAACATCACAACATTCTGTAACTGAGAGCGAGTAAAATAATCAAAACTATCAACTGACTCTTCTTCATCTGTCTTATTCCTAACTTGTGGTTCAGGGTTCTGCTGCTGTGATCAGTCCCTGACTAGACTCTACTCTCCCTTTCACACTTCCTCCAGTTTCCCTAGACTCACCTGCATCTGTATCACAATAAAAAATAATAATCTGTAAGGCTGTAGCACATTTGATCTGGAAAACACATTTTGACTGACCCACTTAAGATATTTTCAATGGTAAAATATGCAGATTTATTTCACACTACTTTCATCCTGTTCCCTTTCAGTTGCAGACTTTCTGTTTTCACTGTCTTATTTTTAATGATCAAAAACAAAACGTGTTACTACTATCGTTTGGCGCTTAGAAAGTGGCTATATTGGACACACTATATTACACACTGTTACAATAGCTCACCTGTTCCTTTCATACTGACAAGAGTAATCCTCTCATCACTACTGGATCTGCTTCTGACACTAAATCACATTAGAAAAATGGTCATAATTCTCAGCACAAATCTCCCCTTTTAACAAAGCCTTGTGATCAGTTCGGGTTCGTTTCATTCCTGTAGTTCTGAATCATCTCATTAAATCTCAGGGCGCTTTTCATAAAGAGCAGGTAGACATCATACTCTTCATTATATTAATTCTAATAATATTCAGTCCATGAACGATCCTATTTGCCCACTCTGGACTTGCAGGCTAATGGCTAGTGCTTGGTGCTGGAATTTTGTTCTGACTCCAATGGGCTAAAAGACAGTTTCCCAGTTATGTGACATTGCATCATACTATTAGTTATGTTATATGCCACAACGCCATACAATTCATTGACTTGATAATTACGGTAACTTGAATGGTGGTTTGCTGTGATGACCCTGGGTCATTTTGTGCAGTGTTCATGTTGAGAAACTTGGTCTCCTCTCCTCCTCCTGTGTGTGTGTGTGCGTGTGAGTGGGTGTGGCTGTCCAGCAGAGTCAGTAGCTGTGATTAGATCCTGGTGCTGAGGCTGATTGGACTGCTGGGAGGATTGCTGCCACCTGAGAGCCTGCCTGGAGGCTACAAAAACCAGCTGCTGCAACCTGCTCATTCTCTCCTGATCCAGCCACCCTTGATGAAGCAGCCTGTTGTCAGCTCTGTGTGTCCATGTGATAGTTGGAGACTGATCCTGTGGTAGGGGCAGGAAGCCCAAAGACCTGTTAGTGACTAAGTTTGTTAATTGTTTATTCTGGAAACCCCAGTTTATAGTTTGCTTTATAAAAATTTGAATTTTATGTTACTGGGAGTTTTAAGTTACTTTTGTTTGCTTTGTTTGAAGAATAAACCTTTTGTGCACTTTTTGAGATTTTTCCAGGCTGGCTTCATTGGGGGTGGCTGAGTCTAGAGCATTATCATGTTGCGTTCATGGTTCCCCTAGACTAGGGACGTAACATTTGCAGACTTCAACATCTTGCCAAAGCTGTTTCATTGTCCTCATTTGTCGTTTCAAACCGCAAGCTCATTTTAGTGAAAGTCTCCAATTTCAGGACATTTGTTGCATATGTTTCCAGAGCTTTCCCCTTTTTAGTTCTTGCCCTTTCTACGCCACCCTTGCTCCTTTTTTCCATCTTTGAAACACCACTGACCATGTGCAGAAACATCCTGAGGAATGGTGCTGGAAATGGAGATTAGTGATAAATCAAGATAAAACACAAATTGTACATTTCAGGAGAAAATCTTTGGAGAAAAGTTCAGTTATTTTTAATTTGGGTCCAATAGCTGAGTGGGTAGAGTGGCCGGAGGGTTGCGGTTTGATCCCCGGCCCGTCGTGCTCACGTCGAGGTGTCCCTGAGCAAGACACCTAACCCCTAATTGCTCCTGATGGGGCGTGGTTAGCGCCTTGCATGGCAGCTCCCGCCATCATTGTGTGAATGTGTGTGCGAATGGGTGAATGTGTGTGTGCTCCAGGGGCGCTGTACCGTGGCTGACCCTGCGCTCTGACCCCCCCAGATGGGGGGATATGCGAAAATCAGAATTTCCCCTCGTGGGATTAATAAGGGATATAAAACTTTTTTTTTTAAAAAAAAGTGCTGTCATATACTGATCAGTATAAATATCTTGGGGTGCCACTGGATGAACATATGACATTTAAGGAAGCTGTTGATGTTTTAGCTCAGTCAGCAGGCAGAGCTCTGGGATCCGTACTGAACAAAGTTAAGCATTGTGGTAATCTAGGATTCCATACTTATACACAATTATACAATTCATGTGTCTGCCCAGTGTTTGACTATGCATCTGGTGTTTGGAGCTTCCGGGAATATACAAGCTGTAATACAATGCATCACAGAGCGATTCGATCATTTCTGGGAGTCCATAAATTTACTTCTGCGTCGGCCATTACTAGAGATATGGGATGGGAACCTCCAAACATCAGACATAAATGCCAAATGCTTTGTCTTTGGAACAGACTGGTGAAGATGTCAAAACACAGAATCACAAAAAAAGTCTTTAATTGGGGCATCTCCAATCTCCACCCCTGGACAAACGAGATAAAGTCTTTATTCCATTTGAATAACTCATTTATTTTTCATAATAGGTTATTATGTGACATTCAGGAGATGAGGAGTAATATGTTTCTAAGGTTTAAAATGGTCTGTTGATATTTGGTATCAACCAAAGTTACAAACTTATTGTCTTATAAAAGACAGACGCAATGTGGAACCTTATGTTAAGTATAAATTAAGTAAAAGACAGAGATCCCTGCGTGGACAGCTACGCTCAGGAACATTACCATTAGCTTTAGAGACTGGGAGGTTTCATGCTCCTCCAGAGGACAGACTTTGTTTGCTGTGTAATTTAGGTGAAGTTGAGAATGAAGTTAATTTTGTGATTTACTGTCCTGTATATGAAGATGTAAGAGAAACACTTTTCAGAAAGATGTCCTCTGTTTATTTTGATTTATTTTGGTTGGATGACCATGAAAAATTAGAGTTACGTTTTAGAAGAGGAACCTTTTTCGTTTCAGAATTTCTTTGCCAGGCCTGGGATAAAAGGCAACATATTTTGTTTAAGGACCGAGGAGCAGAATATTGTGTTGTTTTGGATGTACGTATTGTTGTAATGCTGGTATATTGGTGTCTTGTAAACCCATGAGGGTTGGGCACACTTGTGTGCATGACACGAAAATAAAGATATCAAAATCTTACATCAGGGTGCATCTGCAAAAAAAAGAAAGAAAGAAAAGAAAACACAAGAGAAAAGAACAAAAGCCTGCCTACAAACCAGGCTGTCTTGCCCCTACAGTAATTCATGGGGGTGGATCAGTGACAGTCTGGGGTTGTTACAGTATGGGTGGAACAGGGCAAATGCAGAAGGGTTGAATGAACCAGGTCATGTACAGGGCTACTCTTGAAAACAGTACTTCTTCCATCAGCTGGAAAACTCTTTCCTGCCTCCAGTGACTGGATTTTCCAACAAGACAACACCCTTTTACACATGGCAAGGTCAGCTGAAGCCTGAATGGAGAACCAGAACATTGGAACCATGCTTTGGCCTGTGAAAATCATCAAATGCAAAATGGAGAACCACAAGCCCAGAAACAAAGCAAATGTATTTGAATTTGTGCAACAGGAATGGGCTGCTGTGACAGCAGAACAATGTCAGAAGGAGAGCATGTCAAGATGCATGGCTGCAGTCATCAAAAACAATGGTTTTGTAATCAAGTACTAACTCCTGTTTGTATCATGTGACTAAAACAGACAGAAAATAAAACAAGGAATGCATCAAAGCTCTGTTTTTGGTAGCACAATACCATAGCGATTGATGTAAGAACTTAAGTGATTTTGGTAATTATCAAGAAAACCACAGAAAATGGCTAGATATCAGCTCTTAAAATAAACTCTTATGAGCTTTTTTTGTTGTTATTGTTATATTTGTCCAAACAAATGTATCTTAAGTTGTGCCAGGCGAATGAATAAGAAGTTGAAGAAAACAATTGTGGTCCAATAATTTTTTCCATGACTGTAGAAGCTATGCAGAAGCCAGGAGTATGGCTACAGATATTTTATTTTGAAATTATTGAGCGGAGACTGTTGATGTGTTTCTAACTTGACTCGGGTCCCAAGTTGCGTGAGGGAGGCAGACGGGCTGTGCACCGCCAGTAGCTCGGAGACACTTTACCGGAGACACGGTGAAAAGCCAGGGCGTTGATCTGTCCCACTTCTCCCACCGTCTCAATCAGGGACTTGTGTGTTTGGCTCTGATAATCGGTGCTATTCGGACTGTCGGATACCTGATGTTGCGTATGAGCGCACAGTGAGCAGGACCTCTCCCTAAGAAGGTAAGGTTTATTTTAGCCCAGACAAGCACACATAGGAATGGAAGCAGCGCCGTTCATCTGCAGATAATGCCGCATCAGGACGCGTTATTTCCACATTCACCCTGTCAGGTCTCCATGCTGCTGTCATAAACGGAGCTGCACGTTTAGAAACTTAACAACTTGCTGTAGTCTCTACACACACGGTACTGTCTCAACACGGCTTTGGCCTAATCATGAATTATTTCTGTTATTTTAATTACTGATCAATCTCGTCAATTGATCTTTTTTTTTTAAATTTAGAATTTAGTTCACCTGGTTAGTCTCATTCAGATCAGAGATCTCCTTTACAAGAGAGATCTGGCCAAGAGTGAGGCAGCATAGTCACATTAAAAATAATAAGCAGCAGATAAAATTGACAAAATTAAGACTTGACCACATGTAACACTTCCACACAGACAGAGTAGACTGTAATGATTTCACCAGAGTTTTAAACTCATTCAGTGTAACAAGGGCTTGAAGTTGAAGATTTTAATTTATTCCAGGCATTTGGCGTTGAAATGCTTTCTTACCCAGTTCAGATAGTATGTCGGAGTCGAAAAATTGTAGAGTATCCATAGATTGGAGATTGTGACTTCCAAGTTTCCCTGTTTAAAGACAAGACAAATAGAAAGGAACAATATCCAGAATGGTTCTTCAAATAAACACATACCAATGGCTGAGAGGTCGGGCACTTAAAGATGTTCAGTTAACATTTAATCTCTGAAGTATAAAAAAGCAATATAAAAAAAGGCTCACAAGATTCAACACAAGTGCAGATGGTTTGAAATAGTCCGAAAACAAACAGTCCCAAGACCCACAGAGATAAAACCGCAAACATATGAACCAGAGAAAAGAAGATTATCTGCTTTACAATATCACTCAAGTGTTAAATGATTGGCTCTCAATTACTGCATTATTTCTAGGTTGTGTGTATTTCCTCTTATGTACAATCCAAGAGAAAAACTTTAGAGGGTCCATAGTGAAAACAAAGCCCTGAATTAGAAACTCAGTGCAGCAGAAGTGAATACACTTGTGATCACTGGAACAAAATTAAGTACACCTGTGATTTTCAGTCAGCCTAATTGTATAAACATGATAATAAAATTATCTGTAAACACCAGAACTTTCTTAATGTTGGACCAACAGGCTAATTTTCTGTTTGTCTACATCGTGGCTTCACATGGAAAAGAATCGTCAGAGGAACTGACAAAGCTGATCATGAGACTTCACTAAGATGGAAAAGGATGCAGGGAGGTCAGTGATCAACTAAAATACTGAAAACAGCTGCAGCAGTAATCAGGAGGGATAGAACAAGCTATTGTGCTACTAATCAGAGCCACAATGATCATCCTCCTACAAGGATTTAACAAGACAGTGAGCTACATTCATAGCTGAGCTCTGACAAACAGAACTTGGCACAAGGGTTATGCGATGATATGGGGCTGCATGAGTGCCAAAGGTGTTGGGAGATGACACCACGAATGCCATTGGATAAACTGGTTGACAAAATGACTCTAAAGACAAGAGTTTTTGTTGATCCTCATGGATCAATAAAGTATTTCTGATCTGGACAAGTATGTCTCATGAGCTGAAACCAGTAGAACACTGTTGGTTTATTTTTTAAGAGAAGTTATAGCACCATAGTTGTCCTTCAAGGAACAGCCGAAAGTCTCTAAAGATTGGAAGAAATGTGTGCAACACTGGTATTATACACGCCCAAGAGGACTGGAGTCTATCATCAAAAATAAGAGTTGACATATCAAGTACTGATATAGGGCATGTATTTTAAATATAGTTTTTTTTCTTTAGTATCTTATTGTAACTGTTCATACGGCAAAATTCTGTTCAAATTAGAAATAATGCTGTTTTTTTTTTTTGGAGGGGGGGGCATAACTTTGGATAATTTGATATCTAAGTTACATTGCACAGTGGTGCCCTTACTTCTGTTTCCTACTGTAAGAATCTCTAACCATTTATATTCACTAATGAATGAATTAGAAGATTCATCAAATTTGTTTGGAAGTCAGTATGATTATGATGGTAATATTAATAATAAGACGAATAAGAATGTCTATGTCATATATCTCAAAGTCACACCCACCCTTTGGATGCTGTGACCACAATGTTATCCTGCTGCTCCCAAAATACAGATCACCACTGAAAATAGATGAACCCATAAAAACAAAAAAAAATCAGAGTCTGAAACAATGATGCAACAGAAACACATAGAGTGAATGGTAGGGGACAGCCTATCAGACATGCTGTCACACAAACTGGACCCCCTTCAGTTTGCCTATGAGGGAAAACGTGGAGTAGAGGATGCATATGGCACACTTTTAGACACTGTCACCAAACAGCTGGACTCTGCACACCCCCACACCAGAACTATATTCATGGACTTCCCCTCTGATTTTAATACTGTACACACAGACACCCTACGGCACAACCTCTCGCACCTTCAGGCTCACCCCACACTGATTCAGTGGATTCAGAGTTTTTTTTATTTACATGACAGGCCACAGCAGGTGCTTTTAAATGGTTTTAAATCCAGCAAGTTGATTTTAAACACAGATGTCTCTCAAGGTTGTGTTTTATCCCCCATTCTCTTCTCAGTGTACTCCAACATCTAATGTAACAGTGAAGGAATGACTCTTTTTAAATACGACATGACTCTGGTTGCTCATCTGCAGACAGCACTGTGCTGACCCGTTACAAGCAGACAGCCAACAACCTTGCCTGAGTTTTTGATAAGAACTCTCTTGAGCTTAACATCTCAAAAACAAAGGAGTGGTGCTGTGGGGGCAGAAGTAAATCTCTGACACCCGTTTTTACACCCCTCAGTATCCAGGGTCAGACTGTCGGAACGGGTTGAAGTTTTTAAATATCTGGAAAGACAGATCGACACCAGCCTGCCGTTTGCGAATCAGGCCGACTCTGTGTACAAGAAAGCACAACAGCGCCTTCACCTGCTAAGGAAACTAAGGACTTTTAATGTCAGCAGAGGCATTTTAACCCTGGTTTACACCTCACTCATTGAATCCATCCTTTCATTCAACATTTCTTTCTGGGACAGCTCCCTCTCCACTTGACACAAAACAAAACTCTCCCATATTGTCAGTCAGGTCAGCAAAATCAGTGGTTCACCACAAACCCATGTCTCTAAACTGTATAACCACTCTGTGATCAGGAAAGCCACCCTGATCACAGAGGACCCCTCTCACCCCAGCCGTCACTCCTTCCAGTTACTGCCACCAGGGAGACGTTACAAAGTCCCTCTGGCCCGCAAAAACATCTAGAAAAAATCCTTTATTCCCGCTGCAATAACCACCCTGAAAAAAAATGAAATAAGACACTGAACAATACTTTTTTTTTATCGACTACTGTTTCTTTTTAACATTTCGTTTAGACATCTGTACTTTGTGAGCTTGAGTCTTAAGTGGGTTTTGATATGTGTTGCATTTTATTGTTTGAGCCTTGTTAAAGGAGAATTTCTGTCATCGTTTGAGGCAGACAATAAAGTTGATCTATTCTATTGTATTCTATTCTAAAGACAGGATTTCAAACCAGGCAAATGGGCCCACACCTCAGTTCAGCCATGGAGCCTGGTAGTGGCTTAACCGGTTAGAGTTAGTAGGTTCAGTAGGGTGAGGGTTAGGGTCCCTGTTAACAAACCGTAACCATCTTTCTTTACCTAATGTGGTGTCAATAAAGATTGTGATGCTGCAGATATATTTTGATCTGATGTGCCCACTGTCTGTACAGGTTGGGATTCACCCTGCTGCAGTCATACCCTATTGGGGTAAAAACCTGGATGAAGATGGAGTCATTTATCCTCTGGAGAACTGTCCCCATCTTCCTCTTACTTCCCACTGTCCAGGTAATTAAAATGGATTGATGAATGGATGGATGGAGTATAACTGGATAAATGAGTCCAAGCACTACATTTTAGGAACACCTTAAAGAACCTTAGTTACAGCCCTACAGTGTAAGTCAAACACCTGTTATTACTTTGTCCATTCAGTGTAGATTTTTGCTTTGTTACCACATGGCCCAAAGTCACAGTGGATCATCACATTCACTGCTGAATAAATTAAAATGGATCCAATTAGTGAACCTTGTCAGGGTCCATACACTGAACAACCTGCTTCTGACTTTTCACTGTGTCTACTGTTAGCTTTGTGGCTTAATTCGATCTGACCTGTCCAAATCAAATAGTTTGCACAGGTCGAAGAGCTGCTGTGCAGAGTGCAGAGACTGTTCCTTGTATGTGTGCATGAACTTGGGTGAATGTCACCTCATATGAAGCACTAGTAAGCACAGGATTTTCTCTGGCAATTATAGCACCTACTTAATCCCTGACAACTGGCTGCTGTGGACCTGGTGTTCTCTATGGTCAACCTAGAAAAGCAATCTTAATTTGGACAGCAACTGAGTGTTAGTGAAAAGAAAACATTTTTAAATGTTCTTTTATTTTGTTACTCATTTCCTTATTGACCTTGAGCCCTTCATTGAAGAAGAAATATTTGGTTAATTTTTTTCCCCTTGGGGCTTGCAGTGTTGAGTATTGATTGCTTGCCATTTTCGTCAACTGTGAATTTAAGTTTGACGGCTTGGACAGGATGTTCACTCCTCATAGAATGTGCAACGTTCATGTTTACCAGTTGAATTCAGTTTCCAATTGAAAGAATTAATGGAATAAAAGCAATATGTGTTGATTTACATATAAAGGTGGCAAACAGCTGAATAACGGCAGAAATGTCTATCTATAATCACAAATCAAGGAAACCCCTTCAGGCAGAACTAGCTGCAGTTACAGTCTTACAGAAATACAAAAGAAGGAACAGTTTCGATTAACACATTAAGTGAAAAGATAAGAGACTTAATTGCAAAACCAGAGATGAATTCAAAAATAACATTCAGACATGAAGTAGCAGAATTGAAAAGTTCTGTGAGCTTCGTCATAGATGTATGTGTTGTGTTTCTTTACTTAGTGTAAGTTTACTTTTGTCTAAATGCCTTAAATATCTTGTAAATGCCTCCATGTGTAAAGGCAATCTTTCAACAGACAGTTCATTTCACTGTTCTGACCGACAGTAGACTGAAACTAATAATGCTGTGATGGTTGTCCTATGCCGATTCTTGCTGGTAAACCACTTTGACTTGCAGTGTGCTGCCTTAGGCATCTGCAGATCACAAAATAGACAGACAGGCGGGCAGATAGATAGAGAGATAGATAGGAAACCAAACTCTAAATTGCTCATCCATTTTAAAACATAACCACGGTTCTGCACTTTTCAAAGAGGATCAAATGCTGCTTGTTCAACTATGTTATAGAACTCAACAATCCACACGTGACTGTACAGTGCTTTCACCACAGAAATGAACAAATGAACAATGACAGCACCTGGTTGTAATGTTCTACAATTATCCTTAAACTTAAAATGCGATTTCTGCAATTGAGGATAGAACCTGAAGGATTTGGAACTCTACACACAGATATATATCTGCTATTGTCAACATACATAATCATTCCTTGTCCCAAATTCATGATAACCTCATGCCATTCAGTCTGCTTCACAGAAGAAGTTAGATTTATCAGCCCAGAAAAAGAATGACAGTTCTATATTTCGAGGCTGAATAATAAGCACAGAGTACACTCAGAAGCCCTTTACAGTTACTGGTGCACTAAGAATCCCTAGTTAGCTAAGGCTAATGAGAACAAAGCTGTCTGTGACCCAAGTCTGTTGAGATGGCTCTTATCAGTGGAGTTCATCAGGGTTTGGTTCTTGGCTCTGCATGAGCAGGGCCTCTTGAACAATTATGAATAAGTTTCATGAGCCCAGAATGTTTTTTCTATATTGTTATTGGGGATTTTTCATTCCCCATTAGTGTGAAAAAAGTCAGGCATTAGAGCCCGACTGGCAATGGCATCAAAGCTAGTAACAGGCTCTCAGTGTCAATCATCCCACCCCCCGGTTCCTCCACATTCTCAGAGACAGCTCTGTTTTAAGGAAATCCAAACCCAGACACGGAATAATTGAGATACCCATCTAAAGTAGTGTAATTTTCACCATGTGGTCTGCTGAGTAGGCTCAAGGCACTGCTGTTATCAGTGACGTCATTATTCATTCTCAGCTTGGTTCATGTTTATTATTCAGTAGTGGATTCATTATCATGGGAACGCGGTTATCTTTTCACGTCTTTCTGGTGAATTGGAGCTGTGGGGTTTATTATTATTTGAACCCAGCTCACCACCTCCTTACTTCCCCTTTCCCCCCTTCTTTCCTGGCTGGGAGATAGAGTTTAAATCACAAGGCATAAATGTGCGTAAATAAAAGTTTTAGCCAGGGTCACAGTCATTGCAGTGTTCTTTCTTTTTTTCTTGCTTTATTTCTTTCTGACTTTTTCCATAGAGTAAAATTATAGGCTATCAATCAATACTACACCTGAGTAAATGATTGAAAAAACAAATTTAATTTGTGGTATGTCTGTAGTGTATCACCTTTATCTGCAGGCACTTCAAACTGCATCAAATAGCTTGTTCAAATTTGCTTGTTCTAATGTGAACATGTTCAAATATGTTGAAAAAGTCAACAATTGCCTTGGAAATAACTTTTTACAGGAAAATGTGAAGGCAATTTTTTTTTTTAGAAATTTATGTTTTACATGAACAGTTTCTTGGTTTGTTTAAATGTATATGGTAAATAGAGATCCTTATCTGATTAGGACTGACAGATATCAATACAGTTGCTGATAAATGTCAAACAATGAAAAATCACACACTTGACAGGGTTTCCTCCAGGATTTTTTTAAACTGTGGGGGAGGTCTGCCCGAGTGGAAGACAAAGAGCAAAGAGCGATCGCCAGGTAATGTGGAGGTTTTCGTTCCCTTCTCATCTCTAGTATGTTGTGGGACACTCGTTGAGACTATCTGAGCCAGTCAGTGTGGGGAAAAAAGCACGTTGGGGCGGACTTTGATGCAAGGGGGTAATTGCCCCATACTTTTTGCTAGCTGAGCTGCTAGCTGAGCTGCTAAGCTGCCTGCCTGGCTAAATACTGGAGCTATGTCAAAAATTAATTTCTCCATCACTCACATGTATGAAATGACAAATGAAAACAGACCCCAAGTTGAAAAAAACCAAAGTTCCCCTTTAATCATGCATGGCAACAGGAAATTCTGATTTCTGCTGAAAATTATTTTGTTTTTGATCATAAAAATGATCAAAAACATAATACTAGACTTGTTTAAGTCAGCAAATATAATGAAAAGTTAACTTACATGTTCTTCAATCTTTTCTCACTATCTTCAGTTCACTTCAAATCTATAAGAGTTCTGTACTACTATGTACACTATATACAAGTCAGTTCACTGTAACACTCCTATTTTGCCAATTTTCTTCTCTTTGCGGCAAGCTGTGTAAGTCTCTGGACAGCCTTCCTTTTCAACTCCTGCTGGTGGGCTTTTCTTGCAGCCATTTCCTTCTCTTTCAATGTTTCTTAGACCCTCCAGAAAAACGCGATTATGCGATCGCACGAATTCCCGCATTAATCACCAAAATGCCGCTGATTATGCGGGGGTCAATTATTTCCCATAAGGCCGCATAATCCCTGCAAAACAGCACATAATTCCCGCAAGAATTTCACATTTCCACGAAAACAAGAGAAATATGCGGGTCCCGCTTGATTTCACAATTTCCGCATAAAATGAGATAACTATAACCAATATAAATGGAGTTGTGAGTGAGTTTTTATGTGACGCCCGGCCTGACGTCATCAGTTCGCGCATTCACACACACATAGGCTGAATCCCAAACCGCCCCCTACACACTATCCCTACACACTACCCCTCCGTTTGCGCGTTCCCGTGGAGGGTCCTCCATATTAAGGGCCATCCCAAACTGCGTAGTGCGGAGGGAGAGTGGACTGTTCAGCCCTTAAATAGCGAGTCTGCATCGATGCTCACTCTGGACAACTTTTTCAGGAAGTGCAACGTTGAAATGGAGGAGGAAACAACATATCGATGTGAGTTCCACGTGCGTCCTTTATTTCTCCCACGCCTTTTTCACACTGACAGAACATCACAAAAAGAGTGGTGAAAAAAGATAAATCAAAAGAAACAAATCTTCTTCTCTGCTGACGTTTGATTTAATTGTGCACCCCCTGACACCTTAAAATTTGAACACAACTGACAGAATTCATTCATTCATTTGTTGGATTTGAAATGCCAGATAATAGGATTGGAAAACATGTGAGTGAAAAAAAAGGGGGATGCTTTCGTCTTCTGGAAGCAGCAGCCATCCTTGTTAGTTGCAACCTGTGCCACAGCGCTACAGCCATGCACAGTAGGCGTCTTTGTGTTACCATGGCGATGACGTCTTCCGTTTTTCCGGTGAGGCGACAGGGCATCCCATTCCTGACGATCGTATTTATACCCTCCCCCTTCAATAATAGGTGCCCTCCACAGCTGCGAGTGTGACTTCTTTTGGAGTGACACTCAGTAGTGGAGGGGGAGTGTGTAGGGGGCGGTTTGGGATTCAGCCACACACACACTAGAAGCACGAGCTGATGCGGAGCGCGGCGCCAGTGTTGCCAACTTAGCAACTTTCTCGCTAAATCTAGCGACTTTCCAAAGCGTCCTAGCGACTTTTTTTGTCAAAAGCGACTAGCCACAAATCTAGCGACTTTTCTGCCATTTTGGAGACTGACAGGAAAACTCGGATCATTCTGCAGTTACTGTCACTGTCCTCAACAAGCAGCAGGTGCTGCTGTGAGCTTCTCCCCCTCCCAGAGCACATGCTGTCAGTCCAGTAACCCCGCAGCCGTCCCAGTGTCTGATTAGAGGACACATCCCTCCGCGGCAAGACGGAGGATGAATCGCGCATATTTTTGCATATTTCGCAACTGTTATCAACGGATTTAGACGAGTCACAGAAATGTTCAAATTTGAAATTAAATCGGCAGAAACCCGCGGATCCGCGGAAAATTGCCATGCATGTTTAATACAATAATCGTCATTAATATAAACATAAAACAACATAAAAACAAGGTTAAAAAAAACATTATTCTGAAGGTGTGGTGGCTTTTATTTTGCCGTGGCGGTGCGCCACCATCAATTACATGTAGAGGAAACCCTGCTTGACATATGTCTTTATAAACCTCATATGGCAGTATGGTAGGCATTATGCTGATAAGTACTATGATTCAAAATACATTTCTCCACTGTCCGAAGGTTGGTCATTCTGTTTATTTGTTAAAATCTCTGGTTGTATTCAACATAGTGCCAAAAAACAGTGAGTTTGACTAATCCAGAATTGAGTATTTAAAGGGCTTGCAGAAATGTACATGTAATAGAATGAGATTGATGTTGTTGCGCTATATGAATTTGTATTTATTTTTGTTTATATTTGTATTTATTGTTTTTATGGTTTTTTTAAAATAATATGTTGAATACTGGTCACATCCTGTGGGGAGACTAGTTAACTATGGTTATGGTTATGAGCTTTTTAGTATGTCCATTAGGGAGGGGGATTAATAATCACCGGAAGTGTGGTCAGTTTTTTATTTTGAAAAGCGGTGTATTGCTTCCTCTTTTTATGGCGACTCCTCATGGGAAGGAGAATAAATGTCCTGTTCGAAGCTACCATCCTCGTGTTGTTTAATACGAAATTCAAACACAGCGCAGAACACGATTCACTACATACACACGTTTGTCCTGTAAATCTTTTGAGATTGGCTAACCTCAAACAGTGGAGTGGCTCGGTGATACAATGGTTAGCGCTCTCACCTCACAACTCGAAGGTTCTGGTTTTGAACCTCAGCCTGGGGTCTTTCCGGGTGGAGTTTGCATGTTTTCCCTGTACCTGCATGGATTCTCACCGGGTTCTCCAGATTCCTCCCACAGCCCAAAAACATGCTGAGGTTAATTGGTGATTCTAAAGTGTGTGTAGGCATGAATGTGAGTGTGATTGTTTGTTGCCCTGTGATAGTCTGGTGACCTGTCCAGGTGAATCCTGCCTTGACCTTGTGTCAACTGAAAGAGACTCCAGTAACCCCACTACCCTACAAAGGATGAAGTGTGTGTAGAAATGATAGCAAAATGCATGCAGTGATCATTAAGTTCAGTGTGACATGGGTAAGCAAATGAGCAACATTTTGACCTCACCAATACATAAGATGTCTTCTTGCTACATTTGTCTTTCACTGATTTTGAGTCTTTTGGCGTTTGAGATCTGCACTTCCTTGTTAAATCTCCACTGTACTCCCTTTTGGATGTGCAGTCACATACTTTTCCAATCCACAAGTCCACTGGGAGGTCCTTGTTCCATACATGTCCAGTATTTATGTAATGAGCACACACACACACAACTGCCAAGCATAGGCGCTGTTGCCCTTGTAGCATAGCTGCTGCGCCAACTCACATTTTGGGCTGGATGTGGAAGGGTCACCTGGGACTCTTGTGAGCCTTGGGAGGTGATATTTATGTCACATAAATCTTAGTGGACCCCTGTGTATGAATCATATTCAGCACTTTTTGTTTGGGGACGGCATTGCTCAGTGGGTAGAGTGGCCATCTTGTAACCGGAGGGTTGCCGGTTCAATCCTCGGCCCGTTGTGCTCATGCAAGACACCTAACCCCTAATTGCTCCTGATGGGGTTGTGGTTAGCGCCTTGCATGGCAGCTTCCGCCATCAGTGTGTGAATGGGTGAATGTGACGTATCCTGTAAAGCGCTTTGGGTACCTTGCAGGTATAGTAAAGCGCTATATAAATACAGACCATTTAGTTTGTTTTTAGGTTTTCCATTTTTCAAAGATCTAGTACAGGCTTTATCAAAGTGACCTGTGGGTGAAGAGTAGAAAGATCACTGTATGGCTGTACACACCGCACAGACTGCAGTAAGCCAGGTCATCTTTACGTCCTCACCCTTAGAGTTACTGCATACATGGTTCATATGTGTGTGTGTATGTGTGTGTACATAGATAGAGAGGTGGCTTTTAAAGCTCATTCATAAACCCAGACAGTGTCCTCATTCACTCCTCAGTCATCGACTCCCATTCTTATCTCTTCTGGAGCTCTACCAATCAGCTGGTTTAAATATCTCTTCTCCCTCATCCTGCCATTTTTCTTCTGTTTCTTAGTCTGAAGACTTTTTAAAATCCTCAGCTGCTGACCTCTTTCTAGTTATCCTGAGCTGTTGTTGTCTGTGAAGAGCCATAACAGCTCCCTAGCCATCCTTCATAGCAACCTAATCTCCTCATACTTCTCTACAACTGCATGGAACTGGTTGACACAGCATTAACCCCTGTCCTCATGGGACCACACATCCTCTTATAGCATGCTGCCGTTGCACAAGCTCTCATAGCATCTCTCCATCAGTACTGTGACAGTGGCAGGAAGAAATATATAGTGATGTGAAAAATAAGTGCATCCCATGGAAGTAGTCTTTTTCCAACAGGTTGGTGAGGCTAGTAGCCACAGTTCTAGAACCAGAGACACCTTCAAACAGTGACAGAAAGAGAGGACAAAATACAGACATACAAAGAGAGAAGACACAAAATGAATTATATACACTAGAGGAATATAAATGAATGCAGAGTGAAACATATGAGAGTAGAAGTGTGCTGTGCATCATTGAAGGTCCACAAGCAGTCTGGGCCTATAGTAGCATAACTGAGGTATGTTCACGATCACCTGAGCCAAATCCAACTGTAAGCTTATCAAAGTTGAAATTTTCAATTTTAATTTAAAAGTCTGACTTCAGAGCTGAAGAGTACGGTGGCCGAGACCCGCCATCGCTGCAAATAAAACAAACGCTGCAAACAAAAACAAACACTGCTGCAAATAAAAGAAACGCTGCAAATAAAAAGAAATGCCGCTGCAAATAAAAAAGAAACGCTGCAAATAAAAAGAAACACCGCTGCAAATAAAAGAAACACTGCAAACAAAAAGAAACGCCGCAGCAAATAAAAAAGAAACGCTGCAAATAAAAAGCCACAACGGAAGTGGATTACTGGGGATTATTTTTGCCGATACACCGGTGTGAGAAGAAGAAGACGAAGAAGTAGAAACAAGAACAGCAGTACGACTTGGAAAATGAACGAGAAAGTAAGTGAAAATGTTAGTGTTTAATGTCACTACGTCTAATTTTTAATGTGTTATCTGGTTAGGCCATGTAGCCCCAGGTTTGAAGGTTTGAAGTTGAACTGGAGGATGCCGGTGTGTTGTTAGCCGTCAGTTGTTTCCACCCGGATGTGTTTTCGTTCCGGACTCATTCATTCTGTCCGCTCGGGCGGACGGGCGCCGGCGGCAAAGGATGGTTTGCCCGGGGCGCAAATCTAGCCATGACCGAATCTGTGTGTTTTTCTGGGGTAGACACTGCTCTGGAGTGAGAGCGTGCAGTGGAACATGTTACTGTGTTTTGCTGCATATTGGAGTAAAGTTACCAAACTTGATTGTCCTCTCGTTAGCCGAAGCCAACAACACACCTGGATCCACACCTCCACACGTCTGGATCCAGGATTTTTTTTTTTTTTTTTAAAAAACATCTGGATCCAGGATCCTGCATCCAGGATTTTTTTCTGGATCCAGACGGTGATCCGGATCACCTCCAAAATCTAATCGATTGTTACTTTTGCTCTTCCGGGCATTCTGTAAAAAATTGGTGAAAATCCATCCATAACTTTTTGAGTTATGCTGTAAACAGACAGACAGACAGACAGATGGCCTGGCGGAGGTCTGCGCTCTCCGAGTGCTTTTCTAGTTTTTAATGTGTTATCTGGTTAGGCCATGTAGCCCAAGGTTTGAAGTTGAACTGGAGGATGCCGGTGTGTTGTTAGCTTCGGCTAACGAGAGGACAATCAAGTTTGGTAACTTTACTCCAATATGCAGCAAAACACAGTAACATGTTCCACTGCACGCTCTCACTCCAGAGCAGTGTCTACCCCAGAAAAACACACAGATTCGGTCATGGCTAGATTTGCGCCCCGGGCAAACCATCCTTTTCCGCCGGCGCCCGTCCGCCCGAGCGGACAGAATGAATGAGTCCGGAACGAAAACACATCCGGGTGGAAACAACTGACGGCTAACAACACACCGGCATCCTCCAGTTCAACTTCAAACCTTCAAACCTGGGGCTACATGGCCTAACCAGATAACACATTAAAAATTAGACGTAGTGACATTAAACACTAACATTTTTACTTACTTTCTCGTTCGTTTTCCAAGTCGTACTCCTGTTCTTGTTTCTACTTCTTCGTCTTCTTCTTCTCACACCGGTGTATCGGCAAAAATAATCCCCAGTAATCCACTTTCGTTGTGGCTTTTTTATTTGCAGCGTTTCTTTTTTATTTGCAGCGGTGTTTCTTTTTATTTGCAGCGTTTCTTTTTTATTTGCAGCGGTGTTTCTTTTTATTTGCACCATTTGTTTTATTTGCAGCGATGGCGGGTCTCGGCCACCGTAGAAGAGGAGGTGTGGAACTGTGGACCACCTTTTTCACCCTGCAGAATTGCTAAGGTGGTCATGGGAGTTTGGATATCCAGTGCAAGTATGTTTTATAGACTTGGAGAATACCTACAAATGTGATAGGTCCCCCAGGGGACACTGTGGCGGAGTAAAGGGCACCGGGACCATTGTTATGAACCATCTGGTCCTTGTAGAACCTAAGAGCTGTGTTTGGATTCTCAGACAAAGTCAAACACATTTCACACTAATATGGTTTCTAGAGCCAAGGTGAAGAGAGTGCCTGTAATCTTCAGAGTTGTGTTTCTGCGTTTTGCAGATGGCATGGTTCTGTTGGTTTTTTATCAGACTGTGACCTTCAGCATACATCGAGGTGCTTTGTAGTGGAATGTGAAGTGGTTTTCAGCATGTGTTTCACTTGCACTGACTGCTTTCAGCTGTGTTATCTTTATCTTTTTTGAGAAATCACCCCAACATTCTGTTGGCACTGGAGAATGGTCTTGCTGCAACCATAATCATCCTGCTATAGGGGAAAAACACTTTAATTTGTTTGTATTGTGTTGTTGCAGCTAAAAAAATACAAATATTTGCATTGAATGCAGAACCTGCGACACCTCAGGATGTTGCAGTGGAACCCTGTATTGAGATTCTAATCCTGAGGGAAAAATTCACTATTCACACCCATGTAGATGTCAAAATGAAACAGTAAGCACTCCCTTGGGTGTGCTGCTTACCTGATACAACGTCTTGAGACTGCGACAAAGATGGCGCCCCTCGAGGCAGATGCCATTGTGTGACCCAACCACAACTGCTGTTTTGTTTAAATTAATAATGTTATTTATTAGAAAAGCACACCAGACAGGCACAATGGTGTAGTATAGTAGAGAGGCACTGGAAATCGTTCACAAAGAACTTTATCATTAATGTTTTCAAACTCAACTTTCTGCTATTTTGGACACCAATCGGCAAGACTGACGACAATGGCCTCAGATGAGGAGTGCAGCTGAGGAACAAAGCGGGCAAAGCACAAGTGTGGTAAAAGAGGTGGGCTGCATGCTATAGGCTAAAGGCTAGGGCTAGTAAACCACCACCTCCTCAACAACAAGCTGCATGAGCTGAGAACCAGGATTAGAACCCAGCATAAAACGAGAGACTACTATGCTCATGTATTATTGTATGATATGATAATTAAAGGGTTTCTCCCTGGAAAAATACTTTAGATAATAATGTTAAAATGAAAGGAGCATCGTTATTTTTTTTTAGTCAGCTGAATGCTGTATTGCGTTGAGTTGTGCCGACACTTTCAACTGTCATGCAGCTTGGATTCACATGTATCACAGAGAAGTACTGATGTGTTTAGTGTGAAATTCTGATCAAGCGCAGTGGAGGACTATGGAATCCTCAGTCTGCATGGCTTCATAGCAGATGCACAAGTTGTTGCTTTCAGCGGTCTGATTGCTGTGACTGTTGCTCCCACAGAAGCATAAAGCTGCTTTAGACTGCTGTATTTTAAGTTAAACCACTCAGCATTCTTATGATGTGCAGCATCCAGTGTTACCAACTTAGCGACTTTCTCGCTAAATCTAGCGACTTTTCAAAGCTCCTAGCGACTTTTTTTTTGTCAAAAGCGACTAGCGACAAATCTGGCGACTTTTTCTGCCGTTTTGGAGACTGATAGGAAAACTGGGCTCATTCTGCAGTTACTGTTTTCAACAAGCAGCAGGTGCTGCTGTGAGCTTCTCCCCCTTCCAGAGCACAGGCTGTCAGTCCAGTAACCCCGCAGCAGTCCGAGTGAGGGGAGGGGGAGACCCACGTCACTCCGCGGCCAGACGACAGATGAATCGCGCATGCGCAGTCACTATAGATGCATCCAGACTTACGGAATAAACGAAAATGTTTCTTCACTGTCAGGCTAAAATAAACCACAGCATTTAGCCTCTAGTACAAAAACATATTCTGGGTGTTTTATATTCACTCTTTGGTCTCTTCCACAACGTTATTCCTCTCTCCTACAACGTTGATTACAATTACATGCAAACTGGGGAATATGCAAATTAGGCGATGACGTCATTTAGCGACTTCTAGCGACTTTTAGGACAGCCAACAGCGACTTTCCTTACTGAGGAGTTGGCAACAGTGGCAGCATCAGTCTGACATGATGTTCCGGAGGGTTTGGTTATAGGTTGGAGTGGATCACAATGAGGAAAAGAGAGCCAACTTGCCCTTGATTAGGCTAACACCTCTCCAGCAACTGCTCTCCCCAGTATTCTATAAATAGTTCTCTCTTGAGTTCCTATATCTTCAAAGCATTTCTTAATTACCTGCAGATGCAAGCTGTGTTAAGTTACACTCAAAGTGCAATAGTATAAACACACACTCTCTCTATCTATCCTCTCTCTCTCTCTTTTTCTCTCTCTCGGTGATGTGGGATCTATGGGATCATGGGATCTATGCAACTGCGTGTCAACAAGATAGCATTTGTACTGCATAGTTTGTGTAGATAGTTCTCCTACATAAACAAAAATAGTAAGTCATTTTTAGAGGAATAAATACCTGATTTGCCTTCCATTAATGTGTCCACTCTGGCTGTACGGGTGAATGCTAACTTTACACTCCGTAACTCCATTGCAGAGACTCAGGAATACAAGTCACAAAAACACCAAATACAGGGTCACGAGCTCCCTGCATTGCTCCAAAGGTCAGGACAGAAATACTCTGTGTGTAATGTCTATTCTTTCATTTGCATGAGACATCTCCATCAGCGACCTGTTCCGCACATGCTAGTTTGTTTACATGTGTGAATCTGACTTAGTGGAAACTCAGGAGCTAAGTGCAACAACAGGCTACCCTTTGAATCATTGTGAAGATGACTCCATGTCAGTTACATTTCAGTATGATGGTCGACCATACTTCTTTGCAACAGAGTGCACAGACAAGGAGCTATATCAAGTGAAAGGATAGAAAGACAACAGGACATCCTAATAGATATGGTGCTGTTCCTAAGCTCAATCTTTTGGCTGTTGGTGTATAGGGGAAGTTCTTGTGATCTGTTCAAACTACAAATGGCTGTCCTGCCCCTTCCAGCCAGTGTCGCCATTCAAAAAGGGGAACGTAGTCATCAGACATCGTCCACCTCCGCAATGCACTGGAGCGTAGGGCCTGGCAGGGTAAGGATGAGAGCAGAAAATAATGGTTCTTCAACTCTAGAAAGGCAGATTTGGGCTTCTGGGGCCCACTGGTGGGGGACACAGGTGAAAGAAAAGACTGTCAAGGGTGACATCATTTTACTATAATTTCTGATGAAGCTTATGGGATTTCATCTAGTGTCATCTTGCATATAAATATACAAATACATTAGATGTTGAAATTTATATGTGTCAAATCACCAGCATGTTGTCCTGTAAACGAAACTATTTTGTAAGGTGTAATAATGCTGTTGAGGCTGTTTATTGCTTCCTTCAGTTAGTAGCTGAGTTTCTGTCAGATACAGCATCTTCTGACACTTGTCTTTTTTTTTACAGGACTTCATTAAGATGCCAGCTTAGAAAAGCAGTTGGGGTTCTTTTGGACACTGTAAATTAAGTCAACCTGTAGGATTCTTTCTGCTGTTAGAACAGCTGTTTCTTCTTATTGTGGTTCTAAAACCCAGTGCGTGTAGCATGGACTTACCATTCATGGCTGTATCACTCCAGAGTTTGGGTTGTGCTCTAGGATCATCACCCATCAACAAAAGTCCATTCATGGACATAAATGGCCCTGATTAGAGCAGCTTTTTCACTCTTCATTACTTCAGCGCAGACAGACAGAAAGCTGCTCACAGATGCAGACACACACTAGTTTGAGTGAAGTAGCAAGCCCTAGAATGATCAAATATTCATATTACATTCTCATTTTTTTACTTGTATTAAGAGGATTGTAGCCCCTGAATAATTGACAGCTTTCGGTGAAAACCATAGTAGGTTGTTAAAAAAAAATTCTGTAAATTTAGAAAATATCATTGAAACAAGTCCATGAAATAGCTATAAAAAGGCTGTCCAAACAGAAGTGGGCCTGCATACTGAAATGGTGGTCTGTGTTCAGGGTGAAAATAGTTCCTGTATATTTAGACATGACAAGATGAAAGCCTTTCATCACACTCTTTCAACCTCTATAATAAGCAAAGATTATCTTACAGTAGTCAGCCCTGCATGCTGAATTAGATAAAGGACAAATGTTATGTGTTGATGGAGTAAAAAGAAAATCCATCAGGTTTCTATACAGAAAAGAAATGCAGAAACTTTTTAAACATTCTTCAGAGGTGTAGCTAAAGGTTATGGTGCCTGGTATTAATGAGCCCTGGTAATCTGACATCGACGCGTGTTCTGCTTCATTCGCATGATTGCAAAAGAGGCTTTTCAGGGCAGCTGTGGATGACAAATGCCAAAATTAAAGCATTACGTCTCTCTTTTTTTCTCAATTTTTCTCCCTTTACCTATGTTCCATGCACAGAAATTGGCACTGAAATACCTCACACCCAGGCAAAGAAAATTTCAAGTTTTTGAAATATCAACACTCTTCTGTATTTCCATCCTGTAAAGGAGCCCGATGGCTTTTCTCTTTCCATCAACACATAATAGTCACATGAATCGATCTGCCCCTTAAAATCAGTCATAGCATGGAGGGAGGCAGGTCATAAATTTTTGATCTGGTGACACAATCCACCAAAAAGGAGGGGAGTTTTTAACGAGTGGTAACCAGATAAAATGAATACAGTGTCGGGATAGAAAACAGAAATGGTAGTGCAGTCTGACTGTGGGTGAATTGCAGTACAGCAGTATGTTGCTCACTGGAAAGTACTGACAATATTCAAAGAGGGGAAGAAGAGAAATGGAATGTGTGCTCTAAACATAAATTAACCTGATTTAAAATGCGTATGTGTTTCATTTTTCACTGAGCATCCTGGCGACCTTAAAAATGTTTCAGAATTCTCGTTTTAGTATTTGTGGTCAGCACTGAAGCTGAACAAATCAGTCTTCCAGCCTCCTTTATATGGTCTAATTTGAGCTTTGATTTTTGACCTGGAGCACAGGAGTTTCTAGTTACTAGCTTTTCCAAATAATCCATCCCACACCATGCAACAGCTGCCTCTTCCAGTACAGCGTGTTGTCCTTTGGGATGGGGATTGCCCTCCTTGTATTATTTTTCCGGTACTGGCTCGTCTAAAATAAGCCACAGATCTAGTGTGAATCAGCCTCTGCAGGGTGCTGACAGTGCAAAAGCTTACCTTCCATTGGTGTGTAAACTCAATTAGGGGAACTGCTCAATACCTAGTTTCATGGTTTTGACTCAGTAACTCACAGCAGGACAACCAGACTCTCTTGCAATCTGTGTGTGTGCGTGTTTGTGTTAAACAGACTTTTAAATTCATTCTTTCATGTCCTTTACTTTGCTTTCCCCAGTCTGTCTCAACAATCTGAATGCAAACAATACTTGCATGCTTAGACATTCAAAAGCAAGTGTAATTTCTGAAAAAAAAATGTGGAAATGAAGTGGATATGAAGATATTGCATCTACGCTTGTGTCAGATGAAGAGATTTTAGTTTTTCATGATTAGACAGTCCACCTGGGCTACAGGAGCCAAATTCTGAGAGGATAACCAGAGTTGTAAAGGTTGTGAAAGGGGTCAGATATAGGCTCTGTTCAGGCCAGGGCCACAGGCTTAAGTGTGTGCATGAGTAATAATGAGCTTGTATGTCTGTGAGAGACAAAAGGATTTTCATTTTACAACAGCTGCTGAGAGCATATGTGAAGCCTGAACAGGAACTTAAAAATTACCACAAAACGCTCCTATGGGACAGTGATCTAAAACTTAAACTGCTTTTAGACTTTAGGTTTACAGTCTTTGGAGTTGTACCCATAATGATTTTCCATTGTGTACTGAGCAGTGAGCTCAAAATTCCTCTGAGCCCCAATAGCATCGCTAAGTACTAAGGCTACTGGCACTGCTACACTAAATAACAATGTGTAGGTCCAGTTTAACAGTCTTCCTCTTCTGTTTCACATGTATGTAGTGTATGTTGTGTAGTAATGTGGAAACTATTGCTGCCTGTGTTTCCTCCCGGAAATTGTCGTATCTGTTTTGGCAAAGTGGTATTTAACTATGTCAGTAAGGGATATCTGAATGAGAGGGAGTGAAGAGGTTAGTGTGTGATGAAAGTGTGTCAGTCCTCAGGGAAACGCATACCAGTGGCACTTCTGCTGTGCCTGTCTCTAAGTGGGTTTAAAAGCCTGCAGGAGACACCACTCCCACCAATCTTAATGGTGGATCATCCCTCTCATACAATACAAGTGGCCTGAGCAGACACACTCACATTTCCCTGGGTCTCTCTGGGGAGCCCTCTAAATGCCAAATACCAGTTATTTCTATTCAGCCTTAGTGAGCAGCATGCTCTTAGTCCCTGTTAGCCTGATAAGCAGTCTGTCCCTTTGTGCCTTTGGCTCATGCTCCACAAATCCATTCTGAGACACCCATGCTTGCTGACTTTTGTGCATAAATCACATTGAAATAGAAAATTTCCAAGTGGAGCTATTAGGGATTAGCAGAATATTTGATCATAATGGAACACAGCTGTCCCCTTCTGTGATTATAAAAGGATGAGGAAGGTTGCCTGGTCTGCTTAGGTAGATGATTTCACTGCATCTGTTTGGAAAACACCAAAGTCCAGGTTTAGATATGATACGATAAAATAACTTTATTCGTCCTAAAGGAACAAAGTGACATCACATAAGAAATGCAGCACCTTAAAAATAGAAAGCAATAAGATATTAGTACCATACAATACTAAAACAAAATATGTGAGCTAAAATAAGGCTAGAATAGAACAGTACACAGCAATGCTGGCAGTTACACTGAGGTAATAAGTAATATCACACATGATTACCTGACAAATGAGATGAGAAGCAGAGGAGAAAGCGGAGGGGAAGAGAGGCGTTGTCCATAATTCTGAGGGCCAAGTTAACCAGGAAGCCAGATGCAGACATGAATAAAGACAAGGAGACCAGAGACTCAATGAATAAGGCGTTTATTTACAATATATGAAATAATGAGGTGAACTACTATATACAGGGATAAACGACTGGTAAACAAACAAACCAGGGAATGAGCTGGGTAAGGTGAGCAGGCAAGCAAATCAAACTAAAGGCTAAGAAAACTATAGAAACACACAAGGTTGGGGAGTAACGGATTACATGTAACAGCGTTATGTAATCAGGATATGAAAAAAGTAACTGTAATCTGTTACAAAAATATGTAGTTCTGTTACTGGTATATTTGATAAAAACAGGGATTACTGAACAGGATTTCATTTTAATACAAACCGGGTATCCTACAATGCATCTCACCTATGGGCCGTGCACCATACACTCTGAGCATGTTAGTATCTGGCACACCTCTTTAAGGTGGGCATTTTATTATTATTTTCTACATCTAATAATTGGAATTTTTACAATTATTGATCATGTTGTGTAGGTACTTTTAGGTAGCTCTGGATCATGTTAATACCAAACATACACCTCTTTCAGGTTCTGATTTTTTTTTAACCTGTTGATATTATAAGAAGAAGAATACAGTTCATAATACTGTTAATAGTCAGTATTGTTATTATCATTATTATTACAGTTATTGTTTTATAAGCTGTCATCTATTTCATAAATACAGCTGAATAGTTTATAAATAATAAGTTAATTGATTGTTAATTTTGCGTTGTGTATTTTCCAGAGGAAACACTTAGATAATTAGGAAGCTTTATTTATCTTTACTTGTTTTGTGATTTTGATTGTCTTTTTTCCTTTTCTAAATTCAGTATCAGACACCTGATTTGTTACAAATACTGTGGGTTCTCTAACAGTTAAAAATATTCTCAGTTATACTAAAAGAGCATTTTGTGTATGCCATGTAAAGATTTGTAAATACACTGAAAAGATCACACACCTTCTCTCTTGTCTTTATGTGCCTGTTTGCTATTGGAGTAATCCAAAAGTAACTAAAAATAATCTGGTGTCTTACTTTTTATTTTAGTACTTAGAGTAAGTTACTAATTACATTTTTAACAGGTACCTAGTAATTGTACCAGATTACATTTTTAAAGTAACCCTCCCAACCCTGGAAACACAACACAGAAAACCAAGAACACAAAACTCACAAAAATACATGGGGCAAACTCACAGGGCTAAGAATCTATCAGGAAGACAAGAGACATAAATTATCAGCAGAGTTAGGAGTCTGAACTATCCATCCATCCAGGCTTTAATTTCAATATACTAAGAGGAATGGATAAGTTATTTGAGTCATTGGGAAATGCACATTATAGAGATTAGAGCAGACCAGCCGTCCAAAACAAGAACTGCCTACACTCTCTCCATCGTGAAATTCTACACCCGGAAGTCAGTAAAGCGACCTCGGATGGAATAAAACCTCTGATTGCCTGGGCAGGCAAAGCATCTCTCTGACTGGCCGAAAAGTCTGTCAATCTCAGAGCATAGAATTTATACACAGATCGGATCGTTTTGTAGTTTTGCACCAAATATCTCAGCGGGACCGGAAGTACGACTTCTGATTTGCACCTTTAGATTTCTGATTTGCACCTGTAGAAAACAGAGAATGTGTGACTCGTGGGGAGGATTCGAGTGGTTGTAAGTAGCAATTTGTGTTTGTGTGTTAGAGGACACAGCTATTTTCGTGGTAAATTATTTCACATACTTATTGCACAAGTTGACATTCAGATTTGCACATATTCAAATTCTCACCTCAACTTCACTTCGTACAATACAGGTGCACAAGTATGTTTTCCACTTAGTGTGCTCCAACAATAGGTGCAAAATGTGAGTGTGTCAGTGTTGAAATATGTGACTTAATATGATTTGTGCACGTGTAAATATGATTTGTGCACCTGTAAATGTGATTTGTGCACCTGGAATTTCGATTTTGTGAATGTGTATTTTTGTGTTGTATTTGTGGGAAGAAAAAAATCAACACATACAAGAAATTATTTTACAAGTACACAACTCATAGAGTGTGGGAAATCAGATTTGCTGATACACATACAAATTCAATGTACACAACTACAAATTCGATGTTACAGGTGCTCAAACATTTTGCACCTGAAATACCTCCATATTTCTGTGAACTGACAATTTTGAATAAAGACCACTAATGAAAAGCTGTTTTGTTCCAAGTATGCAATTAAGGTTCCATGTTAAGACAACATGAAATATTTCATTTCTCCCCTTGTAAAAACTGAAACAGTTTAAAGCAATTGGTTTCTGTGCAATTCTCTAGTAATGTCAACCAATTTGGGCTGTGTGTGCAATGAGTGATTGTCTGTACTAGGGTTTTCAACAATAGAAGTGTTAATTGGTGGCAGGAGAGCAGCTACTGCACAAATGTGCTCAAATGTTGCTGATTAGGCAGCAACTTGTCAAACACAGAGACAGGAAGAGAGGGAAAGGAAGAGGAGAGACTGCCAGCAGATCCGGAGTTGGGACAGAGATCCTGACACCAAGAAGTTTAATAGCATCCTCCTCTTTGACACCTCCACCAAGACTACAGCGCTACTCCCCAGACTGAACCAGCTTTCCTGATGAACTTGTTGGCTATCAGCATTGACTGTACTTACCCTACTGCCCCTGCTCACTACAGTGTAGAAGATGATGCTGGACACCACCGAATGATCAAACGTCTGCGCCATGGATCTGCAGACATTAAAGATCTCAGTCTGCTGAAAAAAACAACAGGTGTTTCTGACTTTTCTTGTACAGAGCCTCCATATTTTTAGTCCAGTACAGCTTATTCTCTATGTGAACACCGAGATAAGTAATGCTCAGCAGTGTCCACCTCTGTTCGCCTCATGACAGTTGGGTTTTGAATGGTCCTTTTCCTCCTGAAACTAACCACCAGCTCCTGAGTTTTCATGATGAAAAAAACTCACAAAATGTACTTGGGAGTAACTAAGATGAGATTTATAGCCCATGATACCAAGAGTCCACCAATCCAACAGTGCATGTGTGTATGGGACTATAATCAGAATCTAATCTTATTACCAAGCACTTCAGCAGATATTGATTCACTGAAATTCTGTGTGTATGTGTTGTCAGTGTTCAGAGAGTCAGTCCCAGACTGCAGTGTTCCTGCCAGAGTTTGCCCTCTTACCTCAGGGCAGCTTTATGGAGGATGCCACAGAGGATCAGTTTCTAACCTACAGATACGACGACCAGGTCAGTCATGCATTTTTACTGCTGCCGGACCACTATAAGTTTGCAAAAACTAATGCTAATATTTAGAATGGACCTGAAGATGCATGCTGGTTATAGCTTTTGAAAAAATGGAATACTGATCGGATTTTACAATAACCATGCTTTGAGATGTTTAGTAAATGAGGTGAGATGCAGTTGTTCATGAACTGAACTTGCTATGCTGTAGTATTCCAGGTTTCAGATGCATGAGAAGAGAAAATAGACTGCCTATAAGCACTTTTCCTAATAGGTGCTATGCAGTTACCTCTAGAGCCTGCTCTGGTTGATCTACTGGGGTTCTTTATGATGAATTCTTGTAGCAGAGGTGGGGCTTGGCCATGAAAAATTATGTTAACCATAACAGAATGTTTTTTTTTTTACAATTTTGTCCAGGTTTAGTCGCCCATATTTCTTGTAACAACGATGATACATTTTTGTTTTTGTATCTAGAACTTTTAAGCCTTGTTTGTATATTGTAATGCTAGGTTTCACAGACACACAATTAAAGACTCATGTAGGTGTTTAGTGTTAGTGTGAGTAGCAGATTCCCTTAGAGTAAGAGGCTGGATTACAAGCTACAGGCTGTACAACAGGTGGGGGACCATAGGCGGTCTAATCTACATCTTCTTCACCAAGGCAGGCTGTATGAACCAATTTTGCAAGCTGATGTGCATCCCAGTTGTTCCTCCTCAACAGTGCACTGCAGGTAGCAGATCTGAAGTGTCAGTGGTGCTGCTTCCTGTATTTTTCCCTCCAGGGTGTTTAATCATGCTTTGTCTAATTTTCTAGCTCGCTGTTTATTGTACATTCTGCCTAATGTAGCAGATCAGCTAAGTGGTGTTCAGAGTGAGGTTCCAGTGGGGATTCCAGGCATCGTAAGCAAAAAATGAGGAATGCAATTTTATGTCAGTACATCACAGTTGAAGCAAGATGTGAGGTATTCCTGTGATTCAGGATTCAGTCTTTCAGTTGACACGGCTAGTGTAAGTAGAAACGTCTTACCAAGCACACTTACACTCCATGGCTCCTCCTCCTCCTGGAAAACATGGTATGTAAAGATGGGTAGCATTTCAAATCTTGCAGATGCTGGGGGATTGCATGCCAGAATGTATAGATAGACGCAATTTTGTCTTCAGCTCAAAATATGGATTGTTTCTTCTAATGTTATGTAGGTACGGCCTCATTTTTTAGAATATGACGTGCTACCTGCTCTATCCAACACATAGACTGTATAATACATTTATTATACAGTCAACATGCTGAACCAACAGTGTCGAAAGGACAGCTTAGTTTGTTCTTTCCAAAACCCTTAGGCCTATACGTCACTGTTAAAGGCATATGCTGTAACAACGCTATTGTTAGGGTCTCGTTAGGTTTGGGCACATAAACCACTTGGGTAGGTTTCTGGAAAGCTTGTGGTTTGGGTTAACATGATCACTTTTAATGTGGTATGTAGTTGTCATGGCAACAGTAAATATGTCAAAGAAGCAATGTGACTTGAGAACAGTGGACAGCATTGTTTTGATAACGGGCCGTTCTAAGCCTGTTGAAAGACAGGCCTAGAAATTTTTTTTTTCCACGTGCTGCTACACATGTCTTCCATCTCAATATCCTCCAAAATTTCCCTCTTCTTCTTGATCTGATTTTGCCTTTTCTGTGAATGGTCCATAGGTCTGTTGTGTTTTGGCCTATTCTTGCATTTGCACCTAAAATGCTGTCAATAATTTCCACAGCAGCCTCCATAATTCAACCAGGAAAGAGGTAGAAAAAGGTGCGCGAGAAAATAAAAACAACTAAAATATCCCCCAGTCACTGAGATGCAGATTCGCACGGGACTCGTATTATCACAGGACGTCTGTTTGGCAAAATATGGTGGGTAATTGCGGTGGGATTTTTACTTTTCAAATTACAGACATGGCACGTTCACACGCTATTAAGATCACAAACGTCCTTCGCAACTGTTACAAATCACCATTGGACCTGAGATAATACTAATCCCATGTGAATCGGACTTGAGCTTATTTATTATGCATTTTATATGTTTTTAGTAGTCTGTGTTTTGTCGTGTTGCAGTGTAGATGCTTTTTGCTTTTGTCCAAGGCAAAATTCTCCCACGGGAGACAAACTAAACTTTGAACTTTGTACAGTAATGTCACTACAGACACCAGATTTAAAACTTTAGTATTCTGTGAAATACAGAGAGAGCAGCTGGTGCTGATTGGCTTCATCAGAATTGTGTGAAGTTGTTCGGCAAAAACTTGAACTTAACAGACGATCCATAATATAAGTCCTACTCTACAGCTTCAAATATAAGCCAGTATTATTTCTGGTGATTGTAGTGTAACACATTGGAAGATGATCTGTATTTCCTTTAGTCACTTGCCTTTTGAAAATTTCATGTGCAGTGATTTTTTTCATTAAACTGTTGCTGCAAACTGAGTAGGTTACCATTGTGAATTTGGTCAAAACACACATAAGCTTGTGGCAGCATTCTCTCCTGTGAGAAATACCCATCATTTTTACAAAGGTAGTGTCTACAGATACGGACCCGTACCCGTAGCCTGTGGCCTACGGATACGGCACTTTCCATTTGCCAGACAGATACGGACCCGTATGCGAGTCTCACGAGTCAAGAAGCTGCTAACCACTGCAAACTGTTGAAAGGTAAGCAAAGGTTAAGGTTAGGGTTAGGTTTAGGGTCCATACCTGTAGTACCGATGCTATGGGTCCGTACCTCTAGCGTCTACCGGGAGTCACGTGACCAGATCTCGCGTATCTGATTGGCAAATGGAAAGTGCCGTATCCGTAGGCCACAGGCTACGGGTACGGGTCCGTACCTCTAGCAACTACCTTTTACAAAACAGACTCATAGACAAACTTCGTGCCAGGTGTATGGGCATTTGGATGCCTTTTTATTTGCTCTAATTATTACCGAGTATTACTTTTTTTTCTGTCCCTGACCTTTGACCTCATTTTGTGCACTCTCTGCACAGCGCACTGACATGCACTTTGTATTAAGCAGTAGACAGTAAAAAATATGTTGGTTTACATTTTGAAGTCCCAACTGTTACTCTTCATTTCTCAATGAATGTGAATATTCACAACCAACAATTTATATGACATGTGCGTAGGAGCACAGAGCTAAAATTATAAGAAAAAAAAGCACATTTTAAAAGGTTGATCACAAAACTTTTCATTTGCACAGCGAGCAGGGAAACTGAGTTTAAGGAGTGCATTTTAAAAGTACTGTACTTAGGTGTTGGCACTATACATAGTTTGGTCTCATATTGCATTCCTGTAGAGTTCTGTGTGCTTTGATGAGGAGAGCAAGGCCATTTTCCTCTCTCTGCTGTTTGGAAAAAAAAACAATCTTCCAAAATGCTAATTGTTCTGAGAACATTTTTCTACTTTTAACATCACACTGAAAATGAAGCCTGCGTATATTGTGTCAGTGGGTTTTGGAGACATTGGAGTAGGAGCACCGATATATAGAGATGCCATCAACAGATGAGTCACTTGATGTGTCACAGGATCTTTGCTTTGCACATTGTGATTGAACCATGAGTCTATTGTGGATTCCCCTGACATGACATCTATGATATTTATTGACAAATCTGCATATAAGCCAAATTCATCTCCATAATCGGTCAATACACAATTACAATTAAAATATTAATTAATACTAGGTGGATGCACAGGGCTATGATCAGACAACATTATCCAGATGATATATCCAGATGGAAAAAGCTTGTAAATGTCTTAATAGACCATATTTGTCTGAGAAAAGGAAGCGTTCGTTTTTTTTTAATAATACAACCTCATCAATTCCTGCTAAAAGCTTTGTTACCCTCCTGATGTAACATCACGAAAGGCAGTTGAAAACCGTGTAGCTGTGCACAGCAATACAGACGCAATTCAGAAACTCATTCAGAATATATCAAGGCATCAGACAATAAACACCGGCTTACCACACTGTCCATGTGTGTTGTGTGTGTGTATGTGTTTGCATACCTTATAAATGCAAAGTGAATGTTCCTAGATACCCTTGTCTTCTGCTTCTGGAAAGCCACCCTCAGCTCTGATTCATATTAAAGCCGGAGACAGTTACAACATGAAAAGCAGTCCAATGACATTCTGTGTATTCACTGTCACAGCAATGGAAAGGGAGTTGACTCAGAACTGACTCTCTCTAAGCTTACTATTTTTTAGGTGTGATTGTGCCAAGGTTATATAAATTCAACACCGAGGCATGGTGCGTGAGTAATGGTGTTGAAAAGCTCCAAAATGTTGACATATCAGGCTTTCGCAGCTCTGGCGTCAGTTCCTGGTTATTGTCTGACAGAGGTCTGAGCCACAAATAGAGAACATGACGCAGATCGAAGAAATGACAGCCGAGCAGCTAGCAGCTTTATCCAAAGCTATATTTCTGTCTCTTTCGCTCTCTAGTTTGGATTTATCCAAGGCTGTTTCTCTGTCCTTCTCTTCTGCATGTTTTATAGTCTTTGCACTTTACATTCTTCGGACTAAAAGCCAAAATGCCTTCACTGAAAGTTAGAAGAAAAACAAGTCAGTTACAGGGATAGTGTCCAGTCCTTATGCTTTTTGGAAGGGTGTAAGATACTCAGTGACCAATACTAATATTATTTCTCTTAGGTCTGGAATACAGCCTGGCTTCTACAGACAGACATACAGTCAGATCCATAAATATTTGGACATTGACACAATTTTCTGCATTTCTGCTCGGTACACCACCACAATGGATTTAAAGGGAACAATCAACATGTGCTTCAAGTACAGACTTTCGGCTTTTATTTTGAGGGCATTTACAGCCAAGTCAGGTGAAGAGTGGAGGAATTACAACTCATTTTAGATGTGCTCTCCGCCTTTTTAAAAGGTGGTGTACAGGGCTGAATTGCTGAAATCATGTCTGTGTCCAAATATTTATGGACCTGCCGCAATGCATTCCCCTGGCTCAGCTGCATATTCATTGAGGCGTTCGCTTCCATCCTGTCTATATGAAAAGGATTTTAAAGTGTGATATAAGAAGATGGATGCAAACAAGTTTTGATCAATGGCCATGCATAGCCCAGAGAGGAAAGTGAAATGAGGCAGAAATGTGGCCTGTCGATGTAGATGATGTAGATCTTGATATTAACCCAGCTACCACAATCTTCTCTTCCTACAGTAGGTTTTAGCTACACAGTCTGAAATAATGAATGATTCATTCGAACTGTAATTAAATTAGTTGTAGCAAATACAGAGTCATCACATGTTCTTCTTATATTGCAGTTGTGTTATTTAAATTTTTTTTGGCTATTTTAGGGCAGCAGAATAAGCTGTAAGCACAGTAGTGCCACATATGTGTAGATTCTCACTCACCTAAATCAATGTAATCCTAAGAGCTTCAAATCGAAGAACTGGACTTCATTTTTGGTTCTTGAAGTCCAGTTGCCTTCTCCTGAAACACTGAGCACAAAAGGCGACACATTTTCACTTCCTGAAGATGAGTTTTGTATTTGTTACCCAATAAGTCCTGCATTAGATATCCAGCAGACAAAGATCAACATTAGCAGTCTGTTGAATTTGTGTTTATGTCCACCTGATGAAATAAGTACAATACGCCGCCTTTAATTTTATGCCTAAGAAAAAATATCTGGGGCTCAAACTGGTAAATGCTTCACTCTGTTCACAATCTAGTCTCTAATAATTAACGAACAAAAGAACTTCGATGTCCATCTGAGCCACACTGTTTGTATCCCATTTGCAGAGTAAGGGCTGTGTGCAAACGCCAGATTTTTTTGTTATTTTGTGCACACTCAAAGCAGACAACTAGTGGTTACAATGGTACAAAAAATGCATTTTCATTACTTGACTAGCTGTTGTCATATTTTGGCAGCTATTAGAGGCATCACCTTCTCTAACGTATCCTTGGAAACATTACTGACACTGCTGCAAATATCTTGCTGTGAAACAGAAAATCTCCTTAATAAAAACTTGATATGATAGAAAAATATTTTGACTTTAATAAGAGAATCACACTGTTTACTTGTCAAAAACTTCGTATAAAAAAATGACGAGGCAGTGCGGTCAGAGGTTGCTTGACATGGGTGGATGTGTCCACAGACAACTGAGGGGACACAGAGACAGACTGGCCCTGAAACAGGCTTTCTACTGGGAGTTAAGGAAAACGTGTTGTTGCCTGATGGCTCTTTGCTCCAGAGCTTATTTTTGAGGTGACGCATACTGTGTCACCGTGCAGTCACTCTCTGGTGTGAATGTGTGTGTGTTTCGCCCACTTGCTGGGCATTGCTCATAAATGCTGCTTCTGGGCTGACATTTTGATTTATGATTGTGAGATTATACCTCTGCACACACTCAAGTGCCATTCCAGCCAAGTGTCTGTCTAGTATGTACTTTTGTGAGTCCTATGTGTTTTTGTGAGATCTGGAAAGCTGTTGTGAGTGCATGTCTTGGTCTGTGTGATGTATGTTTTAATATCCTCAGGGGCATCTATACGCGCAGACCCACTAAAGAAATGACCCTTTGATGCTATAGACATTGGGTACATCGGTTTCTTCTTTTTCTTTTCTTTTTCTCTTTGAAGAATTTATGTTGGCTCTAATCTGAGGTGCTGTTAACTTGCCATTTCTGAGGGAGGTAACTCCAATGAACTTATCCACAGCAGCAGAGGTAACTCTTGGTCTTCCTTTCCTGGGGCGGTTCTCATATATAGAGCCACTTTCATCATAGCATTTAATGGTTTTTGCGACTGCACTTCAGGATACATTCAAAGTTCTTAAATTTTTCCAGATTGACTGATCTTCATAAGCAATGATCATTTCTCTTTACTGAGATTAGTGGTTCTTACCATAAAATGGTTTCTAACAGAAGTGAAATAGGGCTGTCAGTTATCTACTAACCCTGCCTCTGCACAACACAACTGATGGTCTCAAACATACCAAGAAGGCAAGAAATTCCACAAATTGACTCAAAACAAGGCACACCTGTTAATTCAAAACCCTTCCAGAAGCTGACTGGGAATGCCAAGACTGGCAGCTTGTGGTTCGTAATGCCATTGAAATGTCCAATCTAAGGTGATTTTTCCTGTCTAAAGACACCTTTACGATACCCATACTGACAACAGATGACCTTCATAGTAGACCTATTAAAATCTGCTCTTTTAATACTCAGTCTGAATGTCTCTCATTAGGCTTTTGTTTCTGTGCCACATTTTGTCTGATTTACGTTAGTCTTTGTCAGCAGTGTTGTTCATCATCAGTGTTCAGTTTTTTCATCTTCCCTCAAATATTAACACAGTACTGTCTTAAAAATAACTGTTACATAGTCACAGTCAGGCCTGAAGAGTGTGACAATTTTGGTTGCACATGCAACCAAAGATCTATCAAGTATGAGTAAGCATTTTTATGAGTCGATCTGAGTAGCCTGACACTCTGCACGAGTCTCTTTATGCACAGTACAGCAGTCATGCTGCAGCACTAATACCAGATGTACATCCTCACCCTACAAGAAATTCTGAGCTGCAATAAAACATCAAATAGCATGCTTTCCATAAGCGTGCAGACAAAAATAACTGGGAACACAAAAGAGGAGCTACGATTGCTGGTTTGCTAACATGCTACTCACTGACAGCCCTATGAGTAGACACAGCTTAGGTTCTCAGCATGTATTTACAAAGTGAAACTGAGATGAGCAGCAGCAGAAGTTATCAATAAATAATCGTGGAGTTCTTTGCACAGCTGTTTGTTTCTTGTAAGTTCTGTACTTCAGATACTGAATTGTCTTTATATTCTTTATAAACTAGCATGAAGTTCTACTTTGTGAGACGTTGTAGATGTGGTAATAAAGGACACATCTGTCACCATCTCTGTTCTTGTCCTCATATCAAGGAATTAGGAGACACATTTTCTACAAATTTTTTAACTTATAGTGGCTTGTATAGGGGCTGCACAGCGGCATAGTGGTTAGCACTTTCGCCTTGCAGCAAGAAGATCCCGGTTCGAATCCCGGGTTGGGCCTGGGATCTTTCTGCATGGAGTTTGCATGTTCTCCCTGTGCATGCGTGGGTTTTCTCTGGGTACTCCGGCTTCCTCCCACAGTCCAAAAACATGCAGAGGTTCATTGGTTACTCTAAATTGCCCGTAGGTGTGAATGTGAGTGTGATTGTTTGTCTGTATATGTAGCCCTGTGACAGACCAGCGACCTGTCCAGGGTGTCCCCTGCCTTCGCTCAAGTCAGCTGGGATAGGCTCCAGCACCCCCCGCGACCCTTGTGAGGATAAAGCGGTGTATAGAGGATGGATGGATGGCTTGTATAGACCCTTTAATGACCCACGTCACGAATGACATCACAGCTTTAGCTGGAGGCAAAAGAGGAAGCCCGCGGCCGTGACTGAAAGGCGAAAGACTGAGGGACAAGGCTCTACCAACTTTTCTAAAATGTCGTCCTGCTGTGTTTTTGGATGCCAGAATAGGAGGAATGACATTGGCGAATGCAAATTAAAGTTTTATAGGATTCCACCAAACACTCGTTCTCAGAGGGAACGAAGACAGTTGCGGTTAAATGCACTGAGGCGAAAACACTGGACAGAGACGATCAGCTTCAGTCAATTCCAGCCATTTTCACTACAAAAAATCGCTAGTATTCTATTTGTAAATAAAAAAATGATGAGAAATACAGGGAATATTGAACGCGCATCGCGAGGTGCATTTCCTTGAAAACGACCGATTCGTGGATTATATACCAACTTCAAGACATGTTTTGGACAAAATAGTTTACTGGCTTGTGTCGTCTGGATGTCCAAGGTTGGATTATGGCCGTTTTTTGTGGAATATTTTCATCTGTGTGTAATAATGAATGAAATGTGAGTCGCGCTGTGTACGTTAAAGCCGTGTACAGACAAAGGATGGATGGATATTCGTTGTTTGTCGGACAAATGTGTTTATATTACCCGCTGTGGTAATCACATCTGAAAGTGGTTTATACCGGCGGATTCATGAGAATCTAAGCTTTCTATCGGCGTATAGTGTTTATATAATCGCGTTTGCAGCCTTCAGACATTCTTTAAATTCCTATGCACATTAGTAAGTGTACCGCCGGCGGTACACTGAAGTTTAACGGGTTAAAAATGCTCGAGTTTGCAGCACAAACTCCCAGCGCAAACTATATACTCCCAGTCCCGCTTGACTTCTCGCTCCGCTTTTGCCTCCAGCATAAGCCCCGCCCACATAAAACGTCACAATGTTTGTAAACAAATAAAGGGTCTATTGTGTTTAGTTAAAGCTCAGTGTTTCTTTGTTGTTGTTTTTTTAACATCACCAGCTTCAGCAGCTGGTATACTCTGTATTGCTCATGCAACATTCATTACTGCACTTTTTCAAACAGCAAAAGAGAGGAAAAGCTGCATTGCAACATTATGTTGGAAACTGAGTGCCTGCATCATGCGTCCCGGCCTTCCTGGGATCTTTCTACGTCGAGTTTGCATATTCTCCCTGTGCATGAGTGGGTTTTCTGTGGGTACTCGGCCTTCCTCCCACAGTCCAAACATATGCTGAGGTTAATTCCATCCATCCATTCTCTCTACATTGCTTTACCCTCACTAGGGTCGTGGGGGGTGCTGGAGTCTATCCCAGCTGACTCGGGTGAAGGCAGGAGACACCCTGGACAGGTCGCTAGTCTGTCACAGGGCTACATATACCGACAAACAAGCACACACACATTGCTGAGGTTAATTGATTATTCTAAATTGTGTGCGAATGCGAGTGGGATTATTTGTCTGTATGTGTAGCCCTGCGACCCGTTCTTTGTGTCCCCTACCTTCACCCCAGGTCAGCTGGGATAGGCTCCAGCTTAAACAAAATGTAAACAAAAGATATTCATTAATACTTGAATAAAGCTACCATTAGCTGCAAAGCTTAAGTGATATTTCACTATTTGACTGGTGCTCAAAATAAATTCATTCACCTTACTATTGGACTTTCCTTGAGATTACATATGTTCAATTCAGTTCAATTTCAATTTATTTATATAACGCCAGTTACAAGTCAGATTGTCTCAAGACACTTTACAGAACCCATGTGCCTGAATGTGAATATGTTGTGAACTGGCTCTATATAATGAAACTGAATGAATGAAATGGTAGAGCAGAGTGCAAGAACAGTAGTACAATATTACATAATTCAAACAGCTCATGTGCTGCAGAGGATGAGTGGGAAGAATGGGTTGTGTAATTTAGGAGAGAGACCACAGTATTGGCATGGGATGTAAAGGCAAGCAAACCAATCCCTGGAGATGATCTTCTCAGAGTCCGTGTTGAACAGAGACTCCTCTCCACTTTGGTGAACCATTCCAGGCACCGAATCATAGAAGAGAAGGTAAAGAAAGCATGTGAGCTCTGGAAATGAAGATCAAAGAAAGAAGTCTGTGTAGGTTCTCATTCATCCAGGTCATGGTTATCCAAAGTTGTTTAAATCAATCCACTGGACTTTAAGAAGGATCCTTGAAGACGTTTCACCTCTCATCCATAGGCTTCTTCAGTTCTGGTGGTGGTTGGTGTTGCCTTAGCTTTTTAAACCTCTCTTGGTCTGGGTATTGTCTTGGTATTGGTTGTTGGAATAATAGCCCTGAACACACCTCACAGAGGTTTAAAAGGCTGAGGCAAGACCAACCACCACCAGAACTGAAGAAACCTCTTGGATGAGAGGTGAAACGTCTTCAAGGACTTTTTTTTTAAAGTCCATTGGATTGATTTAAACTACTTTGGATATCGAAGAAAGAAACGTCTTCAGTCACCTAAAGAGGGCCAGATGGAAACCCCTACAACAGTATCAATTCCTGAGTTAGAAACTGAAGGGTTTAAATGTCTTAAATTAGAATTGACTTAGAAGTTGAGTTTTAACACTCAGTAAGTTCAGCGTCCTACTGCATTGGACTAGTTGTGCACTGAAGGTGTGAATACTATGTCTCGATACTGCTGACAAGCCTGTCATCTTCAGTGATGATATGGGTTATTTGTCCCAACCTTCTAAATAGGACCTAAATAGTCAGAAATACGACACAACTATTTTCTGCCTCTGTTTCTTAGGTTTGCTTACAACCCTGTGGGATCAATTTGGGCTCAAATGAGCACTTTCATCATCATGGTTACAATAACAATCATCTGGAATAAAATTTTCTTTCAGGTGATGAGATGGTTTATTTTTTTAATGCTATTGCTACTAAATCCTGAATATACTGAATACATAAGTAAAGAAAACAAAGATCAGTGAGAGATTTACACAAAATATAAAACATATAGTCAACTCTCTCCCATCTCCAAAATTATTCATTGAGGATGAATTTTTCCAAATATGAACTAGTTTTTGGTGTCACTCACAGTGGTGGTTCTGTTTCAAAAATGATTGTTTCTAGGTCACTTATTATATGTCTTAGATGTAATTAGTTTGTTCATGACTGAGCTCGTAAGCAAATCTTGTTGCTGCTTTTAATCCGTTCATTGTTTCAAGAAACCTTACCTCACCTTTATGTCAGGGATTCTTCATTTGTGTTGATCACTTCTGGAATTTAAATTTGATTAAACAAGCACAGCAAAGCACACGTGATGATAAAAGAACAGGTGTATGTTGAACATATGACCTCCACTTTAACAAATGTAGGCAGCAGGGCTGGAGTAGTGACTGAGAAGATATGTAAAATTATTATTCCACAAGGAATTTGACAGGATCTATTTTTATCACAACACAAGTGCAGACAAACAAGTGCCTCTGACTGATGTTCGCCAGAAGAGAAAAAAGGCTTTCTCTTGAAACTTTAGGGATTTGTCGTGAGCCCTAAAAATAGGAAAGGCTTTGAAAACTTGTGACATATTGCAGAGATCTATTTGTGTCCCCTTTGCTGCCTCAATCCATGGATTAAAAGGACATAAATTGCCTGAAATTGTGGTCAATAGTAAAATAATACACAGTCAACTTGTTTAAAGAGTGCTCCGGCATTTTATATTTTTCCAAATTGCACCTGCATTTCCTTCCAATGCTGGCATATGGCAGATATTAAGAAATGCGTTGCTATTTAGAAATAAGGCAGAAAAGGTCTCTGCCAACAAGACAACATGGTAAATTCCTTTTTAACTTTTTATGCTAAAATGTTATTGCCCGCGAGTAATTAACCAATAAGGCATTAAAGCAATAAGGCAATAGGACTCTCAAACAAATGGCAAAATTTTGGCAACGTTTCACTTCATCAGTGGCAGATTTATTTTTGCAGGATATCAGTATGGGGAAATCAAAAAGGAAATCTGAATCAAAGCTTAAGCATGTTTTCAATCCAACTGACCCTCTAGCTTTTTAATGTAATCCTATCAGGAAGTGTCACTCTTGATGATCCTTTTTTGTATGTTGCAATTGAACAAAACATATTCAGAAAACTCACTTGAAAGCCCACAGATCGTAAATGCACCTTAATTGTATTCAAGTCAACCAATGTGGGGCAAAACCTAACAGGTTTCAGTTACTCTGTGGTCACAATGAGGGTAAAGTCCAGTCTGCTGATTATTATTTTGCTCCTCGCTCTATTTTTGCAGCGTTGCCCAATGAGTTTCCTTTGAGTCCTGTTGGTGAAGAGACACAGAACGTACTAATGTTTTTATGAAATTGTTTAATGAATGTTTTACAAAATATTTTCCAATATTATCTTGTGTCAATGAAAAGAGGAAAAAAACACCTTGGTTTACATGTGGACTGAAAAAAATCTTCAGTAACAAAAAATAAGTTGTATAAAAAGTATCTCTCATCACCAACCCCATTAAATCCAGTAACTTATAAGTCATATAAAACCAGGTTTGTTCACCTGCTTAGATCTGTTAAGAAAAATTATTACAGTGATCAATTTAGTAAATCTACAAATAATATCAAAAACACATGGCAAGTTATCAATGAATTATTACAAAGAAAAAAGACAGTAACAAAGTTTCCTTCCTCATTTGTGGATGGTGACTGTTCTGACTGATCCATATGAGATTGCTTGTCATTTTAATAATTACTTTTCAAATCTTGGTTCATGTTTAGCTGATAAGATTAAAAATAGTAATGTTAGTCCACTTGATTATATTATTAACTCTTTTCCATCTAAAGACTGTTTCGACCCTCCCGATACTAATGAAGTTACTGAGATAATTTTGTAGTTAAAAAATTCTGCTCCAGGGCATGATGGCATCAGTGCCTCTTTAATTAAAGATATCGTGACTCCAATATGTAAACCATTGGCTCACATATGTGGTTTGTCAATGACAACGGGCATTGTCCCCCAAGATTTAAAATTAGCAAAGGTGCTCCCACTTTTCAAATCTGGTGATTCACGTTTATTTTCTAATAATAGACCTATATCAATTTTACCCTGTTTTTCAAAGGTTTTAGAAAAATTGGTTTATAAAAGATTGCTAAAACATTTGAATGTACATAATATTATTTATCAACATCAGTATGGCTTTAGAAAGAATTATTCCACCTACATGGCACTTGTTGAGTTAACTGATAGAATATATAGAGCCATGAATAATAATGAATTCTCAGTCGGAGCATTCTTAGATCTTTCAAAAGCATTTGACACAGTGCATCATGATATTCTATTGAATAAACTGTACAAATATGGTTTTCATGGAAATATTCATCAATGGTTATATAATTATGTAAAAAATAGAAAACAGTATGTTTCAATGGATGGTTATGACTCAAATGCAAATAGTATGCAATATGGTGTTCCTCAAGGATCCATTTTAGGGCCGTTACTTTTTTTGGTTTATATTAACGATCTAGCAAAGGTAACTCATTCTACTGTCCCGATTCTATTTGCAGACGATACCAATTTACTAATCTCTGCCAAAGATCTGACCACTCTTACTAGTAAATTAAATGAAGATTTATTGAAGTATTCTGTATGTTTCAAGCTAACAAGTTGTCCTTAAATGTTAAAAATGTAGTTTTATGGTGTTTGCAGGGTATAAGAAATATAATTCTGAGAGAATCAAAGTATGTATTAATGATCAAATTGTCAAAGTTTCATCAGTTCGTTTTTTAGGCATACAGCTTGATGATAAACTCCTATGGAGAAATCAGATTGATATTGTTAGTAATAAAGTTGCAAAATCTCTTGGCATATTAAGGAAAATTCGAAATTATGTTCATAATTCTGTAATGTTAACTTTATATTATTCTATCCTTATCTTTCGTACTGTAATATCGTCTGGGGAAGTACTTTTCCAAGTTACCTTAAAAAAATCTTATTGCTACAAAAGACTTTTGTTCGTTTAGCAACATACTCCAATTATGATGCACCAAGTGCCCCTCTTTTCTGGAAATTAAAATTGTTAAATATTTTTGATATCAATATTTATCAAATTTGTACTTTTGTGCAAATGATTAATCTAGGTAAATCTCCCCCTTGCTTTTGTAAATATTTTGTTAAGAAATGCCAAGTTCATTCCTATAACACAAGACAAGTATCAACTTTGCATCTTCCCAAATTTAAGAAAAATAAAAAGGTACAATTTTCTTTTGGATATCGAGGAGCTAAATTATGGAATGAATATGGAGGTTACTTCTCTTCAGGTAGTTATAAGATTTAAAAAAAAAACCCAATTACTTCTAAAATATAAACTATAATAATTAATATTGTGCTATGGGTTGTGAAAATGGCCAATCTTCTGTTTTATTTTGTTTATTTACCTAATAATATAGATTTGACTGGCTTTATTCTTCTATGTCTCTGAATGAGCTTTGTATGTAGTCATATGTATTTTATTGTTAGGGGTGTGGTATAATGCATAAGCCCAAATGGTTTTCTGTCACACTCCATCATATAGTTTTTTATTTATGCATTTGTATTTCACAGAAGCGGTCAACTTCTGTGCTCTTTTTTTATGTGAAATAAAATGAAATAAAATGAAATGAAAATGAAATGAGCAGACTCAGATGCTATGTTGATGTACTGTATTGTACACAGGCCGTTTCTTTTTATTGTCTTCATATTACCTAAAAGCACTTACACAAAGATACAAATTATACCAACACCAGATTCAAGTTTAAACTCTCCTCTGTGCTCGTCTGTCACTGTATCCCTTCTTTTCTCTCCTCTGTTCCACATCAACCGGGTCAAGGCAGCAGTCACTTAGCCTGCAACCAGCTCTACACTGATCAAATTAAACACTTCAATGACTGCAAAATGCCCGTCTCCCCTTACCTCTCTTTGTGTTCTGGCGTGGATGAGAGCACCTCTGTCATAACCATGGTAACCCCACCTCATCCCTCAGCAAGCCTGGCTGTTAAGAGGGTGGTTGTAATGCAGTTTGATGCTTTACACACACACACACACACACACACACACACACACACACACACACACACACACACACACACACACACACACACACACACACTTAATCTGTCAGGAACTTTAATTACACAGGGGCAAAAGGAAAGGGGGCAAAATGGATTAGCATGGTATTTGTAACAGAAGGGAGCCATGCATACATTTTACACTGCATTAGTCCCTCCAGGGAAAGCAAATTGGGCATTTTGTGTTCTGCAGAGCTCACAGCACACCTGCTTGTGTCAATAGTACACCCTGTCCCCAAACCTCTGTCCAAACTGTCTCATTCAAAAAAAATCACACAAAATACATGATTACAAACAGAAAAGACTGCTGAAATTGTTTGAATAAGCAGTTCTAATTTGCTGAATTGCTAGTGTGGCTGCATTTCATTTACCCTTGAGGGTTGGCTGTCCAGTGCATTACACTGTTGGAAGCACTATAAATGATTTTTACAGGCCGGAGCAGGTCAGGGCATGAGGTCCAGTCTTAAAGGAATATTCAGACAATGTGTACTGCCTCAAAACGAATGTATACTGAAACTGCGTTGATTTCTGGAAGGAAATGAGGAAGAAGCAATAGAGAACTGTGATGCCACTTTTTGAGCTGTATGTAAGCAGTTAATCCAAATGACTCTAATAAGTTAAGTTTCTTTTATCTTTTGTTAAGTCTTTAACTGCTTTTCAACAACGATGATGGAGGGGAGACCAAAACCAGTTCACTGTCATGCTTTCACTACACTTTGATAAAATTTGTTGACCTGCGAAACATTATTGTAGTAGGTAAAATATATCACTGTTACTGTTTAGTTTACCTATCCCAAACAAGAGTCTTGTAATATCAATTATCTAATAACTGATGCTCAGTCAACTGTTGTTGTGTCCACATCAGATGCCACTGGAGTTCACTGAATTGCTAGACCCTCCAGAAAAACACGATTATGCGATCGCATGAATTCCCGCATTCATCACCAAAATGCCGCTATTATGCAGGGGTCAATTATTTCCCAAAAGGCCGCATAATCCCCGTAAAACAAATTCCCGCAAGAATCTCACATTTCCACGAAAAAAAGAGAAATATGCGGGTCTCGCTTGATTTCATAATTTCCGCATAAAATGAGAAAACTATAACCAATATAAATGGAGTTGTGAGTGGGTTTTTATGTGACGCCCGGCCTGAAGTCATCAGTTCGCGCATTCACACACACACATTAGAAGCACAGAAGCATGAGCTGATGCGGAGCGCGGTGCTCAGAGATGATAAACAAGAATGGCGAATGCTCAAAGATCATATTTACCTACGAATATTTCAGCCAGAGACCGGGCAAAACAGTACCCAGATTTATTGCACGAAAGTGGGGGGAAACTTTTTTGCACCCCATGCAACATCGTTCTGGAGCACCAAAGAAAATCAGCCGTGTTGCAGGTAGTTTGCTCTACCTCAAAGTATAACTAAGCAGAAAGAATGTTTTATTACTGACAAATTTGTGATTGAGGAATGTTTAAGTCATGCTTGAGCTGACAATAAATGAAACATTGGCAGCACTTACTGTGATGTGTCTTGCATGTAGTATGTCTGTTTATCTTTATATTGCTCTTTTTCATTCAGTGGTAGCCTAGTAACAGGATGTAGGAGAAGAATCACCTTTTTTTCCCAGTTCTTACATATTTCGCATCTTTTTGCATAGTTCACAACTATTCACATACTTTGCAGCTTTCCACAATTTCCCCGCATAAAATGGCATAAAAACCCCGCATATTTATTCACATAATCAAGGATTTTAGCCCGCGGAATCATGGATTTTAGCCCGTGGAATCAAGGATTTTTGCCCGCGTTTTTCTGGAGGGTCTAAATTGCTGCGCCCCATTGTCAGAACAGTCAGCCACTGGTGCAAGCAAATGTTTTGCACATACACACATGGACAAAATTGTTGGTACCCCTCAGTTAAAGAAGGAAAAACCCACAATTCTCACTGAAATCACTTGAAACTCACAAAAGTAACAATAAATAAAAATTTATTGAAAATTAAATAATCAAAAACAGCCATTACTTTTGAATTGTTGATTAACATAATTATTTTAAAAAACAAACTAATGAAACAGGCCTGGACAAAAATGATGGTACCTCTATAAAAGATTGAAAACTATTTGACCAGAGTGACATGATTAACTCAGGTGTGTCATTTAATTGACATCACAGGTGTTTCCAAACTCATAATCAGTCAGTCTGCCTATTTAAAGGGAGACAAGTAGTCACCCTGCTGTTTGGTGAAAAGGTGTGTACCACACTGAACATGGACAACAGAAAGCGAAGGTGAGAATTGTCCCAGGACATCCGAAAAAAAATGATAGACAAACATCTTAAAGGTAAAGGCTATAAGACCATCTCTAAACAGCTTGAAGTTCCTGTGACAACAGTGGCTCATATTATTCAGAAGTTCAAGACCCACGGGACAGTAGCCAACCTCCCTGGACGTGGCCGCAAGAGGAAAATTGATGACAAATTGAAGAGACGGATCGTTGGAATTGTATCCAAAGAGCCCAGAGCAACCTCCAAAGAAATTAAAGGTGAACTCCAAGGCCAAGGTACATCAGTGTCAGATCGCACCATTCGTCGTTGTTTGAGCCAAAGTGGACTTCATGGGAGACGACCAAGGAGGACACCACTGCTGAAAAAAACTCATAAAAAAGCCAGACTGGAATTTGCAAAAATGCATGTTGACAAGCCACAAAGCTTCTGGGAGAATGTCCTTTGGACAGATGAGACCAAACTGGAGCTTTTTGGTAAGGCACATCAACTCTATGTTCATAGACTCAAAAACCAAGCATACGAAGAAAAGAACACTGTCCCTACGGTGAAACATGGAGGAGGCTCAGTAATGTTTTGGGGCTGCTTTGCTGCATCTGGCACAGGGTGTCTTGAAAGTGTGCAAGGTACGATGAAATCTGAAGACTATCAAGGCATTCTGGAGAGAAATGTGCTGCCTAGTGTCAGAAAGCTTGGTCTCAGTCGCAGGTCATGGGTCTTCCAACAGGACAACCATCCAAAACACACAGCCAAAAACACCCAAGAATGGCTGAGAGAAAAGCGTTGGACTATTCTAAAGTGGCCTTCTATGAGCCCAGATCTGAATCCCATTGAACATATGTGGAAGGAGCTGAAACATGCCATTTGGAGAAGACACCCATCAAACCTGAGACAACTGGAGCTGTTTGCTCATGAGGAGTGGGCCAAAATACCTGTTGACAGCTGCAGAACGCTCATTGACAAATACAGAAATCGTTTAATTGCAGTGATTGCCTCAAAAGGTTGTGCAACAAAATATTAAGTTATGGGTACCATCATTTTTGTCCAGCCCTATTTCATTAGTTTGTTTTTTTAAATAATTATGTTAATCGACAATTCAAAAGTGATGGCTGATTTTGATTATTTAATTTTCAATAAATTTTTATTTATTGTTACTTTTGTGAGTTTCAAGTGATTTCAGTGAGAATTGTGGGTTTTTCCTTCTTTAACTGAGGGGTACCAACAATTTTGTCCACGTGTGTATACACCTATCAAGATCTATAGTAAATTTATGAAAGACCCAAGATACATGATTGTTTTTTTGGTGTGTGTGTGTGTGCGAGCGACGAAGACACATACATTTCAATGATTTGATCATGGAAAATTCAGAGTTACAGGAGTCACTGGACTGCCATGACATACATGGTCTTTGCAAAAGTTGAAAACTTTTGATTACAACTATCTGTATTTTAACTAAGTCTCTCACACTTACAGTTTTCATTGAAAAAGTAGCAACGACACATACTGAAAAAAAGCTTTAACACTGTTTTTGTGTGATCTCTTCGGTCTTGGCCTTAATGTAGAATGATAACAGCAGTACCTGCCAGCTTATGCATCAAACATCACAGAGTACCAGCTTGCAAGAGATTTACATGATGGTGGATCACTATCAGTATACAATAGGTCAGTCTGTAATTGGCATGCTATAAACAAAACTGTGATTAATGTCATTGAGAGGAGACACTACAGATTATGATTCCTGCTTTTCCAAATACATACAGATATCTCATTTGTAGGGCTGAGTACCGAACTTCGGTTCTTTAATGGCACCGACCGAAATGTTTCGGTACTAATGAGTATCGAAATAAGCCTCGTCTTTCGGTTCCATGTTCCGGTACTTATCACGTGATTATGATAAAGCAAACCTGTGATTGGCTGTAACATTACACGTGATTGCGGCAAGCCGGAAAAAAGCATGCTGCCCGTTCACAGACAGGTTTCACGTAAAGTACATTGAATTTACTGCAGTTGTTTAGCATGTCGTCGAAGTGGGAAAAGATGCCTCTGAGGTCTAAAACGTGGCTCTACTTTTGTAAAATGGACGCTGTAACAGGAGAACCTGTCTGCGGCTCTGCTCAGCACAATAACCACGGCAGTTCGGCCAATGCAGACAAAGTCTTTTATTCACCACACCGTCTCAATGTAAATAAAACAGTCTCTCTTCCTTGCCCGGCGCTACACCGGACCTCGTCCGGTAAACAGTCTCAACGTCCGCCGGTTCTCCTCCGGTAAACAGTCTCAGCGTCAGCCGGATCTCCACAGGATCTCGTTCGATAAGCTGCCCGCTCCACCGGACCTCGTCCTGTCCGCTGTCCTCCGCTCGTCCGTTCCCCCGTCCTCTCTGTCCGTCTGTCTTTTGTCCTCTGCTTCAGTCTGTCACTGCCGAGAGAATCAGGTGAGTCTAATTGGTGCCAGCTGCGCTAATTAACCTGACGCTGGTTCCACACACTCTCCTCCACACCTCTCCCCTCTGCAGCTGAGCTCTCCCACGCCCATCGCCACAGACGCCAATAGTGCGCGGTGCAGTATATGCCAAAGCGGGTGGTAAACTCCATCTAAGGCTAAATACCGGCACGAGACCGATAGTCGACAAGTACCTTAAGGGAAAGTTGACAAGAACTTTGAAGAGAGAGTTCAAGAGGGTGTGAAACCGTTAAGAGGTAAACGGGTGGGGTCCGCGCAGTCCGCCCGGGAGATTCAACTCGGCGGGCCAGGGGCGGCCGCTCGGTGCGGGAGGATCCCCTCGCGGGACCTCTCACCGGGTGCGGGCCGTCCCCCGCCTGGCGCATTTCCTCCGCGGCGGTGCGCCGCGACCGGCTCCGGGTCGGCCAGGAAGGGTCCGGGGCCGAAGGTGGCTCAGAATGTACTGAACTGTACATTGCTTGCAAATGTTCTTTTGCACTGGAAATCACTGGAAAATTAAACTCAAGATGTGAAAAGTAATGTGTAATGCAATTTTCATTCTGTTAGAGTATATATTGTAAAACTGGTATCGAAAAAAGTATCGTTTAGGAACCGGTATCGAAGTGAAGGTATCGGAATTGGTACCGGTATCGAAACTTTTAGATTGATACCCAGCCCTACTCATTTGGTATGAGCAGTATGTTTTAATGATTGATATTAACTAAAACCTCTGCTAAGATCTGCGTAGCTGTGTGACTTACTGATTTGATGACTTTCTACTTTTGCTACTTCTACACAATATTTTAACAATCATTATTATGCTGTAGTTGTCATTTCTTGCCAGATCAGCTGCTGTAAAGAAAAAATGTCATAGTGTAACTAGGTAAAGCGCAGTATAACACCTTGTTATTGTTACCACTGTAGTCGTCGTGTTGTTTGAGTTAAACACTTTACCATTTGATTAAAGGCAGTGTGGGAAATCAAACAGAGCTGAAATAATGTGGCCTTGATCTTTTCTTGTGAAGGCAGAGTAATTAGAAACAATATAGTGGTTGAAATGGTATGTTCCAAATGCAGAATACAGGTCAGAAACAGCTCAGACTGCAGGGAAATTATTCCTTTCTATCTTGTAGGACACATGCTGATGCATGCTGAATCGTATTAATGATGGCTCTTCGTATTCCTGACATCTAATTGCCATAACTTTGTGTTTGGCCCAGAAATCACGGATTTGAATAGCATTATACTGGCATCACATACATATAATACAATATGGGACAACATCAGATGAATTTTAAACTGTACCGAGGCATGGTGCCAGAGTACTGTTGTCTCTTGACTAGTTACTCTGCTGAAAAGTTAACATGTGATGTTCATTAAAAATCACAATATCAAAATCACAATACAGGAGTCCTCTACTTACATCAGAAGTCTGACGAAAATGTGAACAAAGCCGTTTTGTACATCATGGATTTTTTTGTAGTTATTTTACCGTTGGCTACGCCCCACAGTGTGAAGGTTCAATAAACGGCCAGAGAACGAGATAAAGTCTCACTCATTCATCACAGAGGGTCACTACAACGTCTTTTACTGTTTTTACAACTTGATCGATGTTCATCGGTGTTTCACCCTATTCTGAGTGTTTTATTCTATCTAATTTTACTTCCATGGAGATGGCTTTCCTTTACTTCAAAGCACTGCCATCAGAAGAGTCTGACTTACAATTGAGAGCCAAAATAAAGGGCATAAGGTTAGAGAATGCAGCCCAATCCAAGATAGTGGACAAGCGACGAATGTAAACAAAGCCGTCTTATAGCACTGTGTGACGATGAATTCGTCTGCTTCGCTCATCAACTAGTTCCACGTAACCAGTTCTGACACAGCACCAAAACGCTGTAAGTTGATGATCGTAAACCGAGGACCCCGTGTAGTCAGTTATTTTATTTATTTTCTTTGTTACAGTGTCTCATGTGGATGGCCAAGAACTAAGTCCGTGCTAAATCTCTGATTGTCATTTTCACCCAAATGATAAAGTGACTCTGAGGGATTAAAGATGTCACCTACACAACCCCACAGACACGCATACCTCCCACTCGATGTCACTTACATATATAAGCATATGTGTGCTGATCTACTATATGCAAGCAGAGTGGTGGCTGCAAACTGTTGGTAAAGAGGTAAATCAACCCCATAGGGAGTCCATGGGGATAAGAATAACACCTACTGTTGGTGGCTAAATGTCACTAAGGTGTGTGTGTGTGTGTGTGTGTGTGTGTGTGTGTGTGTGTGTGTGTGTGTGTGTGTGTGTGTGTGTGGTTGCTTTTAGATGAAAGAGTCGGGGACCACAGCTGTTTCCCTTATGGTCAATCAGGATCAGCGCCTTTGGGTGCTTTTAATACACTCATCCACCACTCTACATTAAGCTACACCACCAGAATGTCTTTAAAAAAGTAATTTAAAATAGGATTTCAAACTGCAGCTAAGCAAAGCCACAAAAAAACCTACCCACAGGATCAAGGTAGTGGCTCACTTGCTGCGCTCCAACAGAAAAAGCAAATAATAATGAAACTTCATATCCTGTCAGAACAATCCAATAGAAAATGAATTAGACTCACCAGCTCACTAGCAGAAACCCACAAACTTCTCCTTCAACTCCACACAGAGTTTATGATACCCCTGCACACAAGCCACAAGAAATATACAATATAAAAACACAAATAACAAGGCAGTATAGGAAAAATGAGAAACAAGCCTGTATTTCATCTGACTTCTCTGCACTGGTGGGGTACAACACTGAACACTGAATGACAATTAGCCCATTTCATCGATTTAGTGACCAGACTTACAGGATATTATTTGCTTTTTTTGGTGATACCATGTCAGTTTTAGTCGCTTTCTTTCAATGTGCGACCCACAGTTCTGTGTTAGTACGTGGATATGATGAGGTTTGAAAACCTGTTCTGCATTCTCTCTACTGCTCTCATTCACTCTGGCTGTCAGCAAAGTGTAGTGTTATTCTGTAGTGTGTTTTTGTTTTGCTTCAGGGCAGTTATTGTGTGTCTGTAGTGCTTGCCTTTACTGGTATCCTCACATGCTCTCTCCAATAGTGTTTGCCAGGTAGGTATGTTGTAGAATTACCTATAGTACTGCATACATTTTATACAGGACTGTTAATCTGACAAGGTTATCTGCAATACAGAGGCACCACAGGGAGCAGTCCTGGCTCCCTTCCTCTTCACCCTGTACACAGCAAACTTCATGTACAACTCAGCCAACGGTCACCTGCAGAAGTTCTCTGACGACTCTGCACTTGTTGGCCTCATCACAGATGGGAGTGACAAGGGGTACAGAGAACTGACCCAGAACTTTGTGAACTGGTGCCACCAGATCAATGCTGGGAAAACCGAAGAACTGGTAGTGGATTTCCAAAAGGCCCAAACCCACTCAGCCAACACCAGTGAACATCCAGGGAAGGGACATTGAAATGACATTTTATAAGTACCTACACCCTACACCTGGATGAATGGATAGCACTGTCCGTCATCAAAAAATCTGGGTAATGCCAGTGATATGTGCAATACTGTTATTACCTTCGCCAAGGAGGTTATGTGACACCCGGCGTTTGTGTGTCTGTCTGTCTGTCTGTTAGCAAGATAACTCAAAAACGCCTGGGCAGATTCAGATGAAATTTTCAGGGGATGTAGACTATGGTTAAGAGGAAGAGCTGATTTAATTTTGGTGGCAATCCAGAAAGGATCCTGGATTCTGGATCACTTTGAATTTTTTAGTATGTGGTTTAGTATGTGGTCCAAAATATGACAAAAACATCATAGGTCAGTATGTCATCCAACAAATTGGAACAAGGTGTCCAGATAGCTCAACTGGTTAAGGAGGTGATTCATAAATAGAACTGTGTCAGAGACACAGGTTCAATTCCAGCTTATGATCCTTTACTGCATGGGTTTCCTGTTTTCCTCTCTATCCTTGGCGGAGGTCTGCGCTCTCTGAGTGCTTTTCTAGTTTCTAGATGTTAGTACTTTTGTATATTTTGCTATATTTTATTTTTATAATACATTCTTTAAATGTTTGCACAATTTCTGCTGCTATACCACCGCGAATTTCCCCACTGTGGCATTAATAAAGGCTTAAATGAATACTGAGCATTTTATTTTTACATGTAAATGTACTGATTCAAATAATCCTGAAATCAGTTGTTAAAATGCCAACTTTTCACACGCCTTTTCCAAATTCCCGGAAAAAAGACAAAGCAGATACCAAATGTGTGGTGAGTGCAATGTTTCACTGCACACTGTGATTACTCTTGTTGATTAATGGATGTGCCAAGATGAAGTGGGACACTTTCTAAGAGTGCTGTTTATCTGTCGCATTTAGCAATTTTACATCTTTGTCTCTCTCTGTTTTGTGTGCGTGTGTGTGTCTGTGTGTGTCAATGGTGTGTACTGATCGCTATGCCAGACCACACCAATTAGCAGCCTTTCACTTAACTTTGCTAAATTCTTCTGTCAGGGTGAGACCTCTTCCACAGCTCTGCATGGCCCAGAGACTGCAGCTCCACAGCTGACACCGTATAACTGTTCACACTCAGCACACATCCCAGACTGAGTTACCAGCTCATTTTAACAGCACAAACTGAGACATCCTGCCATAGCTACTAGGAATTTTGTGCAAAGTCTCCACACCTGAACGATCAAATAGATTTCTTGTAAATTTGAATAGCTTAAAGTTGTAGTTTGGAGTGAACCACAAAATTAGCACCACCATGTCTTACTGTCTTTCTTTTCTAGGTTTTACTTTTTCTCTTTCCCTTTGAGCCTTTTTTAGTTTTGTTTCTCAACTCTCTGTCACCCCAACTTCACAGTTTGCACAACTTCACAGCTCCATTTTAAGAACTGATGGCTTTCTTCCAAAGATTATTTTTGTGTGATGTTATTTTTACCCTGGTCTTTCCTCCTTTTTTGCTCCATCACTCTTTTCATTCTTCTCTTCTTCAAGTTTGGGATCGATAGTGTTTTTGGTCACTGCAAATACGTTCAAAGGTATCAACAAGAAAAGCACTCAGAGCGCAGTGCTCTGCCAATCTGCTCAGTCTTTGTGTCACTTTCGACAGATGGAATCTTTAATAAAAAAACAACCTTGCAATAAGCACAGGCATGTTTTATGTATGTGACTGTTATATATGGATACCCAAACGTGTGACATAAATATGTAGCAGGCGACGAGAATTGATGTGACCCGGAAACACCCCCACAATTTAAGCAGATGTTCCTTGTATCATTTCCGATGGATGAGTCCCATGAAGTTTGCAGCAGGATCACAATCATGTGAGCAACAGCAGGCAGCTGGTAGCGTTCACTTGTTGTCATAGTTACAGTGACGCTGCGCCCGCCGCTATCTCGCAATAGGAAATCCTTAGCAAATCCATGGATCCAGACTTTAAGCTGGATCACTGCCAAAATGTAATGAGGTGGTCCTTGTGTTATTTCTGACCTTCACTGAAAATTTCATCCAAATCCGTTGGTCTGTTTTTGAGTAATGTTGCTAACAGATGGAAGGATTTACGTACGCTGATCGTCACGTAACTCTGCCGCGTTCCTTGGTGGAGTAGTTAATTATAAAAAAAACATGTATGAAATTTGCAATTTAGCATCTTAATTCAATAGGAAGATGATGACTGAAATACCTTGTTTGATGTTTAGTTACCAGGATAAGGACTACAGGGCATCTAAACCACTTCTTTTGTTCTATTGTCGATATTTCGTGACTGCTAAAAATCTCAGTTTACATTCAATGACAGCTTTCTAAAAAATTGGTCCAGTAAATGATTTTGATGATGGTAAATATGCCGGTACTGGGATGGACAAACTGCTACCATTGCACTTGAACAATGTAAGTGCTCCTTTTTACAGTTTTTTTTCAATGTTTTACACAATAGCAGTTAATGTCCAGTTACTAGCTTCTGTCACTTTGACAACACTGTAAATGTGCACAATGACAGATGGCAATATATACTACAGGTAAATTTTCAACTTGCTGTGCTAGTTATGTATGAGAATGAATGCTTTCACCTTGTTATTCTGTTGATCATTATTAAGTGCTCAGTGATGACAGAGACAGACATGAAAATTGCAGTGCATTGAGGTTTTTGCAACACAGGAATCCTGATATTCTTGAACAAGGTCTGGTGTCTTCATTGTCCCCGTAGGCTGTCTCTTCATGACTAGAGTGAAGCTATAAATATGCTTGCAATGTAGACACACAGACTAATGGTCTAAATTTAAATTGAAGGAACTAGTTCAAAATAGCATAGATTCACACATAGATTATTATCTGGTGCGATCAGTGTTGCACAGGAGGTGATGGTTATGCTGAAAGCAGATGCATTGGTAATGTGTTAGACTGAAGGTGGACATTCATTACACAAAATATGCTGCTGATGGCTGCTGTAAAAATTCTGCGCCTGTTAGTCTTTCCAGCCCATTTGAGCCAAATGGATCCTTCCTAATCTCCTTCATCTGTTTTGATAGCTTCTCCTGATTTTGTTCCTGCTGCTGCTAATGGTCTGACATGTTAGCCTGACATGATCACTGTTAGCAAACAAGTGTTTGCTTTCATCTCGCAACTTTCTCACCCTCACCACACATGCGCACACACACACACACACACACACACACACACACACACACACACACACACACACACACACACACACACACACACACACACACACACAAGCATTCACACACTATTTGCATTTAAAATAGAGATAACCTTACCTGATTAGTCCCTTGAGCTTTGGCTTTTGACTGCACATCACTTAGTTTTTTCTAATCAAATAGGAAATGTTGAAAAAAAGAGACTTTAGTAGTTGGTGTTCAACTTTATTGTGACCCTTTGGATTGTAGCCAGTGGCACTGAAAGAACACACTCAGCTGTTAGTCTTTTCTTGTTTCTGTACCATAAAAGTAACCAAATATGGCATGGAGCATCAGCACCACTAACCTAGCCTTAGCACATTTATTGTAATAAAGAAACCAATAGAAACATGTGCAACCTTCAGTACAATAAAAGTTTCAGCTCAGATTTCTTACAGCCAGTCAGGTAGTGCATTCTGTCATTTAGAATGGAGGACATTATTAATGTTGGATTTCATATTTTTTTAGTTGATATTACTTAGCAAGGAAATATGTGCCTCTGGTGGTGTAAATGATAGCTGCAGTGTCTCAAAAACATGATGGTAGGGTGTAACATGGTGGTGGTAGCAACAATTTACTGATGTCAGTAAAAACAATTTCCTGACACTGACAACATATTTCAGCTGCTGAAATATCCACTCTTATTGACAGCATATTGAAATGTATTGTAATGAACACTACTGACCGGACTCAGAATATGACCCAAGTTTTTGGTGTCAATGTCCTGCACTTTGCATGCCTACCTTCTGATGCACAAAAAATGACAAGGTTGCTTGCACACTGTGAACTAAACCAGAACTATAGATGAGAACATAAATGTAAATAATCTTAGTAGACATACATTTTTAGGAAAAAGTGGTCTTTCATGTATAAGGGCCTGACACATCTAAGCAAACCCTTTACTCATGGATACCATTGCTTGTAATACAATCAGAATTTCTATATATGCACAGAAATAGACATACTGTGAGAGTCAGTGCATTGTCCTAAAAACTACCAGATGTAGTCATGCAGCGTATGCAGCTTCATTTTGAATATGAATATACATTCTTTTCATTTAATTTCTGTGATCAGAGAGTCTTCTGACCTGTGCTGACCCTTGATATGTGGTAGGTTGTACTAGACAATAGGGGTTCCTCAGATATTTCACTCCTATTTGGAGCTGTTTGAGTATGTGGATGGGATGGTGAAGAGGGTAAATGTGCATGTGGTTCTTTTCCATTCCAGTGCAAAATATAATTTGCCTTACTGATGCCAGAGACAATGGAAACATTGTTGACATTCATAGATTGTACAGTTGTGTTGTGTAGATGTATTAGGAATATCCTCCAAAGTATGGAAGTTATATGCTTTGCTTCCATCCCCAAGGTGTGTTTTTAAGGCCACAGACTGGGTTTTAAGATAGAAATAGAATGAGCTGGCTTAAATCGTGCTTGTGTTTATTTACCTGGTGGCTCTGTAATTGCTTTGAGTTCTGCTTACTGCTGTAAAGTAAGCAGGTTTAGGCTTTCAGGAGAAGTTCAACAAGAAAAAGTGTTCTTACCTGATTTCTCTCCAAGAGCAAGATGAGATCTGTGCATTAAGTGCCGAGGTGGAATGAGAACATGGTTTTCCTTTCTTAGCATAAAGACTTTAAGAAGGCAAGAGGTAGCCTGCCTCTAAAAGTATGCTTATCAGCACCTCTTAAGCTTGGTATCGGAGCCTAATTTTAATTTCGTTCTGTGTCCTAATTTTACAGAGCTAACTCTAACACTTGTGAAAAGATAGTTTGTAGTCTTACGGAGGGGTTACATGCTGGAATAATCTTTCGACGAATAATAGCCCAGCACAGTGACTGTGTGCTGAAGTCATGTTTTTACAGTGAGTTTGCTGAGTTCAGTGGCATTATGCTTTCACAGAGATGCATTAATTTCTTCCCACCTAAAATATATGAAGTAACTTGAAGTACATGCAGAGATGCCACCCAAAAGTGCCATCAGACAGATAGGCCTTTGATTAGAAATTGTTTTAGCATATAACACCTCTCAAAAGCCATACATTTGTTTGTATTTTAAAAACTTGTAGCAGTTTAGCTCTCAGTACTAAGGGGACAGCCATGGGAATGGAGGCGGAGCTGATGTGGGAGAGATCTCGGAGTGTGCGTCTTCAGAGTATGGCATGTTTAGGAGAATGAATTCCAGTGGACAGGAATTCAGACGGTGAGGGGTGAATGCAGCTTGAGGCAGGAATCCAACGGTGAGGGACACGGATAGCTAATCAGAGACACGGTGATTAGCATGAGTCAAAGCAATCAGAACAAACACTGAACTAGAGCTGGCCTGACTTCATTAGCTGAGTGTAGTTCAACGATCCACTGTTGAATGGTGAACAAAGCCCTTCTGTTATGGCAGATGAGGAATCAAGCACAGGTGAGTCACTCCCCATCAGGTGTCCTCACTCAACTGATTATCCACTCAAACCTCCAGCACACACACGCTCACACACATTCCCTCCATTTATACTATTGCTGTTCCTCTCCAGGGATCTCCAACACTCATCTTTCATTCCCTCCTTCCCCTTTCAAACTCTTCTGTTTTCTTCTTTCACTTTGCATCCCTGCCTTTATGCTCTTTCTACCTTTCCATCTCCGTCTGCAGTCTTTTGATGTTTATTCTGTAGTTGATATTCAAATACATTGAAAGTCTGCCACCCAAAATTGAAAAAGATGAATGAGACTTGCTGGGAATTTATTCAAATCAAAACCTGGTAAGTCTTTTAGTTCTTCTGTTTTTCACTTTGTGTTGCTGTTGGTGGATGCTGTGTTTTAGCACAGTCACAATAGTTTCTGACAGTAGACTTTGCATATTTCTGATGTTCTACAGTGTCCAAGCATCACTCAAGAAAGCAAAAACCAATGCAGCAGTGCTAACCAGTATGAATAAAAAACATAGCATGCATTACGCTACTCTAAAAAGTGGTGCAGTGATGTTTTATTCTGAGCTGTAGCTAAGATCCACCAATAGCTGGAAAAAGGACTGAAGGACTATTGAATGCTTGAACCAAATGAAGCTGGAAATAGAAGTGGGTGTTTACTGATTAAATTTGGGACTACAACAATGGATTGATTGTAGTGGAGTTTTACAGATGTTTTCTCCTGGTGCTTTGACTGCCTTGTTCTGTCGTTGGCTTGGTCTGCTGCCAGAGATAGGAAATGGGTTTTTATGACAGTGTATACCGGAGTTGGGAAAAGTTTTTAGAGAGCAGTTGGAAGAGGAAAACTGTAATGTAACCAAGGAACAGAGTGTGACTAACAGTACATTGACTGTAATAATCACAGTATCTTTATAGCAATTTTTATTTGTTGCTTATCTGTGGCTGCATATGATTTATATATATTTAGAATATATATGGATAGATTAGACTATTTTAAATTTCAACACATGATGCACATAGTATGCTGATTAGATTATTTCTTTCGCTTATTGTCAGAAAAATACGAAAAAAATTTTGCTTTAGAAAACTGCAAAAAAGAACATCTACACCAATGTACAGTATAGCTATAATTTTTGTTCGAATAATGTGCTCCCCAAACCCACCCCCACTGGCATTATATGTACCATTTTACCCATTTTATTCAGTATGACCCTATTGATTCGGATGATGTCAACCTAATTAAGCTACTTTCAGGGTGCATCACAAAACCTATCTGGATTAATGAAAATTTTGACAGATACAGGTGAATATTCTGACCGGAACCCAGTCTAGTCCTGAAAGAGCTGTGCAGTTGTCATGTTGTGAACAGGATGTGTTTAAATTAGGGTTCTAAAATCAAAATAGTTTATCCAGATTAAAATATTACATTTGAAAATGCGTGCTTTAGTTTAGACCAAGAGGGGATACGTTTGTTTTCTGTTTGACAAGTGATTACATGGCACAGTATATGTAAATGTGTAGTGAAATGTAAAATAAGTGGCCACTCAGAGAGGAGTGTGCCACAGGGTGAGTCAGAGACTCAAATACAGAGCAACTTGACCGAAACACAGCCAGACAGAGATTTTAACAATAAGTTAATCCACACGATTTACAAAATAACACGGGAAGAACATGCTGACAGATTACTCTAAAAAGGAGCCAACTATAGGTCTGAATAGCACACTGACGCACACACACTAGATTGGGGGCTGAATAAATACAGAAACTAAGCCTAACACACTAAACAGACTTAATCTTCCATCTATCCGTCCGTCCATCTGTCCATCCATCCTCCGCTTATCTGGGGTCGGGTCTCAGAGGTAGCAGACGTTCCCAGGCCAAACTTATTTACTGTAATCTTACAAAGCAATAATTTAGCTAGGACAGGGACTAACCAGGACTTGGTAATACCAAGCAAGGAAGCTAATCAAGAGGCTACAGAATGCATCCATGAAGCAGCAGGCACTAACAGCCAAACATGTTGAACTACACAGAATGGAGTGAAACACGCTCAAAAATACACTATCGCTACACACTAGGAGACTACAAGAGAGGAGGAAACTGAGCTGGTAGTGTGGTAGGAAAGAGAGAGAGGGAATGCAGACGGAGGAGGTGTGTGGTGTGGTCGGAATGGCTTCCAGGCAGGTGCAGGTTTTGAATCCAATGGCAGGGAGGGTCACAGGTAAGGTTATTCAACAGTCCAGTGTCATGCAGTGATCTCCATCTGGCTTTTATGGCGAGGCTTGATGAGTAGCAGGGTGACCACTCTCCGCCGCAGGTGTGTTCACTCGTGTGATTATCTAATGCCCTGAACCTGCACATGTTCCACACACACCTCACTCACGCCCACCTGAAGAAAAAGGAAAAGAAGGGAGGGGAACAAAAAACGGGGAAATGCTGCCACTGCTCAGACTTGGAGGTGGAGGGTGTGACAAAGTGTTTATGTGCAGAAAAACTAATCATCTTTCTAAATGGTGTGTCCATATGTTTGCTTGACAGATATACTGGATGTAGGCTAGCATTTGCACATCCACTTTGTATGAACGAATGTATGTGTGCACATGACTATAGATGTTTCTGCCTTTTTAGCAACTTTATTTTGGATGTCTCACTAATATATCTACACCAATTCAATTTCATTTTAACCACAAATAGGTTCATGTGCAAGTCTAGTCAAGTTTCTGATGTGATTAAAGCTGTATTAAATTTGACAATATATAGTGTTTAAACACAGCAGTCTTCTGTTGCAGTAATTTCTTGACAGTAGTAAAGTGTTGAATGTATACATTTCTCTGTCAAAAAGCAGAAAAATGTTCTTAGAAATTTGAATCTAAATACAGTATTTCACAGCGACATCAGAGACCACTAGCTCCTGCAGAAAGATCTAAAAAAGCATAGCAACATAGACAGGTAGCACACTTGATTAAGATAGCATGACACAATCCTGCCTCCCTGTCAGTAAAAAAAATGTAGAACGCTATTCTGTATTTGTCAAGAATGATTAAAAAAAAGACATCCAATATCCTGCTCATGTAGTTTTTTTTTAAATAACTGACTACATGATATATGACCATGCTTCACTTAATAATAAAAAAGAAAAGGAGTCATGCAGCAGTTGCTGAGAGTTCAGCTGGCTCACTTGATCACTCTGAGGCACCTTGAGAGCAGCTCCTTCAAGCACAGATGTGATTCACTCAGATCCATGATTTACACAAACTACTCAGTTAAAGCCTTGTTCACAAACAGCTGTGTTCGTGTGAGTGTGCTCTGTCCCAGTCATATGCTGTTGTGTCCTTGGGCAAGACACTTTACCCACCCTGCCTCCAGTGCAGCTACTCACTCTGGTGTATGAATGTTGGTGGTGGTCGGAGGGACCATTGGTGTGGATTGGCAGCCACACCTCATTCAGTCTGTCCCAGGGCAGCTGTGGCTAGAAATGTAGTTTATCACCACCAGAGTGAGAATGTGTGAGTGAATAAATAATGGATTCATTGTAAAGCAGTTTGAGTGCCTTGAAAAGCACTACATAAATCTAATCCATTATTGATTCATAGTCATTACCATTGGGACTGTTACTGTTTTGCATTTTTTTCCAGTACCCTTTGCTATAAAGAAGTACAGGCTGGTTGATCAGGCTCGTAAACACAAGTCGCTCTGTACAGTTTACTGACATCATCTGACAGGATTTCTGAGTGTTAAAGTCAAATACCAAGACAATTAGCTCTAAAGAAGCGAGAAGCTGTTGTGTGGTAGAGTCCAGGTTCAAGCTGAAATGAACTCCGACATCAAGAATCGTCTCGTATCTACAGGAGATTCATTACATCAAACAACTTCCATTGTTGTTAGCAAACCAGCAAAAGCAAGCTTTTTAGATAGATACTTTATTAATCCCAAGGGAAATCGAATATCACAGCAGCAAGGCTTTAAAGACAACTTTCTAGAGAGAAATGTCTGTTTTTCTTCTTTCTGTCACCAACTACCACAATATAGCAGGACTCTACTACAGACAAGATATATTATTCAGAGACAAGCTCAGGTTTGAACTCTTTAGATGTAATCATGAACAAGTCCAGATGGAGATCCAGTAATGGAGTACCAAAAAGACATTCACAGACAACAAAAATGAGCACTTTGCTAGCCTATATAGTGATGTTGCTTGATCACTGTGATCAGCCAGTCTTCAGAAATGCTGGTCTGACAGCACTAATTATAGATGTACAGCAAATTAACATCCATTTAACAAATTATTGAGGTCTCTAGGACCCTGAACAGAATTAATGCAGTACAGACCTGCAAGTGATGTGTTTTTATTACTGATAACCATCTTCTTTCCCTAGTCTTGACAAGTTGCTTATCTGCTTAATCATGGTTTATTTGCCATGAGTCTTTCATTTGCGTGTGTAAACATAAATGCCAGAGCTGCTGCAGCTCACAAGCATACATTAAAGGTGAAAGAGTGCAACAGACACAGCACCTAAATAATATGCAAAGCGGTAGCCGTTGACATTCTCCTCTACACAGTTAGTTACATCATTGGAGTTGTTGTCACACAGTATTGAGGGTCTGTCTGATTGAGGTCACTGCATGCTGACCTTGTGTTGCATGATATCAAACATTTATTGCCGTAGATGTAGCCTATTTTTACAGATGCCAAATGCAAGAGTGCTACCCATAAGATATGACAGCATCATCCATTTTCCTGCATTGCTGTGTTGTTTTTTTTTTTTTTTTTTTTTTTGCAGAGTAGCTCTCAGATTTCTATGCCTGGTGCGACTGTGTCAGCTGACACTAATATTGAATGTGTAGGCGCAGAACACGCATCTGTCAGTCAGCTCTGTCTTGTCTTCCTGCAGCCACAGAAAACCAGCAACTGATTGGGCTTGCTGTCTGTCGTTTCATTTTGATGCAGTTAATCATGATTTTCTTTATGCAACTGATCTTACTCAGAAAAACACGAAACTCAGATTCTTAAGAAAAAAGTACTTCTTTTGGAACAGTAGCAGTAAATAATTTACTTGAAACTGGAGCAGTCATGTTCGTCAAGAGTTAAACTGTAATGAACAGAAATGTAGCTATAACTGCTGGTCCTCACCCCTTTTGTATTCTACCCATGTATAACATCTTGTCAGGCAGCTCTTGGGTATTTCTTCTGTCTGCAGTTGTGTGAATCCCTAAAGCTATGAGGGAGTGCTGCTGAAAAGGCCAGGATAGTCTGTACGTACTGTATATTAAAGCAACTCTATTGATGGCTGGATGAAAGAGTCACTGTCAGACCAGTGTAAATATGGGAAATGAAAGCTGTTTTCCTGCAATAACTGCATGTAATTTCCAACCATGTCACAAAGTGGAAAATTTGGTGCCAGGGCAGAGGATTTATACATGCATATTGCTTTTGTAATAGGGTAACGATTGATCAGTGATTGAATTCTGCATGTGTTCCTAAGCAGGACTGACTGTATATTCAGCGCATCCTTTGTAACAGGTTGGTGTTTGGAAGAAGCCATCAGTGCTATACCAACTCCTTTCCTTTGTCATGTCTAATGCTACAACGGGAACTTAAAGCTGTGCCACAGTTGTAGCAGTCAGTCACTGATAATGCCACTAGTGTTTCAACTGAATTTCACAAGCCTTCAACCTCTGCATCAACCTGCTGGCTATTTGTTTCATTTATCCAAAAGGAAAGTTCAGAGCAGAGCTTAATACAAAATAACCTCTTTTTTTTTACTTGGCAGGTAGACTTGTCATTTGTGAAATGAGATCACACCCTCTGATCTCGAAATGAGCGAGCTATTTAAATATTTAAGCATTATCCTATTATGCTGAGCTGTTTGCTCCCACAGTGGCGTAGCGGTTAGCACTTTCGCGTTGCAGTGAGAAGATCCTTGGTCCACTTTCCTGGGATCTTTCTGCTTGGAGTTTGCATGTTCTTCCTGTACATGCGTGGGTTTTCTCCGAGTACTCCGGCTTCCTCCCACAGTCCAAAAATATGCTGAGGTTAATTGATTATTCTGAATTGCCCGTAGGTGTGAATGCGAGTGTGGTTGTCCGACAGACTGGTAAACTGTCCAGGGTGTCCTCTGCCTTCGCCCCAAGTCAGCTGGGATAGGCTTCAGCCCCCCCATGACCCCCATTAGGATTAGGCGGTGTATAGATATATCGATAGATGGATGTCTGCTCCCATATAACCCAGCAAAAACATGTGAAACTGCGATCTCTCCTTACAGTCCTACCCGTTCAGCAACAAACGATAACACAGTTCTTCCACCGCTCTTCATGTGCAATAGCATCATGTTAACACTTCTATTATGTGTAAAAGTACAATTCCATCAACTCTATGATCTTTTATGAAACTAGTTTTAGTGCTGGAAATTGTAGAATTGAAAAGCTCTGCAATGACTACGAAAGAAGCTGAAACATTTTGAACAAAAGATGTGTCAACAGCAGTGTGGGTGGTACACATGTACTCCTACTGGAGGTACAGATATGCGAGGCTTTTTACAGCTTTGTGATACAATGTCTTTATGAGCCTTTGGGCTGTACTGGGTTTTATGTGTGTACTAGGAAAAGGGAGCTGAATGAAGAGCAAAAATGAAGAATTAGTGAATTAGTTGTTGGAAAAGTGGATGACAGGGATTTGAGGATGTTGAATCATTTGCTGCTTTTCTGCAGCACTGCACAGAACATCTACACAGATTTAAATTTAACAAATAAGTCTAAAATCAAACGTACAAGGCTGTTTTTAAAAAAAAATCATTTCATCTACTGTACTAATCCCTTGTGGATGATGTATGTGTGAATCGATAGGCTGGATATATGAAGCAAAAGGGAGGAGGGAGCCTCTATGTTGAGAAGAGTCTGAAGCACTGAAAATACAGTATATTGTCAACCCATGGCTGGCAAAGCAAATAATTAAGAGAAATACACTTAAATTGAAGACATGAGTATCCGTGTCATTATGCCAAGTTTATTTTGGCAGATTTTAGTGTGAAGCACCTGTTTTGATTTTCTGTTTTATGCTGCTTACTGATATTTCAAATGCAACATTTTTTTAATTTTCTTGTTAGAAATAATTCAGGCTAACATCCACAGTTTTGAGTTTTTTTTTTTTTGGTAGAGGTGAAAAGTAGGGGTGGATATAATGCTTATGTCTATAATCTGTCTTTAATTTTATCTTTATTTTATTAAAAACCTAACAGAAAATACTTGCTCAGTTGCTGTACCACTCGATATTTTCTTCACAGTGTACTTTTTGTTAATATTTTGTGCCTACATTTTATTCCAGACAGTGAGGAAAAAGGGTGGGGAATAACATGCAACAAAAGGGTCCAACTGATCCAAACTGAAAGTCATTTTGGCTTGTGGCTAGTGCATATCTGTATAAGAAGTACAGTAATAATTTTTTAAACAGTTTTGCTGGATTCAATAAGTGGCTTGAAATGAGAGTTTGCATTAACCCAGCTCAGTTTTGTGACCTAGTTTCATCCGATAGCTGAAAAAGCTCCATGATCACCATTCTGCTTCAGTGACCACTACTTGTAATCGTGTGTAACTTTTTCTTGGAAGCTTTTTCTGAGAATTTGCAACCTGCAATATGTCTGTCTCAATTTTTGTAACACTACCAGTGCATTATATACAATAGCAAAGGTTTCACTGTACCCTGAGCTGTAGACCTGGGATCTTAGGCCTAATTATTTACCTTATTCTTTAGCTTAGTAAATGTAATATTTATAATTTAATATGCATCATGTAGTACATTTTTGCACAGTACAGCCGAAGCCTCAAGATAAATAGATTTCTGGATGTTGAAACTAAATACTAAGTCAAGTATTTGGATGGTAAAATTTTCTCCACTGAGACTCTGAATTGTCTCACATTCCCCACTCTCAGCAAACCCAGTGTGTGCATGATCAGCAATGATTTTTTTTTTCTTACTCTTCTGCCTTTATATTTAAAGGTACTTTGGCGCTTTGGGCACTGTCTTTCTCGGACAGTTAAAATCCCTCTTTGTCAGTTTTGTGTTGATTTTTGCTTCAAAGGCTTCAATGTGCATGAGTTTGATGAGAGCTCCAAAATGATTAGACTATGGATATTTGAACCATGGTTCATATGTGGGCTTAGTAAAGGAGTTTCCGTGCAAGAAACCAAGGATTAAATGTTGATTAACAGGCAGAAAATTGATTACAGGTGTTTGTGAAAAGTGCTTAATATCCTGTTTGATGTATAGGTTATCTGAAAGACAAGGCAAGTTTATTTGTATAGTATTTGTAGCCTAGCTTAGCTAGACTGTATTCCCGTTATAAGGGATATACGGGAATACGGTCTAGCCCTCCTCCATTGACACATTTTGACAGGTTTTCAAGCTCCGAGCAGATCAGACCGAACCAATCAGAGCACCAGAGGCGGGAGTTAACGATGCGACCGCAACAGAGCGAGGTTTCTCTCGTGCGCTTTCCTCTGTTTTGCACGGGCTGAATTTGTCCTTAAAACCTCAACAAGAAGCAGCTCTTAAAGCTTTTCTTTTTGAAAAGGATGTATTTTTAATTCCGGCAGGCTGTACGATAGAATGCGTAATGCTGCCCTCCACTGTTGAAAGGGAGAGCTTAGATTTTCCTCAGGACCCCTGTACGGCAAAGGAAGCTGTTAAAACTACAAAACATCATGGCGGAAAGGCAATTGTTAGGTCGCTTAGTGATTGCGTCACACATGTGTTACGCTGATTGGCTCTCTCCAATTCAAGCTGTGATCGGTCGTCCCGCCTCTGGGCTAGATTTGGTTCAATGGAGCAGTTCCAGACTGACTTTGTGTATTTGTAATACACAATATAAAGGCTGTCTGGTCCCCAGGCAATAGTATTTGTACATTTATACACAGGGCATTTCAAAGTGCTTTACAATGGCAAAGAAATGCATTCAGAAAATTAATTACAAAAATTATTTCAAGGCAGATATTATAATCATACATTAAAATCATACAAATAAAACATGAAACAGCAGTAAGATCATGACAATAGACTGGGCATCTAAGAAAAAGCTGCAGTAAACAACATGGTTGTAAAAGAGCTGACAGTTTGAGCAGACTTCAGATGTTCAGGAGTTTGTTCCACAGGTGAGGAGCATAATAGCTGAATGCTGCTTCACTATTTTTGATTCTGGTTCTTGGAACCCACAATAAACCTGTCCCTGATGACCTGAGGGTTCTGGATGCTTCATGTGAAGCTAATACATCCAGGATGTATTTTAGTCCAAGACCATTCAGTGGTTTGTAGACCGAGAGTAAGATTTTGAAGTTTATCATTTGACTAACAGGAAGCCAGTGTAGTGATTTGAGGACCGGTGTAATATGGTCCACTTTCTTGGTGTTAGTTAGGACTCTGGCAGTGGTGTTCTGGATCAACTACAGCTCTTTATCTGTAGAAGAGTAGCGTGAGCTTTTCACTCCTTTTTTAAAAATTCTACTTCTTTTTGTCACGGTTTAGCAGAGAGCCACACTACCAAGGCTGGGTGGAAAGAGAATGCGCTTTATTGTTTGGGGAGGTGGGTTATGGCGGAGGGTGAGAGGCGTCAGGATGCAGGAGCGGGGAAAGCGACTGGTGGAGTGGTGTTTGGGGCTGGAAACAGGCCGGGGGCTCCAGGAGAGGTCCGGGTGGAAAAGAGGGTCCGAGTGAAGGGGGGGAAACCGGTGCCAAATGGTCTGGGGAGAACCGGAGGGGAAGGAGGACGGCGGGGATCCCGGACAGCTGGGTCTAGATGAGGGGCAGGAGAAACAACGTGAGGGAAATGGCAAAAAACTCAACAGACTTTACAGGAGGCTAGAGAGTGAACTGAACTGTGCAGTCTTGTTCAACAATCTGGCAGGGAGTGGAAGGATAAGCCGGTTCTTATTGCAGTGGAGAGTAATCAGAGTGATGTCCGTCAGCTGTCCGGGAGCCGTAGAGGTGGTTGATTGCCTGAGTGGAGTCAGCTGGGAAGCTAGACTCCACTCAGGCGCCGAGCTGTAGAGGGAGAGACAGGGCAGAGGAGCGGATGGGAGACTGAAGGGAGACACAGACCGAAACCAAAGGACAGAGAGAGAGAGAGAGAGGGGAGCATGAGTGGGAGAGGAGCAGGAGAGGGAGAGAGGAGCATGAGAGGGAGAGGAAGAGAAACCAGATGGGAAAGGGGGTATTGGGGATATCAGGTGGGAAGGACGGGGGTGAGGAGGGAGCCCTGACACTTTTATTGGCAGGAGCCCAATGAATACTTGATGTTCTTTGTGTTTTGCAAGAATTCAGTTTTTTGTGATATACACTGCCTGTCAACAGTTTCAACACACCTTCTCATTCAGTGCTTTTTATTTGTTTGCATTATTTTCTATATTGTAGATTAAAACTTGGAGTTCAAGTATCAAGGATCTGCAATGGCGGACGACTGTAGAGGGTAGTTGGCTGGTTACAAAGTCCAGGGCTATACGGAACCAAAGCCGCTTCGGTATTGGCAGTGGAAGGAGGAAACCAGAGCTGGGTTGTTTGGTGAACTTGTTCTGAGGACAGAAGGAGTAGGTAGTGAGGAATTCTTTCGTGTCTCTGTTCATAGCTGGCCACTAGAAGAGTTGGTGGAGGAATGTTCGGGTCCGGAAATCCTGGGATGGCACATGAGTCTAGTGGGCCCACTGGAGAACCTGGGAACACACACAGTTGGGGACAACAAGACTGTTAGACAGATCATTACCTGGATCCAGTTATTGGACCTAAGCTTGCCTGACTTGTCTCGATCTCAGGCAAGTAAAGCAGGCAATGATGCACGTAGAGGGATGGATGGTCTCTGGTTTTCCAAGGGATTTAACAGTCATGAACTGCATTGACAGGGTGTTGGACTTAACATTCCTGGAACGAAGGTAATGGGTAAGGGAGAAGTTAAAGCAATCAAAGAACAGAGCACACCTAACCTGACAGGAGTTTAATTTCGAATTGTAAATGGTCTGCAGTTATATAGCATGTTACTACCTTAGTGCTACTCAAAGCGAATTACGGTGTTATTTACCCATTCTTACCCCAATGATGACACAGATTCCATGTAAGGTGTTTGCTTACCATAAGGAGCAAGTTGGAGTTCAGTTTCTTGCCCAAGGACACTTCGGCATTGGGACGGGGATTAAACTGCCAACCTTGCGATTATTTGACAACCCACTCTATCACCTGAGCCACAGCTGCCCAGCTGTCTGATGGTTGGCAAGGTTAAGGTTAAGGTCGCAAATGTAAAATTTTAAGGGTGTCTGAAAACTTTTTTCCACCACTGTATTTCATGTACTAGTCAGCCTAAAGTAGCCATTTGACACTCCCTTGGCTGTGATTCATTTCAGCTTTTCTGAGTTATTTTTATTTGTCCTGTTGCTGTATGGGATGTCACTGGCAAGTCCTATGTGAGGAAATGTGTGCACAACTCACCATGTTGGCTGTGCTCCGTAAACACAGCTCTCCAAAGAATGATAAACTGCTGTGGGCTGTGTATGAAGGGCCCAGCGTGTTGTTGATCCAGACTGATACGCTAAGTTTTTACAGTTGTCAGTGGTATTTTGAGGCCAGGTCTCCCAGTGTGAGAGCTCTGCTGCAATCAGCCAGGGAATGAGCTTAATCATTTATAATGAGTCCGAAGTCCAACCTGCCAGCCATATATGAATGAGACGGACGTAACAGGTCAAAGCCGTCTAGCAGATTCTTTATCTTGACATTGCAAGAAAAAGAGAACAAAAAAAGAAACAAACATAAGAAGTAATCTTAAGCCTTGTACTGAATTTCAAACTAAATCAAACTGACATTCCCACTATGAAATTCTTCTTTCTTAAATTGTTTCCTCCGAGACCGGACTTGTCAATCAAGTTGCCCAAACAGCTTTCCAGTGTGCATCAGTCACAAATTTAGTAAGTCAACTCGGTTTAAACGGTGGTTTAATTACCAACTTGTCAACCCTTCTGTTTTTCCCATGTTCTTTCGTATTTTTTCCTGGGTAGTACATTTTATTTTAAGGGGTGATGGTGCTTTCTTTGAACACCAGTATAGACCAGACAGGGTAGGTCTGCTGGAAGCGTTGAATGAATTATTGTACATTTTTATCAGAATTATTTGATGGTCTGTGTTTTAAAATGGTAATAGAGGAAAAAAATGGGTGTGTTTTAGGGGTTGAGAGCCTTTTTTAATCTGAATCATGTACATTTATGTCTAAACCTACTTTGCATCAGCAAATTTAAGTTGAGAGGAGCACTCCTTAAATATGTTTTTTTTTTCAAATTTTATATATATATACTTTACAGTAAACATTCCAGAGTTTTAGGGGAATTGCTACAATGTCTGCATCTGACAACAGATGGCCACAGTACTGTTCCAACCAACAAACTAAAGGTGTTTATATGGCATCCACTGTGTCACACGATCAGTGGAGAACCCGCTCATAATCTGAACCACATCCCAAAGGTGTTATTTTTCCATACCATATTCTTTCCTTTCTTTTACTGACAAGCATTTCTCTTCCGTAGTCACTTTTTCCAGTTTGGCTGCTTCACTTTTCAGTATCAGTTCTGATACAAAGCTGTCATGTTGGTGCACATTACAGCAATACTTTCCTGTTAGACGGGTCAATGGACCAAGAGTTTTACAAGTGGTACAACTTAAACTATTTCTATACAGAAACTAGCAAGAAGTAGCAGACATAATACAAGGTGAGAGCCTTCTTAATTGTTGCAAGTTATTGGTAGCACCAATAAAATGAATCAGCTGCTGGCTAACTAAGTTTATTTGCTGCTCCTCTGAAAAATTAAATGGAATCCTGCTGATACATCCTTGACCTGTGACAAGTATGCCATGGACAGTGAGATGTAGAATTGTTTAAATATGGGGGTTAAAACTGATGGCAATAGTGGCACCCTTGCAGTTCTGACATTGGATAGGTGTGGCAGAAGGGGGGTTTCCAAGGTTATTGGACAAGCAGTTCTAAAGATGCATACTGACAACTTTTTGGTGCACTCTCAGATTCCACAGCTCAGTTTGAAGAGGTTCCTAATTCATTGTATAGATATGAACTGAAACCAATGGATGTTTGGAACTGTACGCAGTAAATCTGCAACACCCGACTTTTGCATTTAAATCTGAGATTGTACAGCATGTGTTTTCATGGTAAGCATGATATGAGACTGTAGAATCGCCCCTCAAAGTATCTAAAAAAGTAAGAAAGGGAATTGAAATACTGTTGAAGGTAAATCGATTTAATGCCCATCCACAGCCTTGGCCTCCACTTGATCACAGAGAACATCACTTGCTAACGCCGATTAGTTTTGTATTGACTTTACAACATACACAGTTGATTTGCAAGCCCCTGCCACAGTCATAGTGAAAACAATCCTTTTTTGATTACCAGCCACAGTGAAGTGAGTTGACTATACATTTCATAGAATTCATAAAGAATAGATTGTTTCCTGCATTCAACATTCTCATGCACTTAAGGAGCCAGGCATTTTTTTCTTTAATCCCATCTGACACACTTCTATATCAGTACACAAACTGAGATTACTGCTGCTGGCTATTTTTCACTCTGTAGGAGCTCCTACAACCAAACAAAGTGATGCAAGTCTGTTTACCAGCTCTGAAATTCTGCAGGAGTTCCAGTGTGAAGCAACCTAATGGGATTTGCGCTTGTGCGTGTTTCATGGCTTTCAGTCAAAGAGGAAAATCTGTGATGCAGTTTGGGAATAATGGACGAAAAAGAAGACATGACAAAAACAATGAATAGATCAACCAGCAAATGAAGGGATGGTTTAATTAATGAATAAATGGAGAGATTGTCCCAGTAGTCAGCCGACCTTTCAGTTCATAGTTCAGGGTTAGTTTAACTGATCCAAAGCTAAAGTGAAATCCGTGCAAGACGTGCTGAAAAACTTGTTACAAAGTTGATTCATGTTTTATTTCAGGAAATGTTCTGACTCTAGGAGTAAGAATTATACTAGACTTACTAAATGGAAATTAAATTAATAAGGGACATTTTATGAAAGCCCTTTAGGAGTTGTAAAAAAAATAGGTATGGAATGATTTATTAATGCTTCATAAATTTGTTCTTGGGCTTTAGTTTGACCGGTTTTGGGACTACTAGGTTACACCTAGAGAATGAATACGTATGTCCACCACATTTTAGGGAAAGATTGTCACCACACACAGACAGCTGTCTCGATAGGAACCACAGTCTCTGATGCCTGCCATATGCCCCAACCACCTCCTGCATCTGATGTTCACAGAATAATAATATCAACATACAGTTTCTGTAGCAGAATTGCTTTCTTCTTTCGCTTCCCATTTCATCATACGTAATCTTAAATTAATCTTTCGACACAATTTGCGGTTCCAGGAGGCAGTTTGGGAAAACTTAGAATAAAATGATTCTCACTAATGAGCCATCAAATTTGCAGTTGGTGGTGGTGCCTTATTAGAGAGTAATACCAATGGAACTTGCATGTATTGGCTGACTTAGTTCCATGTTACAACCTTATTGGTAAACTTAGAAAAATACTCTACATGCCCAGGTCATCTGGGTTGTCAGTGGACACAGATTGCTGATACTGAGCTATGCAGAGCTAACACAATAGGACTGGGTGCCTATCCAGGCCAAAAAACCCTTGGCTGGGCAGATTCTTCTCATGCCGATGTTATTACTGTTGGAGGTCTGTGATGCCTGTTAGCCGGCTGAGCCCGACAACAAAAGGTGGTTTTATCCTATTAGTAGAGTGCTAATGTGTCCAATTCCTCTCTAGTGGATCAGTCCGTCTCTTTGGATGCAGCAGGTAGAGAAAAAAAAAACACAAGAATACAGATTTCCCCTTCAGTGCTCCAGCTGAAGATGCATGGATCAATCCAAAACATTTGTGGGTTGATAGAAGAAGGCTGAAGACTGCAAAGTGTATTGCTCTGCCAGCTACAATGAGAGCTAGTGCTCCAGGCCTGGAAGGCTTGGTGAAATGAAACCTGCAGAGACATGTCAGAAATGTGAATTCTGGTTGACCAGGCATAAATAACATTGTCGGAGGAATTACGGTTTGTTCCTGTGCTGTGAGTTTTCCTGACACAGGAAGAACTGTTTTGGTGGAATGACTTCAGTGTCACTTCTCCAGGAAAAAGCAGCCTTCCCACTTGCTTAATAGGCTGCCAGGGTTTGACTATTGGTCCAGTGAAATACAGGACAATTTAAAGTGCTCTCAAAGGCCCAGTTCTTCCCTTTTCTGACTTACAGTATTTTCCATACATACTTCATTGTGCTTCATTTTTCCTCTTACACACACACACACACACACACACACACACACACACACACACACACACACACACACACACACACACACACACACACACAGCTCCAGTATGGGAAACCTTTTTGTCTGGTACCACAGAGTCGGTGGTGACATCACTGACCCAAGGAAGCCAATTTTTCTATTTTTGGTGACACACAGTCAGGAAACCCTCTCTCTTTCCACCCCCCTCCCTCTATCAAAGCCTCACTCTCTGTTGCTCTCATTTTCATCTGAGTTTTTCATACAGCAGATAAGGGCAGAGAGGTTGGCAGTGAGATGCATGGAGGCTGTCACAGCTTTTAGAGGCTACTAGCCTGAAACACATAATTTTATCACTGGACTCCGGCCTGCATTGACTAATTGCTGGTCTCTTTTAAATTCCCAATGGCATGACAATGTGTGAAATAAATAGCAGTTGAGCACCAAGAAACAGAAGTTACTCAACTGCATTGAATTAGATGTGTTTGAGTATAGATTGGATTATATAAAAGTGTTCTGACAGTAGAAGTACATGCCCAATATATTTTAATCTTCTGAAGCTACAGCACACTTTATTGAGCATGATTGCGAAAAAAAAAAATGTTGCAGAGCCTTTTGGTCTTTTCTGGTGAGATCAATTTACAGAATTTTTAGTCATCCCTCTGAATCAAAACTGAAAACAAATACCTTTTCTGTCATCTTAAGAGTGGTCTGACTTGCTGGATGTAAACTATAGGGCTGTTATTTTTATTGCGCATGTCACCTGGCAAACTACACATTGAAAATGGCAAGTTTTGTAGAAAATCTGGATCCCCACCCCGGTCAGATTTTTAGCAGGTGCACGGTTGTTGTAGGTGTGAACAAACGTTTACATACACTTGTACAGATAATGGTAGTCTTAACTTTCCAACATGTCCTATAACTCAGAATTTTCTGTGGTAGAATTATTGTAACATGTTTGTCACAGCAAAACAATTACAGATTTTTGACTGTGTTCATTTTAGATTTTCATAGTCAATTGTAATCACTGACAAGAAGTTATGAGATTATGCCATCAGGAAAATTAACACAACTTTCTACAGATTTCCATTTTCCCAGAAGACACATACTAAATCTTTGAAAGAATCTAAATGCATTATTCTTTCTTGTGACAAAGATTTTTTTTGTTTGTTTGTTGATTCATGGGTTTCTTTCCATCAGCTATAGAAACTCAAGACTGCCCACATATGTCCCATTTAGATCATGGATGGTCTTTGCACGCATATGCAAACCTTTGTTCACGACTGTACATCCTGGGCTTTGCATTACTCAATATGACTGACTTAACGAAATACAAACAAACCATGGCATTTTTTTTTCTCCTGCAGGAGAATAATAATTAGGTGTAGACAGACCTTTCTCCAGTGTTGACACAGTGCCATAGAAATTGGCCTGGCAATGCTAGGCACACATACATGTGGTACACACTATTTTTACTGTAAGAATCAAACAAAATGCTTTAAAGCATTAATAGTAATGGGGGTGAGTTTAAAGGATTAGTAAAACTTCACCATACACACAGGAAAATGGCTCAGGGTAATTTCTTGAAGAAGTTGACTGAAAATTCTTGTTCTGAAAACTGCTATGCAAATGTCTGTGTAGATTCTCAGTCATCCAGGCCATACTAAATGTAGGAGCTTTAGTAGAAATCAGCTGGACTTCTCGTGTAGGTTTTTGGAGACATTCCACCTCTCATTCAAGAAGCTGCAGTTCTGACTGATGGGGAGTTTTAGATGTTTATAGTCACTCCAGCTGACATGGCCCATAGATGACCCAGGACTTCCCTGTCTTCAAGTGTGAATGATTGTGAAACCAGGCAGTCCAACAGCAATGATGGCAATAATGGTGGTGGAGCTGCCAGTTTACACAACAAAGGTCATGAATGTGCCATGTCAGGAAATGCTAATAATGGTGGAACATTCTGGGGAGAGACCTTACCACTGTGTTATAGCAGCTTGATAAGTGGTGTCACAGGCCAGTGCACATGGAAAACACTCTAACATGCATATAAAAGAGGGATAGCATCTTTAGATGTTGCATTCTAGACTGTGCAGTACTAAATGGTTAAGAAAACTAATGGCAATACACATCACATACAGTTATTCCAATGGGAAAACTACTCAGTCTCAGAATATTGATTTGATCTAACACACCTGTTGGATTGAAAAAAAAAAAGTTAAAATAATCCAAACTGTACATCGATGGCAAAGATAACTGTTGGGCAGGGTACAAACAAAACTCTCAACACAAATGACTGCTGACTGCCAGTTTGACACAGCAGTGCTTTTAGCTGCATTCTTAACTTAGCATGCAAGCACATTAAAGTTGAATGTTGATACTTGTGTCTACTAAGTCTACAATGATAATTTAGTTGTTTTTTAGCTTGCTGTTTGCCAGTCTGTGCTGAATATTAAATACAGTTGAGATTGACTGAAGTGTTTATAGTTTTGTGGGTATCCTGTCTCAAACCAAGATTTTCAGATTGGATTAAAATATTTCAGAAACACTAACATGGTACCAAATTTCATAGCAGTCCACGCAAAAGTTGCATAGCTATTTCACCTGAAAACAAAAAAGTCCACTTCATGGTGGCACCAGAGGAAGTAAGTCGGCTCTGCCACACATACAGTTATCTTAAAATGGCAACTTTGAGGAAAGGATATCTTGTTTTGTTAAATATCTGTTTTGCCCTGTTTTTTGTGGAGCATCTGTATTGATTTTACAGTAGATGCCTCATGACATGGAGCTATTAAGGATACAATGATTGTGTTCCTGTCTGTATGAGAATACCAAGTGTGAGAGCTAGACATTTATTGAAGTGTGCATTGGCTCTATTTGATAGAACTTGAGTTGGGGCTGAAAAGATTTGCATGCTCACACACACACGTAAATCAGTAAAGTCTTTGTGTTTGTCCCTGCGTAGGCGTCCAGGACGACCCGCTCAGATGAAGACGGAGACATTGGTTGGGATGCCTGGGGTCCCTGGAGTGACTGCTCTCGAACTTGTGGAGGAGGGGCCTCCTATTCTCTACGACGCTGCCTCAGTGGAGGGTAAGCCTCGTTTGACATCTAGTCTGACTAATGGAATGTAGATTGCAGTCATAAGGCTGCCATTGGCCGATCATTTCGGTTTTCCCGCTCTTCTGCCATTTGTGTGTTGCTGTTGTCTTTGCCAACAACGACCTCAGGACAGCAAACAAATGCAGCAAAAATGAAACTGAAAGTTTTTGATAATGCAGAGGTCTGGGTGATTATGAGATCTGTGTATTCTGCTCACTTATCTTATTATATGTACAGAAAAAAACTTTGAACGTTACACTGACATCTGTATTAACTTTAATGACCAAACCTACATCACAGCCATGACTATATCACCATCAGCTCAAAGTGAGCAACTGCTTTACAGCCCAAAGACCCATGAGTGCCTCCAAATTCTCCTGTGTTATTGTATTTCATTATTGAAAGGGTTTTTCAGAATTTGCTCCACGAAAATACAATTTCACCTATCTGCTGGCATATGATACAACCTGATACACCTGTCCTGTAGACATGTCAGATGATGAAAAAGTTCTCACAACTTATGTTGGATGCATTTGCATGTCTTATTCAATTCAATTAATTTTTTTGTATATAGTGCTAATTCACACGTCATCTCACAGCACTTCACATACTATATACCAAGAACAGAGAACCCAACAATCCAGAGTTGTCTTTGGAATCTCTATGCAGTCAGCGATGGTGGGAGGAATTAAAAAGTAAATAAAAATCTGTTCAAAAGGGAGGAAAAAACACCCTCAGACAGTACCAGGCACAGGGAAGGTGGCCTCATGGGTGAGAGTGGGAATGAGCGAGGTGAGGGACTTTATCAAAATGAAGGAACATTAATTGACAGTATCAGTTTTGACTTCTGCTTTTGATTTAGTGTGTTGATGAAAATATGCATTAGTTAGTTGCATTTCAGTCATTTTATTTTATATCTTTTAAAAAATGTGGTTTAGGCCACAAAGGCATTTTTTTTTGAAAATAGAATTTGCATAAGCACAGCTCCCCATGACAGGGAAGCAACTCATTCAGAAGATGAACTTAATTGTTCACTAAAATCCTGTTTCCTGTCTGCGTTCAGTTCACAGCAAATGTTTAAAAAAAACACCCATACAGTTATGCAACAGTTATTTGGAAGGAACTTTAAATCGAGGGTTATCAAACTCATTTTAGTTCAGGGGCCACGTTTAGCCCAATTTGATCTCAAATGACCATTAAAATCAGAGCATAACAACCCATAAACAATGACAACTTACATTTTTGTCCTTTTGTTTTAGTGCAAAAAAAAAAAAAACAATTCTGAAAATGTTCACATTCTTTTACCAAAACATCATGAACAACTTGAAATTTCTTCAGGAACAAAAAGTGCAGTTTCAACAATATTATGCCTCAGTTTATCACTTACATGTGACAACTTACAGATCACAGAGCATCTACAAAGGAACAAAACATTTAGTCACAGGTATCTGAAACTGAACGAAATAGTATTTTACGAATTTTATGATCAAAACAACTTTTCAAGATCTACAATTTATTTAAAATTTACGTTTATTTCCACGTCCGTGTAGTAGTACTGACTACCTGAACTGACACACAACACAAACTAAATGGGAACTATTAAGGATAAGGTTAAGTTATGCTCTTGCTTTGTAAATGTGTAAAATATATATATAAAAATACATCAAACTTGTGGCAGTACAGTGGACAAATTTGAAATTGCTCTTATTTTTTATTGAAAAATTGCACTTATTGTTGTCTCTGTAACTTTGCAAAGTCATCCCATAGGCTGGATTGAACCCTCTGGGGAGCCAGTTTTGGTCCGTGGGCCGTATGTTTGTCACCCCTGCTTTAGATGAAGTGCTGTCATTAACCCTGAAACTGACTCATTCCTTGTGACAGCACGGTGAAAGATTGAAGGACTGTAAATAATGTCAATGTTACATCCACATAACCTGTATTACGTTAGCATATGTCTGACTTTAAAGGACCATTCTACTTCACTGTAGCTTAGTTTGACTTATTTTCATAGTTTTGGACATTATTTCAAACAGCTCTGACGTTGTACCTGGCATAACTCGTCAGATTTGGAAATAAGGCAGTCACTAAAAAGAGGCTTCAGGGAAGGAGAGGGCTGGAAAATTGAGTCCAGACTTTTCTACATGCAGTTGTGGATGGGATAGTGGAAAGTCAGGGAGCTGGTGTCTGGGCTCAGTGTGTTCTCAGTCTTCCTTACATGGATAAATCCATCAAGTGTGTAAGTATCAAATCCTCCTGTTTTTAAAACCCACACTTGGGCTGTCAGTCTGTCTCCGCTCGACTGTTTGTTATGCAGCGTTGCTTGTACAGGAAGTCATCACAGTCTATCTATTCCTGACTGTTCTAGGGCATCATTCTATAGCCTTTTGGCAATGCATTTGTTTTCATTATATCTCGCCGCTGATGACAGACAGATGTTGATGAGTCTTGAAAGAACATGTCAACTGAGCCTGAACGTCCGGACACTTGCTTTCCATTTTACATCCACTTTAGTAAAACTGGTCACAGGTTTGTTTCTCTCAGGACCTTATGGTATTTATATTGTATTGCTCTTCAGTGAAGGAAGGATGCAGATTTGTTTTAAGAGTCTGAGCTTTCTTGATGTTTAATTTCCTGCATGAGTCAAACTCTGCAGTTCATTTAATAAAACTTCATGGCATAATTTATTATATCCCATTCCTTTCAAGATTAGATCCACTTAATGACTTCAGGGTTTGTTTTTATTAATCTTTGTGTGGAAGGAGAGACAAGATTATTTGACCGTTTTCAGACTAATGGGTGAATGTTGCGGCCTCTGGTGGCCGTGTGTTTAGAATTGAAATTATACAGCCTGGGTGTCTGGATGGCTCCTGGAGAGTGAATTGATTATAGTTGGCCAAAGGCTGAGCTCCAGATCACACCTGGCACTCTTCAGGAGTGATTAGCCCAGAGCTCCAAGCCTCCTCCCAGCTCTGGTTCTCCACACCTGTCAACTTGCCAGATTGGTTTGCCACCACAACTCCTCCTCCCATAAGACCCCAGCAATCACCACACATGAGTATATCTACAACCAAAACTCTCATGCTGTGTGTCCACTAGATGCGTTTTTCCCGCACGTAAATGCACCGCATCTGAAAATTGCACAGATGGTGGACGGTCATTAGCAGACCACAACATTGTCACATGGCAGAGCTTCACCTTCTGCGGGACACTTCATAGTCAGGTGACAACGCTTTCAGTTTGACGGTCCAGCAGATGGGTCGGATAAACAAAGCGGCTCAGCCGCAAACTTCCTAATTTTATTTCGAAAACGCTTATGCGAAAAATATTTTTGAAAGCATTTGAGGCGAGAAACAAGCTGTGTGGTAGCTGAATCGGTGATTGTATTGTTTTAGTTCACTGACTGCTAGTTTAGACACTTGACTAAAGTTTTGTGATGTGTCGGATCTCTGCACGCTTCATCAAATTTGCATAAAGTAGAAGTGAGCTGCGGCCCACTCCAGGTGAACATACCGGATAGCAGCTGGAAACACACCGCAACCGGACCAGTATGCACCATGCTCTGGAATCAGCAGGTAATTTAATCAGACTGACGTATCAAGTGTGAACAGCATACAGTAATCTATCAAAATGTGATCTTCAAAATACTTTTGGAAATGGTCAACTGACCAAAATCACTTGAAGGCACTATGAAGTCTGCAAGGTCAAAAATGAACACAGGAGTGATGTCTGAGCAACTGAAGGCCTCATTCTCATTGACTGAGGTTAACTTCCTTCATCTGGAGAACACTGAACAGCAATGGTATATGGTTAAGTCGACTGCACTTGTGTAGCACTTCTTTACTTTTACAGGATGCAGAGCGCTTCATATTGTTTTGCTTCATTACCCCATTCATAGACACTCACACACCACTGGCAGTGTAGTTGTTACTGGTTTGTAAGGAAGCAACTTTGGGTTCAGCGTCTTGCCCAAAATGCACTTTGTGTAAGATTCCATTGCATGCGAGGGACCTAGAAATTGACCTGCATACCCTGCAATTAGAAGTCAGGGAGAATAGAGTTAATGTTTTAGAAAAGGCAAACTCCTTATCATAATGTATTAGAAATGTTGTGGAAGAAGCTTAAACAAGCAGTTAGAGGAGAAAACTCACCAACAATCCAGAGTTGGAACTAGGGCTGAGCGATAAATCAAACTAATTTGATTAATTAGTGTTTTTAAAACCTGACTATTTGAAAATTTGCCAAATCGTAAAATCGAGGCGAGCTTAAATATTATAACAATGGAGATTCTTCTTCTGTCTTTCACGACTTGTGCACTGGCGTTTGCTTCCGCCTCTCATCTCCTTCTGCCAAAACACTCACACCCCCATCATGATGGACAGAACAGCAGACGAAGAGTTGGTCGCGAGAAAAGGGCCTCATGTTACATCGATTATATGGAAGTGGTTCGGCTTTGACAAGACTGACACAGAGCAAACTACAGTCATGTGCAAGGTTTGCAAAAGTACTGTGAAAACGAAGAGTAGCAGCACAACTAACCTCTTTCAGCACCTCCGGCAGAGGCATCCTAAAGAATGGGAAGAGTGCTCACAGCTACGGGAGTGCAGCATGGCTAGCACTAGCCATAGCAAACAGACTGCGAAGAAACAACAAAAATCGATTAAAATCGTAATCGTCTAAGATGACTAAAAAAATCAAGATTTTATTTTTTGCCCATATCGTCCAGCCCGAGTTGAAACTATATTGCATGGATGAATGTGCTAAAAGTTCTCCAAACTGATGCAGGACTGATCAACAACTACTTTTGTCACAGATATATAATACAGTGAACCCTCGAACCCGCGATAGGCGAAATCCGTGAAGTAGTCAGCTTTATTTTTTTACAGATATTATACAATACTGTACTTGGGGGAGTGCTGCAGCTGCAGCCAGGTGGATGCCGCGGCGTACTTGTGCCTCAGAGAGCGGGCCTGGCTGAATCAACTGGAGCGGTCGGGGGTGGGGAAGGCTCGCGCCCGCACTCCTCTCCTAGGGAACGCGGCTGCGGTGGCCAGAGACGGCTGGGGACCACGTCCACTGTCCGGTTGACGGCGGGGGAAAATAATAAGGCTGCTCCGTCTTTCAGGGTGTCTCACTACATGGAGACCAAGGAGAGAAATAATCCAGCACTCCACAGCAGGCAGCGCTGGCCTGTATGGCAGAGGATAGGCGCAGAGACTGTTAACGTTGGTCAGTCCCTTACCCAATCAGGATGCAGAACACAATGCACTGTTTAAAAAAAGCATTAAAAAAAACTGCGCTAAAAAAATCCGTGAAACAGCGAAGCCATGAAAGGTGAACCGCATTATAGCGAGGGTTCACTGTACTGTATATTTTTCCTCAATAAATAAGCAAGTATAATAATTTTCTTCTTATTTTGTTTAACTGGATTCTCTTTGTCTTTTATGAAAGTCTGCTAATCTTTCAAGTCATGCAGAAATACAGATGGTTATAAAAGTTTACAAAATTCCAAGTAAGCAAATGCTTTCATATACATTATGACATGAAAGTAAATGATTCAAATGTCGTTCTTTATCAATACATAAACATGTCTAGATAGCTTTCTTCTCTCTTCTCCTGTTTCCAGTGTAAACTAGCAGTTTTCTTAAAGCCTTCACCACTGCCTCTTCACAAAAAAACAACAATCAAATATGTCCAGTAAAGAGGTACTAAATGACATTAGTAATGAATAAAAACCTATATCGAACTCTACATTGGATTTTGGGCTCACAGCACATCCTTGCTCAATAATATCAGAAGCAAAAGAGACAAAATGCACACAAGAGAACAGAAATGGAAAAACGATTGTACTCTTTGGAAATAATGTTGACCTAACTCCAAAATTCTTTTTAAAAGCCATCATGCCAACAATGCGACCCCATGAACATTACATACAAACAAAAGCAGAGACCAAGCTAGATCCTATTTGTTTCTACCAAACCGACACATCTCTGGAAGTCTCTGGAGTCCTGTAGCAGCTTTCAGCCCATCTTTAGACACTTAACTGTGTGGTTACTCACTGCTCCGACCAAACTCGTCAGCTGCCTAATATTGTAAACCTCTGTCTCTGTTGAAAATGTAATCTTATATATACATACATACATACATATACAGTGCCTTGTGAAAGTATTCGGCCCCCTTGAACTTTTCAACCTTTCGCCACATTTCAGGCTTCAAACATAAAGATGTAAAATTTTAATTTTTTGTCAAGAATCAACAACAATTGGGACACAATCGTGAAGTGGAATGAAATTTATTGGATATTTTATACTTTTTTAACAAATAAAAAAACTGAAAAGTGGGGTGTGCAATATTATTCGGCCCCTTTACTTTCAGTGCAGCAAACTCACTCCAGAAGTTCAGTGAAGATCTCTGAATGATCCAATGTTGTCCTAAATGACTGATGATGATAAATAGAATCCACCTGTGTGTAATCAAGTCTCCGTATAAATGCACCTGCTCTGTGATAGTCTCAGGGTTCTGTTTAAAGTGCAGAGAGCATCATGAAGACCAAGGAACACACCAGGCTGTCCGAGATACTGTTGTGGAGAAGTTTAAAGCCGGATTTGGATACAAAAAGATTTCCCAAGCTTTAAACATCTCAAGGAGCACTGTGCAAGCAATCATATTGAAATGGAAGGAGTATCAGACCACTGCAAATCTACCAAGACCCGGCCGTCCCTCTAAACTTTCACCTCCAACAAGGAGAAAACTGATCAGAGATGCAGCCAAGAGACCCATGATCACTCTGGATGAACTGCAGAGATCTACAGCTGAGGTGGGAGAGTCTGTCCATAGGACAACAATCAGTCGTACACTGCACAAATCTGGCCTTTATGGAAGAGTGGCAAGAAGAAAGCCATTTCTCAAAGATATCCATAAAAAGGCTCGTTTGAAGTTTGCCACAAGCCACCTGGGAAACACACCAAACATGTGGAAGAAGGTGCTCTGGTCAGATGAAACCAAAATGGAACTTTTTGGCCACAATGCAAAACGATATGTTTGGCGTAAAAGCAACACAGCTCATCACCCTGAACACACCATCCCCACTGTCAAACATGGTGGTGGCAGCCTCATGGTTTGGGCCTGCTTTTCTTCAGCAGGGACAGGGAAGATGGTTAAAATTGATGGGAAGATGAATGGAGCCAAATACAGGACCATTCTGGAAGAAAACCTGTTGGAGTCTGCAGAAGACCTGAGACTGGGACGGAGATTTATCTTCCAACAGGACAATGATCCAAAACATAAAGCCAAATCTACAATGGAATAGTTCACAAATAAACGTATCCAGGTGTTAGAATGGCCAAGTCAAAGTCCAGACCTGAATCCAATGGAGAATCTGTGGGCAGAGCTGAAGACTGCTGTTCACAAACGCTCTCCATCCAACCTCACTGAGCTCGAGCTGTTTTGCAAGGAAGAATGGGCAAGAATTTCAGTCTCTCGATGTGCAAAACTGATAGACTGCAGCTGTAATTGCAGCAAAAGGTGGCGCTACAAAGTATTAATGCAAGGGGGCCGAATAATATTGCACACCCCACTTTTCAGGTTTTTATTTGTTAAAGTTTAAAATATCCAATAAATTTCATTCCACTTCATGATTGTGTCCCACTTGTTGTTGATTCTTGACAAAAAATTAAAATTTTATATCTTTTGTTTGAACCCTGAAATGTGGCGAAAGGTTGAAAAGTTCAAGGGGGCTGAATACTTTCACAAGGCACTGTGTATGTATGTATGTATATGTATGTGTGTATGTGTATATATATATATATATATATATATATATATATATATATACGTACACACACACACAGTGGTTTTCATCGATATGTTTTTTTTTTCCTTGCTTTGTAGAAGCTGTGATGGCAAAAACATCCGCTACAGAACCTGCAGTAACACGGTGAGTCTGATCTTGATTGCCTTTTGTTAACATTAGTTGATACATTGACGTATTTGTTTGGAGAGAGAGACTGTCTGAAATGATTTTTCTTTCAGTTCCACAGTCACAACTTTCTGAAGTTAATGCTTTACTTGGCTCGAAAGACATGGTCCTTTAATGAAAAAAAAAACAAAACAGATTAGTAGTTTTAACGAGTGCCTCAAAACATCTACTGTATGGAACTTTGTACTAGTTCAAACAGGCATGGAGTCAGGGTGTCATCAGTCCCACCCACCCACTTATTGTGCTTTACAACTGAGGCAGTGTTCATTCATGCTGCCTGCTCCACTCTCACCACATCACTGGTACACCAACCTCTGAAGATCTGCCAATCTCTCCATCCTACCCAACCTCCTACTTTCAGTTTCATAACTCTTGAAATTTTACAAAGAGGGCTACAGCACACCTCTGCATCTGCTCTGTTCGGTCAGTAGAAGAGGAGGAAGAGCCATCTGGAAGCAGTGCACATCTTGTCTGTCATCTCAACAAGCTCCAAGCTTGAACTGCTCATTCAAAGACACACTTTCTAAATGTCTTTATGTTCAACTGACAACATGTGCAGGAATTGTGACTCTCGCTCAGTGGGAGCAGCAAGGATTTCTAGTGACGGTATCTTCGAATCATAAAGGAAGAAGATCATGGTAGATGATTACAGTTTTCTTCTGCTCATAACTAGTTTTCCTCGTCTTAGTAACTACTTCAGATTTAGTTAATGGTTGTAGTTCTAGGTTCTTCTCCCCTACCGCATATCAGATGTCACCGGATCAGGTTCAGGCTGACAAAATCAAAATGTCAAAAGTACAGTATAAAGAATGAGACAAAACACTGTTACACAACTTTAACAGGGCACTGCTAACGTCAGTTTGCAGGTAATAAGTAGCTGATCAGCTGCAGCACACTGAAATGTAAACTTATCTTCAAATGTCTCCTTGATCCATTAAAATGGTATGAGGCATTGCACACTAAAGCAGTTTAGTCTGAATTTATTGTCGAGATTTTATCACGTCCAGTTGGAAGTATTCCCAGGATAATATGCATCCCTGCTCTCGACTTCCCACATGGAGTCCAAGTCTGTCTGAACTAAAGACTCTGTTTAGTGAGCCCTATATAGACATCTGAAGGATATGTAGGCTGGTAGAGTATTACTGAGTGAAGCTGTGTGTCAGACTGGATATGTCCAGAAAAGTTCACAGAGAGGAGAACAGAGGTTAGCGTGTGCAAAACAGCAGAACCAGAGCTGAGCTGAGCTAGCCTGAATCTATTAACAGATTTTAGGGAAGCACCCCACTGATGCTAGCTACTGAAACCAGAGGTGATGTGACACCTATATCTCATTTATTGCTCATAATTAATTTTAACCCCTCGACGCATATTGTCATGAATTCGCAACAAACCACTTTCATTCAGACTGCAGCTGAGATAGCATATCCTTTCCCCCCAGTGCCTGTTTGTGCATATTCAGTATGTACCTTGCAATCTTTTACAAGCACCAGTTTCACGTAGGACCAGTCAGAGTGGGACCTAATTATTATATCTGTTATTATCATTATTATTATATATCTGTTCTATGTGTAGTAGACAAATAACAATTTCCACTTATTTTTGCATCAGCTGGAAAGCAAAAACACAGATTTTTTAAATAAATTTAATTGTAAATAAATTAAGTTTAAGAGGTTAAAGACCAGTCTGACAATGTCCAACTAGTGATTCTTAGTACAACTGCAGCTGCTCTGTTTGTCTGTGAGGGTGAAACAATGTCTGGATGTGGTTATTGTTTGGATTTTAACTGCTGTTGTGGTTCAGCTGGTGGCACTATGGGTGTGATTATAAATGAGTATGTTTTTTTTTTTTTTAAATCCATTTCTGTGATCGCAACGGCTGAAATAATGAGTAGATTAGTCATGCTGTTTCAATCAGCAAGAGCAGGATAATAGAAGATCTGAATGCATTGTACCAGCTTTCTTCTTTGGATGATGAAATATATACATTACAGCCAGGGAGAGGGTTACTAAAATAAGTCATAAAACTTTGTTTTGACAACTTGTAAATTAACATTAAGTTCTTGATAGCAATCTGCTGTGAAATGATTGGCAATCAGGAGAAATGCCAGGCTTGGGTCCAGCATTTCTCAGTTCTACATAGGCTCAGGTCGACGGGTTCAGTTCTAGGTGGCAAATTTAAGCCTTGTCTTGTTCCCAACACATTACACTGCTTAGTCATACCCCTCGGTGTCATATTTGAATGCATTGGGACTATTTAGCACCATTTAATGTAACTTTTCTGTCATTTTTACTACACAGGATAGTTAGATAGACCGAGAAGAAGGCTTTGTAACGTGCTTAATGTTGTGTAAGTGTATATTTTAGACTAAATCTTTGTTTTCCCCTAACTTTGTCCAAACAGTGAGACAAAAGAAACTTCAATCACACAATTAAACAACACCAAGTGGGAAAAAAATATTGGTCCAGTACAGGACACAAACCACAGTCTGCTGGGTGAAAGTCCTGTGACCAATATCACCTCAACCCCTTCAGTCTACTTGTGATGTTCTTTTAAACAGGAAGACTCCTACATGTTTAATATCTAACATTAACACAGGAGACAATGATGTCAAAGGTCACTTTGTGCATTTCTTTGAGACGTAAGCAGCTTTGACCAGCTGTGGTGTTTGATACCCTAGGAAAGAAAAGGGGTTGTTTTTGGGCCATTTTGGCTTTGGGCAAAAAATTTTAGACTCATGAAAACCTCTGTTGCTGACTTACTGGTCTAACTTATCATTTCAAACAGACTTTTGCATCCTTTGGCCAACAAGAATGTTTCCTGAAAGCAAAGACATTGTCAAAACCTGTTGTTCATGATGATCATAATCTTTCTAGTTGTTTTAATGACCTACCATTAACTATAGTGTGAATGGTGAGGGACCACAGAATGTTGTGGTATTGATTACACACTATAATTTGTCAGACCTACTGTCAATCATTTTTACATGAATATGCAATAATGCACACTCCTAATTCACAGTGGGGAATCAGTGCTTTAAGGTATATCTACACTGCTCAAAAAATTAAAGGAACACTTTGAAAATACATCATATCTCAATACAGGGAAAAACAAACTGGATATTAGCATTGATATGGACTGGATAATGTGTTAGGAATGAAAAGTGCCACATTGTTTGATGGGAATGAAAATTATCAACCCCCCAGGAGGGCTAAATTCAAAACACCCCAAAATCAAAGTGAAAAACTGATGTGGCAGGCTAGCCCATCTTGCTGAAATTCCTTGGCAGCAACTCAAAATGGTATTCAGTAGTTTGTATGGCCTCCATGTGATTGTATGCATGACCAACGATGCCGGGACAAGCTCTAAATGAGACAACAGATGGTGTCCTGGGGTATCTCCTCCCAGAACTGGACCAGGGCATCACTAAACTCCTGGACAGTCTGAGGAGCAACCTGATGGTGTCGGATGGAACAAAACATAATGTTCCAAAGGTGTTCTGTTGGATTCAGGTCAGGTGAGCGTGGGGGCCAGCTAATGGTATCAGTTCCTTCATCCTCCAGGAACTGCATGAGTTCTCTTACCACATAAGACTGGGCATTGTCGTGCACCAGAAGGAATCCAGGACCACTGCACCATTGTAGGGTCTGACAATGGGTCAAAGGATTTCATTCTGATACCTAAAGGCAGTCAGAATGCCATTGTCCAGCCTGTAGAGGTCTGTATGTCCCGCCATGGATATGCCTCCCCACACCATCACTGACCCACCACCAAACCGGTCACACTGAACAATGTTACAGGCAGCATAACGTTCTCCACAGCTTCTCCAGATCCTTTCATGTCTGTCACATGTGCTCAGGGTGAACCTGCTCTCATCTGTGAAAAGCACAGAGCACCAGTGGTGGACTTGCAAATTCATGTGTTCTATGGTAAATGCCAGCCGAGCTCCACGGTGCCAGTCAGCGAGCACAGTGGGCACTAGAGGACGCTGGGCCCTCAGACCACACTCATTACATCTCTTTCTGATTGTTTGATCAGAGACATTCACACCAGTGGTCTGCTGGAGGTCATTTTGTGGAGCTATTGCAGTGCTCATCCTGTTCCTCCTTGCACAAAGGTGCAGATACCTGTCCTGCTGGTCTGTTAAGGACCTTCAACAGCCCTGTCAAGCTCTCCCAGACTAACTGCCGGTCTCCTGGAATCTCCTCCGTGCGCTTGAGAATGTGCTGGGAGACACAGCAAACCTTCTGGCAATGGCACGCATTGATGTTCCATCCTGGAGGAGTTGGACTGTCTGTGCAACCTCTGTAGGGTCCAGGTATCGCCTCATGCTACCAGTAGTGACACTTACCCTAGCCAAATGCAAAACTAGTGAAAAACAGTCAGAAAAGATTAGGAAAGAAAAAAATGTCAGTGGCCTTCACCTGTAAACTCATTCCTGTTTTGGGGGTTGTCTCATTGTTACCCCTCGAGTGCATCTGTTGTTAATTTTATGAACACCAAAGCAGCTGAAACTGACCTAAAAGCCCCTCAGTTACTTACTTGACCAGATCAGTATCCCACGTTTCACTGATTTGATGCAATACTTAGATTAAAAAGTGTTCCTTTATTTTTTTTGAGCAGTGTATTAAAGATCGTCCAACCAATTTCAAATTTGATCACTTGACCATTGGTGGCAACTGTTTGTGCACATGACTTTTTCAGGTCAGGGATCAATATTTAAATGTAGCAGATACATGCACTTCGAATCCATGTGTGCCATCCTTTGTATTTGTGTCTTTTTTATGAAGTCCTTCATTTGTTTAAATGACAAAGCTGATCCAGACTCAAGGGACTCAGTGGAGACTGATTACTGACTACAGCTCAGTGGGGCAGACAATGACATTGAACATTTAGTCAGAGGTAACCAGCCATGACAAGCTGCTGTCAGACTTTATAGTCCTTTGAGAGAGTTCCTGTGTGGGTTGTGTTGTACCTGGAGCAACCCTACTACAGCGCTCTGGTGTATGTTTGCACAGGAGAATGCCATAATATAGCTACTATGCTATTGTACTATATATTGTGTTGAAAAGTTCTGCTTGTCAGCCCTAAACATATTTTGATTACAGCATTTATTTGTGAGAAGTTATGTTTACTTACACTTCAGAGGAATAAATCTCGTTGATGTAGAATTTGTCAGACTTGTGGATTCTACCAGTGACTATCTGTGAGAACTGCACCCATCCTGTGTTCTGCTGTTAATACTAATTCTGCAGCTGCATTGTGACTGGTAAAATAGCCACAGTATCAAACATGACTTTAAGAAAATAAAAAATCTACCAACACTTCTCAGTTCTGTCTTATTTGGTTAAGAAGAAAAGAATGAAGATAATTATGGTTACCAGGGAAAAAGATGAGAATTTCCACAGCGTCCAGGTGATAATCAACTGACCAGAGCCCAGTTTGAGCATTATACACTCTGGCCCCTGACTCATCATAATCTTTCATCATAATCTTTATTCCAGACTCAAAATGGTCCATAAAATTACATACAAATACAAATTTAAAAAAACAAACAAACAAAAAAAAACAACAACAACCAAAAAAAAAAAAAAAAAAACACTACACATGTAAACTATATAAACAGTCTCTCCAGTGTCTCCAGAGCACAGAAGTGTACCGGACACTGCTCTGCCCAGGTTTGACAAAGGCTTGAATAACTTTATTATCAGAATCCATGAGTCGCTTAGAGAACTTAAAAATAAAATTTCTAATAACAACATTCAGTGTTCTGACATTATTATGCACAAACAACTGGCTCGCACTGGTCCACCGAGGGACCTTCATTAAAAGCCTAAAGGCATCATTGTATGCCACATGCAACTTTTTAAATTTGGCTTTTGTGTAGCCACACCACAAATGGGCAGTATAAAGTGGTGTGCAAAAGGCTTTAAACAAAGCAACTTTAACATTACGTGTACACGATCCAAATTTTCTAAGGAGTATATTAGCTTGTGCATACAATTTACAATACTGCCTTTGAATATCATCATCATCAGACAGGTCGTTCCTGATGATATGACCAAGGTATTTTACCTTTTCCACCACAGAAAGCTCCTCTCCTGCCAGATAGAATGTAGGAAAAACAGCTTTACTCTGCTCTTGAGCCCTCACAACCATCACCACACTCTTTTTAGAATTAAACTTTATGTCATACTGCTCACCATACTCTGAGCAGACCTTGAGCAGTTGCTGCAGGCCAGCAGAATAGGGGGACATGATGACCAAGTCATCTGCATAGAGTAGGTGGTTCAAAAGTCTCTCCCCCACCATGCAACCAGTTTTACAGTTATTTAACCTCACAGAGAGATCATCCATGTAGAGGTTAAAAAGCATAGGGGACAAGATCCCACCCTGCCTCACTCCATTGGTCACATGAAAAGGCTCAGAGATTGCGCTTCCCCATCTGACCTGCACTGTTTGGTGCGTGTACCAAAAGTGTAAGACCCGAATTAAAAAATCAGGAATTTTACATTGTTGGAGCTTTTCAAACAGCTTGCAGTGGTTGATTCGGTCAAAGGCCTTAGAAGCATCTAAGAAGCACAGGTGCATGGTGGAGTTCTGCCTTCTATACTGACTTACTGCCTCTTTCAGGGCATAAATGCACATGTCTGTTCCATGGTGTGTCTTAAAACCAAATTGCTCATCTGAAATGACAACATGCCTCTGTAATCGAATCAGCAGAACACTTTCAAAAACCTTTGAAAAGACAGTAGCCAGGGCAATAGGCCTATAGTTGTCCACATTTGTGATTCTCCCAGTTTTATGACTCTGAGCTGAGTTCTACTCAAGGTTTTTTCCTTGCCACTGTCACCTTAGGGCTTGTTCTGCAGGTTCAGGCGTATCGGTTTTGTAAAGCATCTTGAGACAGTGAGACTGGTAACTCGCATTATATAACTAAAGTTGAACTGAATTGACATCAACTTCTGATCTCTGATGCCTTTTGTCATGTGGTGATGAGCCATGTAGTGTTGGGCAGAATTGCAAGTTTAGTCTAATATTTAATCACAGATGTCAGTGTTTAAGATTTTAATTGGCATGTGCCTTTTAAGAAGAGATACTGGCCTGACTGTTTATGCACAGGAAATTAAAAAAATATATATTTAAGCATTTTCAGTACAATGTTTTGGTTGTAGCACACAGGATGTATCATTTTGTGATGTTACTGGTTGATTTGTTACTTGTAAACTCCACTTGGAACAAGCACATCTTCAAATATTTGTAAGTTTGATTGGAAATGACACACACAAATCTTGCAATAATATTCTTTATATGAGAGAAAACAAATAATGTAACTTACGGTTTGAGCAGCAGATTTGATGAAGCTCGGAACTCATTTGTAGAACTGCTATATCAGTCCACGTGATCATGTTAAAATCAGAATTTGTGGGAAAAAATTCCCAGAACAATAGGTTGTGTCTATAGGTTAAAAAAAAAGCCTATGGTGTGATCCACAAACATTGATTTGCACAGCTTTAATTGTGTCTTGTGGAGTTTTTGTCCTGTTTGTTCTAAGTGGAAGTTGTAATAACGTTCTTTAAATGCCAATAAAGTGGTGATAAAATAAATGAAAACATTATTGTGGTGACACGCTGTCTTCACTGTTCCTCTCTTCAGGACTGCCCTGTGGAGTCAGGTGATTTCCGTGCCCAGCAGTGTTCAGCCCACAATGACATCAAGTACCAGGGTGTCACTTATGAGTGGGTCCCAGCACCTTATGACTCCTCTGCACCTTGTGCACTGCGGTGCCAAGCTAAAGGTGGAGGTCTCACCATTGAACTGGCCCCTAAGGTGCTGGATGGGACACGATGCCGAGCGGACGCCTTTGACATGTGCATCAGTGGAATATGTCAGGTAAGAGGTTAAATTCTAAATAAAATCTTGTCTTGTAACTGTCATCCACCTTTGATGTGTTTAGACACATCCGTCATTTGTGTTCGTAGATACAGTGAGAAAAAAGTGGTGCAGTTTCATCAAGACAAAAACTAACAATTTGATGACTTCCCGTGACAGAGGCTCATATTTCACTTGTTTTATTATTTGGACAGTACATGCAAGGAGAAGATTTTGGACCTAATACACTAGAAAAGCGTCCTCTTCATCTAAATCATCCACTATAGCGATGACTGCAGGTCCACCCACCCAGACTGTCATCTGGTTAAGTATACAGATGACAGGTTCTCCTGTCCCTGCTCTCAGGCCCATCACACTACCACAGCTCATCACTTCATGAGTGGTGTGATAAATCTTTCCTGGAGCCAAGTGTAGAAAAGACCAAAGAGATGGTGGTGACCTTCTCCAGCAGGCAGCGGGAGCTGGCTACAGCAGCCAGTCAACCATGGGATGAAGGTAGAGATGGTGGATGAATACAAATACCTGGGCACATTTGTGATAACGCAGTCAAATTTCATCCAACACTGAGGAGATCCTCAGAAAATCTCAGCAGCTACAGTGTCTACTGAGGAAGTCCAACACTTTTGGTGTCAAGAGGACACTAATTACATTTGATTTTTCCTTAATTGATTGTGTCATGGTATTCTGTAAAACCTGCTGGTTTCAGCTTGCAAAGCACGACCTGCCTGCAGGACACTGTCAAGGTCTGCTCTAAAATCATTGGTCTGAATGAATTCAAAATATTTTTCATCCATCTACATAACCGATCAAAAGTTTTAGAATGCCCCAATTTTTTTCATTTTTTTTAAAAATTGAAATTCAAATAGTTCAAGTCCAATGAATAGCTTAATAGTTTCCATGTGTAAGATTCTTGTGTAACTTGTCTTTCTTCGACCCCTGTAGTGTTGGCACTTCCAGGTCATGTGTCTAGTTTCCACCTCCTGGTTAGGTTATCTTCCCAGCTTCCTACAGAGGTCACAATTGATCCATGTCAGCATTTGATTCCTTAGTCTTCTGTCAGTCAGTCAGTCCCTTCTCCTTAACCCTTTCCCATTCATCCTTTCGCAGTCTCTCAGTCTTCGCATTGTGAAATGAACTCATTTTTCATGTATCTGGTCTGCTGTGTTTACTGCCTGCACCTGGGTCTCTGATTTCCCATGAAGCATCTGTGTTCTTTGTAAGCCCTGCTATCTGGTGTCCTGTCCCTACCTCTGGCCAGATGTAAGCTGGGATAGACTTTTAGCCCTCAACATTGCTCTAGAGGGTAAAGTGGGTATTGCAGATGAACAGGTATTTTAACCTTTTATAAAACCTTGCGATTGTTTTTGAAGTCAAGGAAGTCTCATTTAAATGTGGTGCTGCACCAACAATTGCACCCCGTGGGGATTTTGGAAACATTGCCTGCACAGTAATTCTGGGATCACACTTAATTGTCATGCATTTGTATTACTTGAGATCGCATATAAGGCCCCTGTGACTTGAAAGAAATACTGGGATGCATCTGATTATACGTATTTCTTTCTTTTTATTCTACATGGTTTTATTCAAAGTATTCAAGTTGAATTTTATCATAGAGTATACTATATTAAGAATCCAGGTCAGGCAAAAACTGGAATAGAACACCAGTCCTCCAGACTACAGACCAACTAATGTTTATAGAATTTAAGACTCACAACTTGTGACTGTTTCAGCTCCAACCAATGACCACTGTCATAATTACAGATAACAATGCATGTTTTTTCTTATTTTTTATTAATTGATTGATAATTTAGTTTGCAATGTTAAGAAATGTGACGGAAGCAAATTTTCTAATGTATTCATCCTTATGTGATAAACCAGGTCATTGTTGGAATTACTGTTTGCTCCTCAGGTAATGAATCAGTCATTTAATTACCTTCTGTTATCGTGTGCCTTTCTTTGACTATATTACATCTGCAGCCATCGAGCCTTTTGTCAGCTGGTCAGCCTGTTAGCTCTTTGTATTGGTGATGTGTATGCAGGAGGTGGGCTGCGATCGGCAGCTTGCCAGTGGTGCCAGGGAGGATAACTGTGGCGTCTGCAGTGGCGATGGATCCACATGTCAGCTGGTACGAGGACAGGCCATACCCCACCTAACGCCAGAACAATGTACGTATCTCACCATCATCCTCAAAAGGATGTAACCCACATCATGCCTTCACTCGCTTGAGTTTCATTTCTTAGCTTCACTTTCCAGAATGCTTAACTCCGCTAATCTGTAATATTTAGGACCGTAAGTTTAAATCTGAAATACCCTTGCACCTCTTTGTGTTTACACCTCATCTGCAATGGGCTCAGCTTAGTTTTCTAGATCATTCTTGAGATATTACCTTTAGCTCAGGTCTGATTTTTTTTTTTTTTTTTTTTTGTTGCTGGGTTTGAAACTGTAAACAAATCGTGCAGTGCTGCATCTCTGACCAGTCAGGCTTAGTAATAGGCACATAACAAAGCTTTATATTTCTCTAGCTGGGACTTGTGGATCTTACCTGGCTTGGCTGTATGTCAGTCTGTGCTCAGTTGGGCACCTGCCTAAGGAGCCATCTCAGCCCTGGCTCTTTTTTTAATAGCTTTCAGCCAATCTACCATCCAGTAGATGGAGCTACACTATTCATGCATGGCCATTTTTCTTGCAGATTTTTAAAACTGAATACTGAGAGTTAAAGTCCGTAACTCTGTTTCACCTGACCCCACTGTTGCCTTGAGATTCTAGTTTTCTGCTCTTACGTGGAATTTTCAATATGTTTGGAAATGAGTTGAACCCATTTCGATCTTGGTTTTAAACTGCTTTACTGACTAACATTGCATTTTTTTTTTAGAAGAGATTAGATGAAGAAAAAAAAATACTAACATGGACATCAGCATTCATTGCTTGATTTCTTGAATGTTACTAAATACACAAACCCACCAGTAATTACATAAATACTTAAAGGTCACATAAAACTTTAAATTTCATGTTAAAAGCAAACACACACAGATGGATATCACTGTCTGTACTCAAAGATGTCTACATATTCTTTCTATACTCCTCTTTAAACTTTGCCTACCTGGTGTTGAGGCATGAGCTGCACAACTTCAGTGCTTGAAATGTAAAAATGCAGTTTTCACCAGGGGAAAGTTGGTTTAGATGTTTTGTTCTTTTTAGATTAATAAAGTAGATATTGGCGGCAAATATACATACCAGAGTTAATTTCTCTCAAGCTGAGATGTTGTATCAGATGTTATAAATTTGGTGGCTGAAAATGAATGAATGAATGAATAAATGAATTAGAAAAGCACTCAGACTGCAGTACTCTGCCAAGGCTGCTCAGTTGTTGTATGATTTTTGACGGATTAAATCTTTAAAAAATGTGTGGTCTGCAGCGGTCGATTCATAGTAGGATTGCAATCATGTGATCGCCAACAGGCAGTTGACGTAGCATTCACTTGTTGTCATAGTTACAGTGACGCTGTGACTCCCAGTGATACAGAAATCTTTAACAAATCCGTGGTTCCAGACTATAAGCCGCATCACTGTCAAAATCTAATCACTTGGTGTCATTTCTGACCTTCTCTGAAAATTTCCTCCAAATCCATTATTCCATCTTAGAGTGATGTTGCACACAGAAGAACTCTATACCCCTGTATTATGCTAGTTTTGTTTCTTTACCAGCAATACAATTAATTAACTCATCATTAAAAGTCAACCGAAGTTTAAATATGGTCTGAAACCAAAGCTACACATTGTTGTTGAAATGATTAAAAATTCACAAAAATGAAATCTTTCCATTAAATGATCAGAATCAGTTTTATTGTCAAGTAGGTTTTTACACTTACAAGGAATTTTTCTCTGGTGCTCTTGGTGCAAGTACAAATAGAATAGTAAGTAAAAAAGATAAGATAATAATAGTAAAAGTCAATGTGCATGCATTGATAATAAAAAAATAGAATCCGATATAAAAATATAGAATACAATAGACAAAGGTATACACAGTTACTACACAGTAGTAATTAATGTAATGATAATGAAGATATTGGTGGATTCCATTAAATTGCAACATGTTTTACATGACTTATCAGGATTCATCCTTTGGCACAATGGATATGTGTACCAAATTTCAAGAAAATCCATCCAACATACTCTACCAGTGAAAAGTTTGGACACACCTTCTCATTCAATGGTTTTTCATCTTCTACATTATACATTAATACTTAAGATGAACACTTTTTTGTTGACAGCATAATTCAATATGTATTATTTTATAGTTTTCATGTCTTCAGTATTAATCTACAATGTATAAAATAATTAAATAAAAAGCATTGAATGAGAAGGCGTGTCCAAACTTGGAAACATTCAGTAAAATGACAAATTCATCCAGCAGTTGTACTCTGTCTGGATTAGATGCTTGTATTGAAAGACCAATAACACTAGCAACACAAAGCTAAGGCATCACATGTTATGTCATCAGTATTTTGCTATGAACTTTCTCAACTACAAACTACACGTGTCTGTCTTTGACTTGATACCATATCACCTCCCTTCAAAGATTTTATCATGCTTTTGCTTATACTGTCCATGAGACTTTGTGTTACCTTGTATACTTGAATACATACTGTACACTGATGAGCCACAAATGGCTAACATTGAATAAATCCCATCCGTCTTCATGCCAACTGTAACCTGTTGCACCATAGACACAGGATGTCTGGGGGAATCTTGTGGATTAGGCTTGTTGGGAGGGATTGGGAGTTTGGTTACAGAGCGATCATGAAACCATCAGTGGTTGTAATGTTGTGGCTGATCAGTAGGTTACGTTATGGGACTCCCTGCCAGCGCTTGTTTTATCCCTGTCCAGTGGGGAATCTGTTAAGCTTCTTAGTCAAGTATCAAAGTTTCCTGGCTAAAGTGACTATACCTGTGACTCATTTGTATTTTTTCCAGTTGAGTTATAAAGTTTCTGTCTCATGTCATATCTATCTTGCTGTCAGCTTTAGTGTCACAAAAGAGGACAGTTGACACCTTAAACCAGTCACATCATTTAGGCTTAGCTTGGTAACTGAGTTTATTTACAGACATATAGTGTATAACCTTTGTTTCCTCTCATCCATTATTTGTGACTCCATTATTTATCAGTTATTACATTTGAAAAATGAATTGACCACAGTATTCCCTAAAGCATTAATTTACGGATTCAGCAGACTCATGTAAAATGAGCTCGCAGTTGTTTATCTATGTTTCATAGCCCAAATTTATTTTGAAGGTTGCTTCAAAAAATTCTTTTCATTTAATCTCCATTATTGAGCTAAAAACCCTGTTATGACTGCAGTTGAATTTATTTCATTGCTCCAATAAATTTAAGGCATTGCAGATGTAGCCTCCAAACATAATTATCTTAAGGGGCAAAGCCCAGTGGCTGGCTGCCAGAGCAGCTTAATTATTTGAACTCAACTCTCCTTTGATGCCAAAAGAAAAAGTACCTTTCACAGAATGAATATAAAAATGAACATCCCATTTGTTTCTAAATGTATCACACCAATACCACACTTGCTTTTGTTGTTGTAGAGGAAGAACAACTTCTAGTAGATAAAGTAGAGTATTTTTGCAGGCCAATCTTTTCATAGCTGTAAATGCTTTCAATAGTTTAGTTCTGTGCTGTTTATGTACATGGTGAGCAAGACCTCACCATACACACAAGAGAGTCTCATGATTGACTAGATAGAAAGCCTTGCTGGAGTTAACACATTTGCGAATGTTTTTTATTTATTATTTAACCTTTATTTGTGCAGGTAGTCTCACTGAGACACAAGGTCTCTTTCTCAAGAGAGACCTGACCTCATTTAGATGTACAGAAGTGATCAGTGCTGCTGTGCAGGTGTAGAGCAGGCAGATTTACGGATGGCAGCAACTGTAGTGTGGTGATCTCCTTGAGTCAGTCTGTCAAAAGAGCAAAAGGACTTTTCTATAAACAGGGAGTGTGATGACAGAGAAATTTTCTTTCATAATTGAGAACCCTCAGTGTAGCTCAGGCATGACTGAGCTCTCTGTTCTACAGCTGCTGCCACTTTGCCATTTTTTTTTTGTTAAAACTGTGACAGAAGTTCTGTTCATTGATTCTAAATTTCACCTTGGGGCAGCATAACAAGCTGACAGCTAAATTGCTTGAAATCCAAGATGTAAATCAAAAGAAAATAGTCGCCCTCCTTCATAGTGTAGGCAAATGCCAACTCACTGTCTGACTGTCTTAGTACGTCCACTGTCCCCCTCCTTTGTCCTTGTGATAAGAACAGCTAAATGGACCCTCAAATGACACTGAAATAAGTCATTGTTCTCTTTGTCATTAAACCATTTAGGAAGATTGATTCAAACCATTACTCAATATACCATCAAAGATATAAAAGAACTACTGTAGTGTTTATCTGATTTTTGGTCTGTTGAACCACTTTATGAACTGGGTGAGACAACACTTTTTAATTTGCTTTTATTCTAATATTACTGTTTGATTGTAACTGGAAAACACTTTGAATGTTGTAAAGTGCTCTATAAATAAATTTTGATTGATTGAACATTTATCTGTATGAAAAAAGGAGCTGTGTGCTTTTAAACCTGTCAAGACAATAAAACAAAACTGAAAAATCTGTTTAACTTAATAAATTATACATTCATGTTTGTTTTAAGTTATGATAAGCTTTTAGCTGATACTGATCACGACCGTGATTGATTTTAAACTGCTGATGTGGAATAGTGAAAACACCCATCCTTTGGCATGCTAGTAGTTAGAAAACAGCTTTAGACGCATCCTATCTCCTTACGGACTGAAAGAGAGATTTTAAAGCATGATTCAGTCTGGCTGTTCACCTTTCTTATGTTAGAAATTAAATGGGCCTTTTTCCAAGCATATTTCTGCAAAGAATTCAAGCTTCTCTTAGTGTTGGTAAAACTCAATACCAGCTTGAATGAATACAAGACCCTTTCAACATGGTATTGACTCGAGTGACTACAGTGTCAAAGATAACTTTAAGTTGAATAATTATTCTGAGATTTTTAGACAGTGAGATTAGAAGGATGAGACAAATTACTCAAAGAAACGGTGTCGATAAGGTTCGTGATTAACACCTCAGCTACGATGGGAGTGTGTGCTCAACAAGATACCTTTGTTTAATGGGCAAAATCTGAAGTACATCAATGCGCATGTCCAAAAGTCCAGACAGTACTACATTAAAAGTGAAGTAGCTCATTTAAATGGTTTAATGCATTCTACTTTAGACAACACAGTGGTGTGTGCTACCAAAGCTGCTGGAAGCATTCAGGAATTCAGCCGTACCTCAATGCAGCTGTTACATCAAGTCATTATTCATAAGTCATATGTGAGATTTGGCACCAAGTTGCCCAACCAGAGCATCAAACCTGCTCATTAGTCAAGAAAGTGACCCAGTTTTGATTTCTTTTAGAAGAAGAATTTTTGTCTATTCTGTGTGTTAAGCTGTGGATTCAGGAGCAATGAGTCCAATGAAGGACTTTCAGATTGCTAAATGTTCTACTACATTTGTAGGTTAAGTAAGTCTCCTGGTCATAAAACCAAAAGCGCGGACTGAGAGACAAGGGTCACGGCTTCTCCAAGTCCAAACAATTCTGTCTGTCTATTCTCTATATTCTATTGAATCTATATTCCTTCTATAGGATTTGTGTCTTGACTCAACTGTATGAATTTTTCCTTTAATTTGCCACTTGTCTGTATATTGCATTGCATTTAACGTGAAAATGAAACCCTTCCATCCTTGTTACTGCCTGCAGCTCTGAAGACAGTGTTGGAGGTGCCAGCCGGAAGCCGCTTTCTCAGACTCAATGCCAAAGGCCCTGATATGATAGGTGAGTGACTCGTCCACACTGAGTGCGGAGAACCTTATTCTGTCATACATGTAATGCCTTTACATCATCATTTCGTTTTTTTTTGGTTGGCTTAGTGTTCAATTGCGTGCAATGTGAGACATGCGTTTGATGCAGACTATTCACATGTATAGCTACATTCATTGCTAACTTTATTAATAAGAAGTGCTATTTGAGATAATTTCAAAGAATAAAGTAGGTATTCAGTATATTTGGTCACTTCGGAAAGGAGAGAGATTGGTCTGTAGCTCATGAGAAGTGATGGAGCTTTCCCTGGCTTCAGCAGTGCTGTGGGATTTCTTCCAGACATTTTGAAGCTTCTGAGTTGTCAAATAGTTGTAATATGGTGCAAGTAGCAACTTCCTAGCCTCTTAACAGAAGTTCTTGATCTGCTCACTGGCGTTGTTGTCTAAACCCATTGCCTTTCCTGGTTTGATGGGGGAGATACCTGCTTCCAGCTCCTCTGGGGTAAACTGTCTTGTGAAATTTTGGTTGTTGCTTACCTCTTGTGGTCCAGTTTGGTTTTAACTTGAACTATGAGTGGAACCAAAACTCACACAACAACTTAATGGCTCTATGGCTATTTTTTAGGAAGAATATGCAAACTCCATGCAGAAAGATCACAGGCCAGGATGCGAACCGGGGAGCTTCTAGCTGCAAGGCCAAAGTGCTAACCACCAATCCACTGTGCAGCCCAGATACAAGCATGTACAATATTTTTTATTTGCAGGGTAAGCATAGACTGGAACTCAAACATTTAGAAGGTGAAGAATTTCTACTCCTACTTAGCAAAATAATTTCAGGGTATGAGCACCTGACCTTGCAGAACCCAGGATAGACACGAAAGACACTGGGAAAGGGAAAGCAAAAGTCCTAGGAGGAGCAGGAGAATATGGCCCAAAGCTACATTGCGAGTGTTGTGCCATCATGACACAAACCTGAATAAGCAAGCAATGTAAAAGCACAAGGTTTTTTGCACAGCACATTTGTAATTACATCGTTCAAACAGTTTTCCTCTGTACATTTGAAATATGGGGATTTAACCCTTTAAGCTTCAGTCAATTCCAGCCGTTTTCAGTACAAAAAATCGCTAATATTCTATTTTTAAATAAAAAAATTACGAAAAATACGGGGAATATTGGACGCGCATCGGGAGGTGCATTTCCTTGAAAACGACCGATTCGGGGATTTTATACCGACTTCAGGACATGTTTTGGACAAAATAGTTTACTGGCTTGTGTCATCTGATGTAAAAGGTTGGATTATGGCCGTTTTTTGTGGAATCTTTTTTTTTGTGTGTAATAATAACCCGGAAATGTGAGTCGCGCTGTGTGCTTTGAAGCCGTGTATAGAGAACGGATGGATGAATATTTGTTTTTGTCGGACAAATGTGTTTTTCTCACCCGCTGTGGTAATCGCATCTGAAAGTGGTTTATACCGGCGGATTCATGAGAATCTAAGCTTTCCATCGGTGTATAGTGTTTGTATAATCGCGTTTGCACCCGTCGGACATTCTTGAAATTCCTATGCAAATTAGTAGGTGTACCGCCGGCGGTACACTGAAGCTTAAAGGGTTTTAACAACGCAACTCTGTCTTTGGCCTACCTGGACTTCCAACCTATGTGAAATTAACAACTGCAATTCAGCATTCCTACGAAGAGCAAACCAAAGGTGATTCCTGGGTCCACTTTCTTTGTATTCTATGTAATATTTTGCATTTTATTTATTGTTTTTATTTTCTTGCCTTTTCATATTTATTTATTTTTTCCTTCAGCTGTGGTTTTGTGGAATCATTAACGAGGTTGTGATACCTTGTTTGATGGTACCTCCCCCAAGAAATGGTGTTTTCTGTAGTTACCGTTGCCTATATTAGATAACAAAGCTTATTATTTATTTAGTTTTTATTTTTTGGAAGCAAACAACAGTTTTCATCCCGAGGGCCCTCAGGTTTTGTTGATCATGTTTAATGCATTTGCAATTTTTGATGAAGGTAGTGCAGCCATATTGAGTTGAACATAACATTCATACTGAAAATTACAATATATTAACAAACCATTACTCCCATGTCCTTTTTGCTTTGTTTCTTCCTCAGTCATTGAGGCTGTCTCTCTTCAGGGGAGGAGGGATGAGACCATTCTGGTGTCTACAGGCTCTTATGTGATTGGAAACACCTCCTTGGACTTTCAAAGAGGGGCTGACAGACAGACGCTCAGAACACATGGGCCACTCAATTCTGATTATATTATCAAGGTGAAGCAAAGGAATGGGGGACAAGCCTTGGCTCACTTTCAGCTGCAGATGTATATAGTTTATAATAGATGCATGAGCTACAGCATAGATAATCAGTCTCTTGCACAACAACTGAGGAATTATCTTAAAATGAGGTTGGTGCCAGTGGCACTATTAGTGTTCTTGTTGGAGAGGCATGGTAAATCTAAACGGACATCTTCCCATTTGTAGTCCTTGTATTGTTTTGCAACCACTCTTATATTGCACTTATAACAAAGACCAGTTCCTAACAGGATGCCCACATAATCTGGTGTCTTGTAAAAGATCAAAACCTTTTTCTTCACTGATGTGATCACATTCTAGCATCATTCTACAAGCGACCACACTGGTGATATTCATTGTCTTGCCAGCAAACCCTATGCAAGACCGAAACCATGCACATATACTGTCCTGATGCTGAAATTAGTCACTTAAACACCAAATTTGCACTAAACATAGTCTCCAGCAGTTGCTGTACTGCCTTCAATTTCAGTAATTGTTGGTCAAGTGTATCTTTATACAATGTAGCTGCGCTCGAAAAGTCCAAAATAAACAAAAGATGTAATTAAATAAGGACCACAGATAGGAATTCCATGTCAGCCTTGTCAATCTAACCTCAGAGCATGTACATATGCATTTTTCAAACAAAGCTATGTAATTGTGACTCTTGTGCTCTGCAGATTGTAATGGATCTTAGGCTGAGGTTGCAAAGTGACATAGGGAAGTTGGAAAGAAATCAGAAAAAGCTTTATTGCCAAGTGAGCCTGCACACACAAGGAATTTGTCTTAGTAACTGAAACAGGCAGGCTATCGCATTGATTTATTTTTTTTGTTTTCTTTTTTAAAATAGGATTTGTCAATTCTAAGAAAAATATAGAATAATGAAATTGTTCTTTAACACGAAACCAATATGATGTTTAGGAACATACATGATTTTAATTGCGCTTTAATGTGCCATGGACACTTTCTGCAGGTTATTGCCATCAGCCATCTGGATGGATGGATGGATGGATGGATAGATGGATAGATTATTCATCCCTTGGGGAAATCTAAGATAAATAAAATACACAAACCTTTGATTGCCTACAGTTTCATCTGCTGTGCAGATATAAAGTATTCATCCAGGTTCTGTTGGAACTAGAACACTGACAGCATCCACTCACTCTATCTTCGACAGTTTCTCACTTCTTCAGGAGTGATTTCAAATCTCAAGTGGATGCAAAAAAAATCATCTCATTAAGACTTTCCTTCTGGATACAAATCAAACTCAGTTTGTGCAAATTGCTGATGTGGTGTGGAAAGCAGAGTGGTTCTGCCATGCACACTGGAAGGCAAAATTTTGCATATTATTGTTATTATTATTTTGACTCAGTCAACAGCTATTTCAGTCTACACTTCCCCTCTGTTGTTTCCTGTGCTTTTTACCTTTGATCACATTTTTGTTGCACAGCCACATTTCTGCATGCTGTCAGTACTGGGCAGTAGTTTAGTACTGCTGGTTTGTAATGACATATGACTCATTACCATCTGTTTGAAAGGCCAATATATAGAGAATACTTTCAGTTGTTCAGTCCTCAGGCCAGGTATCATCCACAGCTTCAAGGTTTGGGATGAATGGTTTACATACCAATTCCAACATCAAATGTTGGAAACTGTTCAACTTACAGTGCTGTGAAAAAAGTATTTGCCAGTCTAATCTTCAGTGTTAAATGTAACATTCTGTGCTGTACAGTATGTTCACAGTGTGTTTAATCCTAGTGTTGGGGAGGGATATGTGGAAGTCATGCATTATATTTGTCAGCTGTTAAATGAGTGTTAATTCAGATAGTCATTTGCTCCCCTGCAGATGTCTTCTATTTTTGCATATTTGTCACACTTAAATGTTTCAGATCAACTAAATTTTAATGTCAGACAAAGATAACCCAAGAGAACACAAAATACAGTATTTAAATTATGGTTTAATTTTTTTGAAGGAAAAATTCTGTCCAGGACCACCTGTACCTGTGTGAAAAAGTAATTTCTCCCATAGCTACCAATCTAGCAAAGGAGCAAATTCATTTGGCAATTGGGTTCTATCTCACCAGTCACACTCGCATATGACTACTGCCAGGCTTGCTGAATCTAAACATCCTTAAATAGAACCTGTCCAGCATTGTAAAGTAGCTGAAGGGTCACAAAAAGCTGCACATGATGCCATGTTCTAAAGAGATTTAAGAAAAGTTGTGAAGAAGTTGTTGACATTTATCAGTTTGGAAAGGGCTAAAAAGTCATTGCAAAGACTCTGGGACTCCAGAGAACCACAGTGGAGAAACATGGAACAGTGGTGAACCTTCCCAGGAGCGACTGACCTACCAACATTTCTCCAATAATGTATCGATATTGTCAGGTTTATGCAGAGACCCAAGTGCAGACAAAGAGAAGATATCAGAGAGAGGGTTTCAACACTTTATTTACAGAATTTACAATGTAACACACAGTAAAGAGGCCTTAGATGGACACTAAACCAGAATACAGAACATAAATACACATCTGGTGGAATATATAAGTAAATCACGTCAGATCTAGAGGTTAACCAACGTGGTAAAGCCAAGCTCGGAAAGCAGAATGGCTAGGACAGAAAATAACCAGCGAACAGGAACCGGCTGAATAACTACAGTCAAACTAAAGCTGGTAGGCAAGTAAATGGAGAAAGCCAGAGTACATAGACGGAATAAACAGAACTCCAAAACTAAGCTAGAACTGCTAAACGGCTAAGCAAATAGTGACTCTACTCCAGAAAACCCAATGAGACGACTAAAAATACAAATTTGGCTGAAAGGAATAGACTAAAAACTGTACCAAAAGCTTAACTGAGCTTGGTCAAAAGGGAGTAAATCAGAGTAACGTAGTGGAGGTTGGTGTGGTGTGCAATCTGAGGAATGGTGGGTATTGGGAGAAGCCAGAGAGATTCTGATGGAGGAGTAGCAAGTAACCAGGTCGAGGCAGGTGAACCGGGAATGGCAAGGCAAACTGCACAAAGAGGTACAGCTTAGAACGTCAGAATTTATTCCATTATCGAGGTTTTCTGCATGCATTTTGGGTGTGTTGTGTTAAGGATATCCGGACGCACACACAAATGGAGACTTGCAACATTGGTTATTACACACTCGCTCACATACACACGCACCCACATATAAATGGACATGTTGCTGAAGGAGTGGCCAAAAATATAAAACTGTACTGGCCTGGGTTACTAACACAAGGTAGTATTAGGGTACACCATCAAATGGTAGAAAAAGCCCTTCCTTTATGCCAGGAGGAGAATGAGAAGCAGTTGAGCTATTCCCTGTCACAGGTGTCCCTAATCAACTGATTGAACTCCAACTTGGAGTGGAAGAAGCACAAAAGGAGGGAGAGCTACAGCAGAGGTGGAGGGTACAACAGATATGTCATCCAGGAAGTCACAAAAGAATCCAGACAAACATCAAAAGAACTGCAGACCTCACTGGCCTCAGTTAAGATCCGTCTACAGGATTCCACAATAAGGAAGAAACTGAAAGAAAATGGCATCATGGGAGAATTGCAAGGATCAAACCACTACTGACCAAAAAGAACATAAAGGCTTGTCTGGCATTTGCAAAAAACAAAAAAAGAAATCTAGATGAGCCCCAAGATTTTTGGAATAACATCCTGTGGACTGATGAGTCAGAGGTGGAATTTTCTGTACAACATGGGTCCGTTACAAACTAATACCGCATTCTACAAGGAGAACATCATATCAACAGTGTACACGGTGGTAGTAGTGTGATGGTTTGGGCCTGCTTTGCTTCCACAGGACCTAGATGACTTGTCATAATTGATGGAGCTCTATCAGAAATTCCTCCTGGAGAATAAAAAATACTTTTTCACAGCACTGTAGTAAGGTAGCTCCTTCACACGGTGACTCTTCCACTTGTCGACTTGAAAGAAATATTGGAAAAGACTGAAAGTTTTCTCTGAAAGTAATCTTCTCAGAGTCATTTTCTACCCTACACGTCCTAATGTAATGCCATTACACTTTCAGATGAAGTATGGAGGCTCCAAGGACACATTGGTTCAGTTTCTATTTTACCAGCCAATTAGGTACCAGTGGAGAGAGACTGACTTCTTCCCCTGTTCAGTCACTTGTGGAGGAGGTGAGTTGACCATAGCGAGTCGATAGTAATATTTTTGTCCCTACCTGTATGCAGTGGGACAACGCTAGGACAGAATATCTATTAAACCTTTTATTCTACAGAAACATAGAGCTACAAGACTATTCTCTGATTAACTATAGGATTGAGAGTGCTTTGATCAGAGTTACATTTTTTGCATCACATGTAAATATCAGTATTGTTTAGTTGCACCACAGGGTATGCTCGGTTTTCTCTTCCAGGCTATCAGCTGAACTCTGCAGAATGCACAGACATCCGGTCCAACCAGATCCTGCCTGAACACTACTGTAACAGCTTTCCAGAAAACACCAAACCCACTCCAAAACTCAAAGAGTGCAACATGGACCCCTGCCCAGAGAGGTAAGGGCAATCTAAGTTGTATTTTTTGGATAGATAGGTCAGTGGATAAGTCTATGTAGATGTCCAGGTGGCGACATCTACAATTTATAAGATGTATGTATTTCAGTTACATAAAGTCGTTGGAGAAAATAAAGACAAAATGGATTTAGCTGATTTTCCTGTTTGTGATTGTAGTTGTTTGGTTGATGATGATTTTCATGTGAAACACCTTGGGCACGTTGTAAATTGTTTTGAAAGGTGCTTTACTGCATAAATAGATCTCAACTTATTACTTACTCTGGATTAAGCAACCAAGACACAATGTTTTTATCAGTAATCTTTAAAGGTGTTGGCATTTTTTCTACTTCATACCAAGTCAATTGTTCTATTCCCTCCTCCTTCTGTCCTCTTTGTGAAGCTAGGCTTTTCCTCTGTTGTTCCCAAATGGTGGAACAAACTACCAAACTCTGTGCGTTCTGCTGAGTCCCTTTCTATTTTTAAGAGACAATTGAAGACTCAATTGTTCAGAGAACACCTTGGCACTTAATCTGACTCCACCTTAAGGGTAGAATAAGTCAGGTGGTCCAAAACCCAGCACTTATTTAGCGCTGACAAAGTACAAAAAAAAGGGGGGGGGGTTGGCAATTCTTCTGCAACTTGATGGCAACACCTTTGACCAATCGCACTTGAAGCACTTTTTGCACTTACTACAGGTTTTTCCTTATGTCTGAATTCTTGCTTGTGTTGTACGTCGCTTTGGACAAAAGCGTCTGCTAAATGAAATTGTAGAATTGTAGGCTATCCATATCCTGACTTTGATCCAAAAATGTTGCACTGTTCTATAAACTGGGCTCCAGGTCCATTTGAACTATCATATAGTTGCCTCCAAACTTACTGTAAATGACTGTTATTTAGCAAAATGGGCTTACTTTGATTGAATGCAGTATGTCTTAAGAAGCCGATGAGTCAACAACATATCACTGTCTTATAAACTTACAATGTTTTATAATGTTTTGTCTCCTCCAGTGATGGATTCAAAGAGGTGATGCCATATGATCACTTTCAGCCTCTACCTCGGTGAGTGAGTGACTGGAATACACCTTGATGCCTTCTAAAGTTAGCAAATTTAAAGAAAAAGCAACGAGATTGGAAGTAAGAGTTATGGCGAGTTGTCTCAACACATGAAACTTCCCTATCACATTGAGGTTCTGTAAATCCTCCAAACGAGGTGCGTGGAAGAATTGATCTAAATTAAAATGTGACATGAAAGTGCTCCAAAGCAATTAGTATTATAGTTTTTATTCTAATGTTTAGTAAAGTACACACATAAATATTCCTTCCACAAAAGTCAGACTACACTCCCATCCACCAGAAGAAAAGTTAACAGCTAAACTACCACCCTCCTGGAGAAGGAGCAAATGGTGAAGATTTTCTTTTCATTTCACTGTATCTTCAAAAAACAAAGATAGTTACTGTGTTATTCCACAGCAGCTGCCTCCAAAAGTATAGAGTTATCCATCAATCAAGGCATGCCTCTCTCTTCTTCAGGCTGAGTTCATCTTTTGGTTTGGACAGAACGCGTTCCAGGTTGTCCATATGAGCATTCATTTCCTCCAAAAAGCAGTTAGCTTGTGTTTCATAGGTGTCAGGGTTTTCTGCTGTGTGAGCTCAGTGCAGTGGTCCCATTAAATGTGGTCAGTGGTGACTGTGTCACGTTCTGTCACAGAGAGAGAAAGATAACAAGTAATCATTTAGAACAGAAAATAGTGGAATAGAACATTTTTATTGTCAGTTTTTCCATATATACAGAATGTACAGAGGAACTGAAAAAACATCTCTCTCACACCTTTGTATTAGTGTCACTGAGTGTATTGTGTTCAGATCCACCATAAAGAACAGGAAAATAAGTATCCCCCTTTGTAATGTCATTGAAAACATCAGGACGAAATACTCAGTGTGCTTTAATAATGATTGACCTGTGCTGTATTTTATTCTGACAGTGATATGGGCTCATTTCCTTTCACTGAAACAGTGATGCTCGAGTTTTTTGCTTGACCAGTTATACTGAATAAGAATGACATGAAATGAGAAAACTGGAATGAGCTGATATTCTTTCAGTATTCATGATAGTTTTCCCTGTCATGTCATGTAGACTTTATCGTTGTAATCCGCCAGATTGGCCCTTAGTAGTAGCCTAGTGGAGGCGCTGTTCATTCCACTTACATGGCAGCAGTTTAGATCTCTGAGAACCAATAAGAGTTTGTGAGTGCAGCATTTTACTCTTTACCACCTGTTCTGGTAAGTTTTCTGAATAGTTTAGTGTACTGTTTATGTTGCTAGCTGGGAAGGCTTTCATGTAATACAGGAAGAGTGAATATAAAGGATGCGCTCCAATGACCAGACAGAACAGCGACACCAAGTGTTTCTATGTTGAAACAACATCCTCCTCTTTAAAAGCGAAGGGGGCAAAGTTCACCATGTCAGATTTATCCAACCTTCTCAAAACACTTCGACAAATACATTTTGTCGTCTTGCATTAAGAAGACAATGTTTGTTATGAAGCAAGTCATATTTGTGAAGCTGTACAGTGAATTTCACTCTTCAGTATAGCAAAAATTTGTACTCCAAAATATCACATAAACAGTGTTGTGTTCAAGAAACCTTCACAATTTTGAATGAATTATCATTGCTATGTATAGCATGTTATACATTCTTTTATTAGAAAAATTTTGTGTGAATTTGAGATCTCTGTAAATACTGTAAAGTATGGTGTTGCATCTGAAATGGGGTTTTTGGGAGCTTACCAAATGAGGAAGTGGCTTCCTATTAATAAAACTGTCACTGGTGTCACAGCAGCTTGTTATTGTTAGGTTCAATTAAGTTACATTAATTCGTTGGGGCTATTCTCTAATTAATGATGTCACCCTGAAGCCTCATTTGTTTGGACTACTGTTGCACTTATGACTGAATGTTCTGTTTTTAAGGTTATAGAACCCAGATAATCTTTTTAATGAAGCATGTTATCAAAAATTAATTAACGCTGCAGCCTTTACATGGCTGCAAACAACCTCATTACACACAAGACTAGAGAATGGGAGACAAACTCTGTAGTTATGTTTTAATCCCAAAAGAGAGGGAGGGCTGCAGGGGAAGCTAAATAAAACAATCCAGCTTACAACAGAGTCTACAATCGCAGTCATCTGTAAAGTACTATACTGTGCTATAAAAGTACCCAGTCAGAAGAAAATGGACTTGGCCTTTTGACCTCAGTTGGGCTTTACCCATTTTCCATTGGATTTGGGTCACTTTTCTCTTATTTTGTGCATCAAGTGGATTTGGAAAATCAGCCGTTATTCTTTCATAAATTGGAAATATTGTCAACAGCCAGAAACAAAATCTGTTTTGCCTTGTTTTTAGCTGTAAATCAAACTGTAAAATTGAATCTATTTAAGTTCTGCTGACGTAGAAGTTTCTGGCTTAGGGTATTATATATGATATATATATATAGGTATTATATATGAGAATGATGCATTATGTTGATTACAGTACACTTACACTACAGTTAGTCAAAGAACAATTTTGAAACTATGGGTTTCTTTAGAATAGCAGGTTTTAAAAGATATTTCACGGGTGATAGGTACCATTCCACCACTGTCTGTCAGTTTGGATTATAATAGAGTTTTCCAGTGTAGCAAAATAATAAAGACGGTAATCACAGAAATGCAAGGAAGGCTTAGAAGATAAATTGCTTCCTGCTCCCTTAGTCATTTTTGCGAATAAGGTGGTTGAAGACACCATGCATGAGAGAGCTGAAACAATCCTACAAGTGGCAGTAGCAAGTAATAGCTTTAATAAATAAATAGTTATTTTAATATGAGGTATATACAATTAACTAATAATGCAATTCCTGATTTTTTTTTTAAACATTTCGTATTCAAATCTATTTTTTAAATGGATTTCCACAAAAATAAATCTGTGACCACATCTCCAAGATTGTCACATGTAGCATATATAGAGAGTCCAATGAGTAAGTAAGTAAATAAGTGTAATGCTGGAACCCTAGTCCACAATAACAAATCCTGAAGTGTATACAGCTTCATCATCTACACCAACCACCTTCCTATGACCCCTGTGCAGTAGAAACTGTTACCTTTTATAATGGATTCAAGTAAGATTGGGTTGGACTGGACTGGATTGAATTGGATTAGATTAGATTGGGGCTGCACATTGACATGGTGGTTAACACTTTTGCCTTGCAAGAAGATCCCTGGTTCGCATCTGATCTTCCTGGGATCTTTCTGCATGGAGTTTGCATGTTCTCCCTGTGCATGCGTGAGTTTTTTCCATATTCTCCGGCTTCCTCCCACAGTCCAAAAACATGCTGAGGTTAATTGATAATTCCAAATTGTCTGTAGGTGTGAATGTGAGTGTGATTGTTTCTGTATACGTAGCCCTGTGATAGACTGGCGACCTGTCCAGGGTGTCTCCTGCTTTCACCGTAAGTCAGCTGGGATAAGCTCCAGCTCCCGCAACCTTAATGAGGATTAAGTGGTGGATAGGTAGTGGATGGGTGATTGGACTGGACTAAAGTGGATGGATTGGACTGAATTGGATTGGATTGGGCTGGATTGGATTGACATTAATCATAGATATATATTGAACCTGCCTGCTGGCAACCTAGCTTCAATCAAGTGCAAAGAATTGTTAGAAATGTATACAAACAAAATGATTCCAGTTTCTCATAAAACTGCAAAACGAAAGAGGAAAATGCTCCAGCACTGGATGTCTGATGGCCATTTCAGTGTTGTTTGCCTCATGTTTAGACAAGCGCATCAGTTTTCTTTTTACCAAGCAAGAGAAACCATAAGAGAATATGGTCCGTCAAGGCTGATGTGCCATTATTGTCATCAATGACTATTATCTGATTCCATCACATGACAGAGTCCTACTGTAAGAAAAAGCCTTTATTGTTGTAAATTCCCCAAGTGAATGTTATTACCCTCATTTTTTTTTTTTTTTTTTTACATGGGTGTTTATGTTTGATAGCTTCTAAAGCTTGCAAGTGTGTAAAGTGGATTAGACATTAGCTGTGGACAAGTGTCAGAGAAACTCATCATTTTCTGTGATGACAGTAGTTCTTCACAGACATGGCCCTGGTACATTTTAAGCCAGGGTGCAACACTGTGACCGTTCCACCCCCACCTGCCCACACAGGTCAACCATCTTAATATGTGTGGACAGAGGCAAGTGCCAGTCCTTTTTTATACCTTGTCTTGCTTATGTGTTGCAAATTGATCCCATTTAAAGTCAGGCTTAATTAGCTGTTCCTATTTGCAAACCATCTAATGAACTTCTGCATTATATAAGAAGCTTTTTTTTTCAGGTGTCTGAGTGGAACAGTGGATGTTTATTCTTGGCGGATGTTTGAGAATGTTATCTCTGTATGTGTTAGTTCTGGGTCTAGATAATCTGGATTACATCTGTTTTCAGATTTGATTGAGTTTTGGCTTGGAGTAGGAGTGTGATTTTGAAACGACTTACAGCACTTGGGTTCTAAGTACCTTAATTGCCTCCTTGAGATGTTTGTCACAATCAGTGCTGCTATTAGTGTGCGGCCAAATCACAGACCTAGTATGCAGTATGTTTGCTTCATGTTCTGCTGCCTCCGTCCTCTCCACCTTTCCTACAGTTTTAAAACCACTGGTCGAAGATTGGATATCTAAATGTAAACATAACTTTTTATTTGTGTGTGTGTGTGTGCGTGTGTGTGCGTGTGTCTATGCAGCTGGGAGCAAGGCCCCTGGACCCAGTGCTCGGTGTCCTGTGGTGAAAGTGGCGGTTGGCAGGATCGCAGTGTGCTGTGTGTGGAAGAAGACACTCTCGGATTGTTTTCCCAAGTGGAGGAGTGGAAGTGCACCCACTCTCCTCGACCTGTCACTCGGCAAGTCTGCAACTCCTTTGTCTGCCCCCAGTGGGTGGCGATGGAGTGGTCTCAGGTCAGTGTCTGCGTACCACAGCCATCTACACTGACAGAATCTCATCTGAACTCTAACATTCACCAAATTTATGAGCAGTTTTAGTTTTCTTTAACTTTTGTTTTCCTGTCCTCTGTTAAAAGAGAGTTAATAGATTGTTGGTCACGTTGACATACCATTCGACACTTGAATGACTCAGAGACAGGATTTTGTAAAGGTTCAATTCTAGGAAAATTGACAGGATAATTTCTACTGCGCAGACGATTCCCAAGTGAGCAGTGTTCTCTATACAGACACAGTGTAAAGAAACAGGAGAAACTTCCAGAAAGACAAACATCACTGCAGTACTTCACCTGTTGGCTTTGACTTGAACCAAATTAAACCTCTCTGAACAGACCTCAAAATGGCTCTCTGCCAAGAATTCCCATCCAACCTGACCGAACCAGAGAGGATGTGCAGGAAGAAAAATAGCAGAAAATCTCCAAATCCATTTGTGTAAAGGTTGTTGCATCACAGCCAAAATGACAGTAATTGTTGCTAAATGTTTTTTAACTAGTAGGTCTGAAAACTTTTGTCAGTGTCATTGTGGTAATTCAATTTTTTCTTTTTAATATATTTGAAAAATGTCAAAATTTCTCGTTTTGCTTCATCATTCGATGGTGTTTAGTGTGGATTAAGGGGAAAAATAAACTGAACAATTCTGGTATAAGACTGCTATAGCTAAACTAAATGTGAAGAAAGTGAAGGAGTCTGTGTACATTTGGAATGCGCTGCAATATGTGTGTTGTCATCCCGTCACAGTGCACAGTGACATGTGGTCACGGCCTGCGTTACCGAGTGGTTCTGTGCATTGATCATCGTGGGCAGCACATTGGAGGTTGTGACGCATCACTCAAACCTCACATTAAGGAAGACTGCCTGGTTCCTATTGCCTGCCAAAAGCCCAGAGGTAGGACAGTAATAACTGACAGTAAAGCACACACACACACACACACACACACACACACACACACACACACACACACACACACACACACACACACACACACACACACACATTACGTTTTCATCTTTAAATACAAAGCAGAACGTGTGAAAGAGAAGTGCAGAACACCTCAAAGAGGACACCCTCTAATGCACATCCTAACTTATTTGAAGAGGAGCAAAAACAAGATCAAGATAAGACCACACACACTGGCAAATATCCATGTATGCAAATACACAAAATAACTGAATGAAACTAAGCATTCGTTTACAATGGTCATCTATCTGCCAGGGATCTATGTAAGAGATGTTTAACAGAAACTACTTTCTGGACATTTTTTGTGGAACAATGGTGAAATGGGTAACTGTAGGAATATAGTTTATCAAAAAAAATGGGGTAACTCAAAGAATATGCATGCATACACTGCCTGGCTAAAAATAATATGGCATACTCTAATATTTGCATTTAGCCTGCACTTAGCTTTCACTACAGCATTCATTCAGTGTGGCATTATTTCAGTAAGCTTCTGCAATGTCACATCATTTATTCCTGTCCAGAGATGCATTCATTTTCTACCAAGATCTTATATTAATGATAGAGTCGGACCTTGCAGTGCGCATTATAACATTTAAGAAAATGTTGTCGGATTGGGGCTTAGTATTGGCAGAAACTAAATATTAAGTGACTTGGAGTGGATTGGGGTCTGAAAAACTAAAGAATGTCATCAGCATGCTTGGGATTAAAATGCAAACCTTCCTAACATGTTTGAAGCTTCCGCTCCATTTTCTAGACAACAGGATGGTAAATCCTGCACCATCTAAAAAATAATAATATTGATATAGATTAAGGGCTGCTCAGTGGCGTAGTGGTTAGCACTTTCGCCTTGCAGTAAGAAGATCCCTGGTTCGACTCCCGGGGTGGGCCTGGGATCTTTCTGCATGGAGTTTGCATGTTCTCCCTGAGCATGCGTGGGTTTTCTCCGGGTGCTCCGGCTTCCTCCCACAGTCCAAAAATATGCTGAGGTTGATTGAGTACTCTAAATTGTCCGTAGGTGTGAATGCGAGTGTGAGTGTTTGTCTGTGTATGTAGCCCTGTGACAGACTGGCGACCTGTCCAGGGTGTCCCCTGCCTTCACCCGAGTCAGCTGGGATAGGCTCCAGCGCCCCCCGTGACCCTAATGAGGATAAAGCGGTGTATAGAGGATGGATGGATGGATGATATAGATTATATAGATTTTTTTTTGGCAAGAAATGAAACAGTATTTGGACAGCAATACACTAAATGGAAAGATATATGGTGATTAGAGGCTATAAAAACTGGCTCAGCCTCCCTTGCAGTCATCGTTTTTTGGGAAACGGGTGAATTTTCCAGGTAAAGAAAGCTGATTAGAAAAATGCTTTAACTGTTTATGTCCGAAAGTAGGTCAGATGGCATGACTAACTGTGTAACTAATTTTGTGTCTCTCTGTCAGAATCTCTGCCAGTGGAGGCAAAGGTACCCTGGTTAAAACAAGCCCATGAACTGGAGTATCACTACACTGCTACAGAGAACCCCACGTGAGTACTGTGGGGAAAATGTTTGTGCTCAAATGGGGTTTGAATGCTTATGCAGAATTATTACGTAAGCTAACTGATATTCAACCAGTTAAGTTTGGATCAGATTAATATAATAATGCAGCATATGAAACTCCTCTTGTTGCGCTGTCAAGAAGCATCAGGTATTATTGGGGGAAATTATTTAGGCTGAAAGTTATTTATAAAGGCTCGGTATCTGAAATCTGCACGCCAGGGACCAAAATGTGAACAACAAAACAGTGGAGGCATTGAACTTGTATTTATGTACAACTAACAACACATTAACAACTACTAACTATGACACAGTAAGTACAAACATTAAGACAGTCAGCAACACAATGAGGTGAATATGAGTGAAGAATAAGGAGGGAAGAGAACTCAATATTTCAACATTGTACTGGGTTTCAATATTACTGTGAAATATGGAGCTCCAAGAGGATGGGATGAATAGCCCACACCTTTCATGGTATGCTAATTACAGCTTGGAAGAATTTGCTTTAGGAATAAAACGGAATTTAAAAAGTTGCACAAAGTTTCAGTGGCCGAAGGTTACTTGCATGTAAGTTGTGATGCTGCAGCAGTGCTTCTGCTGATAGAGGGTCCAGTCGGCCTGTTGACGTGTGCCGGAACAGTAGTGGACAGAGTAGAGCCGCAGAACTGCTCTTGAAGAATTTAGGAAGAGCTTAGGTCAGGCTGTTGGGAAGGAAGAATCTGTGGAAGGATGACTTTCGGAAAGGAGGACTCAGAGTGGTGCTTTCAGGTATGGTCTTTTTAAAGGGACTTTTGCATGTCATTAACTCAGGCGGGGGTCTGTTACAAACTCCATCAGGCAGCGCTGATGTCCAGATGTCTCTCACAGAATTGCACTGTCACATTGTTTTAGTAGTTTTCTGGTTTCTAAACAGTCTGATATTGTGACTCATCTTTTATATGTATATAAATATGATCCTGATGGACAGATGATCAAAGCAAACTAAACGCACACATAAGGCATTAGCCATGCTAAACTTCTAATTTGAATTTGAAATAAACAAGTCTGATAAAAGATATGAGGAGAGTGGATGGTGATCATAATGAGGTTAGCAAAATGTTTACCAGTTCCATTAAATGAGTGTACAGAAAGAATGGTTGAGTCCAAAAGTTCATTCTGTGGCCTGTGGAGTCTGAGCTTGTCACTTGTCTAAAATAGACCCAGTATGCATCTTGGATGTCTGGAGGTGTGTGTTATGAATCCTCTGAAGGTCTGCTTTCTTGTGGCCTCCTCCTGATAACACAAACTTCACACTATCCTGACAAATCTGGAAGGTATCTTCTTTTAAAGTTGAACATCTGCAGGTGCCTTAACGCCTCTGTTCCGCTGATCACAGTGGACTCTGTCTCCAGTCTGTGACTGAAAATGGATGAAACTTGTTCTTTCTCTGTCTTAAAGTTGATTCTGTCTCATTGATCCTACAGTAAGTACAGCATGAACACCTCCCCACCTTCAAGTAGATGCTAGATTACATACATCTGCTTTTTAAGTCACATTACCTGTGACCTCTTTTGTAAAATTAAAAAAGTCTTCAAAAGTGAGGGAGTATGCTTTTAAAACAATTTCATTTATAGTTTTCGTTTGTAAGCTGACTTTGTAAAATGTACAGTGAAAAGAAAAACAAATTAGTGGAGTGTCTTGGATAGGGCAGAGGAATCAGTTTTGGAAAGTCTCTATGTTCAGATGGAGATTGCTGGCATCACTTCAGTATTTAGAAAAGGACCAAAAACTCAAAACTCTGGACAATATTGCAGACTTTCAGACTAAGAAATAACACATATGGAATCGTGTACTAAGCAACAAAGGTGCAAGAAAGCTAAATATGTTGTATAAATAATATAGATAAAGAATTAAAAATATTTCAGAATAGTCACATTGGCTTTTCACACGCCACTCTCAAAACCAGCTTCGCAAGACTATTATTTGACATTTAGAGATAAAGATTGGGACAAAAAATTAATTACAATGATGTCAAACCCCAAGAAATACACACTTTAGTTTTCTGTCTCATTATTTTTTACCCTTATCTGACAGCATTCGGTTTAGACATGTGTTCTGAAAGTGATCTGAAAATGTTGCTAGGTCTGGCCCAGAATGATTCCCACTGTAGAATTATGTAAAAGTGACCAAGACAAGAGACCAACATGTGAAACTGCATCAGATTCTGGGGTGTATTTCTGAAAGAAACCACTGATTTTCAGTAGATATTGACCTGTTCATGTTGGATGTACCTTTTTCCACTTTAATAACCCTACAAACACACTCAGCCACCCAGCTTAATCAGGACTGTGTGAATCTGTCCAACTGTGTTTTCTCTCCTACTGCTGCTGATGATTAGCATGTGATTATCGCCTGCTGCTCAGGGCCTGGTCAGGTCTGTTAGCCTCCCTGGGATCCATCATCTTTCAGAGTTCACTCACACCTCAACCACTTGGCAGACACACACATGCTTGTCAAAGCCATTGCAAACATGCACTTCAAACACTTTCTGCACACACACCTCAAACATTTTTCACACATACCAACAGCGGGCACCAACAAGTGTTCTTCACATGGAACAAATCGAATTTTAGATAAACAACATTCATTTAATGAGCATGTTAGGGTCTACTTGAAGCTGTGGTCGTTAAACTTTGCACTGTAACAAATACATGAGCAAACAATGATTTATCAGAGACTGTTGCTCTGCCACTTTTAGATTTGTGCCTGGGCCCTGGTCACCCTGCAGCACTACCTGTGGACCTGGCAAGCAAACTCGGGAGGTGAAATGTCGGGTTCTGCTTTCTTTCACCAAGACAGAGGTGGATCTTCCAGAGGGAGAGTGTGTCGAAGACAGGCCCCAGGTGGAAAGGCCCTGCTACCAAGAGTCATGCACCAGAGTTACAGACATCTCATCAGGCCTCCAAACCCATGCCGCTTCTTTCATCCAGACTGAGGAACAGTATAGCTGGGACTATAGGGGCTTCACTGCTTGCTCAGCCACGTGTGCTGCCGGTGAGGTTTCTTAATTGGACGTTCGGTGCTGAATTGCTCATGCCTTTGATGTTCAACTGTTGCCTTGTCTTTGTCCTCTGCCCAGGGAAGCAGACAGCAGTTGTGAGGTGTGTTAACAGGAAGCAAGGTGAGGAAGTGGAGGATTCTTTGTGTGATTCATCCAGCAGGCCCTCGGAAATGATCCGCATCTGTAATCCTGAGCCGTGCCCTGCAAGGTAAATGACCACAAAGTCCCTAAAGTCACATACAAAGATAACAGAGCCTGAACAAGCACATTACAGTCAGGAACAGATCTGGCTAGAAGTGGTAACAGCTCTCTGTGCTGTTTCTCAAAGCAGACGCAAAGTTGGGACAAACCTTTACAGGCACAACCTTGTGATCATCCTTTTCAGTCTTTCCTCTTCCTTTGCTGTTATTGATTAAACAAGTTTCACCATGACATTTACTACAAAGGGCAATAAAGCTGTCCCATTTACAAAGACGAAACAGAGACAAAACATACAGTATATTGATTAAGAGGCCATTTTTGTACTTTGACATAAGATCTATAATGCCTCAGAACATCCTAACAACTTAAAACATTATGTAAAAGTAAAATACATACAATCTTTTATTGTTGTCCTTGTCACTATTTTTTTTAGCTCTATAAAGTGCTGTTTATTATGACACATACAGAGAATTCTAGCATTAACTTTGATCAATTAGACCTCCTATTGAACTTCTGTAGCTCTCTGATTGCACTTGCAGATTGAAGATCTATTTTCCAATTCACACACTGTAAACAATACCAGCATTATGAAGGTACAGTCAGCAAACAGTATATTTGACTTTAGGTCAGTGAGCACAGACTTTAGTTTTAACCTATTTACAGATATATTGGTACTGAATCTAGTAACATCACTGTAAAGTCTCCAGGACACTGTATAAGTTAGTTCCTTTGTGTAATTCTACTATTTTTTTCTTTTAAACTTTACTTTTATGTGTTGACTAAATACATCTGAACCATTAGTGTGTGCCTGCATGTGTGTTTCTCTGTGGGTGTGCACTCTGTAAGCTACTACATTTCCACATACCAAGTAGTACTGTTGGAAAAATAACAGTGAGAACACAAGGAAATGTATAAATGTCCTTATTCCCTCTTCTTCCCTCTATCATTTACCCTTTCCCTGTCCACTTATGTAGGGGATCCACACTGAGAAATCAGTCTGAGGATACGCAGCCCAGACCACCTCAGTTCATCCTCAGTGCAGCTTGGTGAATCTTCACATGTACTTAGGGCTGTCAATGTGTAATCTGCTCACCCAAGACAATTAGTAATGTCAGGTGGGAACAAGGTCATACAGTGATCACAAGCCTGGACAATTGGTTTATATTGAGCAAACTATTATGACAAAGAAATGCACTCACAAGCAGAAGTACACCCATGGTCAAAAGTTTTAGGACAGGTTCTAATTTATTTGAATGAGAAAATGTCCTAAAACATTTGACAGGGGGTGTAAGGCCCTTCCTTGAACTCCGTACAAACAAAAAACGACTCAACTGAAGACAGGAAAGTAATGCATCTGTCAGACAGACCTACTTTTTCCACATTATTGGGCAGGTCACAAGTTATCTGGCAATATGGGTAGGAAAAATATTCAGTCTGAAGGTAAAGTGAGTGGAATAGTCCAGTTTCTTGCAAGAGGCTTGTAAACAATTGCTACCGCCAGAGTCCAAAGAATTTCTTGGCGCAAGATCCTACAGAGCTAAGGGAGTTCATAAAACTATGTTCCAGGGTGCCCAGATAGCTCGACTTGTTGAGCAGCAACCCGTGTACAGGGCCTATAGTCCCCAATGTGGCGGCCTGGATTTGATTCCAGCTGCGGATCTTCTTCCTCCTTTACTGTCTGCCTCTCTACTAAAAAAACTATCAAAGTCAAAAGGCCAAAAAATATCTTTTAAAAAAACCCAAAACTATACTCCCAAAGCATTCCGGACCATTACATGAGAAGCCGTGATCACTGTGCCGCATGACGATGCTGAATTTTTTAGAAAAATGTCACTTTCATTCCTCTATCCTCCTTTTATCACCTCCTTTTATCTTTTCCAAACACTATGGGTGGGAAGAGACAAGATAAACGATAGATAAAACAGAGCTTTACAGAAATGTTGGGATATGTGTGATGAAATACTTTTAGTATTATATCTTTAATAGAAATACCTGAATGTTGTAATTTATTTGATAATGATATAATTTGGTCAGAAGGTGTCACAAAGGTTTCGTTTAGTGCATTTCCACAATCGCCTAGAAAAAGCATTCATTCTAATATTTATCATTATTTTGTGTCTGAGCTGCTCCATCTCTTTCTGCAGATGGGAGCTAACAGCGTGGACTGGCTGCTCTGCATCCTGTGGCGTCGGCATACAGACCAGGAGTGTTTTTTGCATGCGTCTGTTGTCCATTGACCAGCAGGATATTCTGACTGTTTCAGAGGGAGAGTGCAGGGATTTCAAACCTGCCATCCTGCAACCCTGTAACCAAGTGGACTGTCCTCCAGCCTGGGAGACCGAACCTTGGCAGCAGGTATTTGCCAATATATGGAAAATGATTAAATTCTTCCCTTCCTAGCTCAGACTTCTTCTGTTTCCGTCTTCCAGTGCTCCCAGTCCTGTGGTGGCGGCGTCCAGGTGCGGAAGGTCTATTGCAAGCAGCTCCTATCCACAGGGGCCTATAGGAGGCTGGGAGACGGGATCTGCTGGGGAGTCAAACCTGACACTAACAGAGACTGTAACAATATTGACTGTCTCCCTTACATGGCAGGAGGAGAATGGGGCAAGGTGAGCATTAGTCAGTGGAGAAGTGAAAGAGCTGACAGAGAAAGAGTGGAGGTTGCATGAAGACCATTGTTTTCAATATTGCGTCATTTTCACAAAGTCCTATATAATTTGAACTAAGACCTGATCAAGTTTCAAGTCAGCTTCTTCAACCAGTTTCTTCCATGACTTTTTGATTAAGTGTCGTAAATATGAATTAGCATATCTGTTGATGTATATTATATACTGCATAATCTATTATATATTTTATCTATATAGGCTGAATTTCAGCCTGGCATCTCACTTAACCATACTGAGCATGTGCAAAAACATTGGCACTGGATGATAAAACTAACAAGCATAACCCCATACAGGGTTTTGCAGAATCATCTATCTCTGACGTTTTTTTTTCAAAAACATCTTGATTCTGTCTTGTTTTATTTTGCTCTGTAGTGTTCTGTGTCCTGTGGTTTGGGGATCCAGCGTAGGGAACCACTCTGTCGCCAGTTAAGGGGCATGGGCCAACAGGTGACGTTGGCCAGGGAGCTATGCGTAGGTTTAACCTCTCCGCCTCTGGTACGAACCTGCCGCATGCTGACCTGTCCCAGTAAGAATACATAAACACTCACACATACATTTTACTGTGTTTTTTGTGAAAATGGCCACCATGGGTACATGCAGCCATCCAACATGATTAAACACTGAAGCTCTCTGTGTTCCATTTCTTCTGCACTATTACTTGATATTAATGTGTACACATTTAGAAAAACCCATTTGTTGACATTGGAAATTGAGTGTAAAATTTTCCTAAAGGAAAAAGGTCTGTTTTTGCTGTTGCTAGAAATACACAATACCACTCAGTACAGCACGACAAGATTTTAATCTATGGCATATTCTCCCTTATAAAGGGGGTGCTCGGTTTATAATGTTTTCGACCTACGGCATTTTGTCATTACGTCTGAACTGGTTACAGGTGGGTCCTCAGTTTAAAAAATATGGCGTTTCATTGTTTTGTCAGAACTGGTTACGTGTAATTAGTTGTTGAGCGGAGCAGACGAATACGCGGTGCTATAAGACGGCTTTGTTTGCATTCGCCGGTTGTACGCCACCTTGGATTGCGCTACATTCGCTAATTTTTTGTCCTTCATTGTGTCTTCCAAGCCTAAGTCAGACTCTTCTGTTGGCAGTGCTTCGAAGAAAAGGAAAGCCACCTCCATGGAAGTCCAATTAGATAATATAATAAAACAGTCAAGTGGTATAAACAGTGCAACATATTCTGTTATCCTCTTGTAAAATGACTCATACACGCATGAAGGTCGTTGGTATTCATGGCTTTTTCAAAGAACGATGCACGTAACGGCTTTCTTAACATTTTCGCCAGAGTTCCGACTTGCGGCGTAAATTGATTTACATTGATCCATAAGAACAGAACTAGACATAAGTCGAGCACCCCTTGTATACAGCCACCCAATATATGAAATGGTTCTTGAAGAATATCCCATTATCCCATGTATTTGAGGGTTATTAATCTGTCAGATCCCTGTGTCAGTTGAATGAAAGACGAGGCTATAGTGTTGACAGAATTGCAAATTATACTTTTAGGATATCGAAATACTGTGGTATACATATGTACATACAACACCACAATACTGCCAAGCCTACTTGCACACTTGATTGGAATTGTTAGACAGGCAGTAAAATTTAAGAGAAGAGAGAATGCAAACATGATCATAAATTACAATAAACCCCTATTTTCTTCTATCTCTTACTAAGGTTATTACTGACCAATTTTGAGCCAGTGCACATTTAGACCCAGGCTTTGGAGAGGCATCCTTACTTGAATTTAAAGATCAGAACCCAGGACCTTCTTACTGTTAGGCTGCAGTGCTAACCACTGCAACACCTGTCACCCCACTGATGAGTTTTGGATGACACTAAACTGTATCAGTGCATCAAACAGTTAATTTTTTATTTCACATGAGTGAATTCACCAGAGTACTAAAGCATATCATTCTTGATTTGTGGTCCTAGGTTAAACAGAAATAGGCAAATGTGTTGCCAGCTGTAGCTGTGACATGTCAAATTTCAAATTTCTTGAACGTTCTCATGAACACAATGTTGGTATGGGTATACAGCCAGACTATAATTAGCTATGGCACTGTGAGAAATGCAAACACTCCCCAGTTGTGTGCAGGGTCTCACTTTGTCAAACTATCAACAGATCTTGCCTTCTCTTTGAAAGATAATATTGGAATAAAAACCTTTGAAGCACAGCCAGTCTAATCTTTAGTCTTCATGATAACATTTTGTATTGTACAGTATCTTAGCAGTGTGTTTCATCCTAATGTGTGGGAAGGATGCATGAACATCATGCATTAAAGGGGACATATTATGCAAATCTCACTTTGTGAAAGTTTTTTTATAGTAGTGTGTGTTTCAGTAGCTCATTATGAGGTTCGAATTTGAAAACTGTCTGTTTCCTCCCTGCCTTGCTACACCACATTTTGTGAATATGCCTGCTCAAACGGCTGAGTTTGAGTAGGGTTCGCTTATGACGAAATAAGCGGATTTAACTCCTCCCCCTGACTGTGCCCCCCCGTCCCCCCGCCCCGCATGACCGTACTGTCCTACCAGCGTGCATTGTCCTGGGTGAGGGAGGGCGTTCTGGAGTGGCGGTTCCCTCACAGCGCCACTCCTCTCGTTTCCCGGAGCTCGGCTTCTCGGTGTGGGCGCTGGGCAGTCTCGTGCGAAGTGACCAGGCTCATGGCATCGGTAGCAGCCATCTGGAGAGCGGCGGCAGCGGCGCCGGGCGGCTCTTGGCTGGTGGCGGCTCCCCGCTCTGGGCTGGTGGTGGCCGGCGACTGGCTGCCGGAGCATCTCTCCTGCTAGCAGCTGCTGCGGCGTCGGCTTCGCCGCCTGTGGTGGCCCCCCGTTTCGTCAAGGGGCGCCGGGTTCTTGGTGTGGTGGAGCTGTCGGGGATTACGGGAGCGAACTCTCCGCTGGCCGGCTCTTTTCCTCTCAGGTTTGCTCCCAAGAGGCGGCTCAGTCCCTCGATGACAGCTTGTAAGCCCCGTCCTCTCCCAGAGAGGGGAGGGGGAGTGGGCGCAGACAGATGTGTTCATTTGCATACCTGGAAGCAGGCCCAGAAACAGCCTGTTCTCAGCAGGGCTGGTGAGAGTGACTTTTTCGACCGCTGAAACTCCGAGCAAGGGATGATTTTGGGGCGAACAAACTTAAATACTATGTTTTTGGGCTTCTGAGATCTATATGATGTGACTGAAAAATAGCATATGTTATCTTTAAGCTCAGCAGCGGTTTAGTAAGTGCTCATTCAAAATTCATTTGATATTGGGTTCAAGTCCACCTCTGAATGGCTCAAAAGAAGAAAATTAAGGTTTTGAAGTAACTCAGTCAAAGTCCAGACTTTAATCCAATTCAGATACTGTAGCAAGACCCAAAAAAGGCAATTCATGCTGGAACCGAGCTACTGTGGCCAAATAAAAACTGGTGACTTACACTCACTTGCCCCTTTAGTTGGTACACATTGCTGGTAAAATGTTGGACCCCCTTTTGCCTTCAGAACTGCCTTAATTGTTTGTGACATACTTTCAACAAGGTGTTGGAAACATTCCTCAGAGATTTTGATCCATATTGCATGATAGCATCACACTGTTGCTGCAGATTGCTGCACATCCATGATGCCAGTCTCCCGCTCCACCACATCCCAAAGGTTCTACTGGATTGAAAACTGGTGACTGTGGAGGCCATTGGAGTACAATGAACTCATTGAAATGTTCAAGAAACCAGTTTGAGCTCATTTGAGCTCTGTGTCATGATGCATTCTCGTGCTGGAAGTAGCCATCAGAAGATGGATACACTGTGATCATAAAGGGATGGACATGGTTAGCAACAATAGTTCCCCATTCTGGTGGAGGGGGGGATCTGCCACTATCTGGCAGCTGAGGTAGAGTCTGTGACAGCTTGATGTCAAACCCAAATGTTTTCATTCTACAGCAAAAATAAAGGACTTGGCCCCACTGTTCCAATGCTTTTGGAGGGGAGTGTAATATCACATATACCACAAGTCATATAGGTTGGAGTTCATCCAACATTTAGAAAGCAAGTGATTTTAATTTTAGAGACTTTGATCTGTCTAAACAAAAACAGACTTACACAAAACTTGCACATTTCTGTGAGCATTAAAAATCACCTTCTCACTTTCTGTTCCAACAGAGCACAAGAAGAACTTGAGACTCAAAGACACGGAGAAGGTTCAAATAAAGAACCAAGTAAAGCAGACAGTCAAACATCGAGCAAAGCCTCGAGGCTATGAGGAGGGGGTAAAACGATGTCCGCTGCTCATGGGCGTGCATCGCATCTACATCCAGACCCGCAAAGAAAAACACCTCCACCTGACTGTTGGAGGCCATGCCTTCCTTTTACCCAATACTTCTCTGGTCATCAAATGCCCTGTCAGACGGTTCCCTAAAGTCTACATAAGCTGGCTCAAAGATGGGAGCCCCCTGCGCAGCTCCAAACACCTCCGCATCACCAAATCCGGCTCTCTGAAAATCCACCTAGTTGGGACACAGGACATTGGGGTGTACAAGTGTGTTGCTGGACCTGCCTCAGACATCTTCACCCTCCAGCTGATAGGTAGTACCAGCAGGTCAACTGACACACTGTCTACTGCCAGTCTTAGTCCCGACTGGGGGGAGATGTCGCCTAGTTGTCACAGACACTACTCAGACTGGGAGCTGATCACACCTGAAATCACTGTGTCTCTGCTGCCCTTTCGTGGACAGCAGGTCTCTCTGCTGCCACGAGTGAAGGAGAGGCTGATTAATATCACACTGCAGGCTGACAGAGGAGAGATTCAGCAGGAGCAGGCCTCAGAACTCATCTCCTCACTGCTGACCCACATGTCTGCTTCCCAGCTCTGGACCACAACTACAAAGGGAGAAGGACAAGATAAAGGTAATTAGAAACCCAACTACACGTTCTGTAACACTTCAGTTTTCTTCTGTTTAATAGGAAATAACTTAAGGTATTTCTTATTCTCTGTGAGACAAATTCTTTCTTTCATCATATGTCTTTCAATTTAAATATGAAAAACATATTAAAAAATCCACTTATTTGGCCAAGCTTCTCTGAACTCACATTACAAGACATTTTCTTCTGCAGAGCTACCGCTTAGTGGATGGCTGTTGTTGACTATTGTGGTAAAAATCCAGGACCTAAGCAATTTCAGAAATGATCCAATCAGTCCATCCAGCACCACCAATCCTGCTATTGAAATGATCACTCTGATCCCATCTTTGCCCCCATTCTAATATTTGATGTGAATACACCAGTTTAATCCTAAGCAAATTTAGTCAAGTATCTCCTCATGGTCTGCTAAGTGTCTGTTCTGTGTGTGCATTGTGTTAATGCACAGTCCTGCCTCAGAAAATGGAGAACAAGTGACTCAGACCAATATACACAACATTATTCCAGTGTGTCCCATATATAGAACTCATGTACAGAACAGGAGAGATCAGACGAGTGAAAAGGTGGATTGGGATCTAGAGGTATGGTAAATCTGGCACCTTCCTACTTTCTACATTTGCATACTAAACTGTCAAGAGTCTTTCTTCAAAATCACAGACTCCTCTTTTTGGTGAATTTTCTGTATCAGCTGAATTTTGAATTGTATTACTGCTATATATTTGGCAGGTTGGGTAGCTTTATCAATGAGCAGGTATACAAGTGTTCCTAACGAAGTGGTCAGTCACTGGAAATGTAAATGTATGCTGAAGTTTCTCTTTAAACTATAGCTTAATGAAAAACCAATAAGAAGAAATTGCTCGTCATATTGGTTGACCAGTCTTGGTCTCACTTTTAGGAATAAATGTTCACTTTCTTTTGCTGTGTTTCTGTCTGATTGGTTCTGTAGACAGACTGCCCAACTGGTCTGAGTACTCTTCATCTGAGATGGTTGTGAACAGGCCGCTGATCATCAGACAGCAGCAGAGCCTTCCACTGACTTTTCAGAAGAACATCAACATCAGTATCGGACACAGTGCTCTTCTTACCTACGACACACGGTCGCTGACTATACGCTGTCCTACAGAGGGTTTCCCACCTGCCAAAATCAGCTGGACCAAAGATGGAGCTCTGCTACAGCACAATGACAGGTAACATGGTGGAATTAGTGGTGGCACATCAGTCACTACTGATACAGTGCAATCTCTGAGGTATTTTAGTCATGTTAACATATATATAAATATCATAATACCAGACTAACAGTTTTTGTAAATTCTGGCCTGTATTTAAAAAAAATTCTCTTATGAGTGTTTTTTTTACATTGAGCCAAAGATGGAAAAGAATACGAGGATCAGTAATCAAATAAAAATCAGTCTACAACAAAAGTGAATACACCTTTGAGCACTGACAGATAAGTTACTTGTAATCTTTGAAACAAAGTTCAGAAAAGAGGTGTTCAATTGGCCTAATTACATGAACACACTCATAAAGTGACCTGTAAACACCAGGAAAAATAGTTTCCAGAGGAATTAAAAAATCTGATTCTGAGACCTTGTGAAGCCAACAAAAGATACATGAAGATCAAAGACCAAGCAAGAGATTTTTTGGTAGATAAAATAAACTTCTTGCTTTTCAGCACAAAACTGCAAGATGAAACTTTGCAAAAAAAAAAAGAAAAAAACGTGAAGAAAGGCCTGATGAATATTAGGAGTATGTTTTTGTGAGGAGTTGTGATGTTACATAAAAACCAAGTAAATCTGTAGTATGTAAGCTATCTACTCGGCTATAGAATATAAAGAGAAAGATTCTCACAGCAATGAAAGGTTTGTGTATTTAGTTTCTGGTTCGAGTTGTCATGCAGCGTACCAGCTGCTATTAGCACCAGCTGTCAAATTTAACAAAGAATTGCAGACTGATCATTCTATCTCAGGTAGTTTCATATTTTTCATATTGCACTTGTCTCAGTTGTTCATATACATGGTGAGAACTGTTTAGAGAATTGACTGGAAAGGCAGCTGTATGTAGTCCAGGCACTGTTTGCTTTCAGTGATATCTCAGTGATCATAACCAAGAACAGGTCAGACTTGCCTCCACTGATGTTTACTTGCCTCCATTTCTTCTCGTGCTGGATTTGTTTGGATAATGTAGAGTTTTTCTGTTTATTAATTTTCATATCCTAAGAGTATCTTTTTTCCCCTTGTAAATATTCGTTATGCTGACAAAAGAATCTGATACATTTTAAATAGGGCTTGGCATCTTAATACGCATTAATTAATGCTGACAATTATTTTATCATACGTTCATGTAGTTTTTCATTCATGGTATTTTGAAAGTCTCTTGCTCACTGGCTCTGAATACACAGAGGGCTAGATGTTAATCAGTATTTGGGATGGGTGTCATCACGTCTCACCGAAACTAACAGTGGGGGGAGGTTTAGGGAGAGAGGGTGGATGCAACGTGTGGGATAAGCAGAGATAATCTAAAACAAGACAAGCTAACAAATGCCACAGTGAAGTAGTTAGCTACAGACTGCATTCTGATTAGCTTTGTTGGTCTGAGAAATGTTCTTAGGATCGCAATGAATGACAGCACACATGAGCCTCAACCTGCATCACTGCAAGGGTTTTTTGTGTGTTTGTGATGATATAAACCAGGACTATAATCCCCGATGCAGTGGTCATCCTTCCTTTGCCCGCTCCTGAAAGGCACCTTCTTTCTGTCCAATGAAGCTTTAATGTCTTTAGTCACCCAGGATCTATTGCTGGGGAAACAGTGTACTATCTTGGTTTAGATTACGCTGTCCATGCAGAAGGGGATGCATGGTGGCTCGGTTGTTAGCACCGTTGCCTCACAGCTAGAAGATCCCTGGTTCATGTCCTGGCTATGTGGAGTTTTTATGTTTTCACCGGGTTCTCTGGCTTCCTCTCACCGTCCAAAAACATTGGTTAACTGGTGATTCTAAACTATCCATAGTTGTGAATGTAAATGTGGTTGCTTGTGTGTCTCTATGTGTAGCCCTGCAATAGATTGGCAACCTTCGCACTGAGTTGGGATATGCTCCAGCCCTTCCACGACCCTACAGAAGATTAAGCAACGTGTAGGATGTCTATGCAGAAACATAGTCTGTAATACAGTCCATCTGTTAATCTGTGTCCTCCCTGTATGGGTTACTGAGAACATCCCTGCAGGTTCTCCACAACATCCCTTGACCACATCTGAACAGCTCTCATGATCATTGGTTGCTGCTGTATGGCAAGAATGTTGATGGGCTTGAGATGGACCAGGTTGTGATCTTACCTGCCCAGAGGAGGGAAAGCTATGGAGTTGTATGCTTCCTTAACATTGGCATACAACAGGCCCAGTGTTCTGTTGTAACTGGTACTGCAATGCAAAAAAGTTTTCAGGTTGGCAAAGTTGATGTAACACTGACGTGACTGAAATCCCCAAAAATGGCTATGAAGGTACTGAGGTGAAGTGTCTGTGGTTCTGTGGATCACGGAATCAAGGACTCCAGTAACCCTCAACGTATTGGCAATGTAATGAATGTAAACAACTATCAAACTGGTTTGAAAAAATATTACGGACAGATACTCACCAATAGCCATTTGATGTCCAGACTACATACAAGTTCCCTTACAGGAACGTATCTGGGGTTGCACTGCTTTCCTCTTTTTGCTGCTCTCACTGCAACTTCTGTCCGCCCACACCAAATAGAAGCCTTAAACCCATGATACAGCCTGGTATGTTGTCATGCCCTCACAAAACCCACTGTTGCTCTTCGTGAGTGATGTTAGCTTGTCTCTTATTCTCCAGAGACCTTACATTCCCCGCGTCCTTAGACATCACCTTTTCCCAGACCTACAGCCCAGTATCTCTTTCTCTGCTTGCTGAGGATTTTGTGTCTCAAGAACAGAGCAGCAGCACACTGTCGAAGGCTCATTAGCTGTCCCTGAGTCAAACAACAGGAGGCTTCATCTCCACTGCCGGAATGGGAATTTGATGGGAAAAATGTGACATTAAAAAGTATTTCAAAAGTGGCAGAAATGTGAAACAAAATTATAGGGCCACATTGTTCTACTTAGAACAAATGTAGCCTGTAGCCTGATACTTCGAATGAAGTGCAGAAAATGTGGGGAAAAAAGTAATAAAACACAATCACACAAAGAGAGAGTGAAAGTGAATGAAGTAAACAAAGGAGAAGAAGGAGAAGTAGAACAGATATATAATCCATACAGTGTGGTATATGGCACAGGTTTGCATTCAAGTAACCTGTGGTATTTAGTTTCAGTGTCACTGACTACTAAAGGAGCACTTCTAGAAGCTTGTACTGTAATGTTCACATCTAAGTTAGGTCCAGCTCCCGTTTTAAGGCCTGGTTTGCTTACTTCCTATTTAAGCTTGAAATTTCCTGTTGTGTGTTGTATTCACTCTTGTCTTGTTGTAGGTGTCTTTACATTCTCTGGTCTTGTTTGCTTTCATGCCTGTGTGATCTGCCCTGCCTTAATGTGCTCCACCTGTGTGACTTTCTCCCCTGCCCCATTGTCTATATACTTACCCTATTCCTTACCCTGACTAACCCTGTTTTAACTACTGGGCTCAGTTTTCTGATTTGGATACTTCTGCTTCATTGTTGTGCTTCTTGTACAATTAATCCACAATTTTTTGTGAGCCTCCCGTGGTGTGCATTGTGAGTCCATTCCCTGTTTGTACAGTAATAGCAACATGGACTCAGCTTACTCAGATCAGTAGCGGCAATCCCCTGATATGTAGCTCTCTCCCTCTCTTCACTCAGACGTTAACCCAAATACTTCAGCAGCCAGTGCTTTGGTTGGAATCTGGACTACGTAACTGAGTTCTGAACACTAGCAGCAGGCAACCGCTGGAACCAATCAGTGCTTTCTGATACCTTTCTACAAGGACTTTTAGCTAGTATGAAGGATGAGCTAGCTGACAGATTGAGAGGAAGAGAGCGAGAGACAGAAGGGTGAAAGAAGAGGTTTGGTTTCAAAATTCAGTTTCAATGAATCGTTTTTTGGAAACAGAAATCATAATGAAACCATCACTCTGTCAAAATCAAAAGAAACCACCCCTGTAATGCAACAAAAACATTCAACAACAAGCTGAACAGTGTTACTGTAATCAAAGATTGGGCAACTGTTCTATGAAATGTGTCCAGATGAAGGGTTGTAGAGGGCAGCACCTGGCTTCCTCCCTTCCGTCTCTCCCCCACAGCTGGGGTGATGGACAGAGGGGGGAACCTGCACTTGCTTTTTTCATTCCATAGTCAGAGTACGGTTTTCTGCGAACACTCTCAGAAGTAGTGGCAGAGCTCTACGGACCCCCTCAACAACTCCGTTCTACAGCCTGTGGATGTGATGTTGGTGGTCTGCCTGAAGATGTTGCTGATATCCTCATCAGGTGGTCCAGTGCAACCACCTTACCTGAGACGGACTTGTAGGCTGGCAGACTGCAATGTCTGTGGTCAAATAATGCTGTTGAAAAACAAGGTTTCTTCAAAGAGCCAAATGCCTGGAGCCTCATCAGTGACCTGTGTGGTCTGGAAAAACTGTCAGGCCTGTAGGACAGAGCTGTAGAAGGGGGTCCACTCAGGTAGGTCCACTTCATCTGATTTTAACAGGAAAAGCTTCTTGTCTTTGCTACATGAGGCAATGTTGGACTGGATATCAATCGGTCCCTGTCCCCCTTCAATTCCAGGTAGATAGAGAGCTGCTGCTCAAATCCAGTGCCAGCCAGACCAGAAAAAGTCCAATATGGTCAACTGAATTTCCTCCATCAGGCCTCTTGGTGGTGTCAGAGCAAGGAATCTGTGCCAGAGAGTGAAGTTATTGGTGACCGGGACCTTTTCCCAGTTGGACAACTGGGGCAGCAACCATTTCCATTTAGACAACCAAGCACATGCCTTCTCCTTAACTCCCACCAAGATCTTTTCATGAAAATTCTCAGAACCCAGAAACACTCCCAACACCTTCAGTCCCATCTTTCACTGCTGAAGTCCAACAAACAGCCTTGGCACCACCTGGTCTCACCATTGTCCCACCAGTAGTGCTTCACTTTTCCCCAACTGAACTGTTTTATGGCACTTATCAAAGTTTCTTATCCTGACTAGATCCTTGCTTGTGTTGTATCTACTTTCAGATGTACGCCACTTTGGATTAAAGTGTCTACTAAATGAAATTGTAGAATTGTAGAATCAAGAACCGCTCTCTCCTCCAGTAGTTCCTTGAAGGATGGAAGTCACTGAATGGCATCATGAATCATCTGGGTCAATTGTCATTCTGCCTCCTGGGAGCTTCAGGAAGGTCATCTGCTTCCTTCCTCAACTTGAACTCTCCAGCTTGAGGAAGAAGGAGCTTGGGGCGTCCATGTCTTGGAGGAAGTAAGACCTCACCAGAGCTCCCTTCCCTCTCTCCTGCAGGAAAGAGCTCAGGTCCAGCTTGTTATTCTACAGTGTCTAACCCATGGCAGGATCTGGGTACCTGCACAACCCCTCTTCAGTTTTTCAAATGGAGTGGAGAGAGAGGGAGAGTGACCTTGTTTTACCCATTCTCCACCTCGTCTCCAGAAACTTTCATGTCCTTTGACTTCTTTGCAACAGCCCTTCTCATTAATCTCATCGCTCAACTCTGCTGCACCCTCTTGCCCTTTGCCAACTGTAATCTCATCCTCTTCCTCTGCTTCTCGCTCACAGGTGGTGTTGGTGGAATCTGGTGCCGATGCTAACATCGTTGATGACAGCCATGTGAGAAAGTTTTGCCTAGACTCTGTTCCCCTGACATGGCCCCTGAATGCCATGGCTCTCAACAGCTCCTCTGGCAAGTGACCCACCACACCACCCTGGTAATTCTCACATTCCCCGATAAACACAGAGAGACACAAGACTTCCATAATTGGTTTGCAGGCACTGGAGCAAAGTCTGTTCCTCGTCCTGCTTCACGCTCCCAGAACCCCAACCAGCACACACATCTCTGTCCACCACCTCTCCTGAATCTGAGTTCCCCAATTTCTCTAGTGTGCCCCAGTGCTACTTTGGTCTCAAGGTGGTGTGCAATAAGGCTTGAGCCACCTTTCTACACGTCATTTTGTCACTGTTGAATTTTGCAGACTAAAAGCCATCACCATCAAAAAAGTTTGTACCAAATTAGATCTCAGAAATAATTACTACCTGGGAAAAGAATGGAAGACAGCATTCAACACTGCCAGTTGACATAAGTATTTAGTCATGCCTTTTAGACTCAAAAGCACCGCAGCTGTTTCAGGTCCTGGTCAATGATATATTCAGGAACATGCTACATATCTTTGTACTTGTTTATTTGGTTGACACACTCATTTTTTCTCCTGACCTCAAGTATTACATCTAGCATGTTCATCAGATTCTCCAGTAACTTCTGGCTCACTCGCTCTTTGTGAAAGTGAGGAATTGCGAGTTATACATTTGTACCATCTTGGGGTATGTGGTGTCTGAGGGGAAGGTGAAGTGGCCCATTCCTGTGATTTGCAAAGAAGTTCAGAGATTTCTAGGCTTTACCAATTTCAAATGTCAGTAGCAATTCTGCCAGTCTGCAGTCTCAGCCTTCAAGTCCATGTTCCTGTTGACCCCTCAGGCTGAAAATGCCTTCCAGAAGCTAAAGGAAAGCTTCATCATGTTACTGGTTGACCATTTATTAAAAAAGAGTATACACCCCTGACATGGCTGTAGGCAGTGTCCTCTCCCAGCGAGACCCCCATGATGGGAAACTCCATCCCTGTGCCTTGCGTTGTGCAAACTGTCCTTGACAGAAAGACACTACAAAGTGGGTAACAGAGACCTGGTAGTTCTTAAGGTGGCCTTGGGGGAGTGGCAACGCTGGTTGGAGGGGGCTGAAGAAGCTTTTCTGGTGTGGATTGATCACAAGAACTTGGAGTACCTTTGCATGGCTAAGGGGTTAAACGCCACACAGGCAAGATGGGCTCTGTCCTCAACAGATTTAACTTGAGATTGTGAGTGTCTGGTAGATTGGGAGGGCCCTGATAGACATAGATTATGGCCAAAATACAGACGGAGTCTATTAACAGATTTTGGTACAATGGTCTGGCGTCGAGTAGTGGACTGAGCCTTTCTTTTGTGATAGGTGGTGAATAGTGAACAGGTGAACCACTCCAAATTACAGGTGTCCTCACTCAGCTGATTATCCAATCACCTACGCAAGATAAAGCACATGCACACACACACCACACTCACGCCCACAGAGGGAAAAGGAGGTAGAGGTGCTGGCTAAGCAGAAGAGGTGGAGGACATGACAGGAACATTCTTTACCTGAACTCATCTGAAGTTTTCACCAACTTCATCTTGAGTATCCTGGGACATCAGGTCCAGGCCTGAGGAAGTGCGGATATTGTCACATTCAGCTCTAGCTCTTAGGTGATGTGTTGATTATTTCTTATTTTAGCCACTTCCTGTTGTACTCACCTATGTCCCGTTGCAGGTGTCTGTGCACTCCCTCTCTTTGTCTGCGTTGGGATTACCTACCCCACCTTAATGTGCTCCACCTGCGTGATTGTGTTCCATGTCCCATTGTCGATATTTTTGCCATTTTCCTCACATTTTTTGCAAATTCGTCTTGTGCCGTTGTGCCAGCGTCCCGGACGTTTTCTCTTCGCGATTTTACAAATGTTAACTGTGTGCTTTTGTGACCCAGCCTGTCTTTGACTGTTGGGCTCAGTTTTGTGATTAGCAGAACAGAAATCTAGACAATCCAAAGTTGCTTTTGAATTCCCTATGAGTAAGTCATCTGGGTCTTTGGGAAGCCCCCCCCCCCCAAAAAAAAAAAATGATGTGGATGATTACCTTTTCATGGTCTAAGTAAAACAGACATTTTTTACATGTTACACTTATCACTCTGTGTTTTCCAAGAGCTGGATAAACTACATGCTGACATGCTGAGTTACTGTAATTTCCGGACGATAAGCAGCTGCTTTTTTTCTTACACTTTGAACCCTGTGGCTTGTACAACAGTGCGGCTAATGTATAGATTTTTATGGGCGAGCTCGATGCTGTCAATACATTTAGCCTTGTCACATCAAAATGAAATTACCAAACAGGTCACAGTGTACCAATGAAATGGTTCAAATTAAATCAAACACACTCGCACTAAATTTTTCAAATCAGTCATTTTACGCTTCATACACACACCCTCATCATGGACAACACACGAAAAAATGCTTATGATGCGAGTTTAAGTTAGAGGCAACCGATCTACCTGTCGAAGAAGGAAATGGAGCTGCTGTACGTAAGCTTGGCATCAGTGAATCAATGGTGAGACGTTGGAGTCGGCAGTGTGAACTGACTCAGTGCATTTTACTGTCCTGTTACTGCCGCATTACAGGCACTGTTAGGGGGGAAAAAAGCATTTGTTTAATTAAAAGTTAAAAAAAAATATATTTCTATGTAAATATCTCATGTTACATGGACACCTGCGGCTTATAGTCAGGTGCTGCTTTTATATGTACAAAACTTTTTTCTTTTTAAATTTAGTGGGTGCGCCTTATATTCAGGTGGGCTCAATAGTCCAGAAATTATGGTATAATATCTCACTTTACCTTGAAGTAATTACCTTTGATTACTCTATCCAGCAATGGAGACTTTAGTGCTCCACCATATTGGATAGACAATAAAAACATTTCAAAAAAGTTTTTAATATTCAATATGTGACAAATTAGTCAGTACCTGAAAGAAACAGTCAATACAACAGATATAACCAATCAAAGGAGTAGGGCTGTCAGCCACTGTCCCTGCCTCTAAGTATCAAAAATCAACTTGACACACAAGTGTGAGGGGAGGGACGAGCTAAGATGGTTTTTCTGGTTGAGAATACTGCCAAATATGCTTCCATGGCATGTTTCAAGCTCATTAAATGCCATACTTATCCAATTTAGAAAGTAGTGCAACCTCAATTTAGGCCCTAATCTCCGTATTGGGAAGATCTGAGTTGACAATCAAATATGTGTCCTTGTGTGTCTGCAGGATATCCTGGAATAGTGGAGGCCTTCACATTATTCAACCCAGAATATCTGACAGAGGCCAGTACAAGTGCACAGCTGTCAACACACATGGCTCAGACTCAGAGATATCTCAAATACTGCTCCCAGGTGCGTCTTTTCTGTAATCTGTCATTATTTTTTTTTATTAAGTTAAATATAAATGTTGCTGTCATGTTTATTTGTATTCCTGTATAGACTACTTTTGGTGCTACTACTTCGATGCCCAGTAAGGCTCATGTTGATACTAGTTTGACAAAAACTGTGACTGCTGAAAAACAGGGACTTCTTAGAGATTTTTGTCAGCTAGTACAACAAACTGCCAAACTTTTGCAGTCTGATGTCCAACTAGCAATGAAAAAAACACAAAAGTAGTAGAGAAAACTGAGGTCTTGCATCAGGAAATGAATGCTCACACAGCTTTCCAGCTAGCTATGAGGTGACTTTCTGTGGAGTTGTTTCTTCACTGTCATGCGCTCCACCGCCAGCTCTGCTTAGTGGCAGCTTTCCCCTTTCTTTCCTTTTCCCCTCATATGTGGGGAAAGTGCACTGCACTTCAAACAGTTCAGTTGTATTAGTATGGCATCAATTTACAACATGTGAATGTCACATCTCACAGCACTTAGTAAGGTAAGGTTCAGACATTATGAATTATAAACAGAACAGAAAACCCAGCACATCAAAGTTGCTTTTGGGTTTCTTATGAACAACAGTGGAAAGGAACAAAAAAAAACCCCAAGAATAGGGAAAGGGGAGAAAGCCTCCAATAGAACCAGGCTCAGGAAAGGCGGCCTTATGCCTTAGCTGGTTGGATGAGAGGGTGGTGAGACCAGTGGCTCCAGATCCAGAGTCATCCATGGAGAGAACAAATACAGGATCTCTGAAATGTAATGGTGGTATGTAACATTATAGAGAGTGAGAGGAGAGGAGCCCAGTGCATCATGGGAATCCCCCATCGGTCTAAACCTATAGCAGCATAACTACGAGATGGCTCAGGTGATCCTGAGCAGTCCTTATAAACGTTATCAAAGAGGAAAGTTTTAAGCCTAATCTTTATAGAGAGAGTATCTGCTTGCTGAACCCAAACTGGGGGTTGATTCCACAACAGAGGATCTGATAACTGAAGGCTCTGCCTCCCATTCTACTGGAAACCACAAAGAAACCTGCAGTCTGAGAGCAAAGTGCTGTGTAAGAGTGATATGGTACAATAAGGTCTTTAAGATACAATGGAGCTTGGTCATTAAGTGTTTTTTGTGTGAGAAGCAGGATTTTAAATTCTATCCTGGATTTTACATAGAGCCAGTGAAGAGAGGCTAATATGGGAGACATGGGATCTCTGTTACTGGTTCCTGTCAGAACTTTGGCTGCAGCATTTTGTATCAGCTGGAGGTTTTCTACGAGAGTTATTGGGACACCCTGATAATGAGGAATTACAATAGTCCACCCTAGAAGTTATATGCATGGACTAGTTTTTTTTAGCAGATACACTGATATTGCTGATTTTTATGATATTATGCGAATCAAACAAGGTTGTCCTACAACCTTGTTCTATATGTACAGTTGTGCTCATAAGTTTACATACCCTGGCAGAATTTTTTATTGGAAATTATGCATTTTAATGTCTCATACTCTGAAATGAAATAATAGAACAAATAAACAAATGAAGTTCAAACAAACTCCATTTAGAAACCAACATGTTTTCTAAACCTTTCATTCATCAAAGTAGCCACCTTTGGCAGATGTAACTGCTGAACACAGTCGTGGCCGAAAATTTCAAGTCAATTTTGGCTGCAATAATAGGGTACCCCTACCTACTTCAAATGGCCATAACTTTGAAACTAATGACAATAAACCATTCAAATTTTGGATTTTCCCATCATATATAATGTACTAAATGTATGTAAAAACTTAGCAAAATCTGAGAGGGTCAGGTGGGAAGTTTTCTTAAAATTGATTTCATATGGAATGACCCCTGAGTCAAGTGAAGTTTTTGAATAAAGTTTTAATTACAACCTTAACCTCCTGGTGCATGTAGCCTGTTAATAAAATCAGACTGAGAAGATCTAATATGGAAGTTTAAGTTAATGAAAAAGCATTCTTGTTGTCAAGTAGTGTACTTGGGATGCAGTCTAACAGACTTTTTGATGATTTAGAGATCTAAAAGAGAGAAGTTGTCCAAACATAAAGCAAGACCCATAGATACTTCCAAAGCCACTGTATTAGAAAGCCATACATGTGCAGTTGTGATGGTTTGTTTTCTCTAATAGTTAGAATTTTATATGTAATAAAGCTCATGAACTGCTCACTGTGTGTTGAAGAAACACAAGGTTCAACAGAAGCGCAGGGTCAGCTGCGGTATAGCGCCCCTGGAGCAGGAAGGGTTAAGGGCCTTGCTCAAGGGCCCAACAGTGGCCACATTGGGGTTTGAACCTCTGACCTTCTGATTAGTAGTCCAGAGACTTAACTGTTGCACCACCACTGCCCATTTTTATTAGGCCATTTTCCCTGACTGGCCCAGATTCTTCTAAATTAGCAATCAGTCAGTCAGACTTTATTTACATATCGCATTTCATACAAATGAAATGTAACACAAAGTGCTTTACATATGAAAAGAGAAGAAAACAGTAAGACAATACAAAGTGAAGTGCAGCTTTGTGTTAGCATAGCTATGGAAGCCGATGCTCTTTCCAAGTGGCAGCATGTCCAGTTTTTAAAAAAAGGGTAGGTCTTAAGATAGAACCCCCAAGGAACACTGTAGATTAAAACCAAAATTTAGCTTAAAACCACTTTCAATTGTGAACATTGAATTGTACACAGAACCTCCTCTAATTTATTGAATTCTTTTTCCAAGGGTCAACACTGTCAGATGGCTTTCCACTGTAGGTGGTGCTAGTGTTTACAGGAATGGCCCTACGATCAACCTTTTCAGCCTTTCTGTTTCTAATGTACTCTAGACTCCAACAGCAAGAAGTGCACCAACTATAATGACAAACAGTTGTTACTGGATGTATTTTTCAGTTCTATGAGTACATAGGAAATAGTACAACTATATTGTCCTGTATAATACACTTGATTTTGTTGATGTTTGTGTGAGAGGAGAAAGCTGCTACTTAACGAGGACATCTAGAGGGCAGAAAATGTCACTTCTGTCCTCTCTAAGTTTAACCAGTCAGTGTGGTCATTGAGTTTAGCCAACTGGAATCGAGACAGACGTAGCTCACATAAATTAGAAAAAAAAGCATGTTTTATCTTTATTATGAACTGGAGTGGACTGCATTTGCTGTATAGTTGGTTCTTAACTGTTAAAACTGTTTGTTTTACTGAGAAAAGCTAGTTGAGTTTAGTATGGAATTAGATGCAATGCTGAGGCTGTTATTGTCAGTACAGGATCTACATGAAAACTGAAGTGGCCTACTATAATGACTTTATTTGTAAAAATCCCTAAATCGGCTACAAAATCCGAGAATTCAGACTTTAAAACTCAGATTAAAGGCAGGTGGATGATATATAATAACAAGCGGGGTGTTTTTATGTTGTTTTTCAGATTGGGTGTGAGAGTGAGGCATGAAACACTGATACACCTTCTCTGTATGTGAACCTTCAGAGCCACCAGTCATCACAGAGTCACCGAAGAATGTGTCAGACCATAGAGTAGTGTCTGGTCGCAGCTTGAGGGCCACGGTTGGGGGACGAGTCAGCGTTCGGCCAGGCATCAACCTCACTCTTGACTGTCCTGTCACTGGTAAGTCATGGCTGTATGCCTTAAATGCAGAGCTTACTGAAATAAATTGATCAAAAAACATTTTATCATGGAATGGACTGCATTTACATTGGGCTTTTATTCAAAGTACATTGCTCACAGTAATGTACCGTAATTGAAAGAGGTCCACTGCATCTCAAACAGCATTTTACCCATAGACCACTCTGATGAAAGCATTATCAGTAAAAACAGTGTTAGTTGGAGGATTGGCGGAGGGGAATAGTGTTGCAATAGTCGATGCGGTTGGAACACGAACTTGAGTGCTGTTGACAGACATAGGGAGACACAGCAAAGGCAAAACAAAAACCTTTCATAGGTGAAAATAGGCAGCAGGATAGATATATTTGATATGGAGGCGAAAGGGAAATGTTGGTGTCATATGGTGCAGGATGATACCAAGACCTTTGATTTGGGGGGAAATGTGGACCCAACATTCTTCAGTGAATAATGTGAAGGGCTGATTTTTTTTTTTTTTTTTTTTTTTAAGTGTGGTCTTTGAGCCTATGAGAAGAACCTGTGTGACTCTTGTAACTAACAGATCTTAGGCTACAGCAAAGGAGGAGATGCACAGAGTGGTTTTACTGCAACAAAAGGCGATTTATTAAGAAAAAATAGGACAATGAGGTGTGACAGTAAGCATCAGTGGTGTGTGAGCGCGTATGGTGGCAGTGGTCAATGTAAAACAAACCCAAGTATGACAAAGAAGAGCATGGGTGGCTGGGTGTCAGAGAGAAGAAGGAGAGCTCTGGCTCACCAGGCTGGCTTATATTATCAGGTGCACTGGCCAGGTGTATCGGGTTAGGTGATTGTAGGCTCCACCCAGCCAGATACCTGCAAAAGAGAGAGAACCAAGGCTCTGTGGTAAAACTGTACACACTAACAGCTGCTTCACTCATCTCACCCAATCACAGACTGATGAAAGCATCTGCTCAAGCAGGCAATTTTGAGCTGGTTACATAAGGTTACTGAACACGGAGCCAATGTGACATCAGCTTTTTCACGGGTGTGTAAGTAAGCAGGCTGTATGGGAAGAGCGAGTGGTTGAAAGTTAAATTTTCTCTGAATATTAAAAGTAAAGTTGGTAAGAGCAAGTGGCATTCTGACATATGCAGGTTAAAAGAGTAGTGCAAGAGCCTGTCTCATAGTGCCAACTCAGTATTGGGAAGACAGATGCTTGATCTAGTATAAAGACAGACGTACAATGGGACCCACATTTCATCAGTAGGCTGCTTCACTCATCTCAAACTCAGAAGTGTTGAGTGACTAAATACTGAGCTTAGGCCAAGTCTGTGTGGCTTCACAGACAGACTGTTTCTGTAGCCTCGCTAGAAAGCTGGATCCTAACCATCTACACCTGTATTTTAAGATGAAGATTGAAATGATTGCGAATATTTTCCCAAAAGTTGCCAATTTGAGATTTTGTGATCTCAAATCCTAGAAGGAGCAGTGTGTAAGACAGATCCACCAAAGTAAAATGCATTCAGGTGTTTTTGGTGTCTCAAAGTTCATATCTTTTTCACAAATTTTTCCTTCGGATTTAAATATTTTTAAATCAGTTACAAAGTGTTCACTACTGGCAGTAAAAGCCATTACTATAATATCAGACTGAGGTCATAGACACAAAAGTAATCAGTGGGGCAAATAGTAAAGATGTAGGGCAGGCAAAAAATAAAAAACAAAAATGGGGGGGGCAACTCAAAACATAGTCACAATTTACTTGGAACAAGGCTGAAGCTAAGGTACAGGAAACAGTCAAAATGACACATAGGAGAAAATAAACTATATCTACGAAAACATGAGGAAAAACAGGAAATTTCTAGAAAGCGTGACTGCAGCATGGACAAAGACAGTCCGTAAACTGACAAAGAAAAATTCTGGACTATATATAAAAGGAACTAGGTGGCAAGACGCTAGCTTGGAAAATCCAAACTGAATCTCCATGTTAGGAGATACAGGAGAGTCAGTTTGGTATTGTGCGAATTGAATCGCGTTTCCCTCCCGGTCCAGTTTGGTACGACCAATCATAGCACGGGAGGCGGGAGTTAATGCTGCATCATCTTCAGCGCCTGGATTACCCATAAAGATGATGCCGGAGGAGGAGGAGGAGGGGGGCCAAAGCGAATCTTTTTGTGGTCTCTTGGCGTTTTGGATGGCGTTAGTCGTTGCCTCTTTTCATTTGACGTTTCCGACGATGAGGAGGCAGTGGATGGCTCATTACTTTCGCCTTCTTGCCATTGTTTGTACAGAGGAAAATCCCGTTCCAAACGTGTGAGCAAATTTAAGCAACTTTTACACATACGCACCGACTTGGTTTGGCTCCGATTTAAAGTTATTCCTAACACCGCTAATCGTTCGGAAGGAGTCTTTTGTTGCATAGCCTTTTCAAAAATAAGTGTTGTGCTTGAGAGTACCCCATGTATTCGCAGATTTTTGTGACAAAAACGGCAGTAATCATTCACCGCGACGCTTTCTCGGCTGCATGCCATTGTTGTTTGGACTACATGGACTTCAAGGTCGATTTGTTTGTGCGTCACATCCGTGTTACTCTGATTGGTTCTTTCTCGTTCAAGCTGCATTCGTTAGCCCCTCCTTTTTGAAATCGTCTCCTATCATCACAATGCCAGACTACCTTTATTTGTATTTATATTAATACATAAATAAAGTCAGTCTGGATTTTCCAGGCAAGCAAGACGCCAGTGGAACCTATAAGGGTAGTAGAGGTATGCACAAAATTGGGAATAATACAAAGAAAGCAAGAAAAAGCAACAGGGATTCACAAGGTAAGTAACCTTGAAATAAAAGAGACAAGAGCTACCCATTGTAGCTTCAAATATTAATGTAGTGTTTTGTCTAAACACATATTCCCTACATGGCTACTAGAACTCAGCTGTACACAAAACCATTTCAACACATGTAGTAGTGTGAAGTGTACAGAAAAGCCTTACCTCAGCAGACAGAATATAAAAGGGTGTCATATTGCATATTGTCTCAAATAGTACAATAAATAAATATCTGTGGAGAGCTGTAGTTTTAAATAACAAATAAATAAGCCTATAGTATGTAATCTGTCCACTCATATAGAATAACAAGAGAAAGATTCCCACAACAGTGAAAGTTGTGTGTTTCTGGTACCAGTTGTCACGCAGCATACCAGCTGTTATTAGCGCTAGCTGTCAAATTCAGTAAAGTATTGTAGACTGGTCATTCTATCTCAGGTAGTTTCATATTTTCTTATTGTATTTGTCTCAGTTGTTCATATACATATTGAGAACTGTTTAGAGAATTGGCTGGAAAGGCAGCTGTATGTAGTCTAGACGTTGTTTGCTTTCAGGAGTGTCTCGGTGATCATCAGCAGGTCAGATTTACCTTCACTGATGTTTACTCGCCTCCATTTGTTCTCATGCTGGATTTGTTTGGGTAATGTAGAGTATTTCTATTTATTCCATTGCCTGCCCTCCTTTTGTCAGTCATTTATTTATTTTTGTCTTGTTAATAATTCTAATGCTGTCCAAATATTTTGATACACCAGTGAGTACATCACTGTGCATTCTCACTAGAATGCCAAATGATTAAAAATTGTCACCTCTTTCAGTAGTAACTGCATTATTTTAAATCCAGTTACTTTCGAAGGACTTCAGGTCAGAACATATACAGAAAATGTATTGCATTCAGATGGGGTCCAGCATATTTGGCATGAGCCTGACCAGTACGACCATAGTTAATGCAAAGTCTTGACACTGAAGAGTGGAGGTGGGACTATGAAGATATTGGGCTGTATGAGTGCAACAGGTGTTGGAAAAATGACAGTTACAGGATAGATGCCAAAAATATCTCCTAAGAATGGTAGAACATCTGTCCAAAAATGAAAACACTGGTATCCTCGATGGTGTAGAGGATTGATACTGTCAACAAAAAATAAATTTGACATATATAGCATGAAAAAAGGATGTGAATGTTTATACCAACTGTTGTTGCATTGAGTTGCTTGAACAAAGAAATAATGCATTTATTGTAAGATGATACAATTTGAAGAGTAACATTTAAGTGATAATGCACAAGGGTGTATTCATTTCTGTTGCATATTATATGTTGTGAGTTAGCATTTTCCAGATACACTGTAGCACCTAGACTTTTGTCTGTATGTTCTTATACTTTTAGTTATTATAAAAACACTTTTTGAAAGGTTTTATAGAATGTCACAACTTAAATTATCATATCAAAACGCTGCTTGTTTTTTCTGTTGTGGTTTATTTCTGTATCAGTAAACCATTTTCTTAGCTATACAGACTTGTAACTTTTACCAAGATTTCTTATCGGCCCATCTGTTCATTTATCAGGTGTTCCTCAACCCTCAGTGGTGTGGTACTGGAAGAATAGACCACTGGATGCCAGTGCTGTTTCCCTGCCATCTGGCTCACTGTGGCTCAGAAATGTGTCTCTGCATAACCAAGGCGCCTACTCCTGCATTGCCGCTAACACAGTAGGGAAGGCCACTGCCTCTATTGTTCTGCAGGTCTACAGTGAGTTCATACAAGCTGCTTATAATTTCTCATCACATCCCACTTGTATCCACACACACGGTCATGTGTCGCGATCTTCAGCTGGAGGAGCATTTTGGGTGTGTACCTTTTTGTGTTAAATGTGTATGTGCATACAGGCCAAGATCCAGCTGGAGGAAGCAGTTTTCTTCAAGTCTCACAAGAGCCGGACAAGAGACGGATCCTCATGGCATCACGCCATGGAACGAGAGTTTCCATCAGACCTGGAGACTTTCTGCGTATAGGTAGACATACATACACAGCCTCCATCCTCATGCTCACACAGCAGCAGACAGAAATTTCAGAACCCTTTGCCTATAAAAACAAGCCTAGCCGCGCTAGACAACCCACTGCAACGAATTTAATTCTCTGCCAGGGTGGGTCTAGTTACCCTCCATAAGGCTCGAGGTTGGATGCTCCTAAAACTGGCCAGATGAATCACCATGAAGTGTAGAGTCAGAAGGCGGGCGTAACTAAGTGACGAGAGAGGCGCGACGATTCTGACAGAAACAACTGGAAACAACTAGCCGAGCCGCGCTAGACAACCCACGGCAACGAATTTAATTCTCTGCCAGGGTCGACAACAAAAATGACAACAGTCGTTGAGCTCCATTAGCACCGACTCTGAATAATCTTTCTGTTAACATGTCTGTAATATACTTGAGCTTCACCCATTGACTGTATAAATAAGGCTTCACCGAACTACCACATCCTCTGATTTCCAGTGCTCTAGGAGCCTATTCGTTGCGCTGATTGGTTGTATACCTACCCAATTGCTGCAGAGTGATTTGATAGACAACCTTTTAGCCCCACTCCCTCCCTGTCGAGCGTGCCTAGACCCTTGCGTCTTCAGAGCATGGGTCTAGCGCGGCTAGGCTATATAAAAACATGATTCACCTGCAAAGACCACCACATGGAAATGGCAACAATATTTTAGACTTGTAGTGAACATATTATTGAAAAATAAATGTAATTAATTAACTGAAAATAGAGATATTGTTTTTAATTTACTGAGATTTAACACAGTCAGCAACAAATTAATTAATTTTTAATCTTGTTATATCACTTAATCCAATAAAGCACCTTCCTTTTCTTTTTGTTTAACAGTAGATGAGCTTGTGTGGTACATTTTCTTATCACTGAGCTGCTCTCACATTAAAAGAGAACTCTACCAACATTGTGCTTGTACAGCACAGTTGGACTTTCCTAACACACCCATTAGTAATGCATTAATGTGCAAAGCTACATGGAATCCCTGTTTAGCATTTTCTGCTGTTCATTAAAATGTTAAATATGTATATTAAGTTGGCTTGTGTCTTTAAAAGGGTGTCCAGTAGTTCCTGACCACAAATCGCCTGTGCACTGGAACTACAACAACCAGACACTGAGGGAGGTGTCCGGTCTAGCCCATGCCCAAGATCCCGTTCCAGGTCAGAGTCTGCAGTATAGGATGCTGGTGGGAGGTCGAGTCCTTGAGGTCAGCACGCTCCAGGTCAAGTTCTCAGGCCGGTATGGGTGCCAGACCTCCATCAACAGCACCAGGCAAACGCTGTCTGCCTGGATAGATGTTCACGCTGAAGGTGAGCTTTATATACATCTACATATATATATAAACACATACATCGACGTGTTTCTCTCTCCCCTTGAGAAGACTAAGAATGCTTTCTTATTTGTAATAAGACAATAAACACAAGTTCTTTTTCCACTGTAAATAGCTTGTGAGTTTAAACTTACTGGTATTTCTTCCATACCACTGCAAAGTCTAAGTCCTACTTTCCTTAGACACAACAGCCTCCTGGGGATGAGATGTATTCACCTTATTCAGGAAGTGAGGCAGGGCGGCGCCATTTTTGAGATTGACTTCCGGTTGACCGTCTTCGCACTACAACAACATCGAGTCCTCTCGCTACTGTAGCTACTTTTAACTGTTCTTTTAAGCGATTTTAACATGTTTGGCATCAATTGCGCTGTCTGTGGGTGCCACAACAACTGGGGAAAGATGAAGCTTTCTCTCTCTCAGAATTGTTTAGAGCACGGAAAGGTTAGATCTGAATGCTGCGGACCAGCTCATGGCTATGTAAACACATAGCTTGAATCGGTCAATGTCAGCGCAGCTACAGCGATTCTACCAAAGTTCAGTTTCCACTAAAGACCGAGCTATGCCATCAGTGAGGTAAAAAGATACTCTCTGCTATTTTGAAACGTTGTTATGACTGCGGTTTGGTCAGAATCAGTTTTTTGTTGCTCCAGGGAATTAGCATTAGCTTGTGACAGGGCTAATAACACAGTAAACTGCAGGAGCTGTTTCAGAAATGACAATAACAACCTCCGTTTGCACAACCACATCATATATACATGAATCAAATAAAGTTTTATTCAAATCAACATAACTTTCATAATATCGCAGCAGCATGACTGCAGGACCGTCCCAACCCAGCGATACAGGAGCATCCTGTGGTCTCCACCACTCCATCAGCTGTCACCAACACCCACGCCATGTGTGTGGAGGTACTAGCCTGACTCGGGCTGACATTAGCTTTAAGAAACGTATATTCCCGTTCTTGATGTAACAGAACAGCGCCGACTTTACCACTGTGCAAATATTGATAGGCTTCAGTGCTCTTATAATTCCTCATAGCTGAGCGTTCAACGCCAAGAGACAACACGAAATAGTTAAAAATATCACCATACATGACTTGTGGCCACTTTTTCATGTCATCCTCCCACTCTGTAATAAGTCGCGGATGCGGCAGACTTGATCCATTTCTGTTTTTAAAGAGGTTTCCGTTTCTTCCCACATCACTCTCTCAGTTGTAAACACCGGCATGATCGAGTTACCGGAAGTGCTACTCAAAACAGGAAGTCCCGCCCGTTGGAAAATGGGCGGAGCTGAATAAGGTGAATAGAGGGACCTATAACCCAGGTTCCGTTAAATAAGTTGACCTCTTAAGGCTGAAACTCCATGCCTTCAAAGACCTGAGATCTTTTTTTTTCACTCGTAACAGAAACATCTCTTCAACTCTAACTCTGAACACGAGAATTTTACTTCTTTGAAAAAGACAAAGCATATAACAAATTTTGAATCTAAGATTACCATATGATTACCATATGAATAAATTATACTCTGAGCTTGCAGTTGATTTAACAGAAGCATGAAACACAGAGATTTACTAGGATACATACACAACACATTGATTATGCTGTTTCTGGACAATATGCTGTGCAGCACCACTGGTTCTGGAGTCTAGACAAAAATGCTCCCCTGGTAGAGAAGAGGTGACATCATAAACTCACTGCTCCACTGTGACATGTTTAATTCACACTTTAAACACAGTGGAGCCCTTTGGTGTAAATGAAAAATGGAATTGGTTGTTGTTCCTCCAAGCAGTCACATGTATCAGATATTTAATTTGTACATTTACCCTTACAACTTTAGGAGGGCTTTGTTTTGTCTCTGACAGTACCTTCATCCTTTCACATAAGCGATTGATTTGTCATGTCACCTTTAAGAGATGTTTTTTGTGGTACTTTTTGTACTTTTATTTCTGTATTTTTAACAGAGCTCCGTATTCTTTTGTTTCTGACATGGGCTGGGGTGTCTCACTTGGACAGCGACTGTGTAAACTAACTATCTCAATGGGATTTTGTCATCCACCACCTGGATTAGCCAGAATGTATCGGCTTGTCTTTTTGTCCACTTTGATGAAGACACAGTGCTGTTGAAATGTTAGTCTGTTCATGCAGATAAATGCTTTGAATTCAGTGATGTGACCCACGTACCTTTTGTACACTGATGATTTGCTGTCCAGAGAAGAATTGTCCTTGAAAATGCAGAGAAGCATGTTTTGTTTTTTTTTTATTATTGAATTATCATCTGTTTGCAATGTTTGAGAGCAAAATGTAAAATTTTCTCTTACGCAGTGAATTCTGGACTCAACAAGAGTTTTTGATTTTTTTTTCAAGTGAGACAAATTTGTGGCAGTGAACCTGAATAGAGGTGATGATGGGAAGGTGTACTTTTCATACAAAGAAGCCCTGCATTGTTTATCAGTTGATTCAAAAATGTATAAATCACAAAATTAAATTGTCAAACTCAGACACTTTCTAAAATATGGGCTGAGTATGAGTGCATTTGGCAGTGGCTGGATACATGAAGTGTCTTCATCGGTATGCTGTAGTAAAACCTCAGAGTAGTTCAGAATGTCATTGTTTTCCATTTTTATACATTATGTAGTGCCTCCACCAGCTGTCTCTGCTTTGCCTTATGGAAATTTCCGACCTCTAAAGTGGACCTTTGAAATTAAAAATTAAAAATCTGCAATAGAACAGTCATGTGTAAGAAATCCTTAAAGCTGCTTGCAGATTTTTTTTGTTGGCTGTTTCCATGATCTTATGGATTTGGATGTTATTTACATTTGGGTCCACAGAATTTGCCTGGCATTTTGGAGGCTGGACCACTTGCAGTGCTTCCTGTGGGAACAGAGGGACTAGGCTGCGGAGGATTCGCTGTGTCACTCTGGATGGAAAGGATGTTCAGCACGCCATGTGTCAGCACATACCCAAACCCATCACCTCCCCAGTCCCCTGCAACAGACAGGACTGTCCTCCCAGGTACACCAGATTTAGTCATCAGGTTTACACATTTTTGAAGGCAGATCATCCAGTTTAGTCTCATGCAGTAGTAGCAACTGGTGCAGGGAGTATGTGAGAGTAAGAAACGTAAGAAATATAAGGTTAAACAGAGACGATCGTTCTCCATGTTGTCAACACATACTGCTCAGACTAATTCACTGAAGTAATCACAATTAATCATTTCTAAGGCTTGTAAGTATTTAACACTCAGACATCTCCAGAATTGCTATGTGAAGTTTCACATTGTTCTTCACTCTGGTCAACAGTTGTATTAGTTATGGCAGCATTGCATTCAACAAGGCAATTAATGACATCTCTGAATTCTGATCACAACATCAGAAATAGGAACAGATTTTATACAAACATCAAAGTAAGTCGCTGATTACCCCACCTGACTGTTGCAAGCATAGTTTAGAGACTTCCTGGTTCAGCTCTGACCTACTATATAATGTGCTTTTGCAAAAGCTCTTTTTGTTGATTTCAATTCAACGTTTTTCTATTAATTTTATTTATATAGCGCTAATTCACAACAAACACTACCGTTCAAAAATTTGGCATCACTTAGAAATCTCCTTGTTTTTGAAAGAAAAGCATTTTTTTCAATAAAGATAGCATTAAATTAATCAGAAATACAGTCTAGACAATGTCAATGTGGTAAATGACTATTCTAGCTGGAAATGGCTGATTTTTAATGGAATATCTCCATAGGGGCACAGAGGAACATTTCCAGCAACCATCACTCCTGTGTTCTAATGCTACATTGTGTTAGCTAATGCTGTTGAAAGGCTAACTGATGATTAGAAAACCCTTGTGTGTTTTGTGTGAGTTTTCATGGAAAACATCAAATTGTCTGGGTGGCCACAAACTTTTGAACGGTAGTGTAGGTCATCTCATAGCACCTAACATAGTTAGACCTTACAAATTTTAAACAGAGGACCCAAATATCCAACGTTCCTTTTGGATTCTCGTTGAGCTAGCAGTCAGTGACAGTTGGAAGTGGCAGTAAAAACCCTTTGATTTGTTTTGAAAGATCATTATTGACTTAAGAGTCTTGAGTTTTACCTCAAAGGGAATTGATCTGGCAACGCTGGTATTGGCAGCATGTCTGATCATCTGACTGCTCATGTCTCCTGCTACCTCTGGGTTCCAAGGTTTCAGCTGTTATTTCAGCAACAACAATAAAGGATAGTACTGAGGAGTGGTGGTCTAAAATTAAAGGCAGATTGTTAAGAAAAAAATATATTCTTATCAATAATGCATTGACTTTGTTGAATGTATGAAGCTCTGTGTTTCTAGTTACTTATATATAAGAGGACATATAATTTTGGGGTTAGTGTGGTAGTATTTCTATAGACAGGACACTTAGTTAGATTTAACCATTTATTTCAGAATGACCTGCATTTGTGTTTGGCTCTGACTCTGCTGGAGTGATGCTCTGAACCAATCTGAGCAAGCATGACACTGACAGTCCCTGAGATCACAAAGCCCCAGCAGAGCCTGAGATTCACATTTAAATGAATAGAGTGTGAACACGGAAACAAGGAGACCAACTTAAATGGTCGTTATATAAAATCCAGTTTACATAGCTTCAGTGTACAATTATGAACAATCTGTCTTCTACAGTCCCAGAAAATATGAGAAAAATCCATCCATCCTCTATACACCGCTTTATCCTCACTAGGGTCCTGGGGGGTGCTGGAGCCTATCCCAGCTGACTCGGGTGAAGGCAGGGGACACCCTGGACAGGTCACCAGTCTGTCACAGGGCTACATATACAGACAAACAATCACACTCACATTCACACTTACAGGTGATTTAGAGTAATCAATTAACCTCAGCATATTTTTTGGACTGTGGGAGGAAGCCGGAACGCCCAGAGAAAACCCACACATGCACAGGGAGAACATGCAAACTCCATGCATCCTGGGAAAGCAAGGACGCAAACCAGGGATCTTCTTGCTGCAAGGCGAAAGTGCTAACCACTACACCCACTGTACAGCCCCTGAGAAACATCCATTCCCTTAAATCTTTCTTCCTCTACACACTAGAAAATGTGTCTCTGAATGAGCAGCTCAGATTTGCAGCTTGTTGAGATGATTTGACAAGATGTGTGCTGCTTCCAGCTGGCTCCTCATCCTCTTCCACCGCCTGAACGGAGTAGATGCAGAGGTGTGCTGCAGCCCTCTTTGTAAAATTGTCAGAGTTATGAAACTGAACTTTTAAAAAAGAGGATGGGAGATTTGCAGATCTTTAGTGACGGGTGTAGCAGTGATGTGGTGAGCGTGGAGCATGCCGAATCAATGAATACTGACAGTTATAAAGATCACTAAGTGGGAGTCCTGACTTAAGTAGAAAACGATTGGACAGAAAAGGGCCTTGTGTGAACTTGACTACAACCTATTTTAAAACGGAAAGGTGCAGATAAACAGAATGTGAACTGTGGCTGTTCAGTAGTATCTGTGATGCCCATCAGCATGTACTTACACAGTATTGTAATAATTACTATATTGTTACATTGCAATTTTTACCTGTTCTTCTGTGCAAAACCATTCAAGCGCTGTCAGGTTGCATGGGGATCATGAGTGAACAGCCCTTTTTAAGTCCAGCCACAAATTCTCTGTTAGACTGACTTCAGGGCTCTGCGCCACTTCAGCACATTTACCTTGTTGTCTTTATAGCATGTCTTTGCAGTTTTTGCTGAATGCTTCTGAATGCTGTCTCGCTGGAAAACAAATGGTCTCCTGAATAGCGCTTCTCTTGCAAACTACATCAGTTTGTCCTCCAGGATTTCTCAATGCCTTCTGAAATACCCACCTGTCAAGTGTCTTTGTGACATCTTGCACAGTTGGAATTCATATTAAAAAATGATAGAATGACATGCAGACAGACACATACGCACCTGCCAAAGATTAACACAAACTCACACGATAAAAACAATACCAGCTACACTATCACAGCTTTGAAATGTATCTCCTTCTGACGAATAGGGCAGATTAGTGGTTCCAATGGGCAATTAATATTTTATGGATGGAACATACAGCAAGCAAAGTTAAGTAATCAAACGGAATGTATTGCACTGACTGACATTTTGCTTTCCTTCAGCAAGTTTACATACCCAGGGTGCAGCTGATTCTTTCATACACCGACTTTGATGAGAGAGAAACAAAGCCAGGCTGCTAATAAATTCATGAAGAGTACTCTGATCGTAGCAGAAGTGTAACCCTCAGCAGAATCTCCTCACCCTGCGTCCCCTGCTGTTTTTAGCTCTGCCAGCATGCCTTTAACCAGCCGCCCAGTCCAACTCCACTGCCACACACTGAGTCAGTTTTACTCACTAATATGCCACAAGTGACCCATTGTTTGCTCAAAATAAGCCAAAACAGGGTTGCAGCAGGCTGAAATAACAACTAATTATCTCTTATTATCTCTCTCCAGTCAGCGGACACCGTGAAAATTCCCCCGAAGGATCGCCACCTTGTCGCGGTCGGTGGGCTTGTGTGCCTCAGAGACCCCTAGAGCTATACCGGCGGGAGCTTCGTCTCCTGGTAGGGTCACCCAAGCCGGGCAGGTCGAAGGATAGAGGTCAGACGAAGCGCGATCCACCGGTCCTCCAGGTTGGGGGTTGGGCACAGGGTTAACAACCCTGTCCCGTAAAAAATGCAATGTTATGGAAACAGCAACAGAGAACACTTCTACATTGGCGTGTGAGGGGCCTTCTGAGTCTCTTGAGACTTGTATGAGTGCTGGTGGCCAAAGCCGAAAGGACGCTACCAGCAGGATAAGGGAGGACCTAAACACCACCAAGATTAAGATCAGACTAGGACACTGGAATGTAAGAACAATGTATGAAACGGGCAAACTGACACAGGTAACATCAGAGATGAACCGTTTCAACCTCCATGTCCTAGGAGTGAGTGAGAGCAGATGGACTGGATCTGGGAAGTTGAAAACAACCACCGGAGAAACCGTCCTCTACTCTGGTAGAAATGATGACCTACACCACGAGGGAGTTGCCATCATTCTCAGGAAAGGTGTAGAGCGAAGCTTGATGGAATGGAAGCCAGTAAACAGACTGATGAGCATAAGATTGAAAGGAAAGCACATCGACATCAGCATCATCCAGTGCTACGCACCTACCAACGACAGTAGCGAAGAAGACAAGGATGATTTTTACAGACAGCTGCAAACAGAATTGGAGAAGACCCCAAGACACGACCAGATTATCATAATGGGAGATCTCAACGCAAAGGTCGGGAAAGACAACACCGACTACGAGAGTGTAATGGGAAAGCATGGGGTTGGAACCAGGAATGACAATGGTGAGAGACTGGTGGAGTTTTGTGCCATGAACAACTTGGTGATAGGAGGGACCCTTTTCACACACCGTGACATCCACAAGCTGACCTGGAACTCGCCAAATGGAAGAGACAGGAATCAGATTGACCATTTGATGATCAACGGTATGTGGCGACGCTCCCTGCTAGACGTGAAGATCAAGCGTAGTGCAGACGTCGGCAGCGACCATCATCTGGTGATGGCACTCATCAAGACTAAGCTTAAGAAAACCGAATCCAGGCAAGCCACCCAGGCGCGATTTGACACCCAGCGTCTGAAAAATAACAACGTGAAGGCCGCCTTTGTCAGTGATCTTCGGAATCGATTTCAGATCCTGCAGAACATCCAAGATCAGCAAGAATACACCAATGTGGATACATCCTGGAAGCAAGTTGCTGCACTGTACACCGAAAGTAGCAAGAAAGAGATAGGACATCGAAAGACTAAAATCAAGAAGGATTGGATACAACAGGAAACCCGGGATGCTATTGAAGAAAGAAGAGAGATCAAGAAAAAGATGCTGCAGACTAAGTCCCCTAGACTGAAAGAGAGAGACGAACAGATCTACAGAGACGCCAACAAGAAAGTGAAGACACTTGCACGCCGTGACAAGAGAGAGGCTATGGAACATCTGGCAGCTGAGGCGCAAGAGGCAGCAGCCCGAGGAGAACAAGGGAGGCTATACAAGATCACCAAGCAAGTGTGTGGAAAGTTCAAAGGGAGTGCAGGGGGCCCAATCAAGGACAAGCAAGGAAAACTGCTAACAAAAGAGAAAGAACAAGAAGACAGATGGGCTGAACACTTCCAGGAAGTTTTTAACCGACCATCACCTGAGGAAACAGCTGACATCCTGGAAACTGAAGAAGACTTGAACATAAGCATCGAGCCGCCAACAAAAGAGGAGATAGTGACTGCCATAAAGACCCTCAAGAGTGGAAAGTCACCAGGTCAGGACAATCTTGATGTTGAACTGTTCAAGGCAGACCCTGAGCTCGCAGCCACCATCTTGCAGCCCCTTTTCACAGCAATATGGGCAGGTGAGAAAGTGCCTGAAGACTGAACTAAAGGAGTTATTGTCAAGATCCCCAAGAAAGGAGCCCTCAGTGACTGCAACAACTGGAGAGGGATCACCCTTTTGTCCGTGCCAAGCAAGATTCTGGCCAAGATCATCATTCACAGAATATCAAATGCTGTGGATGACAAGCTGAGAAAAGAACAGGCAGGGTTCAGGAAGCACCGAGGATGTGCAGATCAGATCTTTGCACTCCGCAACATCATAGAGCAGTGCATCGAGTGGCAGCGACAACTGTATGTGAACTTCGTAGATTTCGAAAAGGCCTTTGACAGCATTCATAGAGAAAGCCTTTGGAAGATTCTTCGAAACTATGGCATCCCATACAAGTTAGTACACCTGATCAAGAGCTTCTACGACAACTTTAGATGCTCGGTTGGATACAGTGACACCTTTTTTGACGTTAAAACCGGCGTCCGGCAGGGATGTGTGATGTCAGCAGTTCTCTTTAACTTAGCCATTGACTGGGTCATGAGAAAGACAACCGAGGACTCCCCTCGGGGAATCCGCTGGAGCCTGTTCTCCACGCTCGAAGATCTGGATTTTGCCGATGACTTGGCACTGCTGTCCCATACACACCAACACATGCAGGAGAAGACCACCAGACTGCAGACATATGGGCAGCGAATAGGGCTCCGCATCAGCATCAAGAAGACGGAGACAATGACACTGAATGTGAACAGACCAGCCCCCGTTCAGGTAAACGGAGAAGAGCTACGACAAACGGATAGCTTTACATACTTGGGAAGCATCATCAAACCCGAGGGCGGCACAGAAGAAGACATCCATAGTAGAATAAGCAAAGCAAGGAGTGTGTTTAGGGGAATGAATAATGTCTGGAGATCAACACAGTACAACACAAACACCAAGCTGTAACTATACCAAAACTGCGTTGTATCAACACTGCTGTATGGAGCAGAATGCTGGAGAATGACTGAAGCAGATCTTTTCAAGCTTCGATCCTTCCACACCACACCATGTCTCCGGCGAATTCAAAGAATATTTTGGCCCGAAAAGATTTCCAATGAAGAACTGCTAAGGAAATGCCAACAACAAGACATGGGCACCATCATCACAAGGCGACGATGGAAATGGATTGGACACACACTCCGTAAAGACCCACAGTCAATCACAAGAACAGCACTGCACTGGACCCCAGATGGCAAAAGAAAGAGAGGAATACCAAGAACAACATGGAGAAGAACAGTAGAGGGTGAGATGGAGGCCATGCAGCACTCTTGGAGTTCATTGACAAGGCTGGCCCAGGACAAGCAGAAGTGGAGGAACTTTGTTGCTGCCCTACACACCACTTGGTGTAAAGGATGATGATGATGATGATCTCTCTCCAGTCAGCAGACACCGTGAAAACTACAAAATAAAAGACACAGAAACCTTTAAATTACACAAACTTACATGAAAAGTATCTCATCACATACACTTGCTTATAAAAACTGTTTACACAAAGGACTTTTACAAATAATATGAAACAAATATGAATAACGTGAAATAAATAAGTCACAGTTACCGTGTGCGCCTCTCAGACCATCGGAATAGTTCGCTTGTTAGTTTGTCTTCTTCTCTGTAGCACGTTGTAATGGCGTATTACTCTGCAGCCATGTTGCATTTCCCACAATCCTTCACGTTGAACCCTGTCCTAAACCGTGGTCATGTGACTTATTTATATCTATCAAATAAACATTTAAAAAATAGTGTCGCATTTTTAACATTGAACATATAAACCTTATTTATTTTACCTTTAAATCAATTTTTATAATTTTACGTATTATTTATAAAAACAATAACAAAACAATAAATTGAGACCACAATTAAATTACTGTCCCCTGGACAGTTACACTCCTACCAAATTACTGTAATTTATGAAACCTTTACACAAACATTGAATAAATCCAGTAATTTCAACAATTAAACATCTGGTATCTGGGAAGTGGTTTGATTTTTGGTTCCTGTGGAACATACTTTACTTGTTTTCTACAAGCACAACTAATTTATGAATAGGACGTTCAAGTATGGATGAAGTAGTGTTTTGTTGACTCTTGTCCCCACATTTTCGACTTCCCATTTGTACAGTAGCCTTTCGTACTAGTCCATCCTCATCTTTACAAACATCTAGTACCCTTCCAAATAAAAGGTTACAGTGGGTTTTATGACAGCTTTTGGCTTGTATGTCAGCAGATCACCTGAAGATGCAGGCACAATATATGAGAGATTTCTACCACATATCTAAATTGGAGTGACTTGTATGATCTCAAGCCTCTGAGGAGGAGTCAAATGGGAAATGTGTAAATGGAGTTGGACATGAAATGTAGAAGACATTGTGAATGACATGAAATGGCAAATCCACAAATGATCATTACCAGACTTTGCAGGCTTCCTCAGGTCTATGCTGATTTTGAATTCATTTTAAGTCATTGTTTTGGTTTTGTCACTTGCTTCTTTTCTGTTTGGCTTAGTCTCATTGCTTTCATTAGAGGTAATCAGTAGCTGTTTCAAGAAAGAACAAAAAAGGCGATCACAGTTAAATACTAGCTAGTAAACAAATTCAACAAAATAGTACCAAAAGGGCCAGATATTTTTCTGAGGAGTTGGTGGAAATATTGAAACTTATTTAACTCCGAATAAAGTAAGAAGGAAACATCCATGTTTGTCAGGGACATACTTTTTAAGATGTGGACCAAATTTCTTTTGAGTGAGTGCGTGCGTTGTGGATTGAAATATGATTGACTGATTGTTGTGTTTGAAAAGTTTGTTTATAAGCCAATATTTTTTGTAAAGATTTTTATGAACATTATTTCCCATTTTTAAAACTTATGTATCTGTATTTTATGCCACTGTTTCAGATGGTCGGTATCGCAGTGGTCAAAGTGCTCGGTGTCGTGTGGAGGTGGCTGGAAACAGAGGCAGGTCTCCTGTCAACAGCTAGATGCCAGAGGTGCAGTCAGGACTCTAGAAGCAAGTGCCTGTGAGAGGATGAGCCAGCCTGCAAACACAGAGCAGTGCACTGCCAATAACTGTCCCATCTGGGTTACCAGTGCATGGGGAAAGGTAGACTCAAAACTGAATTAAATGTATGCTCATTACACACTATGAAAAATCAGTTGTGAAATGTAAACTGTATGTTCCTTAATTTCAGTGTTCAGGGATGTGTGCTGACCCCACTACAACTGTACAGAAGAGATCTGTCATCTGCCAGCATACTAATGGCTCATCCTACGCAGACTGTGATCTCAGGAACAGGTAAACACAACCCCTGTGGATCAGGCCTAAGTTTTCATGTAGGTGGTTAAAAGGATAGCATCACTAGCAAGCTACAGTGCCTATGAAAGATAAATCAATAAAAATGTTTTCTGTATTTATTAGTTGTCAGTATTTAACTGGCTTTTTAAAATAATAATATAAAAGAAGACTATTTTATGTCAAAGTAAAAACTGACTTTCACAAATTAATGTCAGTTAATTAAAAATGTCCAATTTTAAATCGGTGATTGTGTAGGCATCCACACTTTTCAAGTCAGTATATGATAGATGTATCTTTGGCATGTGTGGATCTTAATCAGCCTTGCCCGAAAATATTAAATGCAAAATAAGTGATTGCATAAGCCTTTACCGCTTTAAGTCAGTATTTGATGGATGTACAATAAAGAAATATTTGGACACTGACACAATTTTCAGCATTTCTGCTCTGTACACCACCACAGTGGACTTGAAATGAAACAATCAAGATGTATTTTAAGTGAAAACTTTCAGCTTTAACTTGAGGATATTTACATCCACAACAGGTGAACAGTGGAGGAATGACAACATATTTTACATGAGCCCTCCACCTTTTTAACACCTTGAGACCTGAATTTTTTTACAATTAAATAAAAACATTTCTTTGTATGTTGCTGCTTTCCAGCTGATGCTAAAATAAGTGGAGATTGTTAATTTATCTATTATACATAGATACATAGACATATAATAGTAATAACAGATATTGTGTGATACAGTAAATAATAATTAGGTCCTACTCTGGTCCTGTGAGAAACCAGTGCTTGCAAAAAGTTCCGAGGTACGTATTGAATATGCACAAACCAGCACTGGGAGAATGGATACACTATCTCAGCTGCAGTCTGAATGAAAGTGGTTTGTTGCGAAGTCGCGACAATAAGCGTCATGGGGTTAAGGGACCAAAAGTAATTGAGCAATTGGCTGCTCAGTTGTTCCATGGCAAGGTGTGTGTATTTCCTCATTATTCCATTTAGAAGGAGCAAATAAAAAGTGTAGAGTTTATTTCAAATGTGTTTTTTTTTTTTTTTTTTGTTACCACACTGGAACAACCCCACCCCCCTCAGTAATTAACCCGTTATCTTGCTTTGTAATACAGGACTGGTTAACTCCGTTAGTAAAAGACAAGTCTGACATAAGACCAAACCCAAGACATAAAGTAAACCCAGAATTGCTCTCTTTCAGGCCGGTGTCAGTACGCAACTGTTCTTCAGACCTTTGTGATGTCCAGTGGCGCCCTGGTCCATGGCGGGCGTGCACAGTTGTCTGTGGGAGTGGCTTTCAGTCTCGCAGGGTGGATTGTGTTCACCGCAGGAGTGGCAGGACTCTGGCTGACCAGCACTGTGCCTGGCTCCAACGGCCCTCTACCTGGCAGCACTGCAACACCTCCACATGTGGGAGTAAGCACAACACACCAAGGAACCTTTGTTTAAGCAGTCAGAGTAACACCCCTACAGTTGCAGATTCCAAGATTTTAAAATGTACTTTGTAATTAAGATGCTTATATTAACAGGTGAAGAAATTCTATAGCAAGTACACATCTATGCAGGGTTCATAAACTACAGCTGATATCCAGAGGAATGGCCTTAATGGCTTATTATTTTAATTGGATTTGTTACTTTTAAGTAGCCTACCTGTAAATGAGAAAAAGGAAAACATTTACACCTGGCAGTTTGGCTAATCGATCACACACTGATTCAAATCTTTTTGTCCTTGCTTTTGTTCCAACTAAACTCTCTTCTTATCCTCTCTATATCTCCGTGGAACATCCAGCTGAAATGGACCCCGATAGTTATAGTTTAGATGTTATGCATGTAACATTGTGTTCATGCTGTAAAATGTACATTTAGTCAGTGGTCTTATCATCATCAGTCAACGGTTCATTTGACTCGAGCTCTGTTCCATCTCTGAACTGGCACAGAAGTGCAACTAAACACTTACTGCTATGGATGCCAAGCCTCATATTTAACATTTGGAGTCACAAACCAAAAAAGAGGGCAAAATGTTTTTGTTTTTTTTTGTCTCAAAACACTGGTGTAAATTTTTCATCACTGTTAGGTCATGATAATCCTAAGTGCTTGAGTAGTCAATTGTACTTCTGTTTTTGGTTCTTGAACGCACCCCTCATTCAGAAGGCTTCCTCTTTTCTAAAACTTACTGGCGGGAGTCCTGAGTATATACTCTTACCCAAAAATCACATGACTGTGATCAAACCAAGACTCCCATACATCAAAAAGAGGTGTCATAGAAGCCACTTCTGAGGTGCTTACTACAGTCAGACCCTTTTAATGGGCAGTTTCTCAACCATTCACACCTCAGTTGTGGGCATGTGAGTCTTGGGTCATTCCATGTAATTTGGAGGTGAGAATACATTCCTGGGACTCCCCCATAAGTCAGTTAGGACTGAGGAAGCCTTTTGGATGAAAAGCGAAACAAGAGGTAACACCAGAAAGACTGATCCACTACTGAAGTAAACGCATGGAAAAATTAGTTTTTTGTTCCTCTGAAACCATCAGAGTTTAATAGTGGGTCATTGTGCCCCACTCTGGTCTCACTGGTGAAGGGAATGTTTAATTAAAAGAAAAATAGTGTTTTGTCATATTTTATAAATATTACTTGGTTTTGTATATGAAATATTAAGCTGTCAAATAACTAGTATTTGTGGCTATCAAATAAATGAATAAATAAATTATTTATATCATATGTTTACATTCATTGATTAGTATCTGATATATTAAAAATGTATTTGCCTCTGAAATATACAAGTATGGTGGGATAACAGAAGAGAAATTATAACTAAGTATAATATTTATGTAAATGCACTTAATTATGCTCAACCACAGGCTGGGGCCCTGAGGAGTTTGTGTCAAGGAAGGATAGAGAAGCCAATGTAATTGAATGCAGTCAGGAAAATCTGTATCCACCCCAATATCACATCTCCACCATGTCATTTCAGAAAAGGGTAAACCTCTAAATTTGGACTTGCCTTTAAAAAGTAACAAGTCGTACAGTTGCTTCTAGGAAGTATCCTAAAAGTCTGCCAAGCATTCGTTTCTCCCAAGATACTAACTATCCATCCATTGTTTCTCCACCGCTTAATCCTCTGAAATCAATCCCAGCTGACTTAGGGCGAAGGCAGGATTCACCCTGGACATGTCACTAGTCGTCCTAGGAACATATGATGAACTTGTACATGACACATCATTTATTTGGATGTTTACAATAAGTATTTTTCCCATGCAGGTGAATGCAAGGACACCACCCAGTACTGCAGTGTGGTGAAAAGACTAAACCTGTGCCATGTGGATATGTACAAACAGAGGTGCTGCAAGTCGTGCTCACAGGACGTGGACTCCACCTAGTGGCATATAACTGTTATAACCACACAGATGTACAACTGATGGGGTATATGAGATGAACGACTGAGCAAAGACTAAGTGGACATTATCTGTGAGTGAATGGTTCAAAAACTTCACCTGTAAAATGTACAAGCTGCAGTCTGAATCTTTGACCTTCTGAAAGGAAACTGAACGAAGCTTCACCAAAAAAGAAAAAAAGGCAATGGAAGGATGATGGTATGGATGCTGTATTTCCTGATTTGGACCCAATCTCCTAATATAATATGAAGTCACGTGTTCACTATGTGGATCAAATTGAGTTTTGACTTTCCTGTGAGATCAATCAATCCCTGGTCAAATACAATACTCAGACTGATACATCGGTTTGCCAGTATTAGCTTTGATTAGTGACCAGCCAATATGGTTATTTACTGCTGATAGAAGTGGGGTTTGTGATATCAACTTGCAGGCATTAAATTTCTTTTTTTAAAACTCCTATTTATTTATTCTTGTAATTGTTCACAGGTGTTTTTATTCTTTTAAAAATGAAATTCTTGGGTCTAATTCTTCACATACAGTATGTTATAATTTCTTCTCCCTGAAGAAATTGCTGCCTCGTGGGGATTTGTGGGAAGACAGCAACATTGTTACGAGAGCCTCTGAAGACATGAAACACAACGCAGATTGTAAAAAAGCAAAAGCTGCATTGTCCAAACTTTATTAGGAGCTAAATGTCAGGGTGAGTAGCCCTCAAATGATTCTTCAGTTTTATTAATATGCAGAAATTATGACTCATAACTCATCTTGTAATTGATAATATCCTTCAGTCTACCACTGACTTGCCCTACCCTGAAAGAGAAATGGTGTGTGACCTGCTTTAAAGAGCTGCGAACCCGAACGGAACTCATTTCCCTCTGGGTTCCAGTGTGCCGTGATACAGTTTTAAAGTTTGGTCGACACACTGAATTCTTGTTCTTTTTTGACGTGAAAACAGTTAAAAAAGCTACTGACACTAAAACGTCACGACAAAACCCATGTTTGGTTGCTTAAGTCTAAAATACATATTGACTTTCAAAGCCCTATATTTGTCAAATATGCCTTAGAAATTGAATGTTGCCACTTCAGCAAAACCTTAAATTGTCCTCAGTGCCGACTTTTTTCTCTCTCTTTTTTTCCTATTCAGCACCAATGTTATTTAAATGATCTGCTTCTACACTATCTGCAATATGAGCACAATTCCTGGGGATACCAGGCGGGTACAACCAGTATGTACACAGAATTAAGCAGCAGAAGTCTGTCTCAAATATAATGGCAATGTCAGTTCTTGTATGTGCCTAAAACAGATTTTAGATCCTTTAAGACCAGTGGTTCTCAACCCTGTTCCTCCTGACCCACTGCCCTGCATGTTTTAGATGCTTCCCTGCTCCAACACACCTGACTCAAATGATCAGCTCGTTATCAGGCTTCTGCAGAGGCTTGATGACGAGCTGATCATTTGAATCAGGTGTGTTGGAGCAGGGAAGCATCTAAAACATGCAGGACATGGGGTCCTGAGGAACAGGGTTGAGAACCACTGCTTTGAGACCATTCACTTATGTGAAGGCACTGGGTTGTGGTTCTTGGCACATGTCACGAATGAAAATAGAGCTGCTGCTGATTGAGCTTGAGTTGTGGAAGCATGATTTTCTATCTACCATGTCCAGACATTCATCATAAAATAGTTTATTTTTGTTGTTAACCATGACACTGAAAAAGGTGTTGTAAAATGATTTCGACATTGCGAAAAAAGAACATGGAGTTAATATTCTTGACATTAAATACCACAGAAGGAGCTGGCAAAGCAAGACTAAGTTAAAACTGACCCTGAAGTGAGAGGCACCAGCACAACAGCGATTTAGACAAAGAGATATACTCCTGTTACCTTTGTGTTGGTTATCATACCAATGTGCTGCATTGTAAAATGTGTTGTATATATTGTGCCTAAGTGCAATATCATGTATTGAGTGTATGTAGACTGTGTGACTTTTATTTTCTTACTTATTCATGGGTAAGTTGTCTTTTAAACTCCTGTTTAAGATGTTACAATATAAAACCCTTGTACATGTTGGTTGGGTAGTGTGCTTGCTACCTGTCACTTGGATTTATTTGCATGTTTTTGAGCGCATCTCTGATCTTTATTGCTTCATTGTGAAAGACCACTTACGAACATTCTTTAGTGTTTTTCCCTGGCTGCTGATGACTTTTCAGTGTATCAGATGTGACAGCATTATTCCGATTCTGGACTTCCAGCTTGACTGAAAGAACATGAAGTAGTACATCAAATCATTAACATGCTTCAGATAATAATGCATTTGAATAAAGACAGTTTGATCACTTCATAAATGTAGACCTAGTTTGTATGTGTATTTATTTAAAAAGGAAGATGCATGCATGCATGTTTTTGTAACCAGTCATCACCTAATATGCAAAACACAATGTGTGATATGGAAACCTTGAGTGCACAATGAGGGATGGTTGCAGTGAGAAGTTTAAACTGAATGTTTATCTGTATGTTTAAATAAATAATCTTAAGTCTCGGTCCTCTGGCCACAACCTTTTCCTGAACTTGTATCTCAGTCTTCCACAACAACTGCAGATTGACACAACTCTGCTAGTAATAGGACCCTGAATTCAGATTATTTTTTGTGACACTACTGTTTAAAACTGCCGTTTCATACAATAAATATGTCTATTCGTGTATCCTTGAATTTTCAGGCAAGTGGTGTAGATGAGATTTTACATCATAAGAGTAAACTATGAGTCAGTTTTCAATGTTGCCTTATACTTTGTGTCACATATCCTGTCATACATGTATCCAAATGTGTGTTGTGTTTTCCTTGCTTTCCCACCCCTCCCTCTTCTCCCATCCCTCCTCTGTCCCTCTCAACCCGCCTGGCCAGCAGGCAGATGGGTCCCCCCCTATAGAGAGCTGGGTTCTGCTCGAGGTTTTTTCCCTGTTAAAAGGGTGTTTTCCTTGCCACTGTCGCCTTTGGGCTTGCTCTGGGGGTCAGGCATATGGGTTCTGTAAAGCGTCTCGAGACAATTTGACTGTAATTGACGCTATATAAATAAAATTGAATTGATTTGAATTGAATTTTATGCTCATTTTCGGTCCTTTAGAGGGAATATTTCTGTAAAATTAAACAAAAAAACAAGTATGAGTATCATAGAGTATTGTATGTACTGTGAGACATGACATAATTTAGGACACTACCAGTAATGCTTGCAGTAACGAGAATATTGCAGGTAACAAGGACCTATAAATATGTGGGATACAATTTTAATTACTTCTAGTATTAACCAAATTATATTTGAAATGGTTATTTGAATAAGTGTATATAGGTGACCCAGGGTCCCAAATCCACAGGAACCATAAAATGCCTCTGGGTCACAGTGTCCGTTAAGTAATTAGTGGTTGCTAGATCTGAAGTCAATGGCAAGAAGCTTCTTTGGTCTGATCAGGCTAATTTTTTTACCATTTTCCTTTTAGTTTTGTTTTCAGCAAGTGAAATAAATGCTCAATTAGATTCAGGTTTCAAATTTCAAACTCTAATATGGTGGAATTGGTTAGTCCCTCTTTTGCTGCCAAAACAGCCCTGACCCGTCGATGCATGGACTCTACTCGACCCCTGATGGTGTGCTGTGGTATCTGGCATCAGATTCTTTGAATCCTGTAAACTGGGCCCTCCATGGATCAGACTTGTATAATACCTAGGTATACCTAAGTTATACCATTACACTTTTTGAAGGTAGTCACCTTGAACAACTAACACTTCAAAAAGAACAAAACATACATAATACTACCATTGGAATGACTACTAATACTTGTAGCCCTATAAGGTACAGTCAATTCCAGCCATTTTCAGTACAAAAAAATCGCTAATATTTTATTTGTAAATAAAAATATGACGAGAAGTACAGGGAATATTGGACGCGCATCGCGAGGTGCATTTCCTCGAAAATGACCTATTTGTGGATTATATAAAGACTTCAAGACATGTGTTGGACAAAATATTTTACTGGCTTGTTTCGTCTGGATGTCCAAGGTTGGATTATGACCGTTTTTTGTGGAATATTTTCATCTGTGTGTAATAATGAACCCGGAAATGTGAGTTGCGCTGTGTACGTTGAAGCCGTGTATAGAGAACAAATGGATGGATATTCGTTGTTTGTAGGACAAATGTGTTTATATTACCCGCTGTGGTAATTGCATTTGAAAGTGGTTTATACCGGCGGATTCATGAGAATCTAACCTTTCCATCGGTATATAATGTTTCTATCATCAAGTTGGCAGTGTCGTTCTATTTCGAAAAATGCTTATGCAGATATCAAAACGGCCCGCCCGCGGGCCGCTGAACCGCAACAGGTGGTCATAATGTTATGTCTGATTGGTGTACAATATATTCCAGTAGTTTGATTATAAGCTTAACTTTGAGTTGACCATTTAAAAATAATCTTTCTAACCAATAATCTTTAACTGAATACTGAAGTTGTTTCCAAAAAGAGGAAATGACTAAGGGACCAAACTCAAACTGTCTTGGCAGAGAGCTCTCCTCCTTGCCATACTAGGCAGGTTAGGAAGCTGAGTAATGGAACGAATTTAGGATTGGAAACTATGAGTCACCTTAGTGAGCTAAAAGAGTGTGTGTAGGGAGAGAGAAACATGTAAAATTTATCGATGGGAAAGTCAAAATGGGATATAGACAGGGGAAAGAGACACTTTAGACAGACTTGTTTACTGGACCTAACTGAAGTTGGATCTTATTTAATTGATTACTCTAAATTGTCCGTAGGTGTGAATGTGAGTGTGATTGTTTGTCTGTATATGTAGCCCTGTGACAGACTGGCGACCTGTCCAGGGTGTCCCCTGCCTTCGCCTGAGTCAGCTGGGATAGGCTCCAGCACCCCCCATGACCCTAGTGAGGATAAAGCGGTGTATAGAGAAGGGATGGATGGATTATTTTTACCATTACTATTCCTCAGCACTTACTTTAGTGTGATTTGTCAATAGAAAACACACCTCTATACACCGCTTAATCCTCTGTAGGTTCACATAGGGGCTGGAGTCTATCCCAGCTGATTTAGGATGAATGGAAGCGACACTAGAGAGACAGACAACCAAGCACATTCACACCTACGGACAATTTAGAATCACCCACTAACCTGAGCATATTGTTGGACTGCGGAAGGAGAACCCTGTTTAAACAAAGAGAACATGCAAACTCCACACAGAAAGACCCTAGGCCAGGATGTGAATCAGGGACGGTAAGACATGTGAGCAGGAGTATACATTCTGTGACTCTCCATTAGTCAGAACTGAAGAAGTCTCTTGGATGAGAGGTGGAATGTCTTTAAGAACCTACAAGACTTGTACATTTGATTTCTACTAAAGCTCCTATGATAACAAAGGGATATGTATGAAAATAGTGTGTCTCTGGATGACAATGAGGATACATTTTATAGGGCTTTGGTTTTGAAGTTCAACATCAGACTGCCCTCATATTGACTGAGTAACACTCTGAAGTGACCTGCTGTCATAAAGTAAACTCGGTCTCTGGAAACAGGTGGCTGTTTTTAAAAATCTATCAGAATTTTAAGGCAATGTAGCTCTCATATGCTACTTTACAAATCTTGAAATGACTAGGAACATGGAAGGTTGAAATGGGCCAAATGCTCATTTAAAATTAGGAGTCAATCTTATGTTGATGTCTTGGTTTAATCTGTAAGGACATAGTAGATCACAACCTACATAAGTCATTTAACAGGATTGTTTGGACTATAATGAATCTTTTTCATTTTTTTGAGTATTTGATTTTTTTTATTTACTTGTTTATTTATAATTTTGGGTGGACAGGAAATGGTTAAGATGCAAAGTTTAAACCTATGCAATCCAAAACTATGCCTCACTGTTCAATTATTAGTCATACCTCCTTGGAGGTGATCATGCCATCATCATTAGCTAGAATCCTGCAGTAAAAATGAAATAGAAACTTAAAGTGGTAACAAAGTGGAAATTAGCACAGAATCATATGAAGCAACACTGACACAAGACATTTATATTAATGGATAGTTCAAATGAACCAGAGACTGGAGGCATGTTCTTCCTTCTGGTTTAGCAGTGATTAAAAGAACAAAAAAAACATCGGATCATCTTTAAGTGCACCGGTGAATTACTCGAAATATTGTGAGTATTACAATTGTTGGAAGAAAACAACTAAAAACCACCAAAGTGTTGTACTAGCTTTGCCCACACTTTCAAGCATTAAATTCAGAAAACTAAATTCTGTTCAGTTTTATTTATATAATGACAGTTCATAACTTATGTCACATTGGGCCACATCATGAAGTAAAATTTAAATATAGAAATCCAACAGATTCATACACTTAAAATGCTGCTCATGTGCTCAAATGCACACTTTTGCAAAATATGTTGTGCGCACTATTCCGTTCAAATGAAATTGACTAAAAGACCTTTTGCCTTCATATTTATCACATGTGAATTTATTCTGAATCAGAAACCTCCACCTGCTGTAGTGTTCAGGATTTTTGTGTGCTCAAATGATTGTTGGTTCAATTAGCTGAAAACTACCATGAAAACTGGTTAAAACCACGAGCCAATGGACAATAAAACTGCCTGGAAAATGTGCTGCTGCTCCACTGATGAATAAACTAACAGTTATTATATCATAAATGCAGATTGACAAACAGCTATTTTATCAGAAATACAGACTAATTGTTATTATAGCTTAAACAGAGACTAAATAGCAGTTATTTTGTGATAAATACAGACTAAATAACAATTATTTTTATCATAAATACAGACTAACAGTTATTGTATCATGAATAACACCAAACTAAAAGTTATATATCAGAATTAAATCCAAATGAGGAAAGACCTGGTTATAAAAACAAGAACTAAGAGGGGGAAAAAATCTAGCTTATAGAGAGCCTCTCACTAAGCTCTTAGATATAGGCTCTTATTTTGAAAGTGACCCTAAACATACAGATGCTTTGTCCGTCAATACATTATCCTTCAATTAGAGGCCAATATAAGATATAGGATGAAGTTCATTTATTGGTTGTTTGACGTAAGTTTGTGCTCCGTATCTTTTTAATACTGGTGCATATAGGTGGAGAAATATCCTTTAGAAGCAAATAATCTGACGGTATAGATCAGGGGTGTCAAGATCCGTTCCTGGAGGGCCACTATCCTGCATGTTTTAGATGTTTCCCTCTTCCAACACAGCTGATTCAAATGATCAGGCTCGTTATCAGGCTTCTGCTGAGCTTGATGATAAGCTGATCATTTGAATCAGGTGTGTTGGAAGAGGGAAACATCTAAAACATGCAGGATAGTGGCCCTCCAGGAACTGAGTTTGACACCCCTGGTATAGATCATACATTCAACTTTATATCAATGTCTGTCACGCACATATGCGTGCGTGCGTGCGTCACCGTGCCGCCATGGAAACAGAACGATGACGCGCCGCAGAACGCCTTTAAAAGACCTGCAGATCTTGACTGTCATTCGGCAATTGGACCTGGAGCTGACCTGGTGGAGAAAGTGGACGCTGGAAAGGTGAACTGTGGGGATTTGAAACGCTGGAAAGCATCTGAAGAATGGACCTTGTTGAAGAACGAACTCTGTGGATTACTGATCGAAGAAGGAGAAGAAAAGCAACTCACTGGACAAACGGGTCAGACAGACGAGCAGCTGCTGTTTGGAGGCCTGACAGACGTGGACAGTCACCACACAGGTAAGGAAATAAAACTAATGTTTCTGCTGAGCATGACTCATTAACTGACCCCCAGAAACACTTTAAATGCGATTTGAGAAGAAATTTGTAGGATAAATTGTTGATTTTAAAGTTTGATAAGTAACGGAATGTTTGACTGCCTGTTTAAAAAACAGTTTGAGTGATTCCGGCGTTTCGTTGGTGTAAACTCCTTATTTATGAGTCTATTTTTAATATTAAAAATTGCGGGAAATGTATAGAATGTGCTATGAATGCTGTAGTGATTCAAAAAGCTGTTATTTTGGTTCGAGGACATGGATTTTTCTTGAATTTAGTGTTTACATGTTTGGAAACAAGATGGCGTCGAGGCCATTTTTTTAAAAAAAATGCTCAAGCAGCTTATTTATCGAAACCATGGAAACGGTTAGCAGAAGCGTTCGGAGAGGCTTTATGACGTAACCACGTCCGGACTCAGAGATGGTAGCTGAGTTTAGCTGCTTGAAAATGCTGTTTTTCAGTTCAGAGCTGATCTTAACTGATGTTTAGATGTTGTTTTAAACACACTGTCAGACATTGGTGTATTTATTGGGGTCGATGCCTGTTGCTGGCTGGTCATATTGTCAACAAAGTTCAGCCTTATTCTGAATGTTTTTTTTTTTTATTCAGCAGCTGATTGACTGTATCAGTGTTTTATAGCTGATGGAGAATGTGGCCTCATCTTGTAAACACAGTACACATAGTATCATGAAAATAAGCTGTTCTCTCTGAATCACTGAACCGTTCAGTGAACGTGCTCAGAGCCTATTTTCAAAGTCCGATTCCAAGTTAATTTGCAAAACAATAATGTCCTTGAGGTTTAACAGAATTTAATTGTGGATTTATAAGAAACATCACTAGACCTACTTGCCGACAACTGACTGTGGGTGACCTTCTTTCTTTTGACTATCAAACAATAAGTGCTTAGTTCAACTGAAAGTGATGTGTGCATTTCCATAATTAAACACTGGATCTGCTGCTAAATATTTTATGATTCTGGATGAATCCTGAACTCAGTCAGAGCTTTCAGGATAGTTTTTTTTTTGTTTGTTTGTTTTTTTTCAGGTAAGCTGTCATTAGTCTTTTAAATGTGTGACTGAAGATTTTATTCTTGTATTGAATGGTCTGGAGACCCGTGTTTTTCCTCAGGCCTTTTTCTATCAGGCCTTTATTTAACTTTCTGTCCCTGTAGCTGCTCACAGCCCTCCAGACTGAAGAATGGTGACATTATTTATGCAAATATGAAAGCACATGGCATCATGTTGTGAATCCAGAGTCCGACTCGTGGGCTTTGGCTGAGTAGTCCAAGCTGCTGAAGCAGAGTGAGGAGCTATCATGCAAACATTAGATAAGGGTGGAGGCATTGTGTTGTAGCGTGGTTTCTGTTCTGGTGATCTTTTACTATTTAAAACTACATCACCAACAATTATTAACATATGAAACTGTCCAGAAAGTCATTGTGTTTATTCACTCTTGTTTTCCACCCTCAGATCTCCTGATGTGATTGTGGATCTTTTCACCTCAGAGACGACAGATAAGTGGCCTTTGGGTGGTGATCTGTAACCATGGATTAAAAAATATACCGGTTTTTCCTCTTTATTTTTCACCTCCTCCTCTTTTCTTGTCCTTCTTTCTTCATCATGTGTTCCTCCTACTCTAATCCATCCTCTCCTCTCATCCTCCTCCTCTCATCATCTCCTCCCTTTTCTTCCATTTATTCTTTTGTCTCCTTTCTGCTTCTTCTGCCTCATTTTCCCTCCATTTTCTTTTATTCATTCTCATTTTTCCTTATGTTCTCTTCCTTTCTCTGCTACTTTTACTTCACCTTCTCTCCCTCATTGCACTACTTGTTCTTCTTTCGTCATCTTCTTTACCTCCATCTTTTCATAATTGTTTTCTTCTTCCCCAAATTCTGAATTTGTTGCCTTTTTTCTCATTTTTTTTCCTCCTTCCCTGTCATCTTCTTCATCATCTCTTCATCCCTCTGCTCCTTGTTTTTCTCTCTCCTTTTTCTCCAATTCCTTCACTTATTTTCCTCTCTGTCTTCTCATTTTTCCTCCTTTCTCTTCTTCCAGTCTTATTAATTTCTTTGCCATCCTTCTCTTCCTCCTTTGTCTGTCGTTTCTCCTCCTCCCCCTTTTTGTTGTCTCCTTACACTACTCCTTTTTCTCCTTGTTCTTCCATTCATTCTTTTGTTATTCTCTTGTCTTCCTTCTTTTTCCTTTACTCCCTTTTCATGTTCTCCTCCTTATTCTACTACTCATTCTTTTTCATCTCTTCCTCCTTGTACTCCTTGTTTCTTTCTTCTGTCTCCTCTTCCTCATTCTCTCCCTCATTCTTTTTGTCTCCTTCCTTCCTTCTTGTCATTCTTTTCTCATTCATCCTTAGATTTTTACTCCTCTTCCCCCTTTTTCTTCAGGTCTTCTTCCTCTTCTAATGCTGCTTTTCCAGCTTTTCATCCCGGCATTCCTTGTTCTTCCTCCTCCTGTCTTCTCTTACTGCTTCCATAATCCACTCATTTTTCCTTCTTATACCACTTGTTTCTGTCTCCCTCATTTTTTGCCTCCTTTTCTCCTCCTTCTGGCTTCTCCTTCATTCTCATTTTCTGTCTTCTCCTTACTCTTTCATTGTCTTGTCCTTTTTTCTCCTTATCCTTCTTTCTGACCTTTCTTTCTTTTTCTCCTATTTCTCTTCCTCCTTTTCTTCTCCTTCCTTGTCCTGTCTCTTATTTCTCCTTTTTTCTCAGACTCTTACTTTTTCTCCTCCTCCTGTTGTCATCTTTTTCATCTCTCCCTCCTTCTACTCCTTCTCTTTCTCATTCTTTTCTTCTCATTTCCCTCTTAATTTTTTCATTTCCCTCCTCCTATCTTATTTACTTTCACCTCCTTTTTTCTTCCTCTTACTCCTCGTTGTCTCCTTTGCCCTGTGGTTGTCTGTTTCCTTGTTTTTTTTTCTTTTCCTCCCTTTACTCTTTGCTTCTCTTCCTTCTTCCTCTACTCTTCCTTATATCTCTTCATTCCTCTCCTCCTTCTCTTCATTCTTGCTCCCTCTCTTGTAGCTTTTTCCTTCTTTGTCCTCTTCCTACTTTGTTTCCTCCGCTCTTCCTCATTCTTTTCTCCTGCTGTCTACTTCATCTGACTTCTCCATCTCTTCCTACCTTTATTCCTCCTCTTCTCCTTTTCTACATTTTTCTTTTCTCCTTCCTTTTCATTCTTATTAATAGTCCTCCTATCTTCTTCTCCCATCGTCTTTGTCTCTTTATCCTTTTTACTCCTTGTTCTTTTTCCTTGTTTTCTCTTCTTCTCCTCCTTTCTTCTCCTACTTCTCTGTTGCTTTCTTCCACTCCCTTTTCATCTCTTCCTCCCTCTACTCCTTGTTCTTCCTTTTTTCTTCATTTTCATCTCTCCTTCTCTGTTCTTCTCTTCCTCATTCTCCTTCTCTTCCTTCTGATTTTCTTCTTGTCCTCATTTTTCCGTCTTCTCTTATTCCTCCTATTTTTCCTTTTATTTCATCTTCTCCTCTTTGTTCTTTTTCTCCTCCTCACCCCCTTTTTGTCATGCTCTCCTCCTTCTCTTCTTACTTCTCCATCTCTTCCTCTCTACTCTTTGTTTTTCCTTCTTTTTCTCCTCCTGTCTTCTATTCCTCCCATTTCTTTGTTGCCCTCTTTCTCCACTGTCTTCTGACTTCTTTTAAACATTTCTCCTTCTTTCTGTTTCCCTTCTTTTCCTTCTGTCATCACCTTCCTCTTTTGTCATCTCTTATTCCTCTTCCTCCTCCTCCTATATTCCTCCTTTCTTCTCATTTTCCTTCATTTTCTGTCTTCATCTCTTTCTTTCTCCTCCTCTTTCCATCTTGTGCTACTGTTTGCCATTCTTGTCTTTTCTTTTTACTTTTTTCTCTACGTCCTCTTTGTCTCCCTACACTACTCCCTTTTCTCATCTCTTCCTCCTTTTACTCCTTGTTCTTCTGTCTTTTCCCCATCTTCATTCCCCCTCATTTTTTTCTGCTCCCTTTTTCTTTCTCTTCCTACTGTCTTAATCTTCTTTCTCCTCCTCCTTTTCTGTTACCTTCTTCCTATCTTTACTCATCCCCTTCCCCTACTCCTCATTCTCTTCTCCTTTCTCCTCTTCCTACTCTGCTCTTCCTCATTCTTCTTTTGTCCTCTTCCTTTGTTGTTGTTCTTAACTTTTTTCTACCTTCTTTCCCCTCCATTCTGCCATCTTCTAATTTCTTCTCTACTTTCTCTATCTTCTTTTTCTCCTTCCTTACGTTTCAATCTGTGGCCACTTGACGGCTTTTCTGTTGTACGTTTACTGTGTTTGTTTGGTTTTTTTTGTCGTTTTCTACTGTTTTTCGGGTTAAATGTGATTAAGTAGCGAACTGTGGACATGTTTTCGTGTTAAATATGATTAGGTGACAGGTCTCTCCTCTTCTCAGCCGCACGTCCACCCCACCAGTGTAAATGGCATCAGGGGAGATCCTACGCTGCTCTCAGCTTCACTCGCATGAGAACGTTAGGACAAGGTTTAATCGCCAGATATTGTTTATATTCCATCAGTGTTGTACACGTGTCAATAAAATAATTGTTCACTGAGAAAACTTTATATCTCCCTATTTAAAATTGGACTCCCCCAAGAATGCAAGACGTGGCACCAATATATGTCTAGTGCTTTATACATAAGTACTATACTTAATTATACTAAACACTTTGTACATAAATCATTTATTATTATTTTATTGGACCAGTTAACAATAGAAAAGAATAGAAATTATTTATCCCCCAATTGGGAGACTGCCCTCTTTGGCAGTCACAGCTGCTAAATTACTTTGCACACCTTCAACAAGTGTGGAGAGTGAGAGGCTCTTCAGTACAGCCTTCAACGTTATTGATGAAAAAAGGAGCAGACTGACAGCTGAGAAGGCTGAAATGTTCATCTTTCTGAAGAAAAATCTGTCCTCAACATGAGGAGACAAGGCAGCTTAAGTATTTTCAGTTCAACGTCAGGCAGCTAGCATGTTTTATTGTTTTCAGTGAACATAATGTGAGTATCGGAATAGTGTTCATTCTTTTTTTTTTTTTGTCTGCAAGTCTGCTCAAAAATGACACCAACCAACCATGGTGCCATTGCTTAAGCTTCATGTGCAATTTTTTTCTTCTTTGTGACTGTGACCATCACCTGCCCTCATGGCAAATTAACCTATCATGTTTATTTCAAGCTGTTTCCTGCATTATGCCATTGAGGGCTGTGCACACCCAAGTGAAACATAAAACAAACACAGGACAGACAGAAAGGTGAGGCATAGACGGTGTTCTAAGAGAAAAGGTGCATTTTATTTATTTGTGCTCTTTAATTCACACCTTGAAACCAGTTACAAATCTAAGACCCTTCACAAACACCTAATACGACAAAATCCCAACTGCATCAATCATGAAGATGTCAGGAGGCCACAAGAAGGATAGATAAAGCAGAGTGAGATCCACAGACACTAACCCAGCAACCTCCACTGACTCAGCGACCGGAGGAACAAACTCTATTGAGTTTTGGTAGGTGCCGGTGTGGTGGGTCTGGCATGCATGAAAACCTCCACCAAAAGGAGGGAGCTGTCTCCTCCAGCCCAAGGAGGCCCACACAGCCCCCCCGCAGGAGCCACTGAACGGAGAGCCAGCCCTGGAGCCCGGAGCGACCCCCGCCGCCACAGCCAGAGCCCCAAGGCCCGCGCAGCAGAACGGGCCATAGCAGACCCCCATGGCGCCCCACAGCCCCACTTCCCCCACGACCACCCCCCCCCCCACACACACACACACACACCCTCCCCCACAACCCGACTTTCTTTCATATGCAGCCACCTTGGCAGATGGTGGAGTAGATGGTAGTGTATCCTTCTTCCAGTTTTTAACGATTTGTCTAGCAATCATGGCACTCGTTTGGATCCAGCTCTTAATGCATGCATCTTGCTCAGTTAAAATAGAATCATCTCCCAGAATAAATAGTCTTGGGTTAAAGGGTATTGATGTTTTAGTAATCTCACATAAGGTATTGTGTATCTTTAACCAGTATCCTTGTATTTTACTGCAGAACCATAAGGCATGTGCTAAGTTTCCTTCTGCTTGGTCACAACACCAGCAAAAAGGTGATTTCTTTAGCCCAAGGCGAAACATTCGATATGGAGTCCAATAGTAGCAATGCAAAATTTTAAACTGTGTAAGGCGGACTCTTGCATCTCTTGACATATTTTTTATTTTTTTAAAAATGCTTTGCCACGAGTTTTGATCTATTGAAACATTTAAATCTTTTCCCCATATCATCCTGATGGCATTTAGAGCGGTATCCTTTGAAGTCTCTAACAACAATGCATAATGCATGCATTGTTTTGTCATTTTAAATGCATTATCGCAAATTTGAGTCCAGAAGTCTGGTTCCGGGGATATAGATAAGTCTGACTCCCATTTAGAGATGGGTAAATGTATTTTATCAGTGCTTAAGAGTAACTTATATATTTTAGAGAGGGTTTTAGTTGTTGTCGGAGAAAGCTTTATGATTGCTTCAGCTAATGCTGGCGGCCGGAGCGTGCTTTGAAGTGTTGGGATTCTTTTCTTAATAATATTTTTAACTTGTAGATAATGTAAAAAATTCCCTTTTTTTTTTTTTTAAATTTTGTATTTTTGAAGCAAGTTTGTATATGACATGAACACATTATCTGAAAAGAGGTGGTGGTGATGTGTGATTCCATTCTGCTCCCAAACAGCTAAATGGAGCGGCTGATTAACCTGAAAATCAGGGTTGTACCAAATGGGAGAAAACTTACAGGGCTCCAATTTAGAGTTTGTAATTAATAATAAGTAAGGTAAGGAATAGTGTTCATTCTAATATTTAGTTTCATGAGTGTTTTACATACAGTACAACATCAGCGGCTGCATGCAAAAGAAGAAAGACACTAGATTGCACTGTTTACCCTTGTTTTTCTTTTTTTGTTTTGGTGCAGCAAATCAGGTGCGTAGCCTAGATTTTTATGTTTTGATTGTGTGTCTCGAGAATTATTAGAGTTATAATGTGACTTTTCTGTTTATATACGGGGATTATTTAATTTAATTTAAATATGTGCACCAAGTTGCAGTTTTATTTCAAACATTTGAATGGTGCAGCTGGGTCTGTTGTGTTTACAAACGCTGTTAAAAGCGATGTGAGCTTTAAGTTTTAATAAAGCCGCAGCAGTTACACATAACTTGTTGTCACATGTTTTCCTTCTTTCTTTAGGGGACCAGAACAGGTGTTGTACAATGAGCGTGGTGTTTTTAGATGTCCGTATCAAGCAAATTACATCCATGTATTATTAACAACTTTTAGAATGACAAAAAGATTCACATCGGATTGGTATCTCCCGATCCTCAAGGCTGCAGTATCGATATCGGTATCGGATGTGAAAAAGTGGTATCGAGCCATCCCTAATTTTAACTGTATTCTACAGATATTTACAATAAAAGAACATGCACAACAACAGAATAACTGTATTTCTTTTCCTTTGAACCATACGTTAGAATGTGAATTCAAAATATGAACATAAAAGCACCTTGAAGCTGAGGAGGAAGCAGCATAACGATGGAGGCAGATCTGGGCGAGAAGAGCCAGGATGTGGAGGAGAAGAAGGGAAGGAGTCCTGTTAGCTTGTCTCTCTAAAAACTTGTTCCTTATGTTCATTTCAACCAGGCATGTCCAGAGTCCATCCTGTGGTCAGATTTTTAGTCTGTCATAAAATGTTTAATTTATGGCTCGCCAGCACTGTCAAACAGAATATGCATATTATCAGATACAAAATGTAATTTTCTGTGTCGCTGAATGGTGGCAGCAACACTCTGTCTCCCTCTGTGTGACCTCACGGAGACCCTTTCTAGCCCATTTCTGAAATGGAAACTACAGATTTAAAGACACGATCAGTCCAAAGATTCTAATGCGTATGACAACGTATCTGGGAGTGACTGCATCAAGACGGTGAAGCATCTGGAAGCTGTGTTTTTATCACAGCAGATCTGATGTTTACTGAAGGACCACTCACGGCTCTCTTGAGACCACAGGACTCTCCTACCGTCACCAGAATCTGATGAGCTTCATAAAGTGTCCACTGTGAGAATAACCACACCTCTGGACAAGAAGATTTGCATTCTTCACAGCGGCCTTCTGACCTCCCTACCTATCGCACTGAACTTCCTACACAGGAGTGATTTGAGCAGTTTAAATCAGAACATTAAGGAAATGCAGCATCACTTGAGTGATGATCCTAAAATCTGGACTAAATTTGACCAGTTAATCCACGTCTGTCTTGACCAAATCCTAAACATTACCCACCCTGGGCTGTTTGATCCATATTTTAAATTTCATTTGTCATTGTCTGATTGTTTTTTTTTTCTTGTCTGTTTCCAGCTGAATAAATATATTAAGAATGAAAGAATACACATGACTGGAAAACATTCCTCAGCTTCTGTCCAGATCTGAGAAACACGTTGATTTTCATTCTTTTTCTCCACAACAAACAGCTCCACACTAAATACTGGTGAGTCCAACATTCTCATTGTGATTTAGCAGCACATGATGCAGACAAAGTGTTCAGACAGCGTTCTGGCTCTGAATAAAACATTTCAAGTTCCTCCTTTTAAGGCAGCTCCAACACACATTGGTAACTTCTGTAAATGACAGTAAACAAGAACAAAGGTGCAGATAAAGGTTTAGTTGTTTCCATCAGTATGATCTGGGCATAAAGTCAGTGGAAGGCAGTCTTTCTTTGGCTGTTTTCTAACCACTGGTAAATGATTGGGTTTGTTGCTGCCTGCTGCTGAAACTCTGCAGGGATGGCAGCTGCTTTGCACCTGTCAGGCTCAGGACGACTGTCTTGGAGACTTTGTGCTGTTTAAATCCAGAACGTTGATGCTCCGGCAGTAACAGCTCTGTTCCAGCCAGACTTCGGCTGCACTCTGTGTAATTAATGCTGCTGTTTGATCAGATCTCACTGGTTCCACAGGCTGACAGTTTACTGTGCTGCTGGGAGGGATAGTTAGACCCATGTGCATCCAGAGACTCAGTTTAGAGGGTGGACACAATAACCCAGGTGGTTTTCTGAAACTACAATTTCCTGATGTTCCCTGAAAGCCTCACATGCATCAGTAGCTGCTTCCAGCCGGCCGTGCACAGAGAAGCCTCCAGTCTGCACTCAGATGTGTGAGACCAAACATTAGTCTGAACAGAGTGAAATAAGCCTTCTAGAGTAAGATTTACCTGAAACTGAGGGACTTTATCTACCTGGACAGACACACAGACAGACCTGCTAGATATCAGAAGCACCGCTGACCAATGAAAATATTTAGTCTCACCTGACAGCTTGTAATCTGCATGCTGGAGGACGGAAGGTTTTTGTCACTTTTCTAATGATTGTGTGTGTGGTAATGGCCTTAAAAATCATGTTTGTCTGGTAAAATCTGGAGGACTGAAGTGTCCTGTATCTGTAGTTTCAGTAAACAGCAGTCACAGGTTAGTTAGTGTTCTCTTGATCTAAAGTGGTGTTACATCAGTTGTGTCCTGCTGTCTGTGATGGTTGTTTTCTTCACTTTTCCACAGGATTCTGTCCTGATAGAGACTCTCACAGGAATCCAACTCCCCTCACATTTACAAACACTTCTGTCTGTGGACTCAGCACTCACTAAAACACTGATTCTAAGACATTGGAGGACACCAGCTGCTCTGTGTTTACGTCACTTAGTCACATGGACAAAGTGTGTTTGGGAAAACTCTCTGGGACTTTAACTGCATCGTGAGCACATAATTTATCTTCCTGTTGGTTCCAGGTTACAGTCCCATGTGGACCATGGTCGTGATGCTTTGTGGAATATCATCTAAGGTTAGCTGCTACTGTGTGTGTTTGGAGGTTGTGGCTGCTGGTTTCTGTCTGGATTATTTGTCCTGATGGCTGTTGATCAGTAACGTGTCTCCTGTGTGAGACGTTAAGAACTGGATCAGAAAACATCGGCACATTCTCTCCACTGCTCTCTATGTGGGTCACATGTTTGTTTTCTCCAAAGATCTGAGAGATTTAGTCCAGTCTGATGTTCTCAGGTTTCCGCTACATAATATTTGTTCTGCTGCTGTGGATTTCCTTGGTCCTGTGGATGGTTGTTCCAGATCTATCATGTTCACTGATTACTCTAATGTCACCATATTTTCCTTGATATCTCTGCTACGTCCCAGTTTTCATCTTTCTCTGACTTACCTTCAGGTTCTTTGATGCTTTCTGGGATGTTCGCCACGAGATCATTTCTGGGAATCTCCTCCAAAGCCTTTACAGCAACTTTAATGGTGTAGATGCAGTAGCTCTGAAACATCTGATCCACTGTGTCCATCCTGTCTGCTTCCTCCAGTCGAGACTTTGGAATGGGCTCAAAGTCTTTTATCAACTCATCATGCAACAACCACTTGAATTTTTTGAAGTCATCTTTGGCCAAATCTTCAAAAATCCCATTAAGGACTTTATGAGGTGTTTCTACCCTGTAAAGATCAAAGAGAAACAATAAGAAATAAATGACTTCTGTAAAAGCACTCACCATGATTGAAGCAGCAGTTTAAAGCTTCATTAGCAGATGAAACTGCTTTATTCTTTTTAATCAAAAACAGATCAGCAGGATTCTTGCTTCTAGAATTCCAGACAGTTTAATCCTGTGAGCTGCTTTACAATCCAGACTCAGACAGTAAATCATTCTTGAAGTCCTTCTCTGGTTTGATTCTGAATTGTCTCAGAATCAACTTGAGGAATGGAGCTTAAAGAGAAGCGATAATAAAATCTTTCTGAGCTCAGAGTTCTAGATGAAGCTTTAACTCTGACTCTGATCAGAAGAAAGAGCAATCCGGGAAGAGAGTGAGACGTCGCTGTTTTATCAAACTCTCTGATGACATGAAGTTTAACAGTTTGAAAAGTTAAAACTGTGAAATAAATAAATTCTGTATATTAAAGATAGATGAAGCCACCAGCTATGAAAAGAGAAGAAAATGAAGAAGTAACTAAAAGGAAGTGTGAACACACCAACACACGCAGTTCTGCAGCAAAACCATGAGGCCTCAAAGATGTCGCTGATGTAAAGTCCAGCAAAAAAAAAAAAAAGATTGATCTGGTTTAGTAGAGTTTAGACCAGCAGTGAGGTTATCCAGCTGCTGTTGCAACCAAAACTAGAAATATGTGCAGTTTGGGAGGTTCTTCCCGTTTCATATTCTGGAGATAATCATGAAGCCTAATGACAATTCAACTCTGATCACTCTGAAACTGAGGACCAATGCTCTTTATTTCTGGAAAATAAACCTGGATCTTGTTCAGACTGATCCTGCAGTAATGAAAGGTCAAAACTTTGATCAGAGAAATAAACGGAGGTGGGTAAAGTAGCCAAAAATTGTATTTAAGAGTAATGTTACATAAAAATAATATCACTCAAGTAGAAGTAAAAAGCAGTCATCCAAAAAATGACTCAAGAGTAAAAAAGTATTTGGTTTTTTCACCACTCAAGTACTGAAAGCACTGAGTGGATTGTAATGTCCGATTTATTTTATTTTATTTTTTAGAAATGATGAGATCAGACAGACAAAAATGTAAAATAATGTGCAAATTCTGGTATTTCCAAATAATAAAATAAAAAAATAGCAAAAATAAACAACATCTTTACAAAATGACAAGTTAAGGCACAAAAATACACAAATTTCCAAATCTCAGTTTTTCACAACATAAAGCTTTTGAAACAAATACCTGTAGTAAGATAACGTTTCTGTTTGAACAGTGCAAACTACATCCAGTGACAAGATACGCTGCCTGCTCATAGTCTATGACATAGACTGTCTGGGCTTGCGCTAGCCGATCTCCACAGCGCCATTGGCGCATCGTTTTGCTGGATGGCGCAGTCATTCTGAACCGTGTGAGCTACAGTGGCGCTCTACTTTTCTTGTAAAAAGCAACAAAAAAGGATTCGACTTACTTTTTCTTCGAAACGGCCGAGCGATAATATAAGAAAAGCAGCCTTTTTCTCTCGGCAGGCGTGGGAAGTGGTCGGAGCCACTGGGAGCCACTGTTCCCTCTAAGCTGCGCGCGTCCGCAATTGCGCACTCCTGACACAGTCTCAACGCACAGAAAATCTGCGCTGCACACAAATAAAATCCAACCTAAATTGAAAATAAAATAAATACATAACAATTCATTCTGTGCTATTTTTCAATGTGAGTCAGTGAGTGACCCGTGACTGGCTGCTCCAGCCAATGATGTGATTCACGTAGGTGTTTACGCAGCTAATCAACGTCATTTACAGCTGTCCTTATGTGCAGCCATCTGAGCCGACTGCTACAGCGCGCTAGCGTATCTAGTCTTCTATACACACGTGGACAAAATTGTTGGTACCCCTCAGTTAAAGAAGGAAAAACCCACAATTCTCACTGAAATCACTTGAAACTCACAAAAGTAACAATAAATAAAAATTTATTGAAAATTAAATAATCAAAATCAGCCATCACTTTTGAATTGTTGATTAACATAATTATTTAAAAAAACAAACTAATGAAATAGGGCTGGACAAAAATGATGGTACCCATAACTTAATATTTTGTTGCACAACCTTTTGAGGCAATCACTGCAATTAAACGATTTCTGTATTTGTCAATGAGCGTTCTGCAGCTGTCAACAGGTATTTTGGCCCACTCCTCATGAGCAAACAGCTCCAGTTGTCTCAGGTTTGATGGCTGTCTTCTCCAAATGGCATGTTTCAGCTCCTTCCACATATGTTCAATGGGATTCAGATCTGGGCTCATAGAAGGCCACTTTAGAATAGTCCAACGCTTTTCTCTCAGCCATTCTTGGGTGTTTTTGGCTGTGTGTTTTGGATCGTTGTCCTGTTGGAAGACCCATGACCTGCGACTGAGACCAAGCTTTCTGACACTAGGCAGCACATTTCTCTCCAGAATGCCTTGATAGTCTTCAGATTTCATCGTACCTTGCACACTTTCAAGACACCCTGTGCCAGATGCAGCAAAGCAGCCCCAAAACATTACTGAGCCTCCTCCATGTTTCACCGTAGGGACAGTGTTCTTTTCTTCGTATGCTTGGTTTTTCAGTCTATGAACATAGAGTTGATGTGCCTTACCAAAAAGCTCCAGTTTGGTCTCATCTGTCCAAAGGACATTCTGCCAGAAGCTTTGTGGCTTGTCAACATGCATTTTTGCAAATTCCAGTCTGGCTTTTTTATGAGTTTTTTTCAGCAGTGGTGTCCTCCTTGGTCGTCTCCCATGAAGTCCACTTTGGCTCAAACAACGACGAATGGTGCGATCTGACACTGATGTACCTTGGCCTTGGAGTTCACCTTTAATTTCTTTGGAGGTTGCTCTGGGCTCTTTGGATACAATTCCAACGATCCGTCTCTTCAATTTGTCATCAATTTTCCTCTTGCGGCCACGTCCAGGGAGGTTGGCTACTGTCCCGTGGGTCTTGAACTTCTGAATAATATGAGCCACTGTTGTCACAGAAACTTCAAGCTGTTTAGAGATGGTCTTATAGCCTTTACCTTTAAGATGTTTGTCTATAATTTTTTTTCGGAAGTCCTGGGACAATTCTCTCCTTCGCTTTCTGTTGTCCATGTTCAGTGTGGTACACACCTTTTCACCAAACAGCAGGGTGACTACTTGTCTCCCTTTAAATAGGCAGACTGACTGATTATGAGTTTGGAAACACCTGTGATGTCAATTAAATGACACACCTGAGTTAACCATGTCACTCTGGTCAAATAGTTTTCAATCTTTTATAGAGGTACCATCATTTTTGTCCAGGCCTGTTTCATTTGTTTGTTTTTTTAAATAATTATGTTAATCAACAATTCAAAAGTAATGGCTGTTTTTGATTATTTAATTTTCAATAAATTTTTATTTATTGTTACTTTTGTGAGTTTCAAGTGATTTCAGTGAGAATTGTGGGTTTTTCCTTCTTTAACTGAGGGGTACCAACAATTTTGTCCACGTGTGTATATATCTGTGCTTCTCTGTGTGCCCGGTCCTATGGTCCTGTCACGGGTTGCCTGGTTACAGACGCTGCTGCGCACTGCTCTGCGCGTTTAAAAATGTCTACACCCGAAACTCCACCACGTCCAAAGAAGCAAAAACGTTTGAGTGGGAAGACTCAAACCCCTGGCAATGGGTACAAGAAAAACCGTGTTTTCTGTTGCTCATGGACTGGCTGAAGTAAGGCAGCATCAGGAGACAAACATGTAAGAAACATGAGAATAGAGAGGAGGACCCAACCAGCAGGTCACAGTTTATCATCCCCAATCATCTCCTGAAGTCCATATGGTAAGGGACTTCATGATGAGATAAGCTGGATTTCCTACAGTATATGTTTGTGAATTTACCAGATAATGCTTATAATCATGCTGATGTGGCCGTAGACACTACAGTATTTTAGTGACTCAATAAATTCCTAAGTTTTATTTAAATGCTTTTTAGTTTTCACTAAACATTTATTTAATAGCCTATATGTGATCAATAAATGGCCTTTGCCTGTCTAAAGAAAAACTCACTCAAAACTCTGATATGTTAACAGTATTAAATGAATAAATCAATCAATAAATACGTGCATACACACATAAATGACTTAATACATTAACTGTGTTAAGATAAGATTTAGATATAAATGAAAACATATCTGTAGATAATTTCTTTGTACAGTATTCTGCATTCAGTTGTTTGTTTTTGCAGAATCCAGTATTGCACACTGGTTGGCCATTACATTTTATTGTCCGTTATATTTTATAGTGCTAACCATTATGCCATTTATATGGCGTAGTGGTTAGCACTTTTGCCTTGCAGCAAGAAGATCTCCAGTTCAAATCCTGGCCTGAGCCTGGAATCTTTCTGCATGGAGTTTGCATGTTCTCCCTGTGCATTGATATTCATGGAAGACATCTTAAGGTCCAACCAAGGTGAGGAGGGGCTGCTGGGGAGAGGAATGTATGGAATGACATGCTCAGGGTGCTGCCACCATGACCCAACCTGGGATATTTGGAAGAAAATGGGATGGATGGACGGATGGATGGATTCATTCATTTGCAGGCTTATTGTAAATAACGGATCTACTTAATCCTTTTTTGATAATAAGTTTTCTAACTTGTGTATCAGCGATCACAACTGTGTTTACTTTGGGGTTTCTTCTTTGGATTCTGTATTTTTATTGCAGTCTTTCTGAATTATTTATTTTTGACTGTTGATATGAGGACATATTCTGCTTGTCAACTTAGAAATAATGCAGTGATTGGGAGGAGATGCAAACTGGAATTATTTGATATTCAAATGGTTAGCACAGGAATGCACTCACGACTGTTGTATAGCTTCTGTATGCCTGAATTAAAGAATGTTCGAGGGTTTGAGAAATGGACGGGGTAGTTTGTAATGGCGGCTGCAGCTTTTTAGAATTCTGCAAGTTCGCTATTTAAATAAAATTTAATTGAAATGATTTGTTAAGCAGCCTAAAGGCCCCTTTTTTTGCACGGGCCGTGAACGCAGCATGATGTCATCGAACAGGCGTGGTTACGGCGCCGTCAACTTCCGGGAAAACAACGTGAGCTGATAACGTCCACATGTCTTGGAAATATGTGCTTCTTCTTACAGTTTTGTTTGATTTGACTCAACACAACAGCACAAGACGCGGTACTGTGATTGTGTGGACGCTGTGGAAACGAACCTGGAACACTGAGGACTCTCGGCGAAGCTAGCCACAGTTAGCAGGTACCAGATAAAGCAGTGCCAGGACAGTCTCCGCTCTACTTCCATTCAAACATTCATAACGAAGTCCGTGTTGTAAAAGGCGCATGACTTTCATGGTCCAGCTTCACCGTACTGCTAGCTTACAGTTGAGCCACTAGACTGTGTTGTTGTATAGAGACCGTTCTCTTTAGCCTACTATATTGTAGTGAGTGACACAAACACCAACTGTACGTTTACTATGCTTGTTTGGTTTAGGGGTTCACTATGGGACACACCAGCCTGGAGAAGATAATTGCACTGCAGAAAACCCAGCCAACATCAGAAACTTGTGCATTCTGGCACATGTTGACCATGGTGAGTTAAGACAGTAACATCTAACCTTTATTTTCTGATTCGATGAAATGGCAAGCCTGAATTTTTATCAAACTTAAACACTTTAAATGTGGTGGATCTTTAGCTTATACCAACTATAAGAATTTCTGTTGACATTTGCCCTGTGGAGCAGGTCAGAGAATGTTGAAAAACTTCTTATGGACTAAGTTGCTTGTTGACATGCACTGTAACTTGGGGCAATGTCATCTTCAAGTAGCGTTTCAGACGCTAACCTCATTGAAGCCGATACTTTTTGCAGTTTTGGTGGAATAATATGGCATTTTTTAAGGAATACACTACTTTGGGGAAATTGCTCCAGGTTCGTGAAGAAACTAGACTTTTGTGAGATGATAACCACTAGTCTGCTTTGCTGCTTGAAAGAATTTTATATATATTCATGAACGTCAAACATGTTTTACTGTAACAGCGTAGTTGCAAAATTAGTTGAAATTGAAAATGTCTTATTCATAAAGACTCTGGAACTGTTATCTCCAAACAGAGGCAGGCGATAAAGCAGTATAAGGTAGATATTGCTAATTTGCTGATAATATTTAATGACCTATTTTTAATAACGCCTTAGAGGGAAAAAAAGGTTTAATATATATTTAATCACCTTGGTTGTTTAAACAAGCTTCCGTACATTTGTAAAGACCATGCACATTATGACATTCTTGACTTCCCAATGACTCCTAACGCTCTGAATCTACTCAAATGAAATGACTGAAACACATGCATCGTCGTTACAAAAAACAATCATGCATTTCGGTTTTCATAAATTTACTATGGGTCTTCTGGAAACAAAATCTGTTGAGTCCAAGATATACACAGAGCAACTTGAATATTTGATGTTGACAGCTGCATCAGCACAAATCATTTGGAATCTGCACAGATGAACATTTGGAACTATCTGCATCTTTTCAGGTAAAACGACCCTGGCTGACTGCTTAGTTGCAAGTAATGGTATCATATCAAGCCGACTGGCTGGGAAGGTAAGCAACAATGTTTGCTGCAGTGACATTTTAGACTGCCATGCTCTATTTATTTATTTTTATCGGCTGCTGTTTCTTTTTAACATTCATTTTAGATGTCTGCTTTGTGAGCTTTTGCTTTAAGTGTGTTTGTATGTGTAGTATTTTTATTATTGGAGCCTTGTCAAAGAAGAATTTACGTCACTATTTGGGACAGACAATAAAATCTATCTGTCTGTCTGTCAGGAAAATTCTTCAGTGGAATTCTGACTTTTCCAAATAAATACCCAGAGTCGTCTCTTAAGTCAAAGCAAAGTTTTACTTGCACAAGGAATCGCTTGAACAGAGCAGAGTTTGAATGAGTGACTGGCAAAAGGTGGAAACAGTTTAGTTTTTTAGCAGGCGCATTTAGAAATTACATTATATTATCAGCTTCTGAGCAACCAGTTTCAACCGGCTGCTTGCAGGATCAACTTGGTATATTTTCACTGTCAAAGTTAGACCATGGAAATTTACTGAGTACAACAGTCACAGTTATACAGTAGTTTGAAATCATAAAGCGCAATTAATCATAACATTTTTATAATTTTATAACACTGTCTGTCTGTCTGTCTGTCTGTCTATCAATCACATTTTGTGGAGTATTCCTGTTACAGAAGTTCTTTTTTTAGTCATTATTCATGATTTATGATATGTTATTACCAGCTGAGGTATCTGGACAGCAGAGAGGATGAACAAGTCAGAGGAATCACCATGAAATCCAGTGCCATCTCTCTGCACTACAGAAACGGTAAAACCACTTTGATTTGGATCTGAAATAAAAGCCACACTTTAGTGTTCCTCACTGTTAGATACTATGACTACTGTCCAGGACTAAGTCTGCAGTGTTTCCCTTGGCTGCATCGTCTTCTTTGCTTGTTTTTGGTACAAAGAGCAATAGTTTTTGTGGTAATCAGTAAGACCAGTGTTTTCAGCCAAAAAAATGAAAGGTTTTGTGCTTTTTAATGTCTGATGTATTCTAGAATGAATTTTGAGCACAATGAAAGTTCTAGAGCGAGGTTGTTGTATTCTGACATAATGCTCTTCATTCATTCATCATCATCATTGTTCTTCTCCATTGTTCTTTTCAACTTCTGTGGAGAGTCTGGCCACGATAGAAAGTCATTTTGTTTGTCTGGCTATCTGGAAGAATGAGGAAAAAATGTAAAAAGAAAAATTAGCAAAGAGTTTTACAATATATGTAATCTGAAAGATGGCTTTCATGTCTGTTGCCAATGATCACCATTAGAATGTAGATTTCTTTTTATGTTAAAGAAAGCATGACAAGCCACTAAAAAATTGTATGGTTTTTATTAAAATAGTTGATCAAATGTTGTTAAAATCACTGTCTGGCCGTATGCAGTTTCCAAATTGGAGAAGCTGCCCTCAGACATAAGGAGCATGCTGGTTTAGTACAGAATGTGGCAAAATTACATTATCATTTTTTGTATTTGTTTTAGTGGAAAAGAACTTCCTATTCTGAAAAATGTGACTCGTATCAAAATCATAAAATCTGTCTGAATAATTGAAACACAATTTTATTTTATTTTTGTATATTGTTCAGCTGCAATCTAAATGAGGGGTTTGAGGAAAAGTCTTTAAACAGTGTTTTTGTGCCTCTTGTCTTGTTAGGAGATCAGGAATACTTACTGAATCTGATAGACTCTCCTGGTCATGTTGACTTTTCCTCGGAAGTTTCCACGGCTGTCAGGCTGTGTGATGGAGCCATCGTGGTTGTTGATGCTGTAGAGGGAGTATGCCCACAGGTAAATATCATTGTTGACTTTACTACTTCATTGTGTAAGCTTTTGGTATGCTGAAAGGAAGACATGTTATCAAAATGTAGGGCACATTATTATGATGAAGCAGTATGTCCCAATTGTTTGCATGCTGCATGAAACATTTCTGTGAGAGCTGTAGTACATCCTAAAAGAAAAAAAATACAGTTTGGAACACAGTCTTTGAGTTAGTGCAGACGTAGAACACATTACAATTTCATGCCAAAGCTTCACCTGGATTATTGATATTAATGGATGTTTATAACAGCAGAAAGTGCCCAGCATGGCCTCGCAGGGCAAAAACATTTAACTTAATGGTATATTCAATATATAAAGGTCTAGGATATAGTGTAAAAGGTTGCTGAATACCAGCAGAAAATATTGCCTACGAGTCCATGTTAGCCAGGTGACAAAATCCAACCATCAGAACCCCTAAAAGGTCCCAAATTGGCGTAGAGCATATGTTGTATTAACAAACAGTACTCTTTCAAATGTAGAAATTACAGTTTTGGTGGTAGGCTATTAATAGCCTGATATAAATATATTTTTAATTCAGTTTAGATAATAATTGGTCATTTTAAAATAATTTTAACATTAGCCCTTATCAGTACACGTGGCAAAACCTATTAATCCGTACACTTGGGGTCCATCTGGATCCCAGTAGTATTTCATGTGTTTCACATTTCTGTACCTGTCCATATCTTCTCAATATATATTTTCTTAAAACGTGTGTTGTCTGTAGATACAAATATGAAAGAAACAATGAAAGTTGGGTGACTTAAGATGTTTTTTATTGGAGAGTAAATGAAGTGAGAATAACACAACATTTTCACTGTTTTCATACTTTTGTGATTTTTGGTGCAGAATCATGTGCAGGAAATGGAATTAACATGTCCCATTATACCTGTGATGGTACAAAATAAGAAGACATTAATTGTTCGTAGCAGAATAGCCTATATATGGTCCTTTTAATTAAAACTACCCTCTTTGCCACTGGAGTCCAGGTGTAAGTGCAAGTGTGATTGTTTGTCCTATTTTAAGTTACTGTATTGCTTTTAGGTTATTCTCTTGTTTTTCCACTGTGAAGCACTTTAGTCACCCTTTAGGCCAGGCATGGGCAAACTACGCCCCCCCGGGCCACATACGGCCCGTTGGGCTTTTCAATCCGGCCCGCGAAATAGTTTTGTCAATATTAGAATTGACTAAATCTCAGTAAAGACCACATTAATTCGGCCTTCCCCTGCAGTGCCCGACGTTTCTGTTGTCCCCACTAGATGGCGCTCCAGACACAAGTGACTTTTGTTGGTTTATTTTCTCTTCTTCTACTTTGCACCTGCATTGAGCCCTGCCGTAATAATGAGTGGATCAAAGAAAAGAAAAGTCGACGATGAGCGTGAAGTGTTTCAGAAGGAGTGGCCTACTAAATATTTTTTTCGCTGAAGTCCGTTCAAAAGCTGTATGTCTTATTTGTAATGAAACCGTTGCGTTCTTTAAAGAATACAATATCAGCCGGCACTTTTCCACGAAGCATGCTAACTACGCTAGCAACCAGTCAGCGCAAGAACGGACAGCTACGACTCAGAGGCTGGCAGCCAGTTTACAGACTCAGCAAAATAAGTTTTTTCTGCAAACTACGATATTCAAGAGTCAAGCACCAAGGCAAGTTATTTGCTGGCATTCAAAATAGCAAAGGCTAGCAAGCCTTTCTCCAAAGGGGAGTTTTTGAAAGAATGCATGGTAGAGACAGCAGGTCTCATGTGTTCAGAGAGCAAAAACAAATTTGAAAAAATAGTTTATCACGCAGGACAGTTCCTTGCTGTGTTGAACTAGTCAACGAAGACTTAGCCAGCTCACTGAATGAAAAAGCGGACGAAAGTAATGCCATAAAAGACCGTGCTCAGCTTTTAATTTTATTTGAGGGATTAATGAACGTTTTGAGACAACGGAGGAATTTTTGACCATGGAATCCATGAAGGGGGAAACACGTGGAGAGGACTGTAGGATAGAGCGTCTGGGTCATCCAGAGGATGAAGTTGCCGTGGTGGAAACTCCCCAATGTCACCACGGATGACAGGGAAAAAAAACGTCGGGCTGCTGAAAAGAATCCAGGATAAGGTGAAGGAGGAAAACCCTGAGCTGGATGTGATTTTCCTACACTGTATTATCCACCAGGAAGACCTCTGTAAGTCTGTTTTGCATCTTCATCATGTCGCGAAGCCAATCGTAAAACTCGTTATCTTTATAGGAGTGAGAGGGTGTTCAAGATTAACTGGTGTTCCGATCAACTGGTGATTCCAGCGTTTCTGAGACAGATGTTTTGTAGGCGTGGCTTTTCAGGACCCCTTACTGACTAACCAGGAAATATACAATGGAACAACCACTGGTCTAGTGGAGCTGTGATCAATGTTTACTGTCAAATCCTGTTAAAGCAGACAGGAGACCAGGACACGGTGTGCACGTCGTTTAATAAGTTCACCAAACCGTGTGGTAGAATGCCAAAATTTTGTAGTTTAACGATGTATTGCTACCATATTGGCAGATTTAGATCACATTGTCGCTACACTGACTTATTTAAATACACAAACGTCAAAATCTTACCAAAACAGTCCAGCAATATTTAACGTATTGAACTCAAAATGCAGCAATTTAGGAAAAAACAAATCACAGGACATTCATGTTCTAATCAGCAATAGAAGTTCGTTGTGCCATACTCAAAACTGACGTCATTGAGAAAAGACTACATTTCCTTTTGATAAAATGTTTATTGGCACCTATTGCAGTTGTAGTCCCTATCTGTGGGTGGATGCCCCACACAGGACATATGGTACCACCTCCCATAGGCGGTACACTCAATCTGAAAGGAGATTTGAAAATAGACATTAGAATACTAACCGGTGTTTGTCATGTTCATGTCACTCACTGACGCTCAAAATGTGCCATTAAAGGTAAAACTAAATGCAACAATTAAAAAAAAAAGTATAATGTTGCAGATCTCAGTTTTGAAGTCTGAACTGCCTGATGAATGGAATCAGAATGCTCATACCCATTTATCCACTTTTGTGCCCGAGCTGGCCTCCCCACAAGCCCGATACATTTGATATAGGTCATCTGGAAAAAAATATATTAAAAAATAATGAAAGCATGCAAGGTAGTTAAATGCAGATACATGATCACCTACCTCCTCAAGTTTACCTGAATCTTTCAGCAGTGATATTGCTATGTCAAGCTTTAGCCTGGCCACACCCTCCTGGTCCACAGGATACTATATCTCTTTTTTATTTAGAATTTGTTCTGCAAGCTAAGAAATTCATGATAAATATGAACTGGAATACTTATTGTGCTAGGTGTGCACATAATCACACACTCACCTTGCACACAAATTCACCACATGATGTCGAGTCCTGCTGTTTTGGATTGGGCAGTGTTGCGCACGTCCACTTTGTTATTGCAGAACATACTGTGCGGACCAGTGCTCTGCATACAACACATTAACCGTTGACCAACTTTAATTTTGGCCCAAATAAGGCCTTTTTAAATCAGCAGTTGTGCTTGGACTTCAGAGGGACAAGGTAATATAAGAAGAAAAATACAATATATGAAAAAAAATTCTATAGAAAAAATTGCCATCTTGCTCCCAAATACTATCCACATTATGTGTAAACATGCAATTTATCAAATGCAACCATCATTTTGTTTCATGTTCATGCCATGTTACCTCTCTGCACTTCTTGATCTGTCCCTCTGTTGCCCCAAATGGATCCAGGTACAGTGCCCTCCTTTCCGTCAGATACATGATCTTCAAAAATGCAATTAAGTCTCATGACAAAAAAAAATCTTATTGGTGTGTCTAAATATGTTGAGATTTCTTACAACTATAAAAGCACTCAGAGAGCGCAGACCTCCGCCAGGCCATCTCTCAATTGTACAGAGTCCTTCAAAAAAAATCCTGGATCCAGACGGTGATCCGGATCACCTCCAAAATCTAATCGATTGTTACTTTTGCTCTTCCGGACATTCTATAAAAATTTCGTGAAAATCCGCCCATGACTTTTTGAGTTATGCTGTTAACAGACAAACAGACAAACAAACTCCAATGATTACATAACCTCCTGGCGGAGGTAATAAGTGTCCAGTGTGCGTTATCACAGACTGCTCCAGCTGCCACATCATGCTGTTAAAAAAGTAGATTTAACTACAAAATATCAGATAGAAACCTTAAAAATTTAAATTTAATTTTGAATACACTCACCTTTTTTGCTGTTTTTTTAAAGGTATTTTGGCTTTAGGCAGGTTAGTAGAGGCAGACAGGAAAATAGGGAAAAGACCTGCAGCAAATGGCTGAGCTAGAATCGAATCCAGGCCGCTGCATCAGGGACTATAGCCCCTGTTTATAAGTTACCTGCTCAGCCAGCTGAGCCATCTGTCTACCAATTGAACTCACCTTTCTGAAGCCTTTAGTAGATCCTTGCCAGGCTGAGGTCATCAGATACGAATCTAAAATCAGAGCTCCTGTCCTTTTGCCCACACTTGTCAGATAGCCATTCATCACCTATGAATACAGAAGTAACTTTTCATCCATTTTACCTCCACTACTAAGCAGATAATCATGACAAATGTAACATACCTCACTCTCCAGCTCCTTCCCTGGGGCCAAGTCCATGAAGTTTTCTGAAAAGATCTTATATGGCCCTATTTTGGCCCTATTTTGTTTTCCAGCCCACATCACTGTGGTTACTATAAAGACACAAATTAATGTTAATGTACAACATTAATGTTTTAAGGTACAATTTGTCAGTGTACTTAGTTTTCTGCATCTTTGTGCTGATCTAGGGTCTGGATCCTTGTTGCCTTCAATGTAGACTCCACTGATGAGGGTCCAGCCAGAGGAGAAGTTGCCAGGATTTTCTGCAACTTTGCAGGTATCCTCTCCTCTGACTGGAAATAGTGGGTGAGGTGATCGATATTCATCTTTCGTTTTATTTTCCCTCCCTCTGATAAAATGTCTGCACACTTTCCGATGAAGTTTATGATTTTAAAAGGTCCAAGCATGTCAGAGTCCAGTTTCCCCCCTTTCCTCTGCTCCTGCCTAATATTTTTTACTAATATTAGATCCCCCACTTTGAAATCATCTTCAGTGCCATGTTTGGCCTTCCTTTTACGTATTGCATCTTGACTTTTTTATGTTTGCTTTGACCTCCTTATAGGTCGTTGCCTGCCTTTTCAATCCGTCACACACTTCTTCATGTTGAAGTAAGGAAGATATACGTTCTTCTGTCACCTGCCAAACAAAGCAGAATAATTAGTAATGGAATGCCAGGAGGTTCATCTCAGCATTTTCACAAAATGTTTATGTTGAGAATATTAAGGTTTCTTTGTATTCCTTAGGTACTTCTGATGGATACCTGGCTTCCCTCCCAAACATCAAGTAGTACGGGCTGTATTTCGTAGTCAGATGTTTTTTTTGTGCGAAAACCAAACATAGTGGATTGAAGAAAGTTGTCCCAAGTTGTCGGGTGTTCCGCTACAAGTTTATTCAGTGACCTTCAAATGGAAAATTAAACAACAGACAGAAGCGAGTACGATAAAATTTTGCTTAAGTATGATAAAGCAGAATATTTGCAAAATCTAATTTCCACAAAAGTTGCATGATCAAATAGTTAAACAATTTACCTTCGGATTGTGCCATTTGACTTTTCCACTAGACCATTTGCCTGGGGATGATATGGCGAACAGAGGCTTCTTTCAGTGCCCAGCTTTTCACACAAACCATAGTTGAGCTTCAAAAGGGTTGTAGGACAAACCAAAAAATAAGTCAGCAGTCACTTATATTTTTGGCAGCATTATGTATCAGTGCTGTACCTTGTTGCGAAACTCTGAGCCCTGATTTGTTAGCAGTCTTTTAGGTGCACCAAATTTGTAAAACCAATCAAGGATACAATTAGTGACCTCATCTGCTGTTTTACTTTTTAGTGGGTAGGCCTCTGCCCATTTGGTGAAATAATCGACCATGACACATATGTACTGATTGCCACCATCTGTTTGAGTGAATTTACCCACAAGATCCATTCCAGCGAGCTCTAGAGGCTCGGTTACCTATTTGAGAAAAGAAAGACAGGTGTGTTAAATTATTGTTATTAACTTGAGAACCAACAGAAGGTTCAATCTTTACCTCTATTGGACTGTATTCTTTTTTTTCTTTGATAGAGGCCCGCTTGCACTGGCATGGTGGACATTGAGCAATCTAAGTAGACAAAGCCCAATATAATTTCCAAATTACAAACTGTGCGAATTAATTCTAATGCTGAAAATTAAAAGTACAACTTTGATAATCACCAAGACTGAGAAGTAAAATAAGTCCTTACACCTGCAGAGCATTAGTTAGTATTCAAACCTTAGATTGGCATTCTATCTAGATATAAATATACACTAACAATGAACTTACATGTGCATTTTAAAAGTCATTCTGAAGATATGAACTTACCCATTTTTTAATGTCACTCTCCATGCCAAGTCAGTAATAGCGGCTGATTATAGCACTGTGTATTTTCTCCCAGCCGCGGTGACCCCCAAAATGGCTTTCATGAAATTCGTGAAAGATATTATTTGCCTCTTTGGCAGAGCAAACAACTTTTGCCAGGTGCTCAGGCTGAGTTTTTTCCGCCTACATATGTAGTACAGTTCACCATCTAGTGTGTGAATGTGAAGCACATTTAACATGAAATTACAGAGTTTAGAAAGTGTAGTTGACAAACTACAAATCCCTATTATACACCTTACCCTTTACCATGAAGGTTTCAGCTCTTCTTCTGATCATATATTTCTGCTTTGCAGTGATGCCTTCAGGGTAATGGTTGTTAATTTTCAGGTCAAGGACCTCTTTTGCCATTTTGGGGTCCATTTTTTTAGGAGAGATTTCCCTGTATTGCCCTTTCTTACCACTGGCTGCACTAACACCTAACTAACCTAAATCCTACGCTTACCTATCTACTAACTTATCTACCTTCAGATTTAACTATGAAACTACCTTCACACTTACCTATAAAACTGCCTTCACACTTACCTATAGATGCCACAAATGCTTAACAGATACATAGACACAGACAGACAAATTACAGAACAGACATACAACGCAGATCCACCAACTTAATTGCAGTAATCTTTGAAAACAGTAACAGTATTTCTCGTGTTGTTTCTGCCTGACCGTCAGACTGAAGCCTCAGACTGTCACCAGTTAATCTGGTGTAGATTGTCACACTCTACCGCAGCGAAGCGATATTTCCACTCAGTTAGGTGGAAGTCCTCATAAAACCGCGTATTTTATTGGTGGACTGAACAGCCATGAGTCAGAAAAGAACAATAACGATTTTTGGAGCCAGTGTTAAAACTGACAACAAGAGCATTTCGGAACAGTTTATTGACATCTGTGTGTTTTGAACAGGCATCAACACAGTCACCTATGCTATGTATTGCCGTTGCAACAGCTGTCTCGCTCACTGAATATCACCAGTTGATCGGAACACCAGTTTGTCTTGAACAAGGGCTTCAGCATCGTCAGTTCATTAAGTTTGTTGAAGAAACTGATGCTGATCACCAGGACTTGCTTTACCACTCTCATGCCCGCTGGTTAAGTTTGGGGAAAGTATGTCAGCGAGTGTGGGAGCTCAAAGGCGAGATTAGCTCATTTTTGGAGTTAATCGGGAAAACCGCTGATTTTCTTGAGCTGGGCGACAGAAATTGGCTGTGATTTTGCTTTTACCGTGGACATACTGATGCACATGAATGAGCGGAACGTGAAGCTGCAAGGGAAAGATCAATTTGTGTACAAAATGTACACAAATGCAACAGCCTTCAAAGCCAAACTGACTTTATTCTCAAGACAAATGTCAAAAAAATCCTTCGCTCATTTCGCTACACTGGCTACGCTGACAGAGGCCAGTTGACGTGATGAAATATAAGAAATCACTAGATGACCTACACAGAGAATTCTGCCGTCGGTTCTCTGATTTTGGGGAAAAAAAATTGACAAGACACTTCAGCTGGTATCATGTCCCTTGTCAGAAGACCCAGAAACAGCACCTCAGGAGTTGCAGTTGGAACTGATCCAGCTTCAAAGTGACTCAGTCTTAAAGGAGAAGTTCAGCTCCCTTAAACTGAATGGCTTTTACACTTCACTAAGTGAAGCAAAGTTTCCAAACATTCAGAAGATGGTACAGAGGATGGTGGTGTTGTTCGGATCTACCTACATGTGTGAGCAGACGTTTAGCGTGATGAACACCAACAAAGCACACCACAGATCCCAGTTAACTGATGAACACCTCAGATCCATCCTGAGAATTGCCACAACCAAACTGACACCAGACTTTGATGCACGGGCAAAAAGGGTGACCAACAACACTGTTCCCACTGAAACTGAATGTGAGTATTCTTTACTTTGTCAGTATTGTCTTTAACATGTACTTCATATTAGTTTGCACAATCTCCGATCATCTGATGGTGGTCTGGCCCGTCTGTCGAATTTCAAAAGTCAATGTGGCCCCTGAGCCAAAGAGTTTGCCCACCCCTGCTTTAGGCTGTTGTAAAGGGCTATAGAAATAAACTTTGATTGCCATAGTTCAGATGATTACTATTGATGATTACTGAAATGTATTGCTGCAATATTAGTGTGAGAACTCCTGAATTGAAATGCGACTGAAGCAGTCATCACAAGAGCAACCGAGCACAAGGGTACATAAATAAAAGACGCACAGTCCGGCTGGGGGCTGCACAGTAGCGTAGTGGTTATCACTTTCGCCCTGCAGCTAGAAGATTCCCAGTTCACATCCCGGCCTTCCGGGATCTTTCTGCATGGAGTTTGCATGTTCTCACTGTGCATGAGTGGGTTTTCTTCACGTTCTCTCTGGCTTCCTCCCACAGTCCAAAAATATGCTGAGGTTAAGTGGTTACTCTAAATTGCCTGTAGGTGTGAATGTGATTGTTTGTCTGTATATGTAGCAATGTGATTAACCATGAACTACTCCAGAGCTCCCTGAATTCAAGTTAGTACATGTAATTTGTATATGTATGTTATAATGAGATGCTGAATGTATTTTATACATGGGAGACAGAGGGGACTGATGCTACGGTCGCTGAGCCAATCAGAGCCCAGCACTGTACTCAATTAAATATTCTTGTAATATGTTTTAATTATTGTTTTTTATGTTGTTTTCATTTTTTTCAGCTGGAAAATGCTTATTTTACCGCAAAAATAATTCCAGTAATCTAGCAATCACAGAGCCAGTCACTATGACTGAACCGTTGTGCTGCAATGCACCATTGAAGTTTGGGGTTTAAATGTCATTTCTGAGGTTTATATTAATGTTACAGTGTTAACAGTGATTGTATTGTTGTGGTTAAGTCAGCCTAGTCAGTTTGGTTCAGGGCTATGTTGTCAGGTGTGAAGTGTAATGTGTTTGATGACTTCCTGCCACGTTTTCTGTATTTCTGCAGAATGCATAGAAAGCAGGTTTCCTTCATTCAGCATCATTCTTCAATGCAGCTTGACACAATAATAAATATATAGAAATACTAATTTACTGCAAAATCCTGCAATATGGCGAAGAAGCTGCACTGTCAATTTCAATTTAAAAGTCTGTGATCAGTCAGTGAGACCACAAAAAGTGAACCGTGATATGGCGAGAAACACTGTATAGCTTTATCCTTAAGTCTCATTGAAAACCTTTGTTTTTGCAAGAACTTTCCAAACAATAGTATACAGTGCCTTGTGGAAGTATTCAGCCCCCTTGAACTTTTCAACCTTTCGCCACATTTCAGGCTTCAAACATAAAGATATAAAATTTTAATTTTTTGTCAAGAATCAACAACAAGTGGGACACAATCGTGAAGTGGAACGAAATTTATTGGATATTTTAAACTTTTTTAACAAATAAAAACCTGAAAAGTGGGGCGTGCAATATTATTCGGCCCCCTTGCATTAATACTTTGTAGCGCCACCTTTTGCTGCAATTACAGCTGCAAGTCGCTTGGGGTATGTCTCTATCAGTTTTGCACATCGAAAGACTGAAATTCTTGCCCATTCTTCCTTGCAAAACAGCTCAAGCTCAGTGAGGTTGGATGGAGAGCGTTTGTGAACAGCAGTCTTCAGCTCTGCCCACAGATTCTCGATTGGATTCAGGTCTGGACTTTGACTTGGCCATTCTAACACCTGGATACGTTTATTTGTGAACTATTCCATTGTAGATTTGGCTTTATGTTTTGGATCATTGTCCTGTTGGAAGATAAATCTCCATCCCAGTCTCAGGTCTTCTGCAGACTCCAACAGGTTTTCTTCCAGAATGGTCCTGTATTTGGCTCCATTCATCTTCCCATCAATTTTAACCATCTTCCCTGTCCCTGCTGAAGAAAAAGCAGGCCCAAACCATGAGGCTGCCACCACCATGTTTGACAGTGGGGATGGTGTGTTCAGGGTGATGAGCTGTGTTGCTTTTACGCCAAACATATGGTTTTGCATTGTGGCCAAAAGTTCCATTTTGGTTTCATCTGACCAGAACACCTTCTTCCACATGTTTGGTGTGTTTCCCAGGTGGCTTGTGGCAAACTTCAAACCAGACTTTTTATGGATATCTTTGAGAAATGGCTTTCTTCTTGCCACTCTTCCATAAAGGCCAGATTTGTGCAGTGTACGACTGATTGTTGTCCTATGGACAGACTCTCCCACCTCAGCTGTAAATCTCTGCAGTTCATCCAGAGTGATCATGGGCCTCTTGGCTGCATCTCTGATCAGTTTTCTCCTTGTTCGAGGTGAAAGTTTAGAGGGACGGCCGGGTCTTGGTAGATTTGCAGTGGTCTGATACTCCTTCCATTTCAATATGATTGCTTGCACAGTGCTCCTTGAGATGTTTAAAGCTTGGGAAATCTTTTTGTATCCAAATCCGGCTTTAAACTTCTCCACAACAGTATCTCGGACCTGCCTGGTGTGTTCCTTGGTCTTCATGATGCTCTCTGCACTTTAAACAGAACCCTGAGACTCTCACAGAGCAGGTGCATTTATACGGAGACTTGATTACACACAGGTGGATTCTATTTATCATCATCAGTCATTTAGGACAACATTGGATCATTCAGAGATCCTCACTGAACTTCTGGAGTGAGTTTGCTGCACTGAAAGTAAAGGGGCCGAATAACATTGCACACCCCACTTTTCAGTTTTTTATTTGTTAAAAAAATATAGAATATCCAATAAATTTCATTCCACTTCACGATTGTGTCCCAATTGTTGTTGATTCTTGACAAAAAATTAAAATTTTATATCTTTATGTTTGAAGCCTGAAATGTGGCGAAAGGTTGAAAAGTTCAAGGGGGCCGAAGTGCAGGCTGACATAGTGCTGTCTTTACATGTGGAATGTGATCATGTCTTTTGTTTGTAGACTCAGGCTGTGCTCCGTCAGGCATGGCTGGAAAACATCAGGCCTGTTCTGGTTATCAATAAGATAGACCGACTCATCATGGAGCTGCAGCTGACCTCTCAGGAAGCTTACACCCACCTGCAGAAGATCCTGGGACAGGTGAGAAGCCAAGTTCTCAACTGATGCAGGTCATGACCAGTTCATTTTAGCATTTGTAACGCTCCCAACCCCGATGTGGCACTACAAAGAAACCTTGACTGAAATTGTATTTTCTGTGTTAAACTGTCTTAAATGTTGTTTGTGTATTTTCTATTAACTCATTGAAAAACAGAAGAAAAAAAAAGACGGCAGTTTTCTGAAGATCACTGTAACTTCTTCTCTGCAGGTGAATGCCATTACAGGGACTTTGTTCACATCTAAAGTGCTGGAGGAGCGAGCAGAAAAAGAGAAGGGGGAGGAGAAAGAGAGCGAGACATTAAGTGGAGATCAGGTTTTTGACTGGAGCGCTGGGCTGGAAGAGGTTGACGACTCCCACCTCTACTTTTCTCCTGACCAAGGAAACGTTGTCTTTGCCAGTGCCATAGATGGATGGGGTTTCAGGTGAGGATGTGGTGTCGTTTGGTAGGCAAGATCCCAAGATGTAGACATTGAGATCAATTGGCAAAAACTGAAGTCTGTAAAGAAAGAAAAAATGAAATAAATGACAGGAAAAATAAGACTGTCAAAATAAAACAAAACTCTTTGAAAATAGAATAGACAACTGGGAAAATAAACAAACAATCAGATAAATAAAATAAGCAACTTCTATAGTAAAGTAAACAACCATAAAAATAAACAACCAGAAAAATATAATAAACAACCACCATAGTAAAATAAACAACCAGGAGAATAAAGTGAACAACTGGGAAAATATAATAAACATCTGGCTAAATAAAATAAGCAACTGGAAAAATAAAATAACTGCCAAAATGAAATAGTTTCAGCGACTGAATATTCAACACCACCTGTCATCCAGAGATAGGCAGGACCAACAAACAGTAACAAAAACTACAGCACCAATAATGGAAACAACAATAATAAAGAGACAACAAAAGTACATTGTAACTACATACATTAGTACTCAAGACTAGCATCATCTGTAACGTGTCAGTTTTTGGGTGCAGCGTGCATGATGCTTTAGAATGGGCAGTCAGTCAAAGGAGGAACATATTCGATGACTGAAATGTTGAATACAGTAGCTGTAATTGCACTTTGAGTTTGCAGTAATCTGTGAATGTAGTAGACAGGTGAAAAATGCACAGATAAATATAAACTAAACAAACATTTTTGCTGTTCAAGTCCATGTGTGTGTCTATTCAATTCAGTCATCAGCTAAAATGTATTCGAATTGAAAAACTTTGCTTATTGTATCAAATATTGACGCTTGACAAAAATGTGATTAATTAGTTATGAAGCCTCTAATTAATTAGATGAATTTTTAAAAGCGTGTCCCACCACTAATATATGTGTATAAAGTCCCTGGGTTTTTACTGTTAGTATGTCTGGCCCAGGAATTTCAATGAAATATTCTATTTTTTCATTGGCAACCTATATGCTTGCAATGTTTGCTAACACAAGCGTCAACATCGGTACGCGCACGCAGACCCGGTGCAGAAAGACAATGGCACAGCCGAAACTTATTGTTAAGAAATCATACCTTGACGAGCTGTCACCTGCCGATCGTACCTGTTACTTAAACAAGTTGACACTTAGTACAGGTACGCAACTACCGGACCCATACTCATTGCCGCAACAAGAGTGGTTACGGGATATGAGGCAATGGCCTAATATTCAGTGGCCGGACATCTATTTATATTTAATCAAGCGTTTACACGAAAGAGAATTTAAAGGCATACAAATTCCTTGATGCTGTTAATTTCGTGCTTTGCGGTCACATACAGTCAGAAACGTGGTGTGAATGTACAAATTACCTGTCAATTTTGTTCTTAGCTTTGGTGCTGTTGACACTGTCACGCGTGTGAGGAAATACCAAAGGCACGAAATCAGGACTGTCTGAATCGTCAGATGCACGACCTGTTAAAATTGTATTTATTATAATTATTAAAGTCCCGTAAAACAAAATAACAAGGCTAAGTCAACAAACATATTCATTGCGGTAATGACAAAACACCCTATTATCGCTCACATGCACGATAATGATATAAAGCACTATCCACGGGATCTTTTCTCTACATATCTAATTTTTATATTGGGTGATGTAACATTTCCATGATTTTTAAAGGATTTTACAAATATAAATCAAAATTGAATGACCGTTCACCTGAAATGAAATGTGCACTGCAAAGCCGCATTCTTTATTTGTGCCTCCGACCAGTTATCTCGGTTGATCGCACGTAGCCACTCACATCTGTACATCTGCAGACGTTTGCGTTTCTTAGGAAGACGTGGTGGAGTTTCGGGGTTAGATATTTTGAAATGCCCCGGTGCAGTGCGCAGCAGTCTGTAACTAGCAACTTGTGACAGGACCGTGCAGGTAGGCAAACAAAGATGCAGACGCTGGCTTCTAAGATCTATCGGCTGTATGTCACGTCGGGTCCTCACTATGTAGGTTCTACTAAGATGAAATTGGCTGTCCTTAATATTTCCTGTTTTATTTTATTCATTATACAGTTTTGATGACTGTGTGACAGACGTTTATGATACATTTATGAAAATACGGAACAAATTGCGTCCCGTATTGAGTCAATACGGGACGCAACAATTAATTGTCAAATAAAGGACGATTCCGTATTTCACAGGATGGGTGGCAACCCTACCTCGAGGTATTGAATAAAATTTTAAATGAGGGTTGTCTGTACTGCGATTCTGACAGCCGACAGCACAACAAGAAGGCATATTTAGCGTAATATGTGTATATAAGAACACCTACTCGAGCTTGCAATATCAGGCGTTGGCCAGGTAAACAGGCGTTGTTTTGCACCGGGTCTGCGCGCGCAGCTGCCTAATTATGTATGCATGCGTCATGTGAAAGGGGTCTATACTGTCTCTGTTATAGCTCCATAGAGGACAGCCCAGAAAATTTCATAGTCAAAATGGATTTCACTGCAGTGCAACTTTAAGGGACATCTGAAGGGACTTTCAAACATCCACCAGGTGGTGCTGTTATCTTATCTTTTAACACGCTATATGGCCCGAAATGTGACCAGAATCATTTCCAGCCTGCATGATTTTTCTTTAAAGACGTCAGTCGTCTGTTCCATTAGGGCTTTCAAAGTAAATTACTTCTTAATCATTTTTTATTGCTTGTAATCATCAGTTTAGTAAGTAATTTAACAACATGTATTCCACATTTAAAGTGACATAAGGTCTACATACTGTTGTGTCAGATTGGAGAAAGAAATCTTATGATGGTAGCTCTGTCCTTGTGAGCAGTTGCTGCTATAAATATGCCAATTAAGTCCTAGCAGAGACGGCCAACTCCTGGACCTCTGAACCCAAGACCCACATTTACCAGCTATCAAATGAAAGAGGAAACTGAGAACTACACAAATATGTTTACCCTTTTGAATTTTACAATTGTAAGCATTCTGCTCAGCTACTAAAAAGCCCGTCTTAAAATAATAATAAAAACTAAACAATGTAGCATGATTTTTCAATAAACCAAGGATTCTCAGTTGTCCATGAACCTGCATTAAATTGTCAGACTAATAGTTTGATTTTGTGTTTTGCAGCATCCAGCAGTTTGCCCACATCTATAGCCAGAGAATGGGTATTAAGGCAGGGGTGCTCCTTAAAACCTTGTGGGGAGATTTCTACCTCAATGCAAAAGCAAAGAAGATCATGAAAGGAGCTCAGGTAAGGCGACCATAGATATTTGTAGGGTTTTCTTAACATCTAAGCTTTTACCCATGGTATTCCCACCTGTCTCCTATGTGTCTTAGATGTTTATTTTAACTGTCAAAGAAAGGCTGTAGAGAGACAAGAAGTATGCCTTGAACTGAGCTGCTTTGTTAAACATAGATTCATCAGCTCATTTGGTGTAGTCCCATTTTCCCTTTGACTTTATATTCCAGCAGTATCCATCATGCTCATATGCTATATATATATATATATATATATATATATGCTTATAAGGTGATCTTGTAGTGGTAAAGACAAACAAGCTGCTGAAAAGGGGATTTCATCTGAGAGTATGGCTGTATTTTAGCTTTTGAACTCTTCAGCCCTCCAGGATTTCGCGGGCATTTTTCGTGATTGTTGCGGCCTAAGAGGGCCTAAAATTCCCTAGAGCTTTTCTAAAAAGTTTCGATGTAAGTTGCGATGTTTTAAGCATATTTGTTGCGATGAAATTGCTGAGACAGTGACAATTGCTAAAAAAGTTGCATTTGTTCAGCTTTTGGAACATATTTCAACATTTTAATTGACCACATTTATTCACAAAATAATTCTTTAATACGCTCCAGCTCATTTACACAAAAGCTCGCATACCACGGTGGGAAACTAGCAGCATGAAGTGGTTGGTAGATTTGAGCCACTAAATGATCATTTACTATTGACTGAATCATATTTGGACATATCTGTCAGTGGCTTACAAAGGTAATTTCACATCCTGGCACACACGTATTCCCACAGGCTCACAGCTTGTCACGTCAGTTATCAAGAAAAGCACTCAGAGAGCGCAGTACTCCAAGACAGTTCATTCCCTGACTTTGTGCTGAGCCCAGGCGTGTTATGCATGTGTACTTTATGTAGGGATACCAAATCACCTAAATATGTAGCGGGCGGCGGGAATTGATGGGACTCAAACACCCCCACAATTTAATCAATTGTTCCTTGTGTCATTTCTGATAAGTCCACAGCAATGGATTTGTAGTAGGATCATAACGATGTGATCATCTGCAGGCCGCTAATGTAGTGTTCACTTGTTGTCGTGGTTACTGTGCCACTACCTCAATGGGAAATCCTTATCAAATCCATGGATCCAGACTATAAGCCGCATCACTGCCAAAATCTAATCACTTGTTCCTTGTCATTTCCGACCTTCCATGAGAAGTTCATCCAAATCTGTTTGTCCATTTTTGAATAATGTTGCTAATAGAGGAATGATTCATGTCTGCCGATCGTCACATAACTCCTCCGCGTTCCTTGGTGGAGAAATGAATCTGGCTTACCTTTATTCTTTCAGTGCTCCAGCACACCTGGATGCAGTAGCTTCTATCACGGAGATTTGTCTGGTCTGTGGTCCGGTCTTTTCAGCCGTTCTCCTAATTTATTTTGCGGAAGAGAAGTGTTTGTCAATTGATGATTTTTAAAAAAAAAAAAAAATTTTTGTGTTCCACCACAATGCTCCACAGGTGCAAAACAGTTTACCTCTGCTTTCATGAAGAACGTCAGGGAATTGTTTTGCATGGTCTTCAACAGTAATTTTAGTTGGTAAATAAGAGACATTAGAATGGGACGTCTGGATTTTCAAACCAAAAACAAGGAAGTAAAGTCGGTGACGTATGTGCATTATGTTTGCACTGGAGACTGCTATGATTGATGGAACTCATGGGAGGCAGGCTAAAATTGCAGAGAAGTTGTGGTGATTGGACAAAATTGCAAGATTGCGCAGAATTCGTGGAGATTCCGCAGCGTCACGAATTTCTGGAGGAACTGTGCAGTGTGATACTTTCACATAAGTGCTATCCAGACGCGTATGATGACACATATAGTGATGTCACTGACAACTGTTTAGGGATTCTGCACATGTCTAAGAATTTCTCTGTCATCAGCTGCAGTTAATTTCTGTGAGTGACTTTTGCTGTGATTGTTTTGGAATCCACTCTTGGGTTCTTTGTTCTTTAGAACTTTTTACTCTGCTGTACTTGATGTTTCCATTTCTTTTGCTGTGGTTCTCTTTGTACAGTTGAGCTCTTTTTTGTTCTAGTTCATTGGTCTTTATATTGGTCTGTGTGTACTTAATGCAGGCTGAACTCCATCTGTCCTTTGTGTGATAACAATCCATCAAAAATAAAAATGCAAAGTTTTGAAGGCAGGCAACACAACCCTGCCTTTTCCATGAAGCAGTTAAGTGCATGTGAAGACCATTAGTTGAAAGTTGATAATTGCTCCTTTTATTTTACAAGTTTGGTCAGGAATCAATCAAGCGATTTTTGAATTGTTTGAGAACTACAGGCTTTAATATCTTACCAAAAGATATCAGCACTCAAATCAGAACATCAACAGTCTGAACGACTGATTAGCTCACACACAAGCTCATAGATGACTACTATTTTTATATGGCCAAAATTTGACAGTGAGTTAGGGTTGCAGAATTCATTGAACATTAATCATTGTCCAGGACTCGACATTACTCGTTTAAGGCACTTGTCCTTTGAACCTGTTCAGGCTAAAGTCACTTGTCCTTTGAGAATGACATATTCTGTTTGACTTACACTGGTGCTGCTGTCATAACTTTATTATTATTTCTTATATTCATTCTCATTGTTGTCTTGTGTGTCTCCCTTTCCTGTAGGCCAAAGGAAAGAAGCCACTGTTTGTACAGTTTGTGCTGGATAACATTTGGAGTTTATATGATGCAGTTGTCACTAGGAGGTGGGTTATAGAGTTGTTTTGCTTTCTTAATTAAATGATGGTCTTTTGCAATGTGGTGTTGAATGTGAACATATACATATATATATAAACAAGGCAATGACATCGATCTGATCGTAAATGTGGAGGGGCTTTGCTACTAATGTTCTTAATCTGATTTTATTTACATTTACTGCTGATGAGATAACTCCTGAGAACTGTTCTTAATGAGTTTTTACCTCAAAAATCAGAGATCAGAGTCGAACATACAGCAAACAATGTTGTATTGCTCATTAGCAAAATTTTATATACCCCAACGGTGCTAGAGCCCCAGCAGTTCTATTCAGGTAATGTGTCAGCTAGCTTAGAGAGCTTTTGTTACTTACTAGCAGTAGCACATTCCCAGCTGATTTGCAGGTTAGTAATTCCCTCACCAGCTTTAGTAGTTCCTCTGCTAATACTGTAATTGATCACTACATCACCAGCAAAGGTGAGTAAACTTACTTTGCCACTTCCTGGTGTGACCAATCCTCCTTTCTCAAAACAAGACCGGTGCTTAGTCCTACATTGTTATATGGCACTTTTGAGGTCCTGATATTTCTACAAAATAGCTGGAATAGATCACAAACTGGTCTGAATATGTTACTACCCATGACTCATGTCTTTCTGTATATATATTTTTTCTGTCTGTGACCAGAGACAGGGAAAAGGTGGAGAAGGTGGTGGCATCACTCGGGATAAAGGTGATGGCCAGGGACTTGCGTCACTCTGACCCCAAAGTCCTCCTGTCTGCCATCTGCAGCCAGTGGTTACCTGTATCCCAGGCTGTCCTCTGTATCCTTTGTCTTGTGTCTTTATTTTATGATATGAGCTGAAAGTTACTGGAACAGAACCTAGAATCTGCTTTCACTTCCTGTATCTTTTTCCATTTTATGTGTAATTTTCTTTAACACAGACTGCAGCGATGGTGTGTGAGAAGCTTCCCAGTCCGTTAGACATGGCATCAGAGAGGGCAGAGAAACTAATGAGTGTTGGAGCGCGCCGATTTGACTCATTACCTGGACAGACACAGAAACTGAAAACAGGTACAGATACAGAGGATCTATAGTACTGACTTAAAGAAAATTTTATTCATAAAGGTCAGTCACTATTTGTGAAGAATATTACTGTGTCTGCTTAAAAAAAAAAGGAACCAAATCAGATGTTCATGAATAGTCATAGATCCAACTCAAAATCTCCATGAAATTCAGAAAAAATCAATAACTGCCTTTCAGAAACACATTAAATTAGCTAATTTACCCTGATGCTTTATCAAAATACTATTTAGTCATTTAATTTTACCAAGTCTACAGTTCATCTAACCTTTACAGAGTATTTTTGATATCTTTTGGCTTTAAGCTTACTTAAACCTTACTGTTATGGTACAGTCTCAACATTTTAATCAGTGTTATTTCCAGAAGCAAAGCTAATAAATCCACTCTACAATATGTTCATTTTTCTTTCATATGTTCGCTATATTGGCATTATCCTGTAAGCTATTCTGTGTCAGCTTGGACAGGCTGTGTTAGCCCTGTAATAGATCACAAGGCTAACATAAAGAGAAAAAACATTCATGTCAACAAGCCTGAGTGTAGATCTGACAAATTTCAGTGTGCAGTCACTGTTATGACATTCTATGGTCCCTGTCTGTTAGCAGTGTACTTATAGCAGTGTGTAAGGTTCACGGTCGCCAAGTCACCCGAAGCGACCAGAACGATGCCCGGACAATAAACGGATACAATTTATACATTTCTCAACGCCCGGCTGGGCGACAAGCATTTTATAAATAAATTGAAAGATTTCTAACCTTTCGCTTTGTTGCAGTGTTGCCAACTTAGCGACTTTCCAAAGCGTCCTAGCGACTTTTTTTGTCAAAAGCAACTAGCAACAAATCTGCCGACTTTTTCTGCTGTTTTGGAGACTCTGATAGGAAAGCTCGAAACATTCTGCAGTTACTGTTTTCAACAAGCAGCGGGTGCTGCTGTGAGCTTCTCCCCCTCCCAAAGCACAGGCTGTCAGTCCAGTAACCCCACAGAAGTCCCAGTGACGGTGAAGTTCATGCCGTTTCACAAAGCCTTCATTTACGTTCAGCCTTATTTTGAACACAAAATAAGCCTGAACGCTCCTTTCTTGTCCCCATTCCAGCTGCTTCTAAGTTTAGACACATCCTTTGCTAGACAGCAACAGCGTGGAACCGTTTTCTTTCGTCTTTATGTGAATTTTTGGACTTTTCAGCAGCGTCTTCCTCATGTCAAGAAACCTCTCCTTAGAGAAACACTTCCTGTGCTGCTGGAATGGTCACAAAATAAAAGCCCATAGCATTAAAAATACGCCTTCAAAATAAAAGCCTGAAAGGAACAGTTATTTTAGCATTAGCAAAACAAAGTCTTGCCAAAATTGATGAACTGATGAACAGATATTTATAAGAGTAATTTACACGCGATTTGGTATAAATACATAACGTGCACATGCATAACATATGCCTGTACTCAGCACAAGCTCTTTTTTATTAGAGATTTAATCTGTCGGAAATTATACATCAACTGAGCAGCCTTGGTGGAGTACTGCACTTTGAGTGCTTTTCTTTTTATGTTTTGTCAAGTGCTGCACAGTGAAATGTGAATTGAAAACATAGTTTCCACATTTACTATGCAAGTATTTATCAGTAATACAGTGAAAATGAGAGGAAATGTGAATATTTACTTTGTAAGTCGATTTTGGTGTGCGCTCCTAAATTTTCTGGTTGCGCTCCTAAAAGTTGAAGTTAGGGGCCACTGTGCTCCTAGGAAAGAAAGTTAGTCTGGAGCCCTGGATTAGAGGACACATCAGTCAGCGGCCAGACGGCAGATGAATCGCACATGCGCAAAGTCACTGCAGATCCCATCCAGACTTACGGAGTGGGATATAAATGAAAATGTTTCTTCTCTGTCATACTAAAATAAACCACAGCATTTAGCCTCTAGTACAAAAACATATTTGGTTGTTTTATACTCACTTTTTGGTCTCTTCCACAACGTTATTCCTCTCTCCTACAACATTGATTACAATTACATGCAAACTGGGAAATATGCAAATTAGGCGATGATGTCATTTAGCGACTTCTAGCGACTTTCCTTACTGAGGAGTTGGCAACACTGTGCGCAGGTTTGAGATTCAGCGGGGTCCGTGTGGAGGTTTAGCAGTTGCTGGGCTCCAGAGACTGGCACAATTTGAAGATGTTGATGCAGATGGACATCTAGTTCAACTAAGTTGTGATTGTAAAGATGAATAGAGACTGATATTTTTTTTTTGTAATGAGATATTGATTATTTCGATTCTAATGGTAAGCAGGTTGCAAGAGAAGAGCTCATTAAAAGAAATTGACTTCCTGAGAAGTTATATTTATTTTTTTATTTTATGTAAACAATGCAAAGTACGGGCCACTAGTTTTTTGTACGGGCTACCAGAAATTTAGATTTGGCAGGAGTTGGTGGCCCGTATTTTCCTGTACGGGCCACCAGAGATTTTGACAAAGCTTACACACTGTTATAGTAGGTTATTCCGTTTGCACTCAGCTACATTCAAAGCTACAGACAGCAAAACAGCTTGTTCAGGTCAAAGCTAAAACTAGGGCTTATATAGCCAACTTTGTGGCATATAAAGCGGAAATATTTAAAGACATGCTATTGGGGACATGTTAGACTTTCATTTATTTGAAGAGAAGGGTGTAATGTGGTACTTCAACCCTTTAAGCTTCAGTGTACCGCCGGCGGTACACCTACTAATTTGCATAGGAATTTCAAGAATGTCCGACGGGTGCAAACGCGATTATACAAACACTATACACCGATGGAAAGCTTAGATTCTCATGAATCCGCCGGTATAAACCACTTTCAGATGCGATTACCACAGCGGGTGAGAAAAACACATTTGTCCGACAAAAACAAATATTCATCCATCCGTTCTCTATACACGGCTTCAACGTACACAGCGCGACTCACATTTCCGGGTTTATTATTACACACAAAAAAAAAGATTCCACAAAAAACGGCCATAATCCAACCTTTTACATCCAGATGACACAAGCCAGTAAACTATTTTGTCCCAAACATGTCCTGAAGTCGGTATAAAATCCCCGAATCGGTCGTTTTCAAGGAAATGCACCTCCCGATGCACGTCCAATATTCCCCGTATTTTTCGTAATTTTTTTTATTTAAAAATAGAATATTAGCGATTTTTTTGTACTGAAAACGGCTGGAAATGACTGAAGCTTAAAGGGTTAAAGACTTTTTATCAGGATTATAGCCAAAAATCTTGATCCGTGTTACTTTTTAGTTTATGAAAGACTGCAGAGTGAAAGCACATTTAGTAAATGTATAAATTTCAATCACTCTTACCTATGGAAAATTAATTTATAGATTGTTAGAGTTGAATTTGAGAATATATTTATCATAATCAAGCCCTAGGGCATTAACTGATTGTATATAGTGTCTTTATAGAATAATCTTCATTACATACCCACACACACACATCTTGCTCCTCTAGTCAGTATATTTCCACTCTTACAGCTTAGCACACCCCCTTGTGTAACTCGAGCTATTTCTTATCTTATGCTATGTTTTCACAAAGTCCTCCTAAATCTTAATGACTGTTTACACTCAGTGATTTACTTCAACTGACAACAGCCGTATGTTCACACCGATAGGTTTCAGGCTGTCCTCTGCTTCAATCACTGACCAGTCCTTTCACACTCACAGTTTTACACATGCACACATTTTGTAAGTTTTGGCTTCTCTTAGCTCAGGACTTCACTTTCCTAAAGCGCTTTGTTCGGATGCCGTCAACCTGGAACCCCGCAGAACCCGGACAGGGTTTTAACCGGCCGACGTGGAATTCAACCACGGAGGGCTTTCATCCCCAAACCTAGTTTCAGGGGGCTGTGCACAGACTTCGGTCTCCCTCGAACAGCTCCTTAGGTTCCCAGGTGTATTGGCATCCTTTCTGCGCTTTTTTTTTTTTTTTCCACTCTTTATCTGAAGGATTTCAGTTTTTATTTTAATATGGAGTTCTAAGATGTCTCTCTCATCTAATTTGCCTGAGAAAGTATGTTTCTTTCTCCGTCTTTTTGACTTATTTTTCCTGATTCTTCCACATGTCCTTCCATAAATTTCTCATCGCCTTCTAATACGCTTTGTTTTTGTCCCATAGCTGCTTGTTGTTGAGTTCTCTGGCACGAGACAACGGGAGGACACTAACACATCCTTCTACTGCAGATAAGCTGCAGCGGTGTTAGTTTTTATGAGTCTAGCTCGCCCTTAATCCCCTTGTCACCAGTACGTCGTCAACAACAAGGAAAATAATAAATCAGAAATTCAGCAAGGTATTCTAGACCTTATAATATGCTTGAAGTTCTCAATCACTCTTCACATTCACACCGTGTACACCTTGCCGACGGAATCTCTTTCCTTATGTCGGCGGAATCTTTACATTCACACCGTGTACACCTTGCCGACGGAATCTCTTTCCTTATGTCAGCGGAATCTTTACACTCACACCTGTGTACACCTTGCCGATGGAATCTCTTTCCTTATGTCGGCGGAATCTCTTTTATCATGCTAGCGGAATCTCTTTCTCACCCGTGGTTCTGATCGGTGTCACTTCCTGGATCGGATCCTTGGATTCACACCCAGCGCCGAGGGACCGCTTTTCCTTTCACCGACCTGGCCACGAATTCACGTCCCAGGATTTTCAGATCTCGCTGCTTGGCGACGATCGCTGTCGACAGACTTCGGTGTCGGCTCTCCTCGACGTCGGGAAGGAATCCTCGGATCCGGCTCGAAGGACCAAGTTATATGTCAGAGTGTAGCTCCGCTGAGAGCTCCCACATATCAAATGAAGATATTCACCGAACCAGAAAGACACGGAGACTGTAACTTTTTACTTGCAAGGGTAACAGCACAGTGTAACAAGACACATTAGTGCGAGCTACAAAGACTGCTCCCATACGAAGTTTATTTTATACACAAGCAGAAACGAAAACATAGCATAAGATAAGAAATAGCTCGAGTTACACAAGGGGGTGTGCTAAGCTGTAAGAGTGGAAATATACTGACTAGAGGAGCAAGATGTGTGTGTGTGGGTATGTAATGAAGATTATTCTATAAAGACACTATATACAATCAGTTAATGCCCTAGGGCTTGATTATGATAAATATATTCTCAAATTCAACTCTAACATAGATGATGTGTAAAGATTTTAGGATGCGTGTTATAGTTTTAAATATGATAGAAAGGTTTTTGTCTCTTAGCAAGAAAAGTGATGTGTAACAAATGTTTAATTTGGGAACAATGTTATAATGGAGCAGTTATCATCTTTCACTTCCACTGCGCTGCTACTCCTCTAAATTTTTAAGGAGGTCAAAATAGATTTAAAAAAAGACTAACAGATGACCCTAAAATTAACAACTACATATATATTAGTGTGAAATTATTTGCTGCAGCATTTCAAATGATTAATTTACTATCATTGTTGTATTATGTTGTGTAGCCATATGGGTCATTCAACTGATAATGTATTTCAAAAGTTCTTGCTATGTGTCCCTCTATGGTCATAAGGCATTAAGCAGTGTGAAAAAGAAAAGGAAAATTAAATCTATTGTCCACTTAAAATACATCATTGTCACTTTAATTGTTTTTGAATGAATGGCATGATGGGATAAAATATTTTAGCGTCTGTTGTATATTGAAAGCTGTTTGTTTGGGTAGTTCTAATAAGATGAGTTGTCGTGAGTTCAAATGTGCATTTGAGTATATTTTTTTTGTCTCCCCTACTTGGGTCTTTTCCAGCATTCCTGCAGTGTTCAAGCGAGGAAAATGCTCCAGTTATCGTGTTTGTGTCCAAGATGTTTGCTGTGGACACCAAGGCCTTGCCTCAGCACAAACCGAGGTAATTGTGCATCTTTGTGTAAAAAGGATGATAGTAATTATTGATTATTTGAATAATTGCTGTCAATAATTGAGCAAATTAAAAATATATTAGATAAGACAAAAGACATCCATGTTGTGCATTAGCTGGAGTACCTAAGTATGACGGTGACCACACGGTGATGGAGTCAGGCATGGACTCCACCAGACCCCGAAGGTGTGCTGTGGTATCTGGCACCAAGATGTTAGCAGCAGGTCATTTAAGTCCTGAAAGTTGCGAGGTGTGGCCTTCACGGATTGGACTTGTTTGTCCAGCACATGCAACCAGAATTTAGAGGTCAAGTCAACATCTCAAACTCATTGTCCTCAAACCTTTCCTGGACCATTTTTGCTTTGTGACACAGCACATTATCCTGCTGAAAGATTCAGGGAATACTGTTTCCATGAAAGAGTGTACATGGTCTGCAACAATCCTTTGGTATTTGGTACGTGTCAAAGCAACATCCACATGGATGGCAGGACTCAAGGTTTCCCAGCAGAAAATTGCTCAAAGCATCACACTGACTCTGCCGACTTGCCTTCTTCCCATAGTACATCCTGGTGCCATGTGTTTCCCAGGTAAGCAATGCACACCCGCCCTGCCATCCACCTAGTGTTAAAGAAAATCTGATTCATCAGACCAAGCCATTTTCTTCCATTGCTCTGTGGTCCAGTTCTGATGCTCACATGCCCATTGTTGGTGCTTTCAGTGGTGCACAGGGGTCAGTGTGGACACTCTGACTGGTCTGTGCCTATGCAGCCCCATATACAACAAACTGATGAACTGTGTATTCCCATACCTTTCTGTAAGAACCAGCATTAACTTCTTCAGCGATCTGAACAACAATATTCTGTTGGATTGGAGCACATGGGTCAACCTTCACTCCCCATGTACATCAGTGAGTCTTGGCCAGCCATGACCCATGTCTTCGGTTAACCACAGTTCCTTCCATGGACCATTTTTGACAGATACTGACCACTGCAGACCAGGAACACCCCACAAGAGCTGCAGTGTTGGAGATGCTCTGACCCTGTCGTCTAGTCAAACTCCTTACGGTTGCCCATTTTTCCTGCTTCTAACATATCAACTTTGAGGATGTTCACTTGCTGCCTGATATATCCAACCTACTAATAGCTGCCATGATGAAGAGATAATCAGTGTTATTAACTTCACCTGTCAGTGGTCATGATGGTATGCCTGATAAGTCTATGTTCCATATCTTTGCTTCTGTTTTCCGCTTCTTTATCACTCACATCTCTGATGTAGAGTGGAAAGATTCTTTATCTTTCTCACCCTTTTCTCCTTCCCTCTCATGTCACATTGCTGGATCCTGATTACAGACTCTACTATTGCATTTGTATAGAAATGGTGGGGAACAGAGATACAGTTAGGCTGTCAGAGACGGGTTAGAGAATGAGGAAGAGGGGATAAAGATGTGTGAAAGAGAAAGTGAAGAAAGGTAAAGCATGAGAAGAAGATAAAGGTCATCTCACAATGTGAGCCAGGAGGGAAAAAAACAATCAAATATCTCTGCTAATGAACTAGCAAGAGTTTCAATTGTCTTTTACCCGCTACCTGCAGCAGGCACACATATGCTTTGCTGACATTTCTGTGGCAGTTCATAGCTACAGCTGCCTACAGAGGAGTGGTTCACAAACAAGCTGTTTGTGAGCATGACCCAACACTGCAGTTAACAGTTAGTTTACCTGTTGAACACCTTCAACTCTGGAAATGGATCAGTGAAAACTGGTTAAGCTCTTGTTTCAGATGATATGACCCATGATAGAAAGTATTGCCATGAAAGATTTAGGACATAGAGAGGATCATTTTACTAGTATGTATGAACCCATGAATACATTGAGAAACATGTATAAAATACAAATTGTAGTGGTGTTTTCTCTATAAGGTGTTGCAGTTTTTGAAGTGGAAATGTAGATTTTTGTATTCATACTTGAAATTTTACTGTTATATGCACATAGAATATATGTCAATTTACCATGAATTATTGTCGTCTGTCAGGCCTAATAACTGATTGACATTTAGGACTGAAAGATACATTGATGGTGCATTGGGGAGAATTTAATTTTTTTACTCTTTTTTTTTTTTTTCTGGGATTGCAGTTTTCTTGCCTAAAAAATAGACTTGATTTTTTTAACAGCAGAATGGCAGACAAGGAATTCTAAAATAAATACAAAAATAACAGCAACAGCAAAGCAAACCCCCACTGCCAGTGGTCCAATCTTCTGCTGAAAATAGAAATGCACTAAAAAGAAATTACCAGAGTTGCTGTTGTTCTGCCACCTGTGTACTGTACAACCAGTGGTTTTCTTCAATTAGAGATATGCATATCCACCCTGTTGCTGTGTGATGACTAAGTATTCCATAAACTCAAGAGAAAGAGTAATGCATACAAACTGCTGTCAGCAGAAAACAGAGTGCAATATTCTGTTTGTCGTATTAATGGCTTTTCTTTAAAACTGCAGATTGTTTTCTGGTATGTGAACATAGCCTGTAAATGTCATGAATGTAACCAAACTAAAGCTGCAGTTTCACACATGCACATGAAGCCTTCATGTGTCTTTGTAAACTTGTGGTAACTAAAGCCACAAGAACTATGGCCTGTCCTGTAATGGCCAGGGATCAGGATTGATCCTGACTTACAGAAATAATATTTACATTTAGTGGTTTCCCTGCTCGTGCCACTGCAGATATGCAGTCCAAATAGAAATGGCTTATCCATCAGCCAGGTTAAAGTAGCTGTTAGGGAGAGAACAACCAAAACAACAAACATTATCTGTAAAGATATAACCTAGCTTGATTATTTTTTTACTAAACTGGAAAGAAGCCATGTTCAGTCAAAATCCTTCAGCAGTAAAAAGTGATAAAATGGACTTCACTGACAGTTCTAATGCCAGTATATTGTTTAATTTTCCAGCACACGTTTTTTTTTCTCACAGTTTTCACAATATTTCAAGGTCTGCTTGTGGTTGCGATTGCCCAGCTCTAGTGTTTGGAAGCCATTACTTCATAACCGCAGCAGGCGAGGCCAGAAACCGAGTCCTGGCATTCCCATTATTACCAGTGAGCGAGTCATTTGACCTCTTGAGGAATAAAATCTGATGGGATGCATGAAGCTTGATATATATCACACAGCAACTGTTTACTTAGACGTTTGAGCATTTCTGGGTTGCAATAGATATCGCATTAAATGGATAACCGTCACTTAAACAGCTGTGTTCTTTTGGTTTGCTTGCTATTTTTGATTATTTGAAAGAAATATCGTAAGGGCAGTGAGAAAGCTGACTTCTGCAGTTTTAAGCTAGTAAGTTATAAGTTATGGGTTGTTAAGGTCAGGCCATCATCCACTGGGTTTTACTTTTTTGTGGTTTCCTGTTAGAATCCTGATTTCAGGCTGCGGCCCCATTTATGTCCAATTTATGCTAAAGAAAGGTGCAATCAGTCTCGGAGAGTCAGCTGGGTTACTGCTGTTGTCAGGGGCAAATTATGGGCTGTTTTAAGTGGTTTGTCATCATGGAATTGAACTCCGTACCCAATGCCGTCACTCAGGCCTATTGTGAGCATCTGCGCTGCTATAGCCGCTGTGGTCTTTTTGAAGAGGGTAGAGACACGCACACATATGCTACCACCCCGACCATAACACACACACACACACACACACACACACACACACACACACACACACACGCACACATACACACCACTCTGCACACATAGGTCATGTAGGAAATGTAATGCAGCACTGATTGCGTTTTGTTTTTACAGCTTGCCCCTGAGCTTAAAGTTGATTATCTGGAGTATTTAGGGTCTGGCACCTGAAAAAAGTTTACTGAACAGAGTCCATGTTTTAGAAATGGTTCTATTAAAGAGGCAGACAGAATGTTTCAGGTGCTGAGAAGTAGTCCTACTCACTGATTGTCCAGTACAGTGATGCTGTTTTACATGTTAGACTTGTAATGTATCATATATGGTCCTTTATTAGTTTATGCTTAAAATGGAGTTTACACTAACATAAGTTTTTTTAAAACATTGGGGTCCAATTGTCACACACAGTGAGGATGAGTGGTGTATCAATGTAAAGTACCTGACTTATAGCAAGAGTTGGAAAACAAGCACAACATATGTCATATTCTCGTGGTTTGTTTACATGGCACTTGTTGAAAGTCATACTTTTGTACTACTAATAATAAGATCTCCAGTCCAGGTTTGTGACTTGTGTTTGTGTCCAGGCCATTGACCCAGGAAGAGATTGTGCAGCGCAGGGAGCTGGCTAGACAAAGACATGCTGACAGGATGGCAGCTGATCAGACAGCAGCAGAGAGCCACAAAGAGCTCGCCCACTCAGAGAGTATGTCACAAGAAAGCCAGCCTGCAGGACTCAACACCGGTAAACTCATCTCTTTTCAACTAATCTCTATATCTCACTGTTTATCTTTTGTATCTCTAAACACAGTAATGCTCAGAGATGTAAAATATTGATTACTGCATTTAGTCTGTAGGGCAGTAGCAGTCAGTCAAACCCAACTCGCAGGGACACACGGCTTTTAGACTTTTGTGCTAAGGGTGTTTAATATGTCTTTGCAAATAAAAATCTTAAATGTTAAAGACAGAAAAACATGAAATAACAAGAGAAGTATGGTGTCAGAGAATGTGTAAGTAAGGTGGCTCACTGGGACTCAGTGTTATGTTTTTCTTGTTTCTCTCGTCAGCTATGATGGAAAGTCTGACTGTAAAAGACTCAAAGCCAGAGGAGGAAGAAGAACTGAAGGAGATTTTTATAGCATTTGCCCGGGTCTACAGTGGGGTGGTCAAGAAAGGACAGAGGGTGTTCGTACTGGGACCAAAGTATGACCCCGCCCTGGGCCTAAGCATGGTAAACCCACAGTAATCTGTCAACCTTTACAGTACCTTCTCCACATCTCTTTTGTTTGTCTAAAGCACATGCTGTACATTGGCAACTTCCTGACATATTAATATTATAATATTTACTTGGATGTACCGGTATTTACTATAAGATGCACATCTTTGTATGGCCTGGTGAAACAGAACTGACCTTGCCCCTAATATCTTCTTTTTTTCAGAGAATTTGGCAGGATTTCCACGATAATTTTTGTTCTGTTTCACAACTGTAGATTGGTTCATTTGGTCCAGAACAACAAGAAATGATTGATGCTCTCAAGCTCTGTTTTGCTTTATGCTAACACTAACTTATTGCAAAGCAAGAGGTACAGAGTGATGTGATACAGACTGACAGGTACTATAATGGACATAGACCCAGGAGAAATCCAATTCTAGTGACTGACAGCAAGTTAAACCAAGCATTACTGAACTTTTTGTGTATATTTACCTTGTGGTATCACAGAGAGCCCACAAATATCTATCAGATTAGGAGTATTATTACAACTTTGAATGATTATTAAATCAAAATACAATCCGAAAATATTTTTGTAATTTTTTTCATCACAGATTTTCTCAGTAAAATTCGCACATTTGTCAGTATTATATTCATGGTAATTGATTCAAAACTGTAGCCCGTTACAAGTTGAAAAGTAGAGCATTTGCTGTTATGTAAAATATAAAAAAAAATAACATTTATTTTTTTCTAAAGTAAAACACAGACCCCACAATAGAAGTTCAATGCAAATAGTCAGTACATCTTTCATTCCTGAGCTTCAGATTACTGAGATTTGATTTTTTTTTCACCCCATCCATGATTAGTTTGAGGGCTGTCTGTTTTAAAGATTCTGATTCAAATCAATGATCTAATTTTGCCTTAAAAAAACCAAACAAATATGCTTTTCAACCCAGTCTGCAAGTTTTGAGTTTCAGTGGATTAAATTGTCACAAATGGGTTCAATTGATGTGACATGCACATAAAAGAAAACTCAGGTCCCTGATATAGAAAATCTAGATACCTCCAGTACAACGCCTCTGTGACTAAGGTGGGATGTGTACTGAGACACAGAGGTGCAGCAGTTAGACAAACTGTGAAATTTACTGTTTTTGCTTCAGTCATTTGGATGGAATATATAATTCCAACCTCACCGTTAATGCACTGGTTCCCAATATTGCACCTTTTGTTGCCTGTTTGCTTCTCATGATCATTCCTTCTCTCATCTCTGCCAGGTTCCAGAGGGATGTAATGCATCAGATTGTGTGTCTGAGGTACCTCACCTGTCCTGTTGTTCCATGGAAAGCCTTTACCTGCTGATGGGCAGAGAGCTAGAAGAGCTGGAAGAGGTCCCTGCAGGAAATGTCCTGGGTAAATATGTCTATTTCTTTTCTTTTTTTTGGTCATTAAGTAATTGTGGCTGTTGTTCAGTGCTTTATTGGCCAGAGCTGGAGATTTGGGAATTGATTTCAAATTTGATTTCAGTCTTGTAACTTCCACAAAGCGGAATTATCAACAGTTTTAGTGTTGGCTTTCAATAAAGTAAAACTACTTGAGTTTTCTCATAGATAATGTTAGGTGTCTGGCAGCAAGACACTTCTGTGGCTTAAAGAGAATGTAGCACTCCTAACTGAACCATAAATACAAAAGATGAACAACTGTTAGACAGTAAGATAAAAATAAAGTTCTTTGGTTAAAGCTCCGGTACAAGAATGTGCACATAAAAATGAAAGGAGAGAAATCATCTGCTTGCAAAGCTCTGTTGTGAAAAAATATTCAATTACTAAGCCACTAACAGTGAGCTGCAGCTACAGATTACACTGGTAGAAATTGAATTGCACATTCTACAGTTCAAGTCAGTTCTCTTTTACCATCAATTATGGGTAAATTCAGCAAATATGAATCACTCTGATCCACAGCAGACCATAAGACATCATTACTTTACATTAGTACAGTGGTGCTACTGTGTTTCTCTTCTGCATACCTCACTCTTAAGACTTGTGACCTACATTTTCACTCAAATCTAGATTCCCAATTCTTAACGTTACAGCCCTCTGACTGTCCTCCAAGTTTCTGTTGGAACTCGTGCTTCTTCCTACATACCTTTCTCCCTTGACTCAGCTGAATAATTATGTGTTCTGGCTAAGCAGCTGTACACATGTTTACAGTCTTTGTCTGGTAATCATTCATATAATTTCTGTGTGCGTTCTTGATTTGAGTTAGTAATCTCTGTAAACCACTCTGTCAGCTGACTTTATTTTCCCCAGATCATGCCTTTTTTCTAAAACATATCAATGAATGCCCTCTTTCCTCAGGTGATACATTTCGATGTATATTCCAGCTCATTTCCCATTGTCCTGCTGCCTAAAGGCTCCAGCCTGAGTAGTTGGCAAAGATCAATAGTCTGGGATGCATGTATACTCTTTAAGTCATTTTCTGACCAGGTAGTAATAGTAGTCTAGATGTAGCTCTGGCACTTTACTACAATTAGGTATGTTTTGTTCAAAGTGGGCAGTTAGAAGCCAGGTTATTTTTATGACCTAACCAATTCTTTATATTCACTCATATTTTATGTGGAAGTGACAGTTGCATTTTTGGTAACCTTTAGTTCGAATACTTACATTAAACTGGCATATCACTGTGTCCTGATGGTCGACTGGATTTATTTTGGATTGTCATAGGTTCTTGTATGTCTTTGAGCTGCCAGTAGCTGTTTGGTTCATAAAAGATTTTGAGTGTTAAAGATAGATTTTAGGTAGATTTAAGATGCCTGTCTTTGAAGCCTTTCTCTCAGCGCCATAGTAAGTAATATGGCTTTGACTTTAATGCATCTTTGGTTTGCATTCAATAACCGGTATGCAGGATTAACATAGCCTGTGCCATCAGAAGTTGATGTACAGTAAACAGCTGGCATTAGCATGGGACAGAATACATAATAGGAGCAGTGTATCAATAAGACGATCTGCACTTGATTGGGCATCACAGCTCCTTATTTAGCTCGCTGGAGATGGATTTGAAAATATTTGCAGCTGCATGTTAATGGCCTGGTTGCACAGATATAGACTCATTGAATGTCAGTATCTGATAGGTCAAACTTACAGTTGTAGACATGTAATATGTTCACATCATATTGTGAGCAGAAATTGTGTATTTTGTTTTTGGAATATGACTTGGACAATTTTATTTATTTTTTTGCTACTCTGGTGCTGAATGACTGACTGCTTTAGTTCAGACTGAAATATCTGCTATTTATTGGAGGGATTGGTCCCCAGAACTCCCAGAATATGAATTGGTAGGATTTTGATGGTCCCTTTACTTTTACTCGAGGTTACCGTTTGGTGTAGAGAATTGATTCACACTTTGCACTGATTCCAAAGAAATCAATAACAAATTGTGATTGTGCTCATTGGTTTGGTTCTTGAATACATTTTATTCATGTTAGTTTCCATGCATTTTATTCATGTTAGTTTTCATGCACCATTGGTCATGAAAGTTAAATGCATGGAGGTCTTCTTACGTCCTGATACATTTGTCCTCATGAATCATGAGTCTAACTTAATTCTCAGTTCACCTACTGTTGCTGAATTGATTGATTGTCAGGTTAACAGTAGAAATTGTGTGATTGTCCTCTCGCAGTCACCTTAATTTGTGCTATCCTTACAGCAAAGTAGCCAAAGTAAAGTCTCAAATATTTGAGAAACAAGAAAAAAAAGACTACTGTTGCTACAGTTATGATTACTTTGTCTATGTTTTTACAGATTTTTTTATTTGTATTTTACTTCCTTAATTACTTACCTCAAAACATAGTATCTATACTACTATACAGTACCAGTCCAAAGTTTGGACACACTTTCTTGCCATACTATGGATTACTACAGCAGTCAAATAAAGCTGTCAACTGTACTAACCTTACCTCTGTACAGCACAACTGATGGTCTCAAACACATTAAGAAGGCAAGAAATTTCACAAATTGACTATTGACAAGGCACACCTGTAAATTCAAAACCATTTCAGGTAGGGCTGGGCGATATGGCCAAAAAATAAAATCTCTCTTTTTTTTTTTTTTTTTTTTTTTTTATATAGTCATCTTGGATGATTACGATTTTAATCGATTTTTGTTGTTTCTTTGCGGTCTGTTTGCTATGGCTAGTGCTAGCCATGCCGCACTCCCGTAGCTGCGGGCACTTTTCCCATTCTTTAGGATGCCTCTGCCGGAGGTGCTGAAAGAGGTTAGTTGTGCTGCTACTCTTCGTTTTCACAGTACTTTTGCAAACCTTGCACATGACTGTAGTTTGCTCTGTGTCAGTCTTGTCAAAGCCGAACCACTTCCATATAATCGATGTAACATGAGGCCCTTTTCTCGCGACCAACTCTTCGTCTGCTGTTCTGTCCATCATGATGGGGCCGCAAGTGTTTTGGCGGAAGGAGATGAGAGGCAGAAGCAAACGCCAGGGCACAAGTCGTGAAAGGCAGAGGAAGAATCTGTATTGTTATATATTTAAGCTCGCCTCGATTTTACGATTTGGCAAATTTTCAAATCGTCAGGTTTTAAAAACGCAAATTAATCGAATTAATTCGATTTATCACCCAGCCCTAATTTCAGGTGACTACCTCATTGAAGCTCATCCAGAGAATGGCATGAGTGTGCAAAGCTGTAATGAAAGCAAAAAGGGAAAGGTCTACTTTAGAGAATCTAAAATATGAAACCTATTCTCAAATGTATAACACTTTTGTGTTTACTGCATAATTCCATGTGTTCTTTCATAGTTTTGATGTCTTCAGTACTAATTTACAGTGTAGAAAATATTACAATAAATATAAACCTAAGTGACATTAATTTTTGTATAGATAGTCATGATATTCAGGGGTTTTATCTCACCAGTTCAGTCAGAACACTTGCACAGTTTTGCTACTATTTGTTGCTGCAGTATGCTGTGGAGTTTGTTGGCATCTCTGCTCATGTGATGTGATGTGATGCTCTGGAACAAAACTGAGCTAAATTAAGACTGACATGACTTGCAAATTCAACACCAATTGGAGCTCAGTGTTTCATTATTTGTTTTGTTTGTCAGCCCCCCCGCCCATTTCTGACATTATCGGCCTAATAGATCAGAATGGACAGTGGCTTTCATACATATAGCACACACTATTACTTCTATCACTGTTGCTTTCTCCCTTTTCACTTCTCTTTATTCTGGTCATGTGTTGCAATCTTTGAATGCAGCAAATTAGAGTGTTCACCACAGATTGACACATTATAGAAACACTTGGTAGACACGTTTCTCCTTGTTTAATTCATCATTGCTAGCTGTGGTTGTTAGTAATGGTGAAATGGTCAGCTTGTTTCTCCAGGGATTTCAGTGCATTCCGCCAAGAAACTTGATGACTAAATAGAAAGTTGAACTAGTGGCAGGCAAGACGGAAACAATTTCTGCCCTTTATAGAAGCATGGATTCACTCTGTGTGTTTCAGCCATGTGGGAGTCATCATTCCTGGCCTCTTACTAGACTGTGATCAAGGGGGAAGATACTGGTGTATCACCAGTGTGTAAACCCCACCAGGCTTGGGCTTGATTAGCTCTCCATTATTATCCAACAGCTGTAACAAGTAATTAGAGAGGGGTAGAAGCCCACACATGCAACTTTCTGACACACAAGGCAACATTTTATATGGAAAAGATCATATTCCATTTAACCACATGATGGCACTCTGTACAGACTGCCTCACAAAGCATTACATTACTCTGTGAGTGTTTCTGCAAGCCAGTGTGTTATGATGGTGAATGTAGGAGTGAGACACATACGCACTCAAAGGCAGATAGACAAAGGAAAGGCTGCCGATGTACTGCATGTGCTGTATTGTGCTGCCCTCCCCAGTCACTTCCTGCCAGCTGTTGGAAACAGCAGTCTCAGGAAATGAACTCAGTCATTCTCTGAAGGTTTTCCCCTCCAAGAGAATGTCAGGTTGCAGTCTGTGATCAATCGATTGGTTGTTTAAGAATTGTAATGAAGTGCTTACATTAGTCATTTACTGCAGCAAGGATGAGCATTTTTGTCAAGCTTTGTTACATGCTTATTTATGAACTGAACACATTTTTTAAGAACCCTTCTTGTTTTGGAAGATTGCATTAACACGGTCGACACAGACACAACAGAAGTGACCGCACTCCTGTGCAATAACATATTTAAATGTCAGATAATTCAAAATTAGAGGAATTGCATTACTTTTAAGTTGAGCTAAGGTTTTTAAGGCTGCATTAAAAATTTAAAGTTTCATTTCACTATATTAAAGATACAAGCCGCACAGCAGGCATTCAACGCAGCTGAAGTCACTACATCTGTCATTACAAAGATTCAGAACTTATTTTTTCAGTACTTCCCATGGCAACCTTTATTTTTGATGATAGACTAGTCTTTCTCTAGCCTAGCCGCGCTAGACCCAGCTCTGAAGACGCAAGGGTCTAGGAACTCTTGACAGGGAGGGAAGCGGGCTAAAAGGTTGTCTTTCAAATCACTCTGCAGCAATTGGGTAGGTATACAACCAATCAGCGCAACGAATAGGCTGACATAGTTCCTAGAGCGCCAGAAATCAGAGGATGCGGGAGTTCGGTGAAGCCTTATTTATACAGTCAATGGGTGAAGCTCAAGTATATTACAGACATGTTAACAGAAAGATTATTCAGAGTCGGTGCTAATGGAGCTCAACGACTGTTGTCGTTTTTGTTGTCGACCCTGGCAGAGAATTAAATTTGTTGCCGTGGGTTGTCTAGCGCGGCTAGGCTAGTTGTCTCCGGTTGTTTCTGTCAGAATCGTCGCGCCTCTGTCGTCACTTAGTTACACCCGCCTTCTGACTCTACACTTCATGGTGATTCATCGGCCAGTTTTAGGAGAATCCAACCTCTAGGCTTACCGAGGGTAACTAGACCCACCCTGGCAGAGAATTAAATTCGTTGCTGTGGGTTGTCTAGCGCGGCTAGGCTAGTCTTTCTCAGCAAGGTTGATACCCACCATTGTCAGATGTATCAATATTTATCCTGGCTTACTCCATCATCTAGAAGGCAATTCCACTGGTTACTTTTTATATTCAAATGTATTCATTTCAAGTGCCCATATTATTTAAAACAATATTTAATTCCATTTAGATCTTTATATAATTTGAGACATGTGTCTCAAATATATTTTGTTACTCCGAGGACCAATAAAGCAATTGGTAGACTCTCATTTAGTTATAAAGCTCCCTCAGATTGGAATAATCTTCCTACCTCTGTCCGCTCAATAATGTCCTTCAATTTGTTTAAAAATGCTGTTCTGCAACATTTTCAAAATGTTTGTAATTGTTTTTGAATTTAGTTTTGCTCGTTGTATGTGTTTATTTACTTATGTGTGTTTTTTTGTATTTTTTATTATATGTATGTGTATGTGTATGTATGTATATATATATATATATATATATTTTTTTTTTTTTTGTACTAACCTATTTTTCTTTATTCAGTTATTATTATTATTATTATTATCATTATTACTATTTTCTGTTAATTTTTGAGGAGAGTTAATTGCCCCATGGGAGTTTGTGTGGGTGTGTGAATGTGTATATGCATGGTGTGTATGTTGTATGTGGTAGGTGTCTGCTTGTGAGTTGGGTAAATTTAAAACTTTATTTTATTTGTTTTTCATTTGTTACAGTCTGTACTGTGCAATGCATGTACTGTCTCTGTCTTATTATTTTGTTTAATGATTAGGACCCCCTCAAACGAGATGATTCATCTCAAGGGGTAATCCTGTGAATAAAGAATAAAGAATACCGACATTGCACATATTTCTGGAAATTTCCTACGATTTTTCAGTGACAGGCATATGGTGCTTTGAAAAAGTATTTTCCAGAAAATACTTTTCTATATTTGTCACATTTAAATATTTCAGATCATGAAATTAATTTTACAGAGACAAAGATAACTCAAGAAAACACAAAATACAGTTTTTAGATGATGATTTTGTTTTTTGAAAGGAAAATGCTGTTCAGCCCTTCTTGCCTGATGTGAAAAAGTAATGGCCACCTTAGGTACCAATCTACTAAATGATCAAATTCATCTGCCGACTGGGTTCAGTTTCACCATCCACACCCTCATGTTACTACGGCCAGGCTTGTTGAATCTAAACATCTCTAAATAGAACCTGTCTGTCATTGTGAAGTAGCTAAAGGGTCTCAAAAAGCAGCACGTGATGCCATTTTCTGAAGACATTTAAGAACCGATGTGAAAAAAAGTCATTGACATTTGTTAGTTCAATTCAATCCAATTTTAATACTTTTTTGAGACACTGCATATCCACAGGCGTTTGCAATTTTTTTAATAAATGTCATCTGACCACATTTTTTGCACTCATGCAGCTCCGTACCATCACACTCCCACAATGATGGTTGGATATGCATCCACTTTGTTAGTCCTGCTCAGATTTATGCCAAACATCTTGACCCCGTCAGAGCTGAACAATTTTTTTGTGGTCACATCTGATCAATTAATATGTTCTCAATATTTATCAAGTTTCTTTTCATGTTCTTCAAAAAAGTTTGACTTTGCAGTTTTGCGGTGGAGAGCACATTTTTATTGCTGTCCCTAGAGGTTGGCATCATGCACTTTACTGTCCTAGTAAGTCTGATTTCCATTGATAACCCTTGTGCCAAGTCTGAAGCACCTGCCTGTCTGTTTTTCAGAGCTAGATTGTGTAAGTAGTGCACTGTCTGTGGTGACTTGTCAGAATGACGATGCCGCAGCTCTGCCCTGGTGCTGTGGCTCGTTCTACGCCTCCCAATTTGTGGTCACTATTTTTCCAAAACTGCGAAAATTGTGGTATTAACAGGTAAACTATGTTCATGTGTTTGGCTAACTGGAAATCACAGATGCACTCAGTTTTGTTCAGTAATCTTTTTTTTATTTATTTATTTTTACCTGCATGTCATTAGTTATAGATGGGTTTGCTTTTGTTGCATTGAGTTTCTACTTTTGATGCCTGTAGTTTTTCAAAAGAATTTGTTTTTTATTCATCGGAGAAAATTCTTTCCTGCAAGGTGATCCAATTTTTAGTCATTTAACATTCAGTGATGTTGCACAGAGCTATACACACTTCCGTTGTTTACTGTATTATCAGAAAAAGTTGGTACTTAATGTGGGTCATTGAATAAGACTGCATTGCCTTTCAATTGTCCTTTTGTCTGTCTCTAAAATCATATTTCTTTTATTATATTCTCAGTTTTATTTATTGAAGTATACTCCTTGTTTAGTTTCACTCTTATTTCATCTTGACAAATGTTTATTTTTCATCAAAGTTTATGTTAAATATAATGCTGGCGTTCTTTCATTTGTAGAAACTGGAATGGCCGTCACTAGTTCCAACGTGAGGCGAAATAAAGCTGAAATGTAGTTTCTGCTGATAAACAGAGACTCTTTTAAGAGTCAATGCACACATCTCCTAAATCTTCACAATGTGATTCAAGATTCAAGACCTTTACTTATCACAAACCTGTTCCAGACCGAGTGAACAGTGGAGTGGAATCATTGGCTGATCTTAATTCTTGCCAGTAGGTGGAGTTGGAACAAAGCAAAAAAATACACTTCTACTGTTTTTTGTATGTCTATTAGAAAGAAAGAGCCATGCAAATGTCTCAGAACCCCACCTGTGCTTGTTTATTTGCTTGCATCCTGGGGAGACATGGTCCAGCCATAATTAACTTTTGGGGAAGAGCTGCCCTGTGCTGTGTGGGATTGATGTCTGGACACACGTCCAGACATCAATCCCACACAGCACCTTTGGGAAAAACTGGAACGGCAAACGTGAGCCAGACTTTCACCATGTTCACAGTTGGACCTCACTAATGCTTTTGTAGCTAAATAAGAGCAGATCCCTGCAGCAGGTAAAACGTCTGGTGGAAAGGCTAATATAGCAGCAGATCAGTGCAGAGCAGTTGTGATCAAATGTTTACACACACTTGTAGAGACTGTGTGTGCCATGGCAGAATTTTCAATAACTCCTATAGCTCTTAATTTTCTGGAATCATGAAAACACATCTTTGACACAAAAAGCGATCATGCATTTTGGTTCTTTCATAGTTTTATTTTTGAAGTTTTAAAAATATGACAATCTGCTTTATCAAAAACATACATACAGCAATTTGAATTATCACTTTTGGTGATGTGGAGAGTTGTTAGTCAAATTTTCTTAGTGGCATGACCTCTTAACTTATTGTGAGTAATTCTAATTGATTTCAGCTGCTGACTCCTCTGAGCCTCTTTGAATAGGGCCCGTTTGATACACTCATTAGATCCAGCCTCAAATACTACAATGAGAAAGTCTGAGGATCTCAGCACAGATTTGCACAGAGTGCAAACAACTGTTGTTAGTATAAAGTACCTGGTAAAGTTGTGTCACCACCATGATCAGAAAGAAAATGCAAAATATCACCTGCTGCTGAGAGAAAGTTAAGCATCCTTTCAGATATGCACTCCGTTCCATTAGTGTTGCAGACGTTTCACATGTTGGCTTTATGTCTGAATTCGCACCTCAGTCACATTTCTGTAAAAGTTTCACTCGCAATCTTATTAGGTTGGACCTAGTAACATTTCCTTTTAACTTTCAATATGGCACAAGTGTGAACTGAACTGAAACAATGGGTGGACATGCACAAGCAGTGGTGTTTTGAGTTGTTTGAAGTGATTGAGAGAATGATTTTCCCCATTTCAGCTTCAATATTTGTCCGAAATCATCGCATACATGCTGAATATACAGCATGTATATACAGCAGTTTGTGTGCCAAAGTCATGCCACATCCTTTTTACACACTTTGCTCTACAATTGTCTAGTAAGCAGCAACGTGAAATTTCTATATTAAAAATACTGGGATGAAAACAGACAGAAACAGCTTAAAGATGAGTGATATTCACCAATAATGAATGTAATCCAAATGTTTTTCCCCACAAGATATTAGCAGGAGCTTGATTACAGCTGTTTGGAACTATTCTCTCCAAGTTTATTAAATACTATACAATATGTGTATCTCCATTGTGTGTATTTGCACACAACATTGTCGGTAACTTAATTAAGTTCATATATTTATAAATGATCTCAGAGAGAGTGTGAAGAGAAGATCAGTCTGGACCAGGATCTGATGGCAAGTCACACTGTGTAGGTGTACATGTCTTCAGATCAGACATGTGAGCTGTCAAACACAGAATATCAGTTTCATTTCCTACTGTTGAGAGCTATTTCCTTCCATTGTAGTATCCAAAACTGTCCCCAAATAGATTAAGTTGTGAACATTTTTGTACAGACTATGATATTAACAAACTAACAGCAAGAACTTAATTAATGAGGTTTAACTGTAAATTACCCTAATCTTAAGTTTTGCTGTTGAAGAAAAAAGATGGCACAGTGCAGCAGTGATAAGCACTGTGGCCTCACAACTAGAAAGTCCTACCATTAAATCTTGGCTTGGGGTCTTTCTGTGTGGAGTTTGCATGTTCTCCCTGTGCAGTATGGGTTCTTCTAAATTGTCCACAGGTGTGAGAGGTGTGATTGTGAGAGTGTTTGGTTGTTTGTCTCTATGTGTAGCCCTGTGATAGACTGGTGACCTGTCCAGGGTGAACCCTGCCTTCATCCTATGTCAGCTGGGATAGACTCCAGCACCCCCATGACCCTACAGAGGGTCAACTGTATTGACTAGTCTTATGTAAATGACAAATACCACATGGATACCACAACTTTATCTGGCACTGTACGTGGTGTATCTGAATGCAGATGTGAGGAACATTAATGGAAAAGCCTTAGGGCTTGCTCTGAGTGTTTAGGCCATTTAAGTTCTAAAAACCGTCTTCAGACAATCTTAATTGTAATAGTTGCTATATGAATAAAATTGAATTGAAAAGTGATTAGAATACTATTATTTTAACAGACTGATGAAACTAGCAGTGTTCCATATCCCATGTCCGAAAGGAACTTGGGTCAGAATGCTCAGCTGCAGGAACTCAGGTGTCTGTGTCCACAGTCAAGCATGTTTTCTGTCACCATAGGCTAAGATGCTATGCAAGAAGGAAGCTTCCTGTAGATGCTGCACCTTAAGGCTTGACTGAAGGGCAAATGATCAAATGGACAAAGACCTTCTGGAATAAAGTTCAGATGAAAGAAAAATTTAGCTATTTGTCCACAATGAACAGAAATTTGTTTTCACAGATGGTGAGGCCTTTACGTGAACGGCCAGGTGTGTTTGCGTTGCTTCCCTGGGGAACACATAGCACCAGGGTGCACTATGAGAAGAAGGCAAGCTGGTGGAGGCAATGTGATGCTTTGGACAATTTTCTGCAGGGAAACCTTGGGTTATGCCATCCATGTGGACGTTGCTTTGACACGTACCACCGATCTAAGCATTGTTGCAGACCGTGTATGCCCTCTCATTCCGTGATGGCTCATCCTCATTCAGCAGGATAATGCACCGTGCCTCAAGGCAAACATGGCTCTGGAATGGTTTGAGGAGCATAACAATGACTTCGAGGTGTTGGCTTCGTCTCCAAATTCCCAAGATCCAAATTTAATCCAGCATCTGTGGTATGTGCTGAACAAAAAAGTCCGATTCATGGACGCCCCCCCTCACAACTTCCAGTGGTGGAAAAAAGTTTTCAGACACCCTTAATATTTTACACCATCTCAAAATCTGTATGTGTGTGTGTGGTGTGTGTTTATATATACATGTATATGTATACACTCACATACATACATATAAATCTGCAGATATTTAAACTGTTTAGTTGAAATTTAGTCCCTGTAAAAAACAATGTCATGAGTTTGGACTAACGCCATGGAAACTCTGAGTACCTTAACAAAAGCCCTTTGTTAGAATCTCTTCAGTGTCTTTGATTAGTACCATACAACTGGCCAAGATTGAGACTTATCTGTAATTGCAGTTGAGACTGTAGCAGAGAGTACACAGCTAGCTCGATGGTGAGCTTAGTAAGGCCAACAGTTTGTCACAGGGGTTAAAGACATGGGTAGCATCAGATTCTAATCATCAGGGCCTAATGTGAAGCAGCTGTCTGAAGAGACGCAGCCACAGCTCCTGTCATCCAGGTCAGTGCTTGGGGAGGGAAAAAAAAGACTGAAAAAAGGAGTCTGAGTGAAATGAATGATGCTGATTCAACACTGGACGACTTTATGAAAACATTTGTTTTGCATTAGGCTTCTCTCTGTGCATGCCAGTGGTGGCTAGAGACCCAGATCTTTAACAGAACACACTGACTAAATGATTTTACTGATGTCAACCACACCAGGGTAATGGCCTGCTGGGTTCATCTTAGTGCAGTGCAAATCAGATCATGAATAATAACACCGTCTCCTTTAGTGTTCCACTTCAGACAGTAGAATGTCTTTGTAAAGCGCACCCCTACCCTCCTTCACTGCAAAAGCATGTTTTTTTTAATCTTGTGTGTTGGAATTGTAGTGGTTAGTTTTCGACAATCCGTCTGCATAAAACTGCCCCCAAAAAACTTACATTTTGAAGTTGTCTCACTTATCGTTAGATGATTGATGTCAATTTTAACTCTGTGCTATCATAAGTTTTGTTTACTTTTTAACATTTAGTGTAGACTAGTTGACTATTTGACAATCCCACAATCAGACCTGTTTATACAATGTATCTAGGGCTTTTGTAAATACCAAATTAGAGTCATTATTGAACTTGGAACCAGTCTAAACTCAAGGTCCACTCAGTTTTTTTTTTTTTTTTTTTGCATTAACCATTTCAACTGTCGCAGGACCTTTATCAACAGGTGAAGTCTACTCATTTCTTGCAGAACAACAGTTATTCAAGCTTCTCTATCATGTAAATCACCTAAAACATCAGTTAAAGTTGATTTTAACAGCACATTTATAGGATAAATAAAAGATGCTTGCGACCAGAAGGGAGCATGTGAGGGCTCATGCATGATCCAGTTTGCCAACCTACATGTTAAATGTTCATACACTGCAGACAGATTTCTGAGAGGAAGTCCTATTACATTAGAGCAGACAGTAGTGGTCCTCTGCAGGTGGTATCCGTTCTGGAGGCTGATAGAGTAGAACCAGCGGGTGATAGAAAATGCAGTGGTACTCTTTATGAAGGGGTAATAGAATGTCTGGAGAATGTTCTGACTTACTCCAAAAGATTTGAGCTTCCTTAAGAGGTACTGCCTCCGGTGACATTTTCTGATGATCTCCTCTGTGTTAGTAGCTTGTCTTAGTGTTCAGTACCTGAAATTTTGAAGCTTGGCAAAAGGTACACAGGAATTTCTTTGTCAACAATTAATTTTAGGAGTGTGTTGCATCATTTTTTTCAGACGTGCACACTGTTGATGATCAGTATTTCGTGTGAACATAGATGGAATCTAACCACCATTGCTATACCCTGAGCCTATTTGTATATGCCTGCAGCAGTGACAGTTTTCTGATGGTCCTGACTGATCTGTCTTCCTTGGTCGTCCTTGACACAGTTTTCTGTCCCAGTCGAGCCCTGCTGAGATCCCACAGCCACGAAGCATTCTCCACCTCATCAGTCCTCCGCTCTCCCCTCGGAAATTTATTGACCACCTCCTCTCCCAGAGAGTGACTCTCTCAGCCTATGTCTCTCTCTCTCACACACATTATGGCTGATCTAGATTTTGATTCCTCACTTTTCTTCCTAGAATGTAGTGTCTGGTCTTTGAAGCTCACATGAATAAGTCTCATGATCTTAGTAAAGATATTGCACTGATGAAAGACACGGATTGAGGAAACAAAAAGAGAAACAATACCCCATCATGTAAAACCTGAATAGTACCATAACTTTTTAAATAATTTGTTTTTCCATATACAGAGTTAAAGGTCTTCTTTATGCTACTAAAACTCCTCTGACCCAGTGGGGCATGGACACAAGACCCCTGGGGATGTCATGTGACACCAAGATGGTGGCAGTGAATTCTGCGGGTCCTGTGGAATGCAGGGTGGGACCTACCTAGATCAGGCTTCTCCTGGCACATCCCACAGATGCTCAGTAGCATTTGGATCTGGGCAGTGTGGAACCAGAGTGAACAGCTTAGCTCTGTTGTGTTCCTCGGTCCACTCCTGAGCAGTTTTTGTGGTATGTGGGGTTGCATTGTTCTGCTGAGGGTGGAATCATCAGTGACTGCTGTTGCCATTATGGGTGAGGAGTTAGAGGTTGTTTGACCTGCAATGTTTAGGTGGGTGGTACATGTTAAGCATCCATATGAATGTCAGCACCCAAGGTTTCCCAGAAGAACATTGCATTATAACAAGATGATCGATGTTATTGACTTCACCTGTCAGTGGTCAGAATGCTGTGACTGATCGCCTTTTTGTCAATTTGCAATATCTGACACAATAAGTAAATAGATTTTGGTTGACGACTGAATCAATGAATAGACATACTTGAACTTACACAACAAAAATGTTTATTTCATTTGTATTTGTTTTTGCATTTTACATCTGTCTGTAACAGATGTTATTTTTTCCTGTCACACGAAGCTAGATAGATAACCTGCACTACTGCAGCAGATGTATTATTGAAATACTTACGTGACATGACTACATACACTACTCACAAAGTTATTCAACTTTTGGGTGAAATTAATGGAAAATGTAAAAAGTTCATGCTGTGATATATTATGAAAGTCGGGCATTAAAGTAGAAGCATGCAATAGTGATTTCCACATCTCAAACAATATATTGAAACAAAAGCTAACAACAGTGGTGGGTATATCAGAATAACAAAATGCCCATGTCTCATCACAGTTTGGATAGAGCAGCAGCCCTTAGCTGAAATCTGGTACAATTGTGTGCCACTAGTAGCGTGATTGCGGATGTGCCCAGACAACAACTGACCTCTGCCTGGCAATTAGCCTGAAGACCATCTATGAAGATAAACATAAAAATTATCAATAGCATATTTCGTTTGTTTAACCGCTATGTATCGGATGCAAACGTAGTCGAAGCTAAGTAGCCAAACTAAGACTAACACGTTGACTGTTAAGAATCTAAACATGTCTGACCATTACCCGTCTTCTCAAATGTAGCCTCCGTTGCCTATGCTTATGATGAAGACAGGTAGCTACTAACAGTTTGATTATTAGTTTCTGGGTCACAATATAGGCTTCCAAAGTCAGAAATAGCACTTGCTTGGTTGCAATGCGCAAACGTTGTTGAACAGCTACACATGCGGTGGTGCAATGACGTGACTCTAACTTGGCTCCTTGCCAATGGAAAAGCAAACCGTTTCTTAGGAGGCACAAGATTTGAACCAGCTAAGTACCTGTAATGAACTTGCACTGAACTGCACCGATTCTTTTTGGTCAAAAAGGGGTATCAGAGGCAGTGACCTGGTCGAAGGAACTGATCCAACAGCTGGCTGTCCTCATCCTACAGCATCACAGGCGTCTTATAACAGCAGCCTTAACAACCATCTTCCATTCTCCCTCTTACTCTGTCCTTTCTATTGTTTGGTAGGAGTGCTGTTGGCTGCCTGCCCTCATTCTTTCTCTGAGCCATGCAGTAGAGGCACACTGGCAGCCATTAACACAACCAATAGATAGTGTGAGCTAGGAGTAGAAATGGATGGCTTTATTCACTTGTCTGGCACTAGCAGTCCAGACAGAGACGCCAGAGAAACAAAGACTGAGAGGGGCTGTAATGGACACAGATGAAGTTACACTGAGCAGGGACCAGTGTTTAGGGGTGTGGAGAAATCTGCACAAGCATCCTTTTACAAAATATGGAAACACAATGACTAAAATTATTGTAATAAGTCTGCTAGGTCAGCCAGTCTACATTAATGATACATCAAATGCCAGGAAACAACATTCTGTCATTTTGAGTGCCAGTCAGCAACACCAATTGAAGTTGTCAATGTGTTAGTGCTAGCCAAAGTTATGTACAGTAGGTATTTATTTTACAATCTATCCACTGCATTAAGGTTTCAACTGCATCTTATTGTTAACTAACAATTTGATCTGCCATACCTACAAATAAATACTGAAATAGGGGTTTGCTTTGGGTGATATTCAGATCGGGCTCTGCACTCATCATACAGTTTGAAGTGTAAATATAAGTGGTCCAACAGCTTCATCCTTTCCGTAGCCAAACTGTATTTCCATGAAAACTGATGTGCATTTATTTTTAGCAGTTAAATCTTTCTCTTTAGTGTTTCTCTCCTGTTCCTCACTCATTTTGCTGTGCACGAGTGTGCATGCCAACAAGCTTTGTCTTTTAACTACAGCGAGTATGTTATCGTATTTTGTTGGTTGAAAATCTTACACGTGGATATTTCAAAACTTGAGCACATCATACAGAATCTGTCAGCATGCCTAGATACAACTGTAAGAATGTGAGAAAATACATTTATTTTCACTGTGGAAAATATAAAATTTTACTTTATAAAGCCACCATGACCCTGACATTTCAGCCTTCTCTTTTAAAAGTACATCTGTGAGTCACACGTCTGTCTTGCCAGAAAAGAAAAGATAATATGTTGTCTGGCTGTAAAATACGAGAAGGCTAAAATTTCAGTGGAGTGGATTCTTTTCTGGCCTTAAAATAGTCCTGGTTCACTTTATAATAGTAAAGAAATCATTAAGCATCTGATGGTTCTGCTAAAGTGAAAAATACAGGCATTTTCATTTCATTTAGATGAATGATGCTGGCTCCATATATCATTTATAAGGAATCCCTGGAGGTTTCTCCAACAGGCCTGATCATCTCTCCAGCTTCTTTACCCCTCATAGACCCACTCATGTTAAAGCAGTTGTTTTAACAGCGCTTACCTAATTATGTGTTGGAATTTCTTTTTTGGTAATTTCTAATGTATTGAGTCATGCCATCTGGCAGTAATAGTGTTGGCATTTTGTCCTTTTCAACCTAAATGTTCCTTTCAGTTGTTTGTTCTTCACTCCTTGCCATCTCACCACATAATCTTGGCAGAAAGGCTAGGCTGCTGAATTATTAGCTTTCATAGTACCATCATTATTTAGTTGCTGCCACATTTCCCACAAATGACATTAATATGCAGGTTTTTGCCAAAGAAATAAACTATTGTGGTAGAAAAGTCCTGGAGGATTTTCTGTACTGAGTTATGGTTGTGCATGTACACAATTCTACTGAACAATTATGGACTATTAGCAACATTACAGCTGCTAGAATGGTACCACAGCAAACTGTCTCTGGCAGCAGCAGATGCAGGTGTCGGACATTAAAGGTTTAGGTCTGAGGGCCAGGTTTGCTAGAAGTGGGTTGCATTGAAATTTTTTATGAATTTGTGGCCAAAAACCACCCATTTTTTAACTGCTGATTTACAGCGACATTAGCCCAGCACCCTAGCCTAGCCACGCTAGACCCATGTTTCTGAAGGCACAAGGGTCTAGGCATGCTCGACAGGGAGGGAGGCGGGCTAAAAGGTTGTCTATCAAATCCCTCTGCAGCAATTGGGTTGGTATACAACCAATCAATGCAACGAATAGGCTGACGTAGTTCCTAGAGCACCGGCGGATTGTGGCTAAGTCCCATTAGCTTCCCAACCAGCGGAGCCAACTGGTATATTAAGGATTTGCCATATCCCGTCGGCATAAGTCCAAATACGTCTTTCTTCTCAATGAAACATTTCAGTGCCGTCCTTTGTTTATCTTTCAAGTTGAATTTTAGCTTCAAATCTTTAAGGGCTGTGGCCAAAGCCGAGTCCAAAGATAACTGTTTATTGTGCGCCGGTTGTTTCTGTCAGAATCGTCACGCCTCTGTCGTCACTTCGTTACGCCCGCCTTCTGACTCTACACTTCATGGTGATTCGTCCGGCCAGTTTTAGGAGCATCCAGCCTTGAGCCTTATGGAGGGTAACAAGACCCACCCTGGCAGAGAATTAAATTCGTTGCCGTGGGTTGTCTAGCGCGGCTAGGCTACCAGCACCCATCAACTCCTACAAATTAGCAGTGCCTTTGTCACAAATGGCTTAGTATATAAGATATTAACTATAAATACAATATATTTAAAGTATAAATATCCTTAATTCACTGATTGGCTGCCTAATTTGCTCAACAATTCCAAGTGTATGTTGCTATAGTGTATGTATGAACATCACAGTCATTGCAAAGGACCTTATTTAAGTTGGGGTCACATGTTGGATAACAGCGTCACAAGCCTCTTTTAGTGTCCAACTAGTTTCAAGGCTTATCCCAGTATGTTTTAGATGCCAGCTCAGCAAGGAACAGGAAATACTTTACAAGGTCAGCCTACACCTGATGGAAAGAAGCAACCGTAGCATTGTAAGAGATGAAACACATCGGCATTGCAAGCATGCACAGGTTGTCACTGCCTTTATAACGTTATAAGACACAGTTTGCCCCGTTATGATCTGCTATTATCAGTCCACAGCATGATTAACCGACAGTTGACCCCCACTGTGTCAGCCAATATCACAGCTCCTGTGTCCAGAGCCAGCTTCTATTGCCAACATGGCTGGAAGTTCTTAAGTTTTGTGCCCTTAAAATATTTAAACCTTTAAACACACACACGAAATGCATGTGTCTTGGTCACTAAAAACAGTCATGCATTTTGGTTCACTCACAAATTCATTACAGAGCCTCTGGAAAAATTACAAAATCTGCTGGGTCAACAAAATACATCCAGCAACTTGAATTATCAGTTTGGTCATGTAGAAAGCGGTGTTAATCAAATTTTCTTAGTGGTACGGCTTCTTAGCTTCTTGAGTGATTACAATTAACCACAGCTGCTGACTCCTCTGAGCCAATTTAAAAAGGGCCCAGTGATGCACTCTTTACACTCAGCCACAAACACTACAGTGGGAAAGTCTGACGATCTGAGTACAGATCTGAAGAAGTGAATCGTTGGTTTGAACATGCCAGAAAAGTAACTTGGAGCCATTTCAAAGCAGCTACAGATCCCAAAATAATCAATGCAAACAATAGTAGATATAAAGTGCATGGTACAGTTGTGTCTCTGTGACAGTCAGGACGAAAACATATGAACTATCTGGATTTTGAGTTGCTGTCTATCCACAATATAGATCAGGGTGTTTCACTTCGTGCAGATGTAAAAACACAAAGCAGCTTAAACTACAGGTGACTCATTTCTCAGCGTGCAAGTTATAAAGCAGGACTCTTGGTAATTACGTCTTTTTCAACCCTGAACAGGGTTGGCGGTGCTATTTTTATCTGTGTAATCACACATCATACCCCTAGCTTGTAAGCAGCAAAGGTGCCATGTAAATGCATGAGGTGTACCAGCTCCTTACCCTAACCTTAACCAAACACAGCCAAACACTAAAATCATGTCGAAACTCTCTAACTGGTATTTCGACCTATAGGGTCCAGCGTTTTGGTTTCTACAAAGTTGTCAGGCTTTCTCTGACTGAAACTATGTCGCAAATTCCGTGCATGATATGAAACACAACAGTGCTTGAGAGAAAATATTCAGCTGGAGGAAAATGTTGTAAAATTTTACTCAGAACTGACATGTTGGAGATTAGTATGTAGTTAGAGATGGCAGAACACTCTATATTGGTGTTTTTTTCAACAGTAGTTTGAATTCAAGCCGTTTTTAAAATGATCCACATCATATCCACTGATGTAAAAAAGTACATGTGTGTTCATGTTTTGATGAAATGCTTTTGGGAACGCTGACGGTTTTTTCTGATTAATAATTACTTTGATGGGTTCTATCTAATTTCTTAAACAGGCAAACAATTCTTTGCATTTAGTAATGCTCTGCTGATCAAAGCATGGTGATTGTTTCTATTATAACACAGGAAAGTTGGCAAAAACATGTTTATGTGCAATCTATTTTTATTTTTTTCATTTTAGTTGTAAGATGATATGTTTTTACCATGTGCCAAGAGTTATAGTGCAACATACAAGTACAACAAGCCACTTCCATTACAAATTAAATGTCAACAGAAAGTCCATGTGTAACCGTACTTGAGTTGCACTTTGTATGAAGCCAGAACTCAATAACCCTTTTGTCTGTGTTGTTGTCAATATGTAGGTTCATGTCACTGATCATGATTATATTGTCATAATTAGTTAGTCCACACACAATGGTACATGTGGACATAAGTAGATCTTGGTTGAGTCAGAAAAAGCCATTCTGTGATGGTGGAACTTTGAATCTGTCAAAACCCACACAACACTGTTACCACACAGTCTGTCCTAGTGTTGGCTACTCAGGTATAAATATTGCGTTTTTCTGCTGTGCTGACTTGTCCTGATCCCATATTGAGTTTACCAGTTTACCAGGCCTTTTCTTTTCTTTTCTTTTCTTTTTTTTCTGGCAACTGCAGCCGACAGCAGCCAAAAATGCCACGAGAGCAGCAAGACTGAACCAGAATAGTGAAGTTGTGAGGGAGATAGCTGAAGAATAAGCTGAAACTGGCTATAAATCTCAGTAAAGTAAAGAAAAGCCGCTGATTTGGGTCAGAATTCTCCATAGGTGAATTACTATAAATGGCCCTTTACATTGTCATTGTTTTGACATTTTCATTTGATACATTGCTGTTACAAAAATGTTGATTTTACCTGCATTAGATATAAACAAAAAACTTGATTTCCTCAGAAACAAGTGCTAGCCATGTGTACCCATCAAGTGCTGTCATTTAATATTATCAGCTCGTCTGGTAATAATGACAGCGTCAAGTGCACTACTTCCCCGGCTAGGAATGATCCTCTTTGAGCATAGCTTTAGTGTTTTCTGCTAATCCAGTGATTGTTTAATGGTGGCATAACTACTAAGGTGCAAATCAGCAGAGCGGTACACAGCCAGAATAAACCAGCCTGTGAGCCCGAGCTCAGGGAACAGAAACCCTGTAGTTACAGATACAAATCTCTCTCAGCAGAATTGGAGCAAAAGTTATATGCATAAATTAAAAAGACATCCAATTCTGAGGCCTGCCTGACTTGTTACTGTCATTTCCAGCACAAATACATAGACTTTTCATCCATTAATATCTTTGTACACGTTTACAGATCTTATAAGCAGATGCACACATTTTTTTGAAATGACATTTACAGATTCAAGTTTGCACTGACAAATCTCAGTACGCATTTCCAAATTCTTTTACATATTTTCCCTGTTCAAAGGGTGTTTTCCTTGCCACTGTCACCTTTGGGCTTGCTCTGGGGGTCAGGCATGTGGGTTCTGTAAAGCGTCTTGAGACAATTTGACTGTAATTTGGTGCTATATAAATAAAATTGAATTGAATTTACAAATCTCACTACGGACACACAGATTAAGATACACACACCTCTCCATACACATTTACCGATAGTTTTGCTGCAATAACACCCCCATAGCATTCATTGTTTGCCAGTCTAAATGCAAATCTGGATGTTGCAAAATATGCAAAAATATATTGACTTACTCATCATTGTGCATGGACCTTTCCTGTTTTCTTCAGGATTTTTTGACCTGATTAGACTTTTACAGATGTTGATCTCAGAAGTTAACGTGGATGATTCTTAAAATATCAATTAAAGGTCTAAATGAATGAATGAATTTACTTTCTTATTGCAAACATTTTTTTTGTTTCTGTTATCAAAAACAACTTGATCGCCTGACACATCACAGTTTACAAAATATGATTTTATTTCTCAGCATACAGTACATATACATCCTGTTATTGAATGTTAAATCAACACCAGATATTATCCATGGGGCTAAATAAAATTATAATTAAATGAGGCTAAGCAATAGTTAAACCTTTTAGAAGTGCTGCCTTAAGCCTCAGGTGTAAAAGTTAAACAGTAAACTCAGATAGCGGGGGGGAAAAAAGCCTAATTGCCCACAGATAAAACCTGTTTCTCCGACAGTTTGTGTGGCATGCAGTGTCTCCTGAAGAGACCCTGGTCAGGGTGTGAGAGGTCAGACAGGATCTTCTTTGCCTCTTCTCGTCCTCCTGAAGTCCATCACCATCTCTTTCGGTTTGCTGATGTTCAGCGTCAAGTTATTGATTGTATCAGTTCACAGTTCAGGATTAGGTTTGTAGTTTGTTCAACATGTCCTGTTTTAGTACACTGAAAGCTGCAAGCACTTACAACTAGTAATTTCAACCTTAGCTATAGTAATTGAATAAAAATTTTGCAGACTGATAACCTTTCCAGGATGTCCCCTGCCTTCACCATAAGTCAGCTGGGATAGACTCCAGCACCCTGTAACCCCAATGAGGATTAAGCGGTGTATAGATAATGGATGGATGGATGTTCCTTCAGTCCATCTTCTCTTAAACTACAACATTTGCGTTCACTTGACCCAAAAATCTGGTCAGTGTCACACATGCCTGTGCACTTACTGAATAGGGAAACTGAGCAAAGTGAAGTGCTGGTTTATAAGAAAATAAAATTAATTGTATAGCAACTTTTGTGGAATTTTATGAATGCTTCAAAATAAATGCTTGTAAAAAGCAGCAATGTTCCTTAAGCAAGTGTTGTAATTTAAAAAAAAAGTTTATAATCACTGTGTTTAATAACCTCCATTACTAATTAATTACTATTTGATTCATCCCATTTTACCGTGATGTTTTCAACCATGTCACCCTGCAGCAGTAATACAATAAACTGTGTTGTTTGGCCGGTGGTGCAGCTCCCCCACTACCGCCAATGCAGTCACAGTATGCTCACATCGAGGCTACATACACTTGCACTCACACAAACACACACAGACTTGGCTCTCTGGAGCTTAAGTGGGACTTTCCAGTGCAAGGGAAATTCCATAGGATGTTAAAATGGAGCAGATTTCCAAAGCTCTGGCCTTGTACTTAATAAAACACAATCCACACTGAACATTTAACAATTTCCAGTCCCACATCATATTTATTGCTTTTCAGTCTGCAATTTTTTCCACTGCTACAGCACTTCTCAAAATGTCTTTTTCCCCAAGGTGACGAAAAGTAGAACCTAATTCATGCCATAAGTCTGGCTCTGAAACGCTTCCTGAGAATGACACGCTTCCTCTGTTACATCCATGTAAAAGGCTCAAAGTCAGTCCCACTTCCACAGCTGTCTTGGGCTGAATGTCTTTCAAGCACTAATAAAGGAATCCAACAGATTCAGTGGAAACAAGATGGACAGTTTATTTTTAGAACACTCACCTGGGTGTTCGCTTTGTAAGTGGACAGTATGTATGAACATTTAGTATGTGTATGTCTGTGCATATACAGTCAGATCCACAAATATTTGGACATTGACACAATTTTCAGCATTTCTGCTCTGTACATCATCACAATGGATTTCAAATGAATCAATCCAGATGTGCTTTAGGAGCAGACTTTCAGGTTTAAATACAACATACTATGCAATGGTTAATTGTGGCAGAAACAGAGTTCAAAACTACTTGGCATTATAGTAGCATGTTGTATTAGATTTACTGGATTTACCCTTTTTCGATTTTAATATGCATGTAATTGAATCCAGTGTTTACTTTTACTCTTTGTGGAGGAAAATATTGGAAAAAAAATTTAATCTGCTCCCAAACACAGTTATGATATGGAAGATAAGTATAGTGATATTTACAACATGGACGATTTGTTAGATGTAGAATGTTTTACCTGTGCACATTGTGATAATGAAACGAAACCATTAATGGTATCACCCCTTCTTTACACAAAAAAATTGTCTAATGCAGTATTTGTCTCAAAAATGGAGAAAAAAACGCAAGTGCAGTACAGTTAAGCACTTCACTGTCATCAGTGGAGACCCAGCAAAGCCTCTTAAAGCGAGGATGGAGCAGCATTATGCAGAAACTGGACAGTTTTCTGACTGGGATGTTTGACATGAATCTAACATGCGGTCAGGTCCATAAATATTTGAATACTGACACAATTTTCAGCATTTCTGGCCTGTACATCGCCACAGTGGATTTGAAATGAAACAACCAAGATGTGCTTTATGTGCAGACTTTCAGCTTTAACTTGCGGGTATTTGCATCTGAACGGTGTAGGAATTACAACACATTTTATACGTGCCCTCCAGCTTTTTAAGTGCTAATTCAATGACATGCTTATTAAAACAAAAAAGGGTAATTCAGTAAATCCATCCAGTAAAACTTGCCACTATAATGCCAAGTAGTTTTGTGCCCTGTTTCAGCTACGATTAACAGTTGCATTGCAGAATCAGGTAGTCTGCAAGTGATTGAGCACCAGGTTCTCCACAAACATGCAATGCGAAGTAGGAGAGGGGCGACCATCGTCCGCCCCAGCTTTGCCATGGGCGACTCTCTGCCCCAGCCGAGGACAGCTATCCGCAACTAACCGAAGATCCACGGCGCTACGGTATCGCCACATCTAGGTGGGATTCTGACTTTGAGGCGTTCAGTCATAATCCCAGAGATGGTAGCTTTGCACCACTGGCTCCTCATCCAAGCACATAAACCAAATGTCAGAATGTGCGGTTCCTCTCGTACTGAGCAGGACTATTATTGCAACAACACATTATCTGTAGGGAAAAACTAGCCTGTCTCACGTCGGTCTAATAGGTTCAGCATTACAACAGCCTGTTGACTGAAGCAGTTGCACGCAAACGGCCCTTTTGTGTGAACGGACATAGTCTGAAGCAGAAAACCTGAGTTAAAGAAAGCTGAAAACCACCTTTGTGATACCTGTTAACTCTGATTGAGGTTTTAGTTTTTGTCAAGCCAGCTTCCACAAAAAAAAGCCTGGCTATGTCAAACTTGGTTAGTAGTACAGCCCTCTGGAATGTCTGAAGGGAAATTCTTCGAATTTAGTACTAACATTTACTTGGACTCAAGGATGAATTTAATACATTTTTGTTGTCGGAGCCCACTGTGACCTTACAAAACGCATCTTTTTTGCTACAACAAAGAAGAAGTCCTAGCATGATGTGATCTAATGCTGCCACTGTCACTGTGGCCCTGGACAAGAGTAGAAACGTACCAGAAGCCTATTCAGCTGGATGTTGAATGGGTGCATAATGGAGCCAAACATGAGATGCCAGCTCTCATTTCCACACAAAATCAGCCTGGACTGAAGTAACACAACAGGGTGGAGTCACACCGTACTCTGGTCCTCTGAAACCACCTTGGTATTCTCTCAACATGAAGATTGGGTCGTCCTGGGTGCTGATTGACAGAGAATGTGATATTTTCTTCTGTGCTTTAGTTTGAGGGTCATAGAGAAATCACCAGTGCTCACCAAAACTTGTGTCCCCCCCATTAGTAGCAGTGTCGCACAACTTCCTGACTCATGAATTACTGCTTGTACTGCTCATTATGTGCCCATGCACAGCTGACATTCTCTGAACTTTTTAATCAATATTTGTAGTGTCATGAAGTCATTTAAACTTATAGTCGTGTGTAAGTGAGTCAGTTATCCTATATAGTAGCATCCACAACGAAACTGAGTTTCTTTTGCTCTTTTCTCTTTTGTTTTCTTACCAAGACTGGTCATACAATAAACCTAGTGTTGTTTATTGTTATCTCTACATGTTCCTCTACTATTCTATTCCAGGTATCGGAGGGCTAGAGGAGTGTGTCTTGAAGTCGGCCACCCTGTCAAGCACCCCTGCTTGCCCACCATTCACCCCACTCAACTTCGAGGCCACGCCCATTGTTCGAGTTGCAGTAGAACCCAAACATCCAAGTAGGTCCTGGAAGGAACACATACATCTTATTAGTTAAATAATTTTAATGTTTCAACATTCATAAAGATTTAGGATGCTTTTGTTTTTTTTAAGTAAAGCGTTGAAACTGGAACTTCTACAAATGGTGTACATCATACTAAACATTGATGTTTTTAAAGAGGGGAATACCTTTCACAGCCTGAATATGTGACAGTTGTTATGGTCTCCTTTCATTTTGCTTTACCAAATATGCAGTGAATGTGTTCTTGTTGCTTTTCTACACATATATGTGATGCCTGGAATTTTGTGAACCATTCCAAATTTTGGAATTCTTGGAGGGTAACGACGGTTGCTTTTACTGTTACTGTATGCATATAAGTAGGAACAGCGGGTCTATTGCTTACCCACAAAAGTTACTGTGAATATCATAATGAATGACTTGGTTTTCCTCTTATGTTTATGTCAGGTGAGATGCCAAAGCTGGTGCGCGGGATGCGTTTGTTAAATCAGGCAGATCCCTGTGCTGAGGTTCTGATCCAAGAAACAGGAGAACATGTTCTGGTCACTGCTGGTGAGGTTCATCTGCAACGCTGCCTGGATGACCTCAGAGACCGGTCAGTCTGTGTGGTAAATCTCCAAACATGAGTGTGTTTCTGCGTGTGTGCTTTTACTAGTGTACCATATTATCACAAAGTAAAGTCATGCCTCGTTTGTTTTTACAGAAAGTCTGACCTCGTGTATTGTCGCTAATAAGTGCTTTTTTTGGTGTCTGCTTGCTGTGTGTTGCATTTTCATACTTTCTCATGTTTTACTGAGTCACATTGATCTTCTGTCTGTGTTTGCCCTTTTTTGATGGCTCCTGTGCAGTAACTATGTACTGTACATGCGTTTGATTCAGTAGCGCAAGTTGTACGCAGTGTGTTTTCATGTACTGAGTGACTCAGATCTGAGACAGAGAAAGCTGATCTGTTTCCAGTTTCAGCGCCATTATTATCTGGATATCACTGCACATTGACTGCTGTCTCTGTCACGGTCCAGATGTGAACCCAGGGTGCAAACAGTCAGTCAGGTCAGGTAGAACCTAGGAGATGTATTTAATCAAACAATATAGCTGAGCAGAACAGAAAGTGGCTACAGGAGAAGTCAAACTACATTTTTTTTTTAAAAAAGAGGGGGATTTCACCTAAAACACATTCAGCACGCTCAACTAATGCCAAGAGGGCGAGCACAACTGCATAAATCCAAAACTCCAAATTCACAAAACTAATTACAAGCGGCGGGGGGGCATACAGGCTCGGGGGGCAGCGAGGCAGAGTCCATGTGTGCAGACAGAGGTCCAGGAAAGAGCTGGCGGTTGCAGCTCGTCTGGGAAGGCAGAGGACAAGACGGATCGGCGGAAAACTAAGGCAGCGAGGAGCAGGATTAATTGGCAGCTTGACACAAATGACCAGAAACCAGAGATCTACTCACAGTGGACGTAGCCGACGCTACGAGTTGGCGGGGAGAAGAGAGAAGAGCTGAGCTTTGAGGGCGGCGTGATGAGACGCAGGTGTGCCGCAGCTGCTTCCAATGCGCTGGGATTACATGTACGGCCAGGGGCGTAGCAAAGACAGGAGGCGCTAAGAGGGGAGCACAGGGGAGACAGGGGAGGTGTTTCATGTTTTGTTATATGTTTATCCAAAGTAAGGTGAGACAACTTTGCCAAGCAAAAGTGCACTAAGGTGAGCAATAACCTGATCTGAAACTTGACAATGCCTACTTCTGTGTTTATTGCAGTTTCTGTTCAGTCCAGAACACTGGATCATGTTGCAGTTTTTAACCCATTAAGCTTCAGTGTACCGCCGGCGGTACACCTACTAATTTGCATAGGAATTTCAAGAATGTCCGACGGCTGCAAACACGATTATACAAACACTATACGCCGATGGAAAGCTTAGATTCTCATGAATCCGCCGGTATAAACCACTTTCAGATGCGATTACCACAGCGGGTGAGAAAAACACATTTGTCCGACAAAAACGAATATTCATCCATCCGTTCTCTATACACGGCTTCAACGCACACAGCGCGACTCACATTTCCGGGTTCATTATTACACACAAAAAAAGATTCCACAAAAAACGGCCATAATCCAACCTTTTACATCCAGATGACACAAGCCAGAAAACTATTTTATCCAAAACATGTCCTGAAGTCGGTATAAAATCCCCGAATCGGTCGTTTTCAAGGAAATGCACCTCGCGATGCCCGTCCAATATTCCCCGTATTTTTCGTATTTTTTTTTATTTAAAAATAGAATATTAGCGATTTTTTTGTACTGAAAATGGCTGGAATTGACTGAAGCTTAAGGGGTTAAGCAAGAACATCGAAGTGAAGCAATACATTTTGTGGCGTCATTATGTTTATGAGATGATGTGTTAGGGAGATGGCTTCATTCAAATCTACCCTTTATTTCTATTTAAAGGTACAGTCTGTTTTTATATCCTTATTAAGAGAGACCAAGAGGGAGAGCAGGAGGACATCCAGAAGGACCCAGATGAGAGGGGAAAAGAGTGAGGGACTGACCAGAGCAGGACAGACAGATCAAGGAGAAGAGAGACGGGGACGGAGCGAGTGAAGAGAAGGAAAGGGAGAAATGGAAAGAGGCACCAGACAGGGACCCTGACAGTCTCTGTCTTGATGCCGCTGACCTCCTCAGAAAACCATGTGACCCAAGTGATAGGCCGATTGTATTATTTGAGAATTTTCACAATTTTTCGTCATCGTGACACTTACTGCTGTGTTCTTGCGTGACTGCAAGTTCAGCTTAGATCAAGTTGAGAGACAGATTTTTTTTCTTGCTTATTGCGGGAGACTCGGAAGTTTCATTTGAGACCCTTTTGTAAAGCACTGACTCTCCCCGTAAAATTAATAGAATACGTTGCCTAGTATACCCAATTGTAAAGGAACAATTTGCATTTTAAAATAAAAGTTTCTTCTTTTTGCTGGTCAAGGACACGCTTTCACAAACATTTGTAAACCTTGAGTCAACAGATCGGTAAAATGTTCAGCGTATTGCAAGTAAAAATGTATGAAGTAATGCAGCATATTACATACAGCAATTAATCTCTTATTACCGTGGATACTAGTTTAGTTATTTTTGTATCAACTCAATGTAAGTGAATATTTAGAAGTTTCAGTTTGTGCAGGAGTGAATTATACTGAAATATATTACTAATATTTTATGTACTTTTATATAAGGAACAAAAGCACCTCACCTTTCAAGGCAATCTAATACAGCTGTGCACACTACAGCCTATAAAATGACCTTAGGTTTGAGTCAACAACACCTTTGTCACACAGTAGCAAAATAGAACAATTCAGTACTGTCCAGTATACAGTGGGGTCATTCAATATACAAGTGATGAATTGATTCCAAGTACTAATTTATTCATAATTGAAGGTTTTGTACTTGTGGAGTTAATTGGCTGTTTCTGCAAGTCTTTGTGAGTGTTTGTACTATGATGAGGATTCCAAAGTGCTGCCTGTTGCACTGTTTTTGAGAGATTCCAGCTGAGAAAAGGAGGCCATGTGTAGCGCTGCTGCTATGTTTAGAGCCAGGCCAGACGGCAAGGGACCGGGATGGCAAAGGAGGGCAGGGGCTGGACGGCTGGCAGGCTACTTAGCTGAGAGGAAGGCTGGTTCGGGGTTTGGTTGCTAGTTGGATGACTAGATAATTGGCTTATGTTTTGTTTGCTCATTGTCTGGGTGTGTGACCGGATGACTAGCTAGCTGGTTCATAAACTGGCTGATTGGATGCCTGACTGATTAACTTGGTTAGCTTACTCATTGGCTGCTTAAGTGACTGGTCGGAGCCCTGGCTGGCAGACAGCAGTCTGAGCCCTTTGTGACATCGCTGGCAAGGAGTCTGACCCGCAGCGTGTCGCTCTCAGAATGAGGTCAGCGCTGTTCAGCCAACTGAGCGAGCACAAGACGATGACATCACAGCTTCATCACACTGAGGGGATTATCTCTCTCTCTGTCTCTCCCTCTCTTTCCATCAGTCTTTTTCTCTTCCTCTGTCATCAGAACTGGGTGAAGTACCAGGTATTCAGAGATATTATTCAGTGCTCAAGTGTGCAACTGATTGATAATTTAGTCAGTCTTGAATATTCAATTTGGTGATGTGAAGATTTGACACAAACTCCGTGAGTCCTTGTATTATAAGCTGATAGTTACTTTTTAAAGGGCAAAGCAGGCTTACATATTTCACTTCCTAACATTCACTGACATTTGTATGATACTGATGAACAGAGGACTGTTTATTTGTTGTTTTACTAATTCATTCAAAATAAGGGACACCTGTACGTGACCTCAGGTGTGTCCTACTCCTATCAGTGGTCCTTGAAATCCTTCAAAAAAACCTAACTGGAATTCCCCTGTGCCTAATTTAATATATCGGACATAATTAGGGAAGGCACACGCATGTCCATAGAAAGTCTCACAGTTGATTCTGCATTTCAGAGTGAAAACCAAACCATTAGGTTGAGGAAAATTTGCATGACCTGCAAGACAGGCTTCCTTCAAGGCACGCACCTGAGGAAATATCATTTCTGCAGTATTGAAAGTGCCCAAGAGCACAGTAAACTCCATCATTCTCAAATGGAAGATGTTTTGAACCTCCAGAACTCTTCCTAGATGTATCGGGGCAGAGCTCCACCAAACAGGCTTTTATCGTGGCATGACCAAAGGGAAGAATCTCCTCCCTAAATGATACATGACAACTGCTGGCAGGATTTATAATTATAATATAGTTGACATACAAATAGTTGCATGTTTATAATTTGACAGATGTCTCATTATTGAAGCTAATAGTGTTTCATTAACTTCAAATCATTAATTTAGTGAGGAACTATATTGGAAGTCAGACAGTGATTGACAGGGATTATCTGTTCTTCTGTTACTGTGTATAACTGGATTAAGTGAGGCTGTAATAGTGCTGTCTATGCCCTGTGTCTGCACCACCTTGGCACAAATATAAACATAGACATCGTTTCTGGAATGACCCAGTAACCCCCAGGTCAGCCAAGAAGCATCTGTGCTGTTCAGTAAAGCCTATAATAGAGACAGACAAGCAGACTGGTGTGTTTGTTCCAGCGTCAATGTGCTTGTATGTAGTGGAGCTGTAAACTCATTAACACTGACTGCAAACAATTTATTGGCTTCTCTTTTTTTGCATTTCCTTTGCAACATGTTGATTTCCATGGATTTTTTACACCATTAGAGGAACGCATTTGTGTTAATAAATTGCCTGGATAAGGTTCAGATAAGGATGCCAATGTTCTTGTCTGTGGCTCTGAGCCCCAAGTCCAATGGTTTCTACTGAAGATTTCTACTTCTTGTTCTTCCCCTGAGAGTATTTCTTACAAATATATCTTGACAGTTTTTCAGAAGGTTCAGTAATTTCTTAAAACATCTGGTTGTGGTAGTTTTTATTTAAAAAATGTTTTTCAAATAGGAGGATGAAGAAAAATTTTAGTGACCATTATTATATTAATCCAAACTTGATGCTCTGAGTATTTGTAACAACGGGATGGTGTGTGGCTGACTGCAGTACCTACACTGTATTGGTCTTCTTTGTAATTAAGGAGCATGTCTCCCAGAGAAAAGGTGTGGTGCATTAATGTGTTAGAAATAGTTTTCAGACAAAGGAAGGAATAAGATCGTGCTTGCGGACAAACGTTTCAAAATATTTTCATGAGGTTATTTGGAAACTAAAAAATTATAGAATAACATAGTGGTTGCCACCTTGTTACCAGGTTAGTAAATGAATCTCACTAAATCACTTGTTGAAGATTAGAGCACCACTTTCGATTTAAGGAAATTAGACTCAGTCAGTCAGTAGCTAGGCTGAAGTATTTTGAAGGTCTACATTATAGAATTTGGCAGCATTCACACTGACAAAATTGAGACCACCAGATATATACAAAACATATATTTAAAAAAATACAAGCAAAAACAAAATTCTTATAAAATAATATAACTACATGTATTTATAGGAGGAGTAAAGAGTGTGTGTGTATGTGTGCATTGTGGAACAATGTCTATGGTCTTTGTTCTGCTTCACTGTGTGCTCAGACATGAACCCACATGTTAGACCACCAGAACAAAAGAGTTTGTGAAGCGGAAGGTTTGAATGTCTGCTCCATGTGTGTGTCTGTTTAGAGGCCAGTTCAGATCATGTGTGTGACTTTCAGAAGATTATGGTCCCGTGTTAAAAAATGAGGATGTTAGTTTGCATGCAGGATCCTGTGTCTGTGTACAGCCTAAGTAGCATCAACGTTACTTTGTGGAACCAAATACCCAATGACTGAAATCTACAACTGACATATAGCTCTGTAACTTCAGTAAAACAGTTTAATGCAAATCATGTGAACATCGGCAGTGCTATGCCTAGCCGAGTTTGCTGTCCTGCTATGCTAGTGTGTATATAGATGCCAGTTACCTCAATTCATGAGAGGGAAGGCGTTCCTCTGTGTGTCGTTGTAGTAGTTCTGTTTTTCTGATCACTGGTGAAGATTCTTTAGAGTTGAAGTGTTTAAGATGAAAGAAGTATTTGCTGTGGAGGTTTCTTATGCCTCATGTAGAAGGAAACCGTCCACCTCCTTGTTCTCTACAGAGTTAGCAGCTCAGTACTAATGTGCTCTGTTGGTCCTGTTGCTGGTGCAGTTAATGTGCAGACTTTGAAATACATCCACCATGTCTCTGTTATGACTCCTCCAGGATCGATTTAGAGAAGAAGCCAAGTAAAGGCATTCATCAAAAAATAAATTCACTTTAACTCCTTATGGCCTACAGGTCTTTAACCTTTTTTTTTTTCAGTTTGAGATAAAAGCATACAACTTCTACAATATATCTGACAGGCATTTGGGTAAATAACAGTTGCTATTATTGTGGATGGTCACAGTTTCTGTAAACACAGAGCTGTGACAGTAATGTGTGTTACTTTCTAGGGATAATATTGTTGAGAAGTAAGTCACCAGTACCCTGACATTTCATATAGCACCACATTCAGATTTATATTTTTGGTTTTGTGCCAAGTGTCTGGACAGATTTTGGACAGATTGCCATAAAATGTACTACACACATTCACATTCCTGTCAGGAGTAAAGGTCAAAATGTACTTTGTTCAAAACTTTTATTGAAGTTTTATTTGTCCACTGCTAATGGCATTCATGTATGTCTCCGCTTGTTTTTAGTGCTAAGACGAAAATGTTACTTGGACACTGCTTCAGGATGAATTGATATTGTTGTTGATCCGTTTTCTGTCTGTCATCAGGTTATTTCTTAGATATTTAGAATATTATATGTAGGTAATGCCGAAAATTACCACACTTGAATAAGGCTGAATATGAATAATTAAGACCAGATTAACTGTTTTTAATTGATTTTACCTTGTTTTTAAAGGTTTGCCAAAATTGAGATCAGTGCGTCTAAGCCCATAATTCCATTCAGAGAAACAGTGGTTCGTCCTCCAAAAGTGGATATGGTAAACGAGGAGCTGGGCAAGCAGCAGAAAGTTGCCATCATTCATCAGGTGAGTCATCACGTTATTAGTCAAGTTATGAAACTGTTGTCCATGTTAAATTGCATCCATCAACCACAGTATTAAAATCATCTGTATAATATTGCATATTTCTCCCTCGTACCACTAATACAGCTCTCACGCATCGGGCCATGGATACTGGACTCTAAGGGGTCCTGTGGTTTCTGGCCTTGGGACTTTTGCAGCAGATTCTATGGTTTTATTGTTGTTGCTGATTTGTGCATAGCTAGTTCATGAAATTTTATGTTTGAAGTATTTTCTGTCTGTTTGGTCTGTCCAGTGAAATGAAAGGTGTTGTCTTAGACAGTGTGTTGAAGAGACATGTTTTATGTTGCCAGTGTGGAATATGGGACAGTTAGAAGGAGCAGTGGAGCAAGGAACAGATTAGTTGGATTTACTGATAAGCTCAGAAGCACAAAATTTTACAGACCATAAACATTTCTACTGAGTAATCATCTCTCAGTACTAATGATTAGTTTTCAAATATGTTGTTGGTTTGTATGTCTGTGTTGCTAGGTGAAAGAAGAGCCTTCTCAGGGTCGTTCGTCTGACACTCTACTTGTGGACCCCAGTGGCCTGGTTACGCTCACCACTCCCAATAGACTGGCCACTGTCTGCGTTCGGGCAATACCACTGCCACAGGGTAAGCTCAGGACACACATAAAGCAGGTGTCAGTAATGTTTAAAACAAACTAGGTTGTATGCTTTCTTCAACCACACCAAATGGCCGAGGTGTTTGTAACTATTCTCAGTGGCACCAGCGAGAACACTTACACAGACTTTTAAAAGTCCCAAGCATTTACTGTTGTACACTCAGTCAGGTATAAAGGTCAAACCCTGCCCACTTTTTCACCTCCAAACACCTGGCCAGTAACTTCACTAACTGTGAAGTAGGTGTCATTGTCAGAATGTCTCTTTGAGAAAGTTACAGTGATTGTCAAATGAAGACTTTTCGTGTTGTTTGATTAGCGTTTAATCCAACATACCCTGTGCTAAACCATATGCAAGCATAAACGTTTCAGAACAAGAGTAGACATCACATGGAATAAATGTCTTTAAGATCCAATAAGCATGGGTGCTGATGATTTAAAACAAATAATGATAAAAACCAGGAAATGTTCTAATTAGTACAAGTTGGGAAAGTGAAATAATTGCCTTTTTGTCTTTGCCTACTGCAACAACCAAAAGGTCTATGTCAACAAACTTAAAATTGTTTCAATCCATATTATTTTCTTATCAGTCTAAACACCAGACTTCGCAAAGCAAAAGGGAATTTCTGCAGTAAGGCATGATGCTTACATCATAGATCTGACTACTGACCTGATGCTCAGTGCTCAACCTCCTTATTCACGCTGTTGGGAGCTGTGGCCAAATAGTTTGAGGAATATTTTGCCTACGTATCATTCAGGTGGCTTTTGAAAAACTCCCAGCAGACTGTCATATATCATTTAGTGAGATTCTTCCTCTAGCCATGCTACAATAATGGTCTCATTGGGAAGTCCCTGCACTGATGAAGGTCCTTCTGTAAGGTTCTGATGTCTCTGCATAGGAACTCTGGGTCTCATTCATCTTCCTCTTCAAGTAATTAGTTTGGCTAGTTTGGCTGGGCCGCTCTAGGAAGAGTCCTGGTGGTTTGAAACATCTTCCATTTGAGAATGATGGTGCTTTTGGGCGCTTTCAATCTTGCACAAATGTTCTTGTATCCTTCTTCAAATCTGTTTCTTGACACACTCCTCGCTTGCAAGTCATGGAAGATGTTCTCAACCTAATGGTTTAGTTTTCACTCTTTCAACTATGACACTTTATATAGACAGGTGTGGGCCTCACCTAATTGTGACTAATGAATACAGTTGGACACACGTGTACTCCAGCCAACAAGCGTTGCAGTGAGTATCATAACGTAAGGACGAAATAGTCATTTAAATGTGATGTTTTCGGGGGGTTCTGAAAAATTTGTAAAACACACAAAAATCTGTTTTTGTTACTATTATGAAGTAGGAACATAACGTCAATCAATTTTAATGAGTTTGAAACATAAGAAAATGTTGAAAACTTTAAACTTCTCAATGTAGATAACAGCTTAATATTATAATCCATTATACTATTCTGTCAAAACTAATATGACCAGGGGAATTCTGCCGTCTCTTGAATTAGTTCTCTGCCTGTGGGATGATTTTCCATTCTAATGGCATGTGCTTCCTGCACCTGAGTCCTGCTGGGTGGTATTCTAGCAGACCAGAGAGTGCATTTGCTGAGGTACCTTGTCATCCCAATGTTTGAATAGAGCACCAGCTTGCTCTGTCAGGAACATCAGGTTAAGGATTGCTGAAATTTAAAAAAAAAAAAATAACTAAATTAAATGTTTGCTCAATAATGGACCTATTACCTAAAGCCAGAGTTTCTTTAATGATGTAAACTGTAGTGATGTCTGAAGCTGTAGAGGTGTGAAGGGTTCTACCTGAGTCGTATTGTTGAACAAAGCAATAATAAGTAATACTGTTTTGTCTGGTCAGAGGTGACCCAGCTGTTGGAGAGTAACTCGGAGGTGATTCGAACTCTGGAGCAGATAAACATGTCCCTGAGGGAGGGGAAGAGTCTGGACATCAGCCTCAGAACCTTAGAGGCCATTGCTGGATTAAAGGACCAACTGGACAGTCTTCTGCAAGGGAGGAAGTGGAGGAATGCTGTGGAACGTATCTGGGCCTTTGGGCCTCGCAGGTCTGACTGTAGTAGCATTCTATTGATAACCAAAAGAACAAAGAGGAACAAGAGTAGGCTGACCTTTTTCTAAAGGAAGCTTGACCTTTAGTATGTATCAGAAGTGCAGAAAGAAACAGGCCTTTGTTTGACTCAAGGCTTTATTCCTAATTTACTGCTTTCATAAACATTTTAATCAGATTTTTGTTCATTTATTCAACCTTTAATGAAATCTCAAGAAAACATTGAAAGCATGTCCTCATTTGCAATAATGTTGAGAGTACAATCATATCACAATAAATAGGGCAGTAAGTAGCGTACAAACCACAGAACAGTTAGTTACTTTCCAGAGTATGATATTTTGAAATTAGGATTTTAAAATGAACTACATGTACAGCTGTGTTAAGTTTTAAAAATTTGTTGTAAAATGTTTCAGGTCCAAGTCAATGTCCAGCATAAACACTAATACATTTTTTTTTTTTTTTAAATTCTGTGTAAGACCATGGAAGTTCAAGCATTAGCCAGTTGCTTGAGGAAACTGAGCATGGAGTTTGGGATTAATTTGACAGAGAAAATTATGTATATTGCCATCTATCAAGGGGCTGCTCAGTGGTCAGTGGTTAGCACTGTCGCTTTGCACCTAGAAGATCCCAGGTTTGCATCCCAGCTTGGGCCTTGGATCTTTCTGTCTGGAGTTTGCATGTTCACCCTGTGCATGCGTGGGTTTTCTCTGGCCATTACAGTTTATTATGGTTGTAGCATTGTTAGTATAAATTATAAACAAAATATGTTCAGGTGACCAGTGTCATCATCAATGCAGCTTTTATGCCACTTCAGAGTGAAAACTACAAGGCAATTTTAAGCATAGAAACCCAAATGAATGATTTGTAGTTCCTTGTAAAGTGTCACTGTTCTTATTTTCAGGTATGGTCCCAACATTCTGCTAAACAATGTGGAATCCTACCAGCGGCCCTCGGTGTGGCAGTGTCTGGGTCGGGGAGACAAAACCGGTGAGGCAGGATCTCAGGCTGCTGTTCTACGGGACTTTGACAACAGCATCATCAGCGGCTTCCTGCTAGCAACTCTGTCAGGGCCCATGTGTGAGGAGCCTCTAATGGGAGTTTGCTTCTGTGTGGAGAGGTGGGACGTCCAGTCTTTAGCCCCAGCACAGCATCAGGAATCCTTTGACGAGGACTCTATATCCCATAAGGCTTTAGCTGACAATGAAGTAGAAAGGAGCAGCGAGATATCTGCACAGACGGAGGACATGGAAGCAGGTCTGAGCCAGGCCGGACGCAGACCAGAACCTGCCTCTGCAGACTGCTATGGGCCGGTCTCTGGCCAGCTGATTGCTGCCATGAAGGAGGCCTGCCGTCACGCCTTCCAGACTCAGCCCCAGAGACTCATGGCTGCCATGTATACCTGTGAGATCATGGCCACTGCAGAGGTGCTGGGTAAGAGAGCATTGTCAACAAGCCTTTGCCACACAACTACTTTATTTAGCCTTATAACAAATAGAATTTTTCAAAAATTACAATTTTTCCCAAACTAAATTTCTCCTTAATTAAGCAATAAAGGCCTGACTTTAATGAGGCTTCAATGGAAGAGGGAAGAATTCACCTCTCAGAAAAATGCAAATTTTTAGCAACAGTTTCAGTAGAAATACAGAAGTATCTTTTTTGATAACTCAACGAATTGCAAAAGCCATAAAGCCACACACAATTGGATGGATTTTCTTCATATAAACAACATGTCGGTCATATACTGAGCCAGCACATCCGCTCAGACCTCTTTCACATGAATACTAATGCTTTGGACTGGATGCATGAGCTTCAAGTGGTCTTACTGATAAGGAAGAAGTGCAGCTGCCGGGCCTGTCCTGTGACTGAATTTACTTCTGAGGAAATTGAACCTTTTTGACCCCTTCCCAGTCGACTTACTATTTGAGTCTGGATTTTATTCCACAGTGACCACAATAGAGTAAGCACAGTACATGTTTACATGTAGAAATTGCATTAAAATCTACATGTGACTTCAATAATTTGCTTCAGAAAAGCATTCCAATGACAGATGGGCACACGTATCACTAATTTCAGGTAATTAATGTTGGCAGTAGAAATCACTCAACATCATACATTTTACTTTCATAAGGAGCAACATCAGCTCCATAGGCAGCTGAAGGCCAGGCTGAGGACCCAAAAAGACACAATAAGTGTCAATCTCTGGTTCCCAACTCACTGAGTTTGAGGTAGAATAGATGTACAGTTGTCAAGATATGTGAAGAACATGGAGTCAGACAGAGATTCCTACTTTTATTACTAAGATGATGTACACTGACAGTCATTAAAAACTTTGAGACCATATTTTTCAACAAAATGTTTATTTTGAAGCCTGAAACTGGATTTTCTTCATATGAATCATTTGTTTAGCATATTGGCATACAGAAACAAAAATCTAAAGTTTCAAGAATGATTTCAAAATAAAGAATTTCACAAAAGAAAACTGCACCTGCCAAACACAAAGTCACAACAGTCAATACCGAGTATGGCCTCCATTTGCTTCGATGCAGGCAGCAATCCGTCGGCGCATGCTTTGGACCAGGCTTCTGATTGTGGGTTGGGAACAGCCCATACGCCTGGCTACATCACTGTAGCTCAAACCGGCCTCCACCATACCCAGTGCCCAGAGACGTTGTTCATGTGATAGACGCGGCATGATGCTGTTCACTGGACTAACAATGGTGGCCTTTTTTGGGCCTTTAAAACCCATTCTCAAATTGTGCAGATACTCACTGAGTATTGCTTGGTGTGTATTTGGTTCACTTTTGCAAAGTGACCAACCCATCTACAATGAGTCATGACAAAATGACAACTCATCATTATCTCAACTACCAGGGCACTAGATCATCAGTAAATCCACAATGAATAATTACAACCCCCCTACAAGTAGAATTCTGCCTACATTTCTACCTCAAAGTTTCTATTGACTGTCAGTATACATTACAAGAGGTCTATAGTCTTGAAATTGTCTCATGACCCTGTGGTCTAAATAATATGATGGGATTCTGGAATGCAATATGATGTTCTCTGTGTGCCTGAAAAAACATGCATAACTTATGCAAACTACACACACATACCACCCCCATTTTTAGGGGTATGATGTCCTAAAAATGTCACAGTTGCTAATTTCAGCATGAGAACAACAAGTGAGCCAGCAAAGCTCAGTACTGACTAATGTTCCACAACACTCTCTAAACTGTTGTCCTCTGAAAGTCATTAAGACAAACATTAGGCTTGAAATAGCATTTAATGTGTTAGTAAACAATATCTTTAGGCTTTTTAATAGCCACAGCAGCTTGTTCCGCAAAGAATTGCTTTGTCAGTTGAATCAGAGCAGGGCGATTAAGTGAGGCATTAACTGAAAAGTACTAAAAAATCTCCTGACGTTTGGCTTTATGCAGCTGTTTGAGGAGCACAAATACCTCTGCTGATGCTCATTCTGACCTGTGTCCATATGGATGAGGTACTTTAGTACGGTGTATAAATTCATGATTTTACATTAGTTGAAATGTAAATTTGATGGTTCATTCAACTGTTCTTCAAATTTAAGTCCTTTGTGTTTAAATAACTGAAAGGCACCTCACTATTTTCTGACATACTTAAAGGAGTCTTGCTTTTAATTGTGGGAAAACCCTCAGGTGCGACTTCTAACTTTAGTATATAATCAGTGTTAGTTTAACGAACTAACATGAGTATTAGTGAGCATCAAGCAATAAAATTGAGAACCTTATTGTTTTACTAGGGATAAAATTCCTATTTTTTTAAACCTCAACTACAAGTTTTAAAAAATCTTTAAAGGCTACAACTAGTTCAGTTGTTGAACAATAAACTAGTGTAGTTTTGTCTTGGTTGTTATATTTCAGTTATTTATTATTAGCATTTTATTGTTATACGGAAGACGAGTTCATTGTTTATATTCATGCAAACCCACCTGAAGACCATTTTATTGGCCTTAATAGAAAGCAAAAATTCCTGAAAGGACTAAAACATAATGCCTGACCATGTCCAACATCAGGAATGAATGGACCACTCAAGACAGGAGACCACAGAGTCTATTAATTCCTGAATATGGACACATTACAGGGAGTTATCCCATTTACACCATGGTCACTTGTTAACCCCTTAACTTCAGTGTGCCTCCGGCGGTACACCTACTAATTTGCATAGGAATTTCAAGAATGTCCGACGGCTGCAAACGCGATTATACAAACACTATACGCCGATGGAAAGCTTAGATTCTCATGAATCCGCCGGTATAAACCACTTTCAGATGTGATTACCACAACGGGTGAGAAAAACACATTTGTCCGACAAAAACGAATATCCATCCATCCGTTCTCTGTACACGGCTTCAACGCACACAGCGTGACTCACATTTCCGGGTTCATTATTACACACAGATGAAAATATTCCACAAAAAACGGCCATAATCCAACCTTTTACATCCAGACGAAACAAGCCAGTAAACTATTTTGTCCAAAACATGTCCTGAAGTCGGTATAAAATCCACGAATCGGTCGTTTTCAAGGAAATGCACCTCGCGATGCGCGTCCAATATTCCATGTATTTTTCGTCATTTTTTTTTATTTAAAAATAGAATATTAGCGATTTTTTTGTACTGAAAATGGCTGGAATTGACTGAAGCTTAAAGGGTTAAAGATGTGACGGCCCCTGTCCAGGTTATGACAAAGGAAAACAAAATAAGACCAATAATTATAATTTTTATGTGTTTTGCAATCAGAAGGTTTGTTCACAAGACACAGCTCTGTTTTCCAAGTTGGCCGAAGGTTGAGAGTACTGTCTGGTCATAATCATCCCATAAAGTTCTAATTGCAATGGACACATTGTTCTCCTGAAAGCAGCTCCTGTAAATAGAACAAACCCTAGGCATGACTTGACAACAGGATTTTTTTTTTCCATTTCACTTCTTTCTTTTTCCTTGAAAACAATCTTCAGGGAATTTAACTGGGTGTTCTGCTGTTGTATACTCAGTCTCCTGAGGCTTCTGTAACCTGTGTGTCTTTTATCAGGCCGAGTTTATGGTGTACTGGGAAAACGAGAGGGTCGAGTCCTCCATGAAGAGATGAAGGAAGGTACAGACATGTTCATCATCAAGGCTGTTCTGCCCGTGGCTGAGAGCTTTGGATTTGCAGATGAGATCCGCAAAAGGACCAGCGGATTGGCCAGTCCACAGCTGGTCTTCAGTCACTGGGAGGTGATTATTATTATTATTACTACTACTATCATATTATACACAACTTGTCTTCATTATCCCATAGCTACCTGTAATGAATGTGATCAGTATTTGACAATGTTTTGTAGAACAGTGGTTCTGATTCAAAACTTGACTCTTGGGTAATCTGATACATTTTCCACTTGCCCAGTTTATGAATGTGTTATGGCTGTGAGCAGCTCAAACACCGACCACTCTATCCTTTTCCGAGTGTTTTATTTGAATGAATAATAGAGGCCTTTTGTGGACCACAACATGCCACATTTAAGATCAACCACAGTGGTGCAGGATACTCTACTCATGAGGGTCATGGGACAGAGACAACTGCATCTCTAGGTCACTTTTTATGTAATTTTGGTAACTGAGGTAAAGGAGGTTACTCAGTTCCAGTGGACTCTTTCGTATCGGAATGTAACAGTGCACATATTTGTCCCAAACTGTTACACACGGTCAGTTCAATATGCCTTGTGAGTCAAACATCTGCTGTCAAAAATCTGTTCATGTCAACTTAATTTCACCCACAGAAGAAAAATTATGGAACGCAACCTTCCTCCATATTATTTCGATAGTACACCAGTTCTCATTTATCTGGTATAGCATGCCAGCAGTCTGTGGCAATTTTATGAAACATACATTGAATCTGCAACATCTTCAGTTGACGAACCACCATGTGGAGTTATAAACATACAGTGTTGAGCAAAAGCTTAGCACACTTGTAAAGATCATGTACATCATGATAGTCTTGAGTTTCCAGTGGCTTTGATAGCTCTTAATTTTCTATCATGGAATCACTGAAACACACAAGTCTAATAATTAATATTTCTGGGTATATGACTAAATCTGCGGGATCAATAATATCCGTACAACAATGCTAATATTTGGTTAAGTGTCCTTTGGCCATTTTCACCAGTTAGGTGCTTTGCGTAGCTGTCCACAAGCTTCTGGCAATCTTCTGGTTGTATTGATCTCTTCTCTTGACAGCATTGGAGAAATACAACTAAATTTCTAGGCTTTCCGACACAGACTTGTTTCTTTGTCACAGTCCACAGGTTCTCAACAGCATTTAAGTCAGGACTTTGGGAATTAATCTAAAACCTTAATTCTAGCCTCTGTTAGGCGCGTCTTTACCATTTTTGATGTCTGTTTTGGGTCACTATCTTGTTGGAACACTCAACTGCATTTAAACCTCAACCTTCTGACTCTTGACTGTTCTGATCAGTTGTCTCTCAGCAGCAGGTGGTAATTTTTGTTTTCTTCCTGATCATGGCAATGACAGAATTGTGTCATGCACTTTACACTTAAAAAAACAGCTGTTTGCACAGTTGATTCTGTGATCTGTTGCTGCTGTGAAATGGCTCCAAGTGGCTTTCCTGTCTTGTTCAAGTTAATGATTTGATTCTTCAGATCTGTGTCGAGCTCCTCGGACTTTCCCAGAGAAATGTTTGTGGCTGAGTTGAATGAGATTAAGTCCAAACGGTGCTATTTAAATTGATTTAGAGAAGTCACCAACTGTAGTCAATTGTAGTCACTCACAACATGTCAAGATGCCATACCACTAGGAAAATTAGATCAACACAGGTTTCCACATCACCTGATAATTTAAGTTGCTGTATATATATTTGTTACCCAGTATAATTTGCATTTTTTTAGGAAGACCAATAATAAATCTGTGTACGATCCAAAATGCATGGTTTTTGTGACAGAATGCATCTGTCAATTATTCTGTCATAGAAAATAGAGACTTACAGGGTCATTAGAAGCTCAAGACTGACTTGTTATACATGGCCTTTACCAGTGTGGTAAACTTTTGTTTAAAACTGTATGCCTTCATATACAGTGCCTTGCAGAAATATTCATAACCCTTGAACTTTTCCAAATTTTTTCACGCTACAAAAAAGTTTACGTTCCAAGAAGAAATTAAATTGTATTTTATTGGGAATTTATGTGATCGACCAACACAAAGTAGTGCATAATTGTGAAGTGGAAGGAAAACAATTCATGGTGTTCAAAATTTTTTACAAATGAAAATCTGAAAAGTGTGGTCTGCACTTGTATTGAGAACCCTCTGAATCAATACTCTGTTGAACCACCTTTCGCTGCAATGATAGCCTCAAGCTTTTTCTGGTATATCTGTACCAGCGTTGCACTTCTAGAGACTTCTATTTTTGCCCATTCTTCTTTGCTAAGTACCTTAATTTCAATCAGATCGGCTGGAGAGTGTCTGTGAACAGAAATTTTCAATTCTTAGTAGGATGTAGGTCTGGACTTTGACTGGGCCATTCGAACACATGAGTATGCTTTGATCTAAACCATTTCACTGTAGCTCTGGCTGTATGTTTAGGGTCATTGTCCTATTGGAAGGTGAACCTTTGCTCCAGTCTAAAGTGTTTTGCAGCCTCAAACAGGTTTTGTATTCTGTATTTAGCTCCATCCATCTTCTCATCAACTCTCACCAGCTTCCGTGTCCCTGCTGAAGAAAGGTGCCGTATTTTCCGCACCATAAAGCGCATCAGATTGTAAGGCGCAGTCTCAGTTACGGGGTTTATTTCTGTATTTAAGCCATATATAAGGTGCACCGTATTATTGGGCGCATGGTAAAACAAGGAAACAGACACAAAAGTGAGTTTGGTTGAACTTTATTCTACTATGTATTTAAAAATACACTCGTTAGTGTGATTGTCTGTCTGTATATGTAGCCCTGTGACAGACTGGTGACCTGTCCAGGGTGTCCCCTGCCTTCGCCCGAGTCGGCTGAGATAGGCTCCAACACTCCCTGCGACCCTTGTGAGGATAAAGCGGTGTATAGAGAATGGATGGATGGATGGACCTTCTTCCACATGTTTGTTGTTTTCCCTACATGGCTTGTGGAAAATGGGATTTCTTATTGCTTACTTTCAACAATGGCTTCTTCTTGCCACTCTGTAAAAAGACGTATATGACATATAATAGACAGATACAGGAGGCGGCATGGCTCAGTGGGTAGAGTGGCCGTCTTGTAACTGGAAGGTTGCCGGTTCGATCCTCGGCCCGTCGTGCTCACGCCGAGGTGTCCCTGAGCAAGACACCGAACCCCTAATTGCTCCTGATGGGTCGTGGTTAGCACCTTGCATGGCAGCTCCCGCCATCAGTGTGTGAATGTGTGTGTGAATGGGTAAATGTGACATATCATGTAAAGCGCTTTGGATAAAAGCGCTATATAAATACAACCATTTACCAGATATGTGGAATGTGTGAGTAATAGTAGAGTGGTGGACAGATTCTCCTCCAGAGTTACCATGGGGCTCTTATCTGCTTCTCTAAATAATGCTCTCCTTGCCCGACCTGTCTGTTCAGGTTGACGGCCCTGTTGTTGTGGGTTTGCAGTTGTGCCGTACGCTTTCCATTTTCAGATGATAGATTGAACAATGCTCTGTGACATGTTCAAAGCTTGAGATATGTTTTTATAAACTAAACCTGCTTTTAACTTCTCCACAACTTTATCCCTGACCTGTCTGATGTGTTCCTTCGTCTTCATGATGCTGTTTCTTCACTAATGTTCTCTAACAAACCTCTGAGGCCTTCACAGAACAGCTGTATTTTTACCGAGATTAAAGTACACACAGGTAGGCTCTATTTACTATTTAGGTGACCTCTGAAGCCAGGTGGTTTCACTGGATTTTATTTAGAGGTATCAGGCTAAATGCCACAATTTTCAGATTTTTATTTGTGCAAAATCTTGAATACCACATATTTTCTGTCCACTTCACAATTATGCACTACTTTGTGTTAGTCTACCACATAAAATTCCAACAAAAATATTAATTTGTGCTTGTAATGTGACAAAAGGTGGAAAAATTCAAGGGTTATTAATGATTTTGCACTGCAGTGTGTGTGTGTGTGTATGTAACTTGATTACCAATTCAAATTAAGTCTGTAAGGAACTTTCTGAATCCATTATACATAAAGATCCATTTGCTGACAGCTGGGGTGTGAGCTTGTTATGTGGGGCTGCAGGTCAGTGAGGCTGTCTGGTTAATGAGACGGTTCTCTCTGGGGAGTTGGAATCAAAGCTGCATTAGACAACATGCGCGTTAGACCTGCCGCTTGACTGGCTTGAGCTGCAGCGCACACACTCGTCTCAGCGTCCTGCAGGCCATATGGACAGTGTCAGTTGGTGTAATGGGACATGTTTTCTGTAAGGAGGGAGACATGATTTTTGATGATTGTACAGCCACATTTCAGACAGAATATTTTTACTGTCATTTAAATGTATTATTTTCTTATCATTATTGTTTCTTTTAATTTAAATTGTGTTTAGTTATATAAAATCTAAAGCCATGCAGATCAGCCACAGATGATGATGATGAAGTGAGAAAACTGCCATGATGAGATACATTTAGAATACCCTGCTGGTATGTTGTTAAATATCTGTGAGTGTAAATAACTGCTTTCTCACAGTCAGTATGTAGATGTAGACTGCGACTACACAGTGAGTCCAAAATGACCTTTATTTTTGTAGTTCTTGTCACCAGACTTTACTTTCATTGACTAGAAAAATTTCAGTCACATGAAATGGGAAGTAAATACTGTGGAAATTGTTGGTTTTGTTGTCACCTTTGAACAGGCAAACCTTTTTAGGTTGATGACAATGATACTGCTTGAACACAGCTGCATGTAAAATTTACATCTTCATTTATTCAACAAACATGTCAATGGATTTGTTATTCTTTATTTTTCTCAGACGCCTACATGTGCCTCCTTTAGCACATGTAACCTGTTAGAGATGTTTTGCATAAGTGTCCTGTAAAGTTTTTTGAAATGTGTGAGTATTCTTTTATGCAAAATTCTGACACTATAAGATGTCTGTTTTTTTTTTTTGTTTGCTGGATTTGCTTTTTAACTTGCTTTGTTTGTTCAAATCTACCATAACATTTCAATTGGATTCAAATATGTTTTTCCATTCTATAACCCTTGATTTTTTTCTTTCTGAGCCATTCCTTAATGGGTTTGTTAGTGTTCTTAGGACTATTACAATATACAGTGGTTCTTTTCCTTTTTAAACTACAAATTACAGAAAGAAGACGACAAATTATTTTCAAGTTCTCTTTGAATCGATATACAATTCATATTTGAATCTGACTGCATTCTGCCCAGTCCCTGAAGCAGCAAAGCAAACCCAGTCTCTAGCATTTCCTCCTCCATGCCTTACAGCTGCTATGAGGTACGTCTGCTGGAGAGCTTCTTTGATTTGTGCCGATTATGTCTACAGTTATTGTGGCCTTGCATAGCCACAATGCTGTGTCAGTGTTGGAGAAAGATCTGGGTGTGCCCGTTATCTGGAGGGACCAGGAGTGGTCCGCAGAGATGTGAACCTTAATACTGGAAGCACACTCAACCTCTGTTCCTTTGATATGGATGGGTTGTGTGTGCAGCCTTTGGTCTTCCTAAAGTCAACAATGAGCTTGTTTGTTTCATTCATGTTATGGTTGTTGTTGTTTGTGTGCCAAGCTGCTAGATGTCAGGCTTATTTCTGTAGGCCGACTCATCATTGTTGTTGAGACCCACAGCCATTCAGTCTCCTATAAACTTGATATTGGCGTTGGAACCATGTACAAGCATGCAGTTATATGTGAAAAGGGAGTAGAAGTGAGGATGCAGCCCTGTAGAACACCAGTGTTCAGAGCAAGCACTGAGGATATGTGGTCTCCTAAACTAACAAAATAGAGTCTCATTATTAGAAAGTTCAACGTCCAGCAGCAGAGGAAGGTGTTGATGTTCAGCTCACTGAGTTTGGTGAACACTTCAGAAGGGATGAAGGTTGTTGAACGCTTAGTTGAAGTTGATAAACAGCATTCTGATGTAGGGGTTGTGGCTGTCCAGGTGGGAGATAGAGTGAAGATGGCATCTTCTGCTCTCCTGTTCTGGTGGAAGGGAAATTGAAGGGGGTCCAGTGTGGGAGGCAGATAGGATAGGACTTCATGATGATGAGAGTGGGTCGTTCAGGCTCGCTGCAGTGGAGCCTTTTGGTGCTGGCAAAATGAAGGCGATTTTAACATGCTGGATCACAGTTGCTTGGGTCAGTGACAGATTAAAAATGTCAGTGAGGAACTCGGTGAGGGCCCTGTGAGCTTGTACAGAGATGCCATCAGGACCAGCACTGTTGCGTGCAGTAATGCACACCGATAGGGGAGAGTGTAGGGGATGGTGGTCTGCAGGGAGTGCAGTCTTGATGGTTGCCTTCTTATTGTCACTGCCAGAGTATTAAAAGTAGCCACATGCATTGGTGCTCAGAGTTTTTAAAGTACTCCTCAGCCCGCAGCTTGTGGCTGTACTTTGCTCTCTGGTGGCCCCTCTTCATGTAGGCTCTGGATGAAGTGTTGGCAACTTTAGATTTAAATGTTGTAATTTGTTTGTGGATGCTGGCATATTGGTCCTGGTGTAAATGTAAACCAGAATGGAGGTGGTGAAAGAGTGTCTGTCTGTTTGAGAGTCCACAGTGGCTTCAGTGGCAAATGTACTACTGGTACAGAAGGTGTATATCTTTTTAAGCTTTATGTTTCAGCTTTTCACACACAAACAACAGGCACATTGTCTTATAGCCATTGTCTTCACCTCATTAAAAGCTTTCTGTCTGATTTCATTTATGTGCAGATGCTTCCTCACAAGGAGTTTGTCCTGAACCCCCCATGGTCCCCCAGTCAGGACTCTCCTGCTGCTTAGTGCTGATGTCAGCTTTTCAATTGCAGCGATTTGGTACAGCTACAATATTGGATTAACATATGAATGTGCACAGAGAGACAATTCTGAGGATTGCTTTGTTGTGTAACTGGAGAGTTAGGGGTTTCTGTTGCAACGTTTACATTAGATTTCCATCAGAATGGAGCTTTTGCTGCGCTAGAAACTGGAGATTTGTGTAAGTGCTGCATTGATCAGCTAAAGTATCTGTCTCATAATGCAGTTACTGTGTGTGTTTGTAGGTATGCATTCTACTTACTGCTGAAATCCAACAACAGCCGACCTACTAAACTTTGAGTTTGATTTCAGCTTGATAACAAATTAGGAAATTCTGTATTGGAGTAAATATATAAGCTGATAAGCGCTGAGTGCAGGAAGTGCTTAAGGTTGTTTTGGAACAAAATTGTCTATATAATATTACTTTATTTGTTGTATTTATTGTTAAAACGTACGGCTCAGTGCATGTCTTGAGCAATTCTTTTAAAGAAGAAATTAAAGGAGTTCTTATGAATAATTGCTGCAGTGTATAAATCATGCCAAAATAGATTTGTATATTGTTAGCTGATTTTTTACATTTCTTAAAACATAATCAGTGCTGTCTTAAAGTTGAATCCGACAGGTATTTGGCAAAATATTATGTGTGCTGCAGGTTTATTTTTCAAAAACATCATATTTGTCTTATTGCCATCATGTGTCTCCAAACCCAGTCATCCAACATTCACACCCACTTCACTCTGTGATTGACCAGCTGTGCAGCAGTGAGAAAGTACTCAGATTCAAACTCCTTTCTCGGCCATCTTTTATTCATGTTATGCAACTATTTGTGTCATTTTTCTGTGTGAACAATCAAATGTAGCAGTGTGACTATCTTCCTGTAAATACTGTCTGATATTGACTGTTGCAGGATGTCCTATCCCTCTCCAACCCCCCTCTATTCACATTGTATTCCAGCGTGTGCTGCTCATGACTGGTGTGCGTCGTCTCCTGCAGTGTGCCAGTCATTTTAACTTGCTCTCCACCATCTGTCCCAGTATAACCAGAGCCACGTACCTCTGCGCTTCTGCTGTAATCTTTCTCATTGTGTATTAGTGTGTGTGCCTTGCATAAATTTGCATTAATCCTGACAGCTCTCTCTTCAGCTGTCCACTTCAATGACAGAGAGATCCCCATCTATGAAAACAGAAACTAACTAGAAGTTAAGTTGACATGATTTGCTGCTTTTCTCTACTTGATGTAAACTGATTACATTGTGGTTTTGGATGTTAGTTGGACAAAACAGACAAGAAGATATCACTTTAGGCTATTGGAAACTACAAGGAGTATATTGCCTGCTTTGTGAGATTCTGTGAGACTGAGAGGTAATTGATTATTTCATTCAATAAACAAGACGACATGGTCATCAATATTCCCCGCCACATGTGATGTCTGAGTCTATATCCAAAATAGTGATAAAGGGCCATAACTCTGTTAAATATTATCGCACAGGTCTCATTTTCGAACTTGATCAAGGTGTCCATGGTGTGAAGCTACACACTAAATTTTGTAATCCTAGCTGTAATAATTTCCCAGAAAAGCTGTCCCCTTCATCTTGGACGGATGCATAGAAGCACAGACGGACGGACGGAGGCCAAACCTATATCCCCCTGTTCCACTTCGTGAAGGCGGGGGATAATAATCAGATAAAGTAATGGCAAATACTAGCCTAGCCACGCTAGACCCATGTTTCTGACGGCACAAGGGTCTAGGGCCGTTCGACAGGGAGGGAGGCGGGCTAAAAGGTTGTCTTTCAAATCACTCTGCAGCAATTGGGTAGGTATACAACCAATCAATGCAACGAATAGGCTGACGGAGTTCCTAGAGCACCGGCGGATTGTGGCTAAGTCCCGTTAGCTTCCCAACCAGCGGAGCCAACTGGTATATTAAGGATTTGCCATATCCCGTCGGTGTAAGTCCAAATACGTCTTTCTTCTCAACGAAACACTTCAGTGCCATCCTTTGTTTATCTTTCAAGTTGAATTTTAGCTTCAAATCTTTAAGGGCTGTGGCCAAAGCCGAGTCGAAAGATAACTGTTTATTGTGAGCCGGTTGTTTCTGTCAGAATCGTCACGCCTCTGTCGTCACTTCGTTACGCCCGCCTTCTGACTCTACACTTCATGGTGATTGGTCCGGCCAGTTTTAGGAGAATCCAGCCTCGAGCCTTATGGAGGGTAACTAGACCCACCCTGGCAGAGAATTAAATTCATTGCCGTGGGTTGTCTAGCGCGGCTAGGCTAGGCAAATACCACATTTGTGCAGAAACTGCAGAGCTGGAGTCAGGATATGATCAGTGGAGCTTAGCATACAGGCTGGCAGCAGGTGTTAACCGTTCCCTTGCTTTGACCAAGGAGAACAAAATGTCTGGGAGCACCTTCCATGCTCATCCATATTTTTTGGCTTGTTTGTTTCATTTATACTTCAACATTAAAGTAATAAAAAAACAAGACTCCATGGCAATACAAGTGTGTAACATGCTCAAAGCTGCTGATGCTAAAGTTGCAGTATTCACCACAGTCTTAGTTTAGCATGTAGCTCAAATACATAGCACAGCTGAGCTTGAACAAAGTGGGGTTACATTTGTAGATATTTGGTCTTGACTGATTAGGTAAGAGTTTACTGGGGGAATAGAATATTGGATTAGGTCAATCCTATCATCTTTCTTAGAGTGATTAAGAATATTTTCAAAACTGTTGAGCTTTGTTTAATGAAGTGCAGATATGCAGTACTCAAATATCATCTTCGTCATTAGTACACAGTGTTTCACTGTATAATCTGTAATATAGAATCAGCACATCTAAAATGCTACCTTTGTGGTACACAGATAAAGCTATATTAGTTAGATATATACATATGATGTGCTCTGTGTTTTAGTCTTTTAAGGTAGGGTTTAAATACAAATTGTTTGATTATTTAGTGGTGAAAATCCTATTTTATTGACAGCCAAACCCATAGAAATACTATAACAACTCTAAATGACAGTAGAAAACACCTCAACCCAGAGAACTTCTCATGTGTGCCACGCCCCCTTCCACAATCCCAATATGTCTGATTTTCCATCCATCCATTCTCTATACACCACTTTATCCTCATTACGGTTGCAGGGGGCGGCAGTCTATCTCAGCTGACTTGGGGTGAAGGCAGGGGACAACCTGGACAGGTCACCAGTCTGTCACAGGGATACATAGAGAAGCAAACAATCACGCTCACATTCACACCTACAGACAATTTAGAATTACCAGTTAACCTCAGCATGTCTTTGGACTGTGGGAGGAAGATGGAGAACCCAGAGAAAACCCACACATGCACAGTGAGGACGTGCAAACTCCACACAGAAAGATTCCAGGTCCAGGCTTAGCTGTGAGGCAACAGTGCTAACCACCAAGACACCGTATTTTGGTAAACTGGAAACACATGGTGAATGTCACTGTCTCTTTCCTCCTCTCTGTATCGTAGGTGATCAGCAGTGATCCATACTGGGTTCCCACCACGGAGGAAGAATACCTGCATTTTGGGGAGAAAGCTGACTCTGCTAACCAGGCCCTCAAATACATGAACGCTGTCCGCCGCCGCAAAGGTCTGTATGTGGAAGAGAAGATAGTAGAACATGCTGAGAAGCAGAGGACGCTCAGCAAGAACAAGTAGATTCAGAAACATATAGAAGATAACTCCTGATAGAAAACATCTGGAGGAGATCTATCCAGGATTCCAGATACCTGCTCCACTTCATGGACTCTTCTATCAGTGTCGCTCATGATTGTTAGCAGAGGAACCGTTGTCATGTCTACAGAACAGTCTTTCTGTTCATTATCTAGAATATGTTTCACCCATATTTGGGCTCTCTTGATTAGTTTGGGCAAATGATGCATATTAAGTATGTAAATTTGTAAAAGTCTGTTATTTATATTTATATAACAGATATTTTTTTCTTCTAATGGTAACTGTACATTAATGCATAAAGATAATGTACGATAGTAAATGATCCTTTAAATAAAGTGTGCTGAAATTTTTGTATGTCAACATTATTTGCCATTGCTTTACAGATTTACTATTATATGATATGACTTTATTCACAAACTACATGATAATGGCATAACCATCAAATATATGTAGTGTTTAGTTTTCTCCTTACAAGTATAAGAACCATTGTTGGAGGAAAAGAATTCCTGGATTTTGGGAACACAGTTGCGATTTTTTTCCTTCGGCCAAGCATAAACTTTATCATTCACAATTTTATGAATGCAATCTCAGTAACAAGTTAATAATAATATTTCTGTTGCCTTTAATTATTGTCAAACTACTTCAGGAAAGAAAAATCTCAAATAAACCTGTTGTCTTTTGCTGCGCTCTGGAAGAAACAGACCTGTGCTGTTTCTTTGTAGCTATTTCAAAACACATCTGTTTGTGCCACTTATCAGAGAATCATCATTCCCATTCCTCGCTGTTTCCAGTCATGTTACAAATGTGACGTATAATAGTACAACTTGTGATTTTCTGTCGCTAAATGATCCTCATTTTCCTTGCAATTGTTTTCTGTTCATCAGACTTTCTTTTTTTTTTAAATAGTCACTCATTTTGTTTTTAATTTCTTGTTTCACCACTGAATTCTAAAGTTAAATTAACAAAATACAATGGTGGTAACACAATGAGAACTTCACATGGATTTCAAACTAAATAAACTAAAAAATATGTTTTCAGTCTGTAACAACATACCGTGTGCTGGAAATGTGGGGGAGGTAAATGGCTTTAATGCTTCAACAATCCATTTCTGTGCTAATGCAATCAGAAAACACACAACTTCTGATGTGTCAAGCTCTCAGAAAGGTTGAAAATAGCCTCATCCTGTCATCAGGCCTGTGCTGCTCTGCTGCCCATCGATAGCCTGTTAGTCCAGTGCCTGCTAATGGCTGGAGAGCTCCTCCTGTGAGACCTCCACTAATGCAACAAGCCGAATGGGCTTGTCTCACAAAACGGTCAGTCGGAGTCATGCATAATTGAAGAGCTCCCCCCCCTCCTCCCCCCCCCCCCCCCCCCCCCCCCCCAACAAAACGTGGCAGTTTTGCTTTAGTCAGGTGGCTTGAATTAATTCCACAGCCCCATCAGTAAACTCCCCGTTTTTGAATTTCATTACCAAGACCCTGAAGAGGGCTTTTTAATTCAGCAAATAAGAACACGGTGAAAGTTGGGAAATGCAAGTGTTTTAACAGTCAGACCACAAAAAGATGTAAACGGATCACCACAATAAAAACTACAGTCAACCTGACTTGTGCATATATGATGTTTTCCTGGACGGGGCTGCATATTAAAGCAGAAATGATTACTAACAGTTCTCAGAGTGACTCTGACCTCAGCACACTATAATGAGGAATGTCTTGTCACTTCCCACACCTCGCTCTCCTCACACTCTGACTTTCCAGGATTCTGTTTAGTAATTTCACACCTCGCTTTCATCCAGCTACTCCATTCTCCCCACCCTCTCCATGGACATATGTGTTAGTGTTGACCTAACTTATCGCCTTGTCGGTGTTTGCTTTGTACCAAAAGGACACCATTTCAATGCTAATAAGGTGGACTTACATTTTTTTTCAGCACTAAACATTCTCAGACAGACAGAATATCAGGATATAGATGCTCAGTGACATCATCCAACACTAATGTGTAACTTGACTCATGGTCAGCAACCTCCACACTGTCAGAAGCACAGCAACACTCAGCCAGATTTATAGAGAAACTTTTTGCAGTACATAAAAGTGCTGTTCTCTTTCATATTGTCACAATCTGCTTGTTTTCTCTGTAGCTGTGAAATGCCAGGAAAGGCTTAAAAGTATCTCCAGTATAGAAACACTTTATGAATCCCCGAAGGGAAATTTGTTTGCTACAGGAGATAAAAAATAAACAAAATAAAAAGCAAAATGTCCTATGTAAACGATGCACAAATGTTAAATTGTTTTATAGTACAAATGGTGTCCAAGAGTGAAAAAAAGAAAGAAAGTGTGCAATTTCAAATGACAGAACTGGAAAAAGATGCTTCAAGGCAGAGAGGACTGAGACGTCTGCCAGCCGGGGCTGATGTATTGAACAGAGTTATTGCTTGTGGCAGGAAAGATTTCCTGTATCTGTCCTTGTGGCAGCGGAGCCGGATCAGCCTGTTGGAAAAGATGTGCTACAATGTGATGCTAGAAATTCTTGCAAATGCTGCCTTTACAGTTTTACCCAACGGCTAAAAACTCATTTCTTTTTTTCTTTTTCCTCACAACTACACACACCTTCTCAAAATGTTGTTCTCATCGGTACAACCTCGCTTTCAGAAAACACACAAGGCAAAGCACTCTGCGTGACTGCCTCTCAGGTACTAGAGGGATTGAACCGGGCATGAATCGCAGCGGCATGTCAAAGGAAACTGCAAACATGCTCTGACCTGAAGCACCTTCTTTGGTCCTGGAGACTGCAGGCCGCTGTGCTGCTGTTTCGTCTCTAATTGGAGCCGTAGACCCGCCTCTCATCACTCGCAATGATTCTCGACATGAAATCAGCTCTGTTGACTGATAGTTTGACGTGTTCTTCACTGCTCATGTTTGAGGTCTGTGGAAAAGTCACAAATTCACATCTGCCAGTGGCCACAAGAACAATTTATTATATTCAGTATAGCACACTGAATGATTCCTTTGGCCTGGTACATGTTTCTGCAATAAAAAATAATAGACACAAAGCCTGTTTTAAAACGTGAATAGTATTTACAGTGATAAGAAAAAATGAGGCAATGTTTCTATTTTTTTTCACTAAGGAAACCAGTTAGAGCGCTTTGGGTGCTTCTTGGGGATTTTTTATTTTATGTCTTATTTTTTGCTGTGTCGGCATGGACAGTGAACGAAAAAAAAAAGCCTCTTCCTGTCTTTACCCCAGCAGGTACCTCAAAGTGTAGAGATGTGTGAAAGCAGAGCATATAGTGTTGAGTGTGCAGCAGCAGGCTGTTGTCTGTCTCATGTCTTCAGAAAGGCGAGGCAAGGCTAGGGGCTGCTCCTCTCAAATTAATTGCCTTTGTTTCCTGCAAGATGAGATGGGCTACCTCTGCCATTACATCATTCATCTCCCTCACGTTCTCCCTGTCCCTTTTCTTCCACAAACCACAGTAGCTGGTATTGAGCTGAAGAGGTCAGACACTGTGTGAGCAACAACGTAGTAGACGGTGTCAGTGTGAGCATTTGTAAATATCTGGAATTTTAAAGAGTGAGTTCAACAAAATTACAAGACAGGTTTTCTCACTTTCTTCTAGTGGTGTCTAGAGTGAAATTTTAGTGTGGACACCTGGCTTGATTCAAGTAGGAGTGTGTTCCATGAGACGCGCAAGATGGACGATTGAGGGCGTAGCTGAAACACTTCCTTTAAGCCACAACTTAGGCCAAAGTGGATTTCGTTAAGGTTACCAGACAAAAATTATATACAGAGTAAAGTGTTTAACCCTCATCAGTACACGTGGCAAAAACTATTAATCCATACACTAGGGGTCCAGCTGGACCTCAGTAGCGTTTCATCTGTTCCACATTTCTGTACCTGTCCATATCCTCTCCATATATATGTTCCTAAAACGTCTATAGATAAAAAAATATGAACGAAACAATGAAATTATTACTGATGATCACTGATGTGTATTGCTTACAATATTAGTCTAAAAACTCCTTAAGTGAAATGAAATGCAATGCAACTGAAGCAGTCATCACAAGAGCAACACAACACAAACATACAGAAATAAAAGATGCACAGTCTGGCTGGGGTCTGATTAGGGTCCACATGTACCCCAAAGGATTTTTTATATATATAAATATATATATACACCACAAACCTGGTTGGAATCAAATAAGCTTTGGTTTATGTCATGACAACTATGTGGGTGACAACTACCTAAAGGGACTGAAAAATCCAACTTGCAAATAAGAAAACATGACAAGTTATATACCCCTGGGGTCTGCATGGTTGGTACAGTATTTTTGTGAGTAAACAAGACCCTCTGGCTGTTTCCTCTATAGAATAGATTACCAGTAAGAAGACAAAGACCTGAAAGCATCACCTTTTAACTGCTCTTCAGGGCGTGAATACATCTCTGTCAATCAGTCAGCGCATCAGGAAATGAATGCATCACTTGTCAGGACCACCACTATCAGCCCTGTTCTCTTTCTACCTCTGTCTCTCCGGGTGTGGTTGTGGTTGTAGCTGAGTGACTGCTGATTGAAGGAGTGGAGTGAAAACAGCTACATGGGAGGTTGTGTCACCTGCACTCAATCATCCACCCTCTGCTACTTTAGCCCGATTCAGATGTCCGTTCATTGCCAGAATACAGACTCCCCTATACAGTCATTCTTTCCCAGGTCTCCTAGTTAAAGATACTAGCTCCACCATCTGCCTTGGCAAACATTTGTACGCTCTGCCTCCAGCTCACCGACCAGCCTCCTGCCTCATCTCCTTCCTGTCACAGCCGAGAAGATTTGCAGACCTGCTCTAGCCAACCAGCTCATCTGGCCTCTACACACACTTCGGATTTCGGACTTCGGATTTCTCTGCCTGCCCCTGTCAGCTCCAGCCTTTGGCTCCAACCCCGGCCCATCCACAGCCTGCTCCAGTCTGCTCAGCTCTGCTCACGGACTGCTCTGCCCTGTCCAGCCTGGTTCCTGATTTCAGAGTAGAAGTAGCTGGAAACAAAGCAGACAGAGAAGCAAAAAAAGAAAAGACAAACAAGCAAAACTATGGCTATCTATAAGACGAAAATGGCGAGTAGTCTTCAGAACATGTTTAAAACTCTATAGCTAGTGATCTGTCCAGCTTGTACCGTGTCTTCAACCTAAGTCAGCTGGGAGAGACTCCAACCTCCTAAAGCAGTTTATAGAAAATTGATGGATTTATGAAAGTCCTGTAATGCAATTGTTGCAGTACAGTGGCAAGGGAGCATCATACAGTATGAACATGGGTTAAGTAAGCAGTGCACTATCTTAAGATACAAATCACAATAATCATATGCATGAGTTCACAATTACTCTACTAGTTTCACATCCAAAAAAGTAAATTTGTCCTACCAATTTTAAAGAAATGTTCCAAGTTATTTGGAGAATAAGCAGTTCTTACTGCTCAAGCACAATTGAAATTCTAAGTTTTTATTAAGATATCACTAATGCCAAATTACTTTATTGTTAAGAGAAATAATTTGGCCTGTGAATGTATGAGATTGGGGACTGAATTTTCTGTATATATATATATATATATATATATATATATATATATATATATATATATATATATCCCCATTCTACAGCCAGCCAGGGGTTTATTTTCCTCTGTTTCTAATGAGAGAATATTGCTAATGTGTTCTGCAGAGCTGAGTTGATTTTCTCTTCCAGAGAAATGCCCTGAAGGAGCTCTCCAGCAATTCTTTGTAACCACAACATACAAGATTCCTTACACTCGGATGTCCATCTGCCAAAACAATAGCTGATTCTGCTCTTAAAGATCCTTTGTGGAAATGTTTGCGAACACACAAAAATACTCTGAAAATATATAGATTTTAAAAAAAATCTGAATGAGTAACATTTAAAAAGTTTTTCATTTCATAAGCTTAACAGCTAAATAGAAGATGTCTCCTGAATCAAAAAGATCATTCTCAGTGTATGTTGACTTGGCGCTTCGACATCACAGCTGTAATGATGCCAACATCTTAGCATATATGTTACCAACAAACCAGTTTACACACAATGTGGGAGTAAAAACAGAGTAGATGAGAGTCACCAATGAAATTCACATTTCCAGTTAGTCTTGGCCATTCTTAGACTGCATTAAATAGACAAAACCTTTTTTGTGGTAGCAAAACATGCACACACCAAGAGAGAGAGATGTTTTTGAAGTTGAGGGAGACAGAGTGATAGCGAGAGACAATAACAGAAATGTCTGAAGATTTCTCTCGAGGTCAACTGAGTCTGCACCTATAGAGAAATAATCAAAAGTAATCTATGTCTTATTGTTATGCTTTCTTCATCACTTCCAAATGCAGGCTATCTCCATGTTCATATCTACTCTGGACATGATTTGAAGTCCCTCTGTGGTCATTGATTAAAACCCCCAAACTCATCACTGTGTGTTCAAGTTACAATTTAGAAGAACAATAATGATACAGAACGTCCCACCCGGCAGGCTGACAGGACTGGTTCTGTAGGTTTGTTATATACGAAGCCCTGGAAGTCTGAATCAGTGTTTTTGAGGTTGTCATTGGTACACGGCAGATTCAAGGTGGAAATGCTCCACCAGGGCTCTGACTGCTTGTTTTGCTCAAGACATGTCTTCTAGCATATAAAAAGAACACCATATTGACCTGTTGTAAGGGTAAAAATAAACTTGATTTTTGTTGGAGTTTTTCTCTCTCTAAAGAACCCTGTCTGAATTGAAATGCCCAGTCAATACATAAATCAATGTATGTAGGGCATTATAAATAACTGAAGAGGCCTGAGTTGATACTTACAAGTACGGTGTGCTTTTCAGCTTATTATGGTCCAACATATTACCACCAACCTTTAAGAGCATCAGGACATAATAATAACTTCAAAGAATCTTGAATGACTACAAGTTGGAACATAATCTCCATATTACACATTATGCAATGCAATTCATCTCATATGTTGAAGTGCAGATCAAACAGTTTTGTGTTCCTTTAGTCCCACAAACTGAAAAGCTTTTGTGGGTTAAACATCATAAGATGATATAACATTTACACAGTGGCAAAGCTGGAACCGCAGTCCCTAAAACACAACTAGAAATTACATTGTTGGGTAACAGTGAATTTGCTTTAATTTATCGATGAAAATTAGCCTAGCTGCGCTAGACAACCCACGACAACGAATTTAATTCTCTGCCAGGGTGGGTCTAGTTACCCTCCATAAGGCTCGAGGCTGGATTCTCCTAAAACTGGCCGGACCAATCACCATGAAGTGTAGAGTCAGAAGGCGGGCGTAACGAAGTGACGACAGAGGCGTGACGATTCTGACAGAAACAACCGGCGCACAATAAACAGTTATCTTTCGACTCGGCTTTGGCCACAGCCCTTAAAGATTTGAAGCTAAAATTCAACGTGAAAGATAAACAAAGGACGGCACTTAAGTGTTTCATTGAGAAGAAAGACGTATTTGGACTTATGCCGACGGGATATGGCAAATCCTTAATATACCAGTTGGCTCCGCTGGTTGGGAAGCTAATGGGACTTAGCCACAATCCGCCGGCACTCTAGGAACTACGTCAGCCTATTCGTTGTGCTGACTGGTTGTATACCTACCCAATTGCTGCAGAGTGATTTGATAGACAACCTTTTAGCCCGCCTCCCTCCCTGTCGAGCGTGCCTAGACCCTTGTGCCTTCAGAACATGGGTCTAGCGTAGCTAGGCTAGATGAAAATAGTTCTGGTAGTTTTTCTGGTGACAAACAAACAAATGCTAAATAATACAAAACCTCCTTGTTGGAAGTGATGAGCGATTTAGCTGTTTCAATTTTACTGTTGTAATAAAATGAATACTCTTAATGTTATGACAGTTACTACTCTGTCAAATCAAATGTCTCCTGAGAAAAAGATCTGAGTGGAATGGGCCTACAACAAACATGTCTCCTGGCCGGCAACAGCATATTTAAACTCAACAGATTGACTAAGTAGCTTTTAGAGTTTGCACAGGCCAACACTATCTGTCATAAGCTACTGGTCATATCAGAACATGTAGGCTTTAGAAAACTCTAGAATGTATTGAATTTGAAGTAAGGGTGCATTTTACTACCGATAAATTCAACTTTTTTGTGTGTGTTATAGCCTCTTCTTAAAAATGACATAGCCTCATGGTAAATTTAGTTATTAAAACATTCTTTCCTAATTCTGTGATCACATTTTTCAGAAACAAGATGGTTCTGTCAGCATTAAATGGCTCATAAAAAATACAGTGGACACCTCTGCTAACAAATGTGGTAGGTTTAAAAGGTAAAATCAAGTGTAGGAGTGGTATTCACTTCCTGGGTTCTGTAGTACATTCCCACACACACACACACACACACACACACACACACACACACACACACACACACACACACACACACACACACACATATATTCTCCCTCAAAAAAACTCTGTCAGGACTGAACCAGTACTGCCTGTGCCAAACTCTGCTAGGCCAACTCGCCCACACACTCTGAAGACCCCAGTCTGTTAGTGGATTGCTGTCTTTCCAAACAGCCTGAACTGCACATGGATCAGTTTCCACTAAAACAGCCCTCCTGACACTGTTTTTGTACCATGAAACAGTGTACTGTAGTCTGTTCTGCTGAAAATAGGAGAGAAAGTGTTTCATATGTGTTCCTCTACCCACATAAAACAATAAGGGAAATGAAAAAGCACAAGCTAGGTGGAAGGTAACAGGTTCTGTTGTGTGGCTGTGTACATGATGAGCAGGTGTGACAGAGCCAGATGAGGTGCAGAGCTCAGAGGTAATGGACTGTAAATGACTTGTATGATCATTGAAGGTTGAAGAGCTGTGACCTCTGCTGAGAGAAGTGTGTGCTTGTATGGGTATCCATACATGCACTTGTATGACAGCCTGTTCTGGTCTACACTGGTGCAAACTGATGCAGAATCCACAAAATGACCATACAGTAGAAATGTTTTCTCTGGCCAAGTGCACTCATGGTGCATTCAGTAGCACTTGGGATGTCAGAATTTCCAATCTCAGGCAAGGAAATCTTTAAAAAAAAACACAGGAATTCAGGAAAGGTTTCTCAGCCACAGTCTCTGCATTTGACATCATGCCAAAGTAAACCATATGAAAGCGTCTAAATCAATATGCAGTGTACCTTTGTTATTCACTCTACTGTTTCTTCAGTTAAGCTATAAACTATGAAGAGACTTCAAACTTCTGTGTGTGTGTGTGTGTGTGTGTGTGTGTGTGTGTGTGTGTGTGTGTGTGTGTGTGTGTGTGTGTTTGTCTTTCATGGCAGGTCAGCCTCATTGAAAGCTGGCAAGCAGTAAACCCACATTACAGGCAGACAGTGAACTTAACTGACTCTCTCTCTCTCTCTCTCTCTCTCTCTCTCTCTCTCTCTCTCTCTCTCTCTCTCTCTCTCTCTCTCTCTCTCTCTCTCTCTCTCTCTCTCTCTCTCTCGGCAATACAGTTGAACCTCTCCAATGAAAATCATGGTAGCTGTGTACTGATGACAGTCTCAAAAATATGGATTCAGACAGCAAAGGTTTCAAACAAAACAAACCTAGGGAAACACTACTGTCAGCTAGCAGTTTCTAGTGTGATCATATATGGTGGATTTACTCCAATATGACAACTTGCCATTGTATTTTAATGTGTTCAGGCAGAGCTGCAGGTGAGCTGGTGTGCTTGAACTGCAGAAGTGGGGACTGGAGGATGGAAAGTGAAGTGGGGACTTCATAGGTCTGCAATTTCTTGAGGAAGCATTTGTATAGAGTTACGTCAAAGTCATTTTAAGGTAGGAAGGGATCAACTCATCACAACCAGTCACAGTACCTAGCTAAAGCATTTAACATTCCTATCATTTCTAGGTTGGGAATACTCTGATAACTTCAGGCATTAAACTGGGATTTATGAAGAGGGTGAGGGAGCCCTTGTCGAATAAGTGGATAAACATGGGCCTATCTTAAATAGAATTTTATTTTCTCAAAAATATATGTATTCTTTTTTAAACAAAAGTACACGTACAAAAGAAAAAAGAACATCTTTACAGAAGAACAGAATCCACAACCAATCAATAAAACGCTAAACTTAGAGATGGTGATTCCCAATCAGCTTCTCAAATGAGTCCTCCAGACATGCTCTCCTCAGAATCTACCCGTCATTAAATCCAGTTCTTTTATATAATTTATAAAGAGCCCCAAGATTTACTCATACCTTCCCTGTTTGTCTTTCAGTATATCACCCATTATTTCCAGTGGGAGGTTTATCATCGTTTCTCCTGTCCAAGAAGCAATTGTTGGTCTGTCAGTTTTCCTCCAGATCAGAGCTATCAGGGTTTTTTTTTTCTTAGCACTTATGAAGCTGATATTCATTAATGGCTTTTCATTTATATGAGGGTTCTGCTTTTCGGGATACAGACGAAGCAGGAACATTTTAGGATTCAATGATTTTCTTTTAGAGACTATCCTCTCACATGTTACTTTGACCTCTTCCTAAAATATTTTAATCTTTAACCTACCTGTGCATTCACTGCATATGTCTGGTATATTTTTATTGAGTTGATTTAGCTATGCAGGAATTAAGTATGTCTGCCTTAGCCAATTATAATAAATTAGTCTGAGCCCTGCATTTATTGTCTGAGTATGAGTTGCTGCACAGGTGGATTTCCACTCCTCTGCTGAAATTTGAGTTCCCAGATCTTCCAGGCAATGAGTAGGATGGAAGAATATTATAGAATTTAGATAGGATGCCCTTTTATAAACTGTTCTTTGTTAACAATAAAGTGACTGTAAGGGTTTAAAAGTATTTTGTTACTCCGCCAAGGAACGCGGCAGAGTTATGTGACGATCGGTCTGTGAATCTGTGAATCTGTCTGTTAGCAACATTACTCAGAAACAAACTAACGGATTTGGATGAAATTTTCAAGGAAGGTCAGAAATGACACAAGCACAACCTCATCAGATTTTGACAGTAAAGTGGTTTATCGTCTGGATTCCCAGATTTGTTCAAGATATCCGTATCATTGCAAGATAGCAGCACGGTGTCACTGTAACTATGACTACAAATGAGGCTGCGGACTTAGCGGAAATGATACAAGGAACAATTGATAAAATTGTGGGGAGTTTCAGAGTCCCATTGTTACGGCCGCAGCCGTATTCTGGCTCCTCCCCTGTGTTTTGTATGCGTTCCTCCTCTGTGCTTTGTGTGTGTGTGTGTGCGTGAGTGCTCGTGTGTGGTGTGTGCCTGTCATTCCTCTCAGGCTGCTGTCAATCAGTGTCACCTGCCGACTAATTGGAATCAGCTGCTGGGCCCTCTTCAGCCAATCCGGTGCAGCCACAGCCCAGCATAAGAAGCCACTGGACCTGAGAGATGACGGCTTGTCACTGTACTCCAGTCTTGCCCATGTGCCTCATCGTAGAAACTTTGTTAGACAACCGTTCGTTTTGTGATTGTGGAGGCACTAGTCTTTTTCGTTCTCGTTTGCGTTTAGGATTATTTGGGTACATTTTGGATATCTTGTGTTAAATTCATAGCTCTAGTTTAGAGTCTCTTTTTGTTCCTGTTTATATTTATTTTCACGTCGCACTAGTGTCCTCCGTTTTTCTTTTATTTTGTACCTCTTTTTCATTTCTTTTTAATAAATATCTTTAAAGCCAACACCAACTGGCTCTTATGTTACTTCCCTCACCCACTACACGAGCCAGGGTTGTAACACCCATCAATTCCTGCATGCTTGCTACATATTTAGGTCATGCAATTTGGTATTCAGTTTAAATTTTTAGAACTGAGAAGTTTTGTTAAAGCAAATCAAAACAAGAAAAGCACTCAGAGAGTGCAGTACTCCTCCAAGGCTGTTCACTCCCTGACCTTACACTGAGCGTGTGTTATGCATGTGTATGTTATGTACACAATGGTAACAGAATTTGATATGAGATGCAGATCTAGGATCAATTCAAGACCTTTAGAAGCCCACATTTTAAATGTGGCATCACCTCTTCCTGGTATGAAGAAGTGGTTACCCCACATTGGGCTTTATTGTCATAAGTAATCTAGTTCTTTTAGGTATTTTTTTATGGGGTACCAGATTTTAAGAATTTGTCTAACTATTGGGTTGCTGGTCTGTCTTTGTAGACTTTTTCTGTGTCAGAGTACAGGCACATGGGAGGAGGGAATCTCAGACTCAGAGTTTCCATTTCTGTACAATGAGGAGTATCCTTAGTTGAGAAGTAAAACATGATGGACCTCAGCTGTGCAGACCAGTAATACAACAGTAAGTTTGGACATTTTAACCCTCCATTCTATTTGCCATTGCAAATAGAACAGAGACAAACGTACCGTTGCCCTTCCATTGTTCCTGACGAGTTCAACGAATAGTTATTAATCTTCAGAAATAAATCTGGTGGTGCTGGCAGGGGATGTTTTAAAAATAGAAAGTGGCTTTAGTAAAACATTCCTTTTTAAAATAGTGATTTGTTGATTAAACAGGTCTGGAGGTATGTAGTCAGGCTTGAGTTGTGGTCAGTGAAACTGAATTTGCTTTCCAAAAAATGTGATTCTCCACAGTTAATTTATGGTTTAGCAAAGGGCGCAATTACTTTTTTACATAAAGCCTGGTAGGTTTGGAGTGCTTTTTTTCCCTTAAAGCATTAAATCATCATTTTAAAAATTGCATGTTGTCTTTACCTTGTTATCTTTGTCTAATATTTACATTTATTTGATGGTCTAAAACATTTAAGTGGGGGGAAATATTAAAAAAATAATAATAATTCAAAAAGGTGGCAAATACTTTCTCATGGCACTCTCTCTCTGACCTAATAACAATCCGCCACATTTCTTCATATGTACTGAGCTGGATTTCTGACATGGCAAGCCCATCACATGACTGAAAAGAAAGGAAAACTGCTACCTGGCTGAAACTTTTTTCCTGAACACTGGTGTTTCTCCATCTGAAAAGCATAAAGTACTGCATCTTGTCATTACAAAATAATGACAAGATCCCAGGAAAACCATTGTACCGCGCTGTTGATCACCAGAAAGTACTTGCTGCACCTGATCCATTCAAAGCAATACATATTTGTCATCTCTTTTGTTGTTTCAGGCTTAAACAAACAAGATAAAATGTAACACTGAACTTTAAAAGTGTTGTACAAAGTATTTTTCACTAGATCTATAGTTAACACACCAACATGACACTGATACAAATTTTCTTACTATTATTTATCTTACTTTTAGCAATAAAGTGAATTATCATTTTTCACAAATGTACTAGTTTGGTTTATATTCTGAGTTAAATCCAAATTCAACAGCAAACATATTATGAATTGCAAGCTCCTCCATCTGTTCTGCGTGTGTTATTAACAGACTTTGCTCTGAAATTTGCTCACAGTTTTATGTAAGACAGCAGTTTGATAACATCAACAAAATGCCAAAATTTATTTGGTGTTAAGTGTCAACTTGAGAGTCCAGTGTGTGTGTGTGTGTGTGTGTGTGTGTCTTTGTGTGGAGAGGCCTGGCGGTGAACATGTGATTGCACTGAGCTCTGAATTTCTGTCAAAACATTGCACTCCAGGGAGAGCTCTACAAACCCTTCTCTACTTAGAGCTTAGGGCTACTTAATTGTTTATATTAGCAGCAACAACATGCTTGCAGTTGACCAGACACATCATCAGATCTGGAAGACAGCTAATGTCCTCTTGGGATCGACTGATATATGTTTTTTTCAGGGCTAATGTTGATATTGATTATTGGTGGTCGAGAAAGGTCAATGGCCAATACTTGGAACCGATATACATTAAATGTTAGGGTTTACTGCCATTCATAACTAGGCTTCTTCATTAATAACGACTACTATACCTGAATAAGCACAATAGAAATCGTGATATTCAAGCACTACGATGCTCTCCTGTTTTTGTTATTATTATTATTATTATTTTTACCATTGCCTGGGTTGTGCATATTCTCATTATTCCGTTTCAAAGTTTGTGTGTGTGAAAGTGGTATCACTCTGCATGCCCATCCTCCTCCTGCTTTTCTTCTACAAATTACATTCTGAAGCCACCCTTTATATTTGGTTTAGCATTTTAAGTGCTAAAGGCAGTGAAGTGAACACCACAAACTCATTTCAAAATGCCTTAGAAGTCCTGTAATCAAGTTCTTTGGCATGTACCAAGCTTAAAAAGGTGATTGTTCAGCTGAGACTGCCTTTGAGCCAATAAGAACGCATTGTAGAGTCAAATAAATGAGTTTCATTTGTTAATTACTTGATTTTTTTTTTTTAAATGGAGAATATTTTTCCCTTCTTAATGTTCCTCAGTGTTTTTTTTTCCTTTCTCATCCTGACTTCCTCACCTTGCTTGTTAGGATTTGGATAGGCCCTGTATTTGTCTCCTTCAAATGGTCTAATCTCTCCCCAAGCTCTCCAGCCACCCACACAGCTACGTTTATATGAGTGTTGGCCCTCTTTGTCAAGTGAAAAGAATTTGTTGTTGAAATGACCAGCTACTATCTTTTTGAGCATGAAAGGTGGAACCCATATTTGCATTTTAAAGAGCTTGAAATGATTCAGAGCACCCTTGAGCTTCCGATTCATTTGTTCATTAACCACATTCTCACAATGTTTGACAAACTATCATTTGAATAATGGCTTTTGATTCGTTAGTTTTTATTAGAATATATTATTAGCCTATACTGACTGTCTGTCAATAATAAATAATGTCATATCAAAGGAAATGCAATTCTTTATTGAGATTACATCCGCAGACAATTAGGACACCCTTTTTTAAGGTTTCTATCCTGAGAGTGTATAAAATAGTTGTAAGAAATGTAACCACAGAGATGCTGTCTTAAAATGTGTTCATTTTAAGCTTGGCTTTTGTATTACTTATTTAATTGTGCTTATTGCATCTTTTAAAATCAGTTTTTTGTTTTCAAATACATATCCTTTTTATTTCAGTGGTCATACTGTATATACTAAGGTTATGTGGACAAGATTTGTATTCGTTGCGTGGGTGTGTTTGGTGGTGCATATAAATGTGTCAACCCCACGGCTCCACCTCCAGCTGCACTCCTGCTAAGAGCAGACTCCGTGCCTCTTAAGGTCCCTCAAGGCTCTGATCCTAAATCAGCTTGCATGCTCTCAAATCCCAAACCTAAAAGCGGAGAAGGTAAATAAGCGAGATGAGATGACCTCAGATCAGCTTCCTCAGGCACTGTGAGCCCAGTCTGGCTCTGTCAGACTTTTGAGAGAAGCCTCCCAGCCAGTTTTTTTTCCCTCCTGTGTTTACCAAAAGGTCCACAACACCCTCCTCCCACTACCCACTACGACCACCATCTCTTTCACTCCAACCCGCCCGCCTACACACTGTGAGCTTGAAGAAAATGTAAAATGGGAATATGTCAAGATATCTTTTGGTTTGTGCTTTGATAACAGGCTGAAGATGAAATGTTCCACGTTATTTTGAGTCATTTTTGGCTTTGTTCAAAATATGTACTCGCTGATATTGCAACTCTAAACCCACTTTTACCTGGTACTGAGATGGTCTATAACTGTACACATGTTCCAAACTATTACATCTGATATGCCTTTGCATTTAGATCTGGTATTAAATGCAAAGGTATTTAATGCTTGTAGGTACAATGGGTATTGACATTTAATACCATACCCAGTGTAAACAATAGACAAAGAAATGACTGGGCATAGTGATGGGTGTTCAAACTGCTTTGAACCCTTGTACGAGTATTAGTGCAGTTGGACAAAGAACAGTAGGAAACAACTGTACAATGCTAGTGACAGCTGTGTGTTCGTTAAAAAAGGATAAATAACAATAAATGTAATCACAAGCAGGATGAGCAAAGGGGACCCAGTGTGGGGAGGCAGGGGGCAGTGATGGTTGAGTGTTGAGGAGCTAAACAGCCCTAGGAACACAGATTGCTCTCCTCCTCTGAGTCCTGCATAGTGGCATGTGTTCTGCTGCACATGAGAGGCAATAGTAGGTAAATTAGTGGAGCATTGTGCTTAAAGTTTGCGCTGTTAGTGTAAGTGTCATAACTATAATTTCATAGTGACTGTGAATAGAATTTATCCATTCATTTTTGTCTATTTGCTGTGCATGTCTATCCTGCATGTATTCCCAAAAAGCCATTTTAATATGTAACATCTTCTAAAACATGTCCATCCTTGCTGCTACATCAGCTGCATTATGACAGTTTTTGAGTTTATTAACTCAGAATTTGATAGCTATGGTGGTTGATAAATTAGCCAGCTTGAATATATAACCAAAGCCAGTTAGTTTCTTTTTTCTTATCTATTACCTGCCCTCACCTCCTCAGGGAGACACATGCTCCTGAATACACCATTGTTTGATAATACAGCCAAATGGCTTAAGTTGTTTAAGATACACTTTGCTTGTCCAAGCAACACCAGGGCTTTCATTCACATGAACTAATTAATGAATAATAGAATTGTTGATTACACAAAAAACTCACCACAGTTACTAAACATAGAAGACTTCTGTTGCAGGACTTATTTACTCCTTACTAGCTAGCTACTACATGGATACCTTCTATATTGTCTGTCAATCTTTAATCCTTCTGTTGTTTTGCTTACAGTTTTTCCTCTTGACCATCTTTTTAAATCATTACTTGCTGTTCCCCACTGCTTGCCCAAAGGGAATTTTTTATCTGATCAGATATGTTGTTGTTTCAGATATGTAGCTTGTGTGGCCTATTGTTGAGTGCATTCGATGATATCACTTCATACAGATTTTTTTCATGTATTTTCAAATTGGAAAAAAGAATTTTATTCTTTGTCTTTCGGTCTCCTTAAACAGGTGGAGTAATGAAGGCCTTCATGTAAACTGACAAATACAGCTGACTTAAATTATACACTCAGGATTGAAGACAAGGGAATACAAGGAGAGGAAAAAGAGTATTAACCATCTACTGTGTGCTGAGACCTGCTAGATGGTGACCTGACCTACATGGAGAGAACAGGACCAGCATTGAGCTTCAGTGAGCCTCTGCCGCAGTGCCTTCCTAGGAGAAGTGACAGCCCAGGAGACCCGCCTCATTCTGGATCTCTGCCAAGCAACCAATCAATGCAGCCTGGAGTCAATGGAAACAAGAATCACTGCTCGTTTTTCTGTCCATCCATCTATCCAATTGCAAATAATGTCATTTTAGTGGCTAACCCAATTTCCCAGTGAATGAAATAACGGCATATATTAAATTCAGTTTTATTTACATCGTGATAGTTCACAACAGAAGTCATCTCAAAGCACTGAACATAATAAGAAGAAGATCTTACGAATTTTAAATAGAGATACACTACCATTCAAAAGTTTGGAGGACTTAGACATGTCCTTAGTTTGAAAGAAAAGCATTTTTTTTCAATGAAGACAGCATGATTCAGAAATGCAGTCTAGACATTGTTAGTGTGGTAATTGACTATTCTAGCTGGAAACAGCACATTTTAATACAATATTTGCATAGGGATACAGAGGAACATTTCCAGCAACCATCACATGTGATATCTTTTATCATACTCTAGACACTCAGAGACCAGATTAGTAGGTATCAATGAGCTGCTTCTGTTTAGTGCTGTGTTAAAACCAAAACTGAAACAGATATTCTGTCTTAGGTTGCAAGCTTTGTTGGCCTTGCGTATGACACTTCTCTGGCTTTACTTGGACATGCATGGATGTTTGCCCCTTTATGAACAATTTTTTCCTAGTAGATAGATAGATAGATGGATAGATGGATAGATAGATAGATAGATAGATAGATAGATAGATAGATAGATAGATAGATAGATAGATAGATAGATAGATAGATAGATAGATAGATAGATAGATAGATAGATAGATAGATAGATAGATAGATAGATAGATGGATAGATGGATCTTTATTGTCCCAAAGGGGATATTCATTGTCACAGGTACTGTCAGGTACATAAAAAATACACATATTATAAACAGGACAATAAGACAACACACATGCTGGTGAGAGATGGGTGGGAAGCATGCTACAGATAATTAAGAGCAGCAATGGCAGAGGGAACAAAGCTTTTGCTAAAGCACACCCGTTTCCACCTGTACCTCCGACCAGAGGGCAGTAGGGAGAAATTAGTGTGGAGGGGATGGTCTGGGTCCCTGCTGACTGTCCGAGCCACGCGTGTAACAGCTCTATTGTTGAGGTGGGAGAGGTCCATGGTGGGCAGATTAATAATTTTGGATGCTAAGTGTGTAATCTTAGTGAGTCTATTTCTGTTGGAGATGACAGGCTGTGTCGTCGCAGCACAGCATGCACCAGTTAGCTGTGCAAAGTTAACTTTTTCAATAAACCTAAATAAAATTATTCGGTACTTATGTTTGTATTTTTTTACATTTCTCTCATGATTAAAATTGTGAAATTACGCACATGTTAAATTTTTTTATTTATTTTTGTCCTGTCCGGCAACAGAGCAGGCAGAATGGGGATCTGGCTGCTGCATTGTGCCATACAAGTTTGCTTTTCCAAGGGGAGTTTATAAGTATAAGACTCCCCTTGATACTGTACAGTAATTTATTTAGTTTGAATACTTGTTGATTAGTTAAATATACATAAATTTGCCGGACCTGACAGGGGAAAGGCAGGAAGAGAGAAAGAAGAAAAGAAGAAGAAGAAAAAAAAACAACAAGGGGGGATAGTGAAGAGAAAAGGAAGAGTGCAAGAATGCAATTATCTTTCAATTGAAACCAACACAACAGACAACAAGCTAGTACACCTTAACAAAGACACACCGGAACGCATCCTACAGGTTTTGTTACGAAACACAGCTAGTAATTATTCAGATCATCTACATAAAACAAACAAAATGAGGAAACATGTCTTTTGATATTTTGGCACCAGGACAAACTTAACATCCCACAAGACAACATGGTTGCTATGTCCACATGCAGAGTACGGTGCAATTGTGACTGTGATCATGCAACTATTACCTCTGACCTCAGTGAAGGCCAGAAGCGGGCCCGAGAGCCCACAAGACCCAGGCGAGCCGGCAGCAATCCCAGAGTAGAGATCCAAGCCACCAAACCACGAGGACGACCACGGACCAGCCCGGAAGGGGGCAGAGGGAGAACCCGGCCAGGACCCCCAGCGTCCAGCAGGGCCGGGCCCCAGGCGACCAAGACCGGCGGCCGCCGACCCCGCCAGGGGCTGGAGGCCCAGGGCGGACCCAGCACAGGACTCCGGGCCCCAGGCATCCAAGAGGCAACCCCCGCACCCCCAGGCAGAGGGTCAACATCGCCAGGGGAACCGGCCACCCCAGACGGCCACCCGGCATGGGCCGGCGCCCTCGCCACAGCCCAAGATCCAGGGCAAATTCTATGTAAAATTCTATGACTGCAACATCCATGACTTTTGCTATTCTATTGACAAAATCTGTCTATAGCCAATAAAAGAGCCAAAGTCCTCTAAACTATCATTTTTAGGTGGCTCTAAGCTCTGGCTGGTAATTCTAATACTTTCAGTGGGGCATTTTTTATTGCAGCATTACTTGTATCTTTGATTTACACCTTTGACACTGTGCTCCTGATCAAATTTCATGCTTTTGCTAGTAAACAGTGCAGCAGGGAATGGACTTGACCAGATCTCAGGTGGCTACAGGGGTAGCCTTATCTCAAAGACCTTTTTGTTCAGTATTATCCCAACAGAGCACTTTGCTTTTAGAGTACAGGTTTATTTGCCATTCTTTGAGTCTCCAAAAGTAAAACGGGAGGCAGAGCCTGCAGCTGTTATGATCCTCTCCTGTGGAACTGTGGAACCAGCTCCCAGTTTGGGTTAGGCCAAATGTTATATGGGGTGGTGTCAGGAGAAGCCCAAATAGAGACACAAACGCAGGTTTCAAAACAAAGACTTCACTTTAACCCCAGTCAATATAAAAATAACTGAAGTCCCAAAGGTAAACCAGAAAACACAGGGAGCAGACAAAGGCAACTGAAATATCAAAAAGACATGGAAGATTAAGAAACTTGAGCAAAAGTTTAAAAAAAAAAACCTAAATACACAAACCAGAGAAACACAAGAATTAAGACAGGTAAACAGATTGGTAGATCAGTAGACAAAGTGGCGATTGACAGGGGGAGACACACAAGGATAAATATACCAAGTTAGATGAAAACATGTTCTGTATAAACTGCCAGGGAATCACAGTTCAGGGACAAGACAAAGACAGGACAACTAAGACAGACAAAAAGGGATTACTTTCAAAATAAAACAGGAAAAAAATATCACAGTTATAGCTTTTTATCTTCTCTCTCTCGCTCTCTTTCATAGTTTTTTTTTTTTTCTCCCTTCCTGCAGTATAGCCTTGGCTCCAGAGCTGCATATTTCTTAACTGTGACCACTGGCAATACCAATGTTTCTCAAGACTCATCTTTGTCTCTTTGTTCTTCTCTCACTTTTCTCTGACCACAAAAAGTGAATGAATAGAGCAGACCACAAATTGTAGCTTGTGTTTGCCCAGTTTAAGAAATTATCTTCTATTTACTCTGCTGTTTAAATATGATTGTTTGTTGTCATAGCATGATGTTAATACACTTAATTTTATAACGAATTTCTTTCTTAAACTTAATTAAATTTCAGTCATGAACTAAATATGCAAATACATTTGTCCTTTCCCCATTATTAACAACTCATACAACAACAATTTTACTCCTCTTTTTGTCTTGCCTTTTTCCCCCAAAATGCAGTATGATGTACATCTTGATTTGGAACTGAGTCATGTTAGGGTCATTTAAACAGCGCTGGTGGACCTATAGGCTTATGCACACATCAGCCTTTTTAAGAACATACATGCAGATGCTTATCAAAGTTCTGATGGAATGATGAAGCAGTCAAGGTATCAGAGGCATTTGACATAGCATGTATTCATTATATTTATACATCTTGTGTGACCTGCAACTTGATGAGCATGCAATGCAAATCATATATATTGGCATCAACTAACTGTCCTATTTAGGCCCTTCAACCCATCAGACTTTAGTGATCAGAATGTCAGAGTTCTGACAGAATGCTGCAGTCATGTTGCTAACAAGAACAAATAAAACTGTCCCCACGACCACCATATACATAATATACCTTCTTGAATAATTGGTGTTTTTTGTGAAAATTTGATGATTTCCTCCTTTCATCATCATCATCATCATCATCATCATCATCAGATCAAACAATAAAATGTTTCTAAAATGTTAGTTAATGATGAAAAACAAGTCATTGGCATTAATAGCAATCCCAAGTGGACCATATGTGTTTATATTTTGGATGAACAACAATGCAGGTGAAGCTATAGAAATCTGTTTCACACATATTACAGTATATACAGTAGCTCATGCCAAAGTGTTCTGAAAAAAAATGCTTTTATGCTGTGCAAGTCACTCATGATCAAAAAAAAATGTAAATGTTTGTCTGGTATTTGCAAAAAGTATCAAGTTGACCCTCAAAACATTTGAGATAACATCCTGTGGACTGATGAGTCAAAGGCGGAACTTTTTGGAAGACATGGGTCCGTTACATCTGGAGTAAAACTAATACTGCATTGCATAAGAAGAACATGATACCAACAGTGAAACATGGTGGTGGTAGTGTGATAGCGTGAGGACCTGGATGACTCGTCATAATTAATGGAACCATAAATTCTGCTGTCTATCACAAAGTCCTCCTGGAGAATGTTCACCACCAGTTCATGACCTAAAGCTCAACACAAATGGGTTACACAGCATGACAATGACCCAAAGCACACCAGCAAGTCCATGTCTGAGTGGTTCAAAAAGAACAAAATTAAGGTTCTGGAGTGGCCAAGTGAAAGTCCAGACTTGAATCCAGCTGAGATGCTGTGACAAGACCTTAAAAGTGCAGTTCATGCTGGCAACCATCTATCCATTGTCTTAATTCTCATTAGGGCCGTGATGGGCTGGAGTCTATCCCAGCTGACTTAGGGTGAACAGGTCACCGGTCTATTGCAAGGCTACATAGACAGACACACAATTACACTCACATTCACACCTACAGACAATTATAGTTACCAGAGCATGTTTTTGGACTGTGAGAATAAGCCAGAGTACTCAGTAAAAACCCACACGGGGAGAACATGCAAACTCCATGCAGAAAGATCCTGAGAAGGCGGGGAGGTGAACCCAAGGTGAAAATGCTTACCACCAAGCCACTGTGCAGCCTGGAAACCATCTAATGTGACTAAATTAACCGTATTCTGCAGAGAAGAGTGGGTCAAAATTCCTCCATGGCCATTTAAAAGACAGATCTCAAGCTGTTACAAACATTTAACTGCAGTTGTTGCTGCCAACGGTGGACCAACCAGTCATAGGTTGAATGGGGCAATTGCTTTTTCACAGGGGTGAAATAGGTTTTCAGTGAATTTTCAATAAATCATGATTTATAAACTGCATTTTGTGTTTTGTGGGTTATCTCTGTCTAATATTAAATAAATATTAGACCCTAGGCACATACTTCACAGCACAATATTACTGTCACAAACAGTTCTGACTACTTTAATAATAATAACATGTAGTCTTTCCATTGTGATTTAAGGTGTAACCAAAGAGACATTACAGCTGAATGTCTGTTTTCTCTATCACACACTAATGGAGGCAGCCTCTGTGAGTTACAGCAGTGTCTGAGCTCTACTGGATCTTGCCCACTGGTGCCATTCTCCGGTCCATTAGGATCTGATTTCCGCCATGGAAACATCACTCAGAGCCCATTCTCTGTCTCCATGTCTGCAATGTACCATCACTGCCAGCTTGCCTGGAGTGATCATCCATCCCTCCATCTACCCCATCATCCCTTCATCTCTGCATGGAGGACGGCAGGCAGCCCCACCCACTGCAACCCAGAAACCATGATGTAATGTTTGTACAGGAACGCCTGCAGCTCTCTGGCTGAGGAAGGGGGAATTAGGATCAAACCTTGACCAGAGCAGTATTTTTAAATCCATACCAATTCCAATAGGTTTTTTTAAGCTGGTATATAGTGTACAGTCTATAAGAAAAACATTTTAGTTGGAATGGGTTTTTTTCTGCGTAATACAGACATTCTTGCAATAGAGCTGCAAGCAGCTGAATTGTAGTGTTGATAGTATCATTAAAGCTACAACCAGTGAAATTTGCTGAATCTTTAGTGGAATAGTATAATTTCATCACCATTACACAGACAACTTGCTTCTCATTCTGTTTCTCAGACTGAGCCAGTTTTAAACTTTTTTTTTTTGTCACGTTGGGCCAGTGTTTAGACATGCAGTTCTTTGTAAGTACAGTGATGTGTTAGAAGACATTAGTGTTTTCGTTCCATTTTTTTTGCATTATTTAAGGAAGTATGGTGCATTTTTTCCCACTTTAGACAAGTAAACTTGAAAAACAAACACAAAATCCCAGCGTGTATGGAATTTCAGATGCAGCTGCACAGTAAACATCTGTCATTATATATTTTTGATTTCAGAATCATCTGATGATGTATCTATACCACAGAGCTACTTATTTTGTTTTCAGACAATCAAAACAAAAATGCAAAGTTGTATTAATTCCTTGAGAAATGTGTCTTTGTTAAAGACCTTGTGATCCATCATGTTTGAGACACAATCTACTGGAATACAGGATAAGAGGCAGGTAGGGCTCTTGTGCACAGTCTGGCATCTGTAAAATCAGTTCAGTAAAAGAGCATCAAATTATATGTGTCATCAGAATTAGATATAAATAGGTAGGACAAGGTGCAGATTGCAGTGATCTGCAGTACACTTTGTTTCCTAAATGTAGCACTAACTACAGTAATCCATTATGGACTATGAAATGATCATTTAAAATTACATTACAAAGCTCATCTCAAGGGGTTAGGTTCCCAGAAAAACATCTTTTTCAAGCATGACTGCTTTTTCAAAATATGTTTTCTCTCTGTTCCATCCACAAGTGCTGGCCCCTAGATTCTGCTGAGCCAGGAGAAGAGTGCATCACCCACCCCCACTACCACCCCCCAGCCTCGTCACTGTTTATACACCGGCCTTGTATATTCATTTGGCAGAGGAACTGGCGAGGAGAGGGAAGAGGTTTCCCACTGGGCCGTCTAGTGAACAGTGAGCATTTGTGGGGGTTTGGGGTTGGTGGTAGTGGGGGTAGACAGGAACTGATTAGACTCTGAAGAAGTGGAAATTTGTGCTTCTCCCTGAAGCATTGTGCTGCTGCTCAAGTGAAAATCTCACATCTAGATCAATTTGGACTCTAAGAAAAGCAGGTTGGTTTCTCTTTACCTAAATCTAAAATGTCCTTTTACCTAAATGATAAAATACACTGTCTCTCAATGTCCTCCTGAACAACCCATAAGACATTCTGACCATGTGTGTTTGTTTGTGTCCGTGAAGTGTGACACGCTATTGACCCCACCAGAAAAACATAAAAATTACAACTGAGACCTAGCCTAGCCACGCTAGACCCATGTTCTGAAGACACAAGGGTCTAGGGCCGCTCGACAGGGAGGGAGGCGGGCTTAAAGGTTGTCTTTCAAATCACTCTGCAGCAATTGGGTAGGTATACAACCAATCAACGCAACGAATAGGCTGACGTAGTTCCTAGAGCGCCGGCGGATTGTGGCTAAGTCCCATTAGCTTCCCAACCAGCGGAGCCAACTGGTATATTAAGGATTTGCCATATCCCGTCGGCATAAGTCCAGATACGTCTTTCTTCTCAATGAAACACTTCAGTGCCGTCCTTTGTTTATCTTTCAAGTTGAATTTTAGCTTCAAATCTTTAAGGGCTGTGGCCAAAGCCGAGTCGAAATATAACTGTTTATTGTGCGCCGGTTGTTTCTGTCAGAATCGTGGTGCCTCTGTCGTCACTTAGTTACGCCCGCCTCCTGACTCTACACTTCATGGTGATTGGTCCAGCCAGTTTTAGGAGCATCCAGCCTCGAGCCTTATGGAGGGTAACAAGACCCACCCTGGCAGAGAATTAAATTTGTTGCCGTGGGTTGTGGGTTGTAGCTAGGCTAACTGAGACCAGTTACCAGGGCCGTAGCCAGGATTTTGGAATAGGTGAGGTTCATGAAAATTTTTCAATGTTTTTTTAAAATATTTATTTTTATATATATTTTTTAGGCTACAAGTCACACAAGATGTTTGTTGTTTAAATATCTTTTAATGATGTGAAATCAGCATTTTCCAAAAAAAAAAAAATGCATATTTTTTCAAAAAAACAAATCAACTTTTTACATCAAAGGCTAGCTGAATCCTCCTGTGACCAGAGGCATCCCACCGTTGAAGGATATTCTCCCGGTTCACCTCCACTTTCTGATGCACATGCATCATCGCCGGGCCTGTCAGTCTGTCGTTGGACATGGTAGATCTAAGCCATGTCTTAAGTCTTCGTATGGCTGAGAATGACCTCTCACAGGCACAAGTCGTCACTGGCAAGGTTAGAAATATCTTCAACATACATTGTATGTTGTCTGATGAGCCAGGCGCTCATCAAAAAAAAAAAAAAAAAAAAAAAAGCGCCGGACGCGCTCTCCGCTGTGGATAAAAGTAATTAAACTCTTTGATCAGATGATCTGACAGGCCGAACTAGTGCCGAATTATCTAAAAAAAATATATTGTGGTCACCTTGGTGTAGATGGGCGGGGATGTGGTCTACAAAGTGCTAATAATAAAAACACTAGTTTTTGAATGGCGTTTGGCCCGCTGCCAAGCGCGTCACAGGGCGCATTTGCGGGTACGTGCATCAGCTGATCAAACAGCTTTTCACCGCAACACGCACACAGGCACAAACAGAACACAAAGCCCATGGATGTTTACCACAATTTACAATTTACAAGCACGTTTCACAGAGAGGTTTCAAGTTTTTATGAGTTTATGTTTTATTCAGTTGGGCATATTTGGCGGAAGAAAAAAAAAACTCGGAAAAATAGGTGAGGTCCGGACCTCGCTGACCTCATACCTGGCTACGGCCATGCCAGTTACTGTATATATATGTAGTTAATGAATGTATTGCTATCATCTGCAGACAACACTATGAAACACTTTAATTCAGAAAAGAAAACTTTGCACAGCCAGATGTTGTCTACTTAATTGCAAGCTTCAAAATTTAACATTTGCTATTTATATCAAAACCCAGGTATTATGAAGAAAACACGAGCATATCCCCTGCCATGTTGTACTGTACATTCACTGCAACAGATACAGACCGTAACTTCAAACTAGTTTGATTGCCAAGCTACACACAATTAAACCCACAGCAGCCTTTGAGCATGAAGCATTACATTAACAATGTTTGTAGGGGCTCTGTCATGCCATTAGACTCCACAATACCACAGCATCCAGTGACTCATTGACTCACAACTAAGCGCACAGTTCTACTTTATTTGTTAATTTATTGTTTTCTGTTATTCTTGGCCTTTTATTACTTTTGTGTTCATTTCATCAGGAACTGTAGAGCTGTACAGCATTGTAAAGTGACAATAAAACTAATTTTGTTTCTGATTGTTATTTTGCAATCATTTGACTATTAATTGAATTTGAGAGTATAGGCTGTAGTTGATATTGAAACTCGTCACAGTACTAAAATAAAGTGTGGAGGTAGGTCTGGTTATGTAATATTACAGTGTGGCTAAAGTTACACCTTTCCCTGTTTTGTCCCTTCATGAACTGAACTCCCTGTTAATGGTCACGCTAGTTTTCCCAGATACCAGTCACATTGGCTGGAGAGACTTTGCGAGATTAAATTATTTTGTTTATTTTGTGCTAGTGTGGAGTTTGTGTTGTGCTGTGAATTGTTCGATCGCCGACATTAGCAGATTACACTTCTTAGCTAAGGTGAGCTATTGTTGCAAGGGCACCGAGGTAAGGCAGTCTGGAACAAATGGGAATTATCTGATGACCTCAGAAAATCTGTCCTGTGTTTTTACATAGAAGTCAGTTACAGTCAATTACAATCTGTTCACACTGTAGTAATGAGAAAGTGACTAATACATGTAAATTGCTACACATCCTCACTCAGTAAATTCAAGTGCTCCTGGAAAAGTATAACACCGAAGAAGAGGCACTCAGGAGACAACAGTCAACTATAGTACATAACACTTCTGAAACACTTCTAAAGCACGTGGTTTGGGACATTAGGTTGGTTAAAATGACTTGGTTTCTTACAGGGTTAAGGAAAGATCTCAGTAGTGGATGCATGCTTTTAAAATTGTTTAATGAATACTGCTATTAGGTACAAGGTTATAGAAAATGTCAGAGAACTTAGATGACAACATGACATATGGATAAAATCAGACAGATTTTGGAATTTTGGGTTTTTCACACATCAGCATGAGCTGATCAGCCATTGACTGAATATGAGAGGAAAATGAGAGTGTAGAAGGCAAAGACAAAGAGCTGGGCTGTGGCTGGCGAAGGAGGAGGAGGGGAGGGTGGGATAAAGGAGGAGGATGAGGAGGAGAAAGAGGGTGAGCGGTGTGTTGTACTGCATTGTGTGTTGGCAGTTCCAGCTGCCCTGCCGCTGTGCTGCTTGGCTCACACAACGTCTGGCTGGCAGCCAATCACAGTGCAGGGAAGCAGTGCCACTTCAGTTCAGTGTGTCAGAGTGAACAGGGGAGGGAAGAGAAGACAGAAGGCGTAAGGAAGACGAGAGGAGGGCGCAAGTAGGAAGAAAGCACGGAGGCATGGACAAAGAAAATGGGGGAGAGGGACATACGGAGAAGACGAAATGGGAGGAGGCATAAGAAGAAAAGAGAGGGAGAGGGAGAGGGAGAGGCAGACAGCGTTGCATCTATACTTCGAGGTCCACTTCCAACAACCAGCTCCACACATGTGGAATTTAACTGTTTTTCTCCAGTCGAGGTGTTTAGAAGGATACATGCATGTACTGATGATTTCACATCCATCCATCTATCCATTATCTATACACCACTTAATCCTCATTAGAGTGAGGGCTGGAGTCTATCTCAGCTGACTTGGGGTGAAAGCAGGGGACACCCTGGACAGGTCACCAGTCTACCACAGGGCTACATAGAGAGACAAACAAGCAGACTCATATTCACACCTACGGACAATTTGGAATCATCAGTAAACCTCATTATGTCTTTGGATTGAGGGAGGAAGCCGAAGTACCCTCGCATGCACAGGGAGAACACGCAAACTCCATGCAGAAAGACCCCAGGCCCAATAGGTGAAGACGCGTACTGGGGGTCTTCTAGCTGCAAGGCAACGGTGCCAAGAACCAAGCCACTGTGCAGCCCCACCTCACACGCACCTCCATCAGTCAAAGAAGAGAGAAAATGAATAACGCATTTCCTGTTTTCAGCTCCATTGGTCTGAATTTCATTCAGGCAAATAACAGATGACACACACCCACAAGCTACGCTGACTTAAATATTATTGTATTTTACAGAAGACACCTGTGATAACTCTCATTGTTCAAGCTGCAACCCTTTTATGGGGTTTTCAATTTAATTATATCGCACAAATACAAAACATATGTCATCTCACAGCGCTTAGCATAGTAAGGCACAAACTTTATGAATATAAGAGCACATAAACCCAACAATCCAAAGTTGCCTTTGGATTCCCTGTGAGTGAAGGTGGAAAGGAATGAAAAGAACCCTAGAACAGGGAGGAGGGGAGCGGGGGGAAGAGGGGGGGGGGGGGGGGGACTCTTACAGAACCAGGCTCAAGGAAGGCAGACATCTGCCTCGACCAGCTGGGTGAGAGTGGGGATGAGGAGGGTGGAAATAGCAGGAGGTGTTGGGGTTGGGATGGCAGAATAGCAAGTGGTTAGACCAGTGACCAGATCAGAGATATGTAGCCCCAGATGCAGAGACATCTGTGGAGAGAACAAACACAGGACTTCAGGGGAAACACAGAGTTAGTGATATGTAATGGTGATATCTAACAGCATATAGAGAGGAGAGGACCTCAGTGCATTATGGGAATCCATCATGAGTCTAAACTTATAGCAGCAATACTGAGGGACTCCACTGTCAGAAATTATTTGAGAATTATTGGGGACTTTCACCAGTGCTGTCTCTGTGCTATGATGTACTGTAAATCCTGACTGAAAGTTTTTGATAGATAATCACATAATTGGCTTGCAACAACTTTTTCAAGAATTTTAGAAGTAAAAAGGAGGTTGAATATGGGTCTATAATTGACGAGAACACCTGTATCTGGAGAATCTATTTTTTGTTTTGATGTCTGTGGTGTTGGGATTAATGGAAAGATGATGAATCCTATTTAAATACCAAATGATTCCCCTAATTTGAAGTGACTAAGCATCCAATTTTCCTTTGTCTAACTTTGGGTCTTGATTAGGTTTCAGTTACACACACAGATAGTCACAAAACTCCGCTGAGGCTCCACCTCCTTGGCAGAGTAATGAATTAATTGATTGATTGATTGATTGATTAATTGGTTAATTAGTTGATTAATTAATTAATGGGAATTTGTCTTTGTCTTGATCCCCTTGTGAGTGGAGAGGTCAGCTGTTGGCCAAAAATGTTTTCACGATGACCCCTTGGCCAGCAAGATAAGCCATATTTCAGACTGAACAAAAAAACTGCCACCACCTTGGAAGGTGAGGCAAATTTGTACAGACAATTAAAAATAGGTAGCCTTGAGAGATATCCAATCATATGTGGACCTCTAATTGAAGCAAATCTACCACCAATTTGTGCAGTGCAGAGTGTGTTTTTTTTTTCAACTCAAAATGATCTTTCACCAGTAAACACACAGTTAAGTCCTACTGCCTGAAGAAAAGGAATCTACTCCAGATGACTTTGTACAGAGATATTGCTGTGAGTACCATGTAGGACAAAAGGCTCATCTCTGTCCTGGACTACAGCATCAAGGTATGTGATGCTTTATCTTTCCAGTCTCCTTTGCTTTTTTGGAATGAATTTTATTTTTCTGCAGTATAAAAATTAAACTTTTTTTGTTTTTGCTGAAACATCATGAATTTGGGAACAGAATATAGTCAGTTTTATTTTTTTCAAAATGTAGGCATGTTTTTTTAATGTAATAAATTAAAACAATGCTTTAATGCAATTTCTCATGTTACTACGCAAGACCTGAAGTTACACGTTCTGATAGTTGCAGTTTTGCAGGTTACCAGCATATATTCTTGTAAGAGGATGACAACATTTTAGCCCATTTTGGTGTTCTTCCACATCCTAGATGTTTCAGTGTACAATGTGTCTTTGGTGTAAATCCAAGCTGGAAGCAGAAGAAAATTCTTCCTACTACTTCTTGGATTGGAGAGATATACCAGGCCCAGAAGCAAGCTTTATGCCTGGCAGAAAACCCAAAGACAAAAATGAGAGGCACAATCTGTGTGAGCCATGAGACGTCAAAACAAGAATTACTATCATAAATGAAATAAATTCTAAATGCATTGCTTGAAAGACACATGCAACCACCACATATTGTTCATATTCATTCGACATATGGGTGAGAAAATGCAAAATGTAACCAACTCTGATAGGCTGATTGTGAAATTGGCATGAAATGTTTTTTTGTTTGTTTTTGTTGTTGTTTGAAATACTCTTCCCCTCCCTATACACTTTTTTATCTTGTTAACATGTCCACCTGGTGTTTTTTTATGTATTGGAAGAGCAAAGAGGATAATAAGCAGTCAACACCATGGCTAAGCATTTCCACCTTAAAACTACAGTGCACTGATGACAATCTCAAATCCACAGTTTCTTACGTCCAAGCTTTCAAACATAACAGACCAAAAGAAGCAGTCCTGTCAACTTCCAGGGTGGGACTCTCTGTGCCATTATCATTTTAAAGAACTGGTTTCTGGATGGAACATGTGTGGCTGAATTACACCAAATAATCAACTTGCCATTGTGTAGTGCAGAAAATTTTTTAAGGTTAATTCATATTTTCTGCATCTGCATGTCTGCAAGGATCTGGAAAAGTACACATCGTGTAAGTTTCAGAATCAGTGCATGGGAAATACCAGGAAAACAAATGATGCTTAAAACAAATGTCTGTTGAGTTCCTTCATCATCCACATCTTTATAATTTGTCATTTAAAAAAGCCCTAAAAGAAGTTCAATGTCTGATTTCAAAGTCTGTATCAGAGAGAAATTTGAATGTGTTCCCCAATTAATTTTCTAATATTGTAAAGTTTTCATGGTACCTTTGAGGCCTATGTCCTTTCTTCACTAATAAAATGAATGGGCCAGTTGTGAACTGGAAGACAGTAGTTGCTATTTTGTACTGATGTAATTTGAAAAAATTTCAAAGCAAATGACCTTGTTAAACTCCGGCACAAAACCTGTGAAAAACACCACATTATGTTTCTCTGAGTGCTTGAAAATAATCCTTACATGATGCTCTTTTTTTAACTCAAAAATTAAACGGATGAGCTTATCTCAGTGAGACACATCAGCAATAAAAAATAATAAAAGTTCAAAACTTGTAATATTTACAAGCACTTAAGTTCAGAAAAAAGATAGAATACAACACTGGGTGATGTGGAGCCGACTATTACAGACTTCACATATAATGGGATGGTCATTTTTGCTGAGAACACAGAATTGATTATCATGAAACAAACACAACAGAAGAATGACCAACACCGTAGTGTGATGTGTATAACGGTGCGTGTATATTTTGGTAATTGGATTTTCTGTTTTGAAACAGGTATTGAAATGATAAAAAGGGATATACAAAATTTGAAAAATGCTTTGATTTTCATTTTATATTTACAATAACAAGAAAATTAAATCAGTAAGAGACAGAAATGAAAAATGGTCCGGTTTTTCATTTCCTGAGACCGGAAGTGAATCATCAGCAAGTGTGGAGCCAAACATAGACATAATAAAGAGCAGACGCTGCTCGGCGTGCTGCGCAGTGAGAAATACGGCCGCCATTTTGGTCCGGTCGAGCTTCCCATACGCTCCAGTCATTTGTATGGTGATTCAGCGATGCCGGAGCACTGTGCGGTGTATTCCTGTGCCAATAGGTGGACGGTAGCGAGCAGGGCTCAAGGAATAACTTTTCACAGGTAGGATTAAACGTTTTTTCAACATTACACCTGACTGTAGAGTCATTTGCAAACAGCTCGCTTATTCACAATTATAGCAACTTTGGTGTATTAGCAACAGATTTGCATTAGCTTGAAAAACTTCTGTTTGGGAGAGGTTCCTAGAAATTTTAAGGAATAAAATAGAAAGAAGAAAAAAGAAAGTGAGCTCTTGTTTAAGATTGTTTTGTGGTGATCTCTTGTTTCATTTTGAAGATTTCCTAAAGACAGAAATGTGAGGAAGAAGTGGGAGATCGCTCTAAGGAGGGAGAAATTCATAGCAAGTGACTCATCTGTGCTTTGTAGTGAACACTTCAGAGAGCAGGATTTCGACAGGACAGGACAGGTTGTCCACCTTAGAGATGGCGTTATTCCATCCATCTTTAAGTTTCCAGATCACCTCCAAAGAGTAGGTGCATCACAATAAGGCTGTTAGCATTGTTGAAGGGAAATATTCTATTGATTACAGGGCATAAATTACTTATCATTGTGATTATCTCTCCCTCTATCTAGCTATCTAGCTATCTATCTATCTATCTATCTATCTATCTATCTATCTATCTATCTATCTATCTATCTATCTATGTCTTTCTGTCTTGTCTTCATTTTAGCCAGAATAAAGCAGGAACACATCTGCCTCCAGAAGATCTGAGGAGAGCCTGTCTGAGACTCCTCAGGATGGCCCGGTGGCCTCAACCTCACATTCAGAAGCTCCGCCTAAAGATGTAAGTATTTCAATTTTACATATAAGCATGTCATAATGGTTTTAGAGACTGGTAGCGGATTTGACAGCTGATGACTTTTAGAAATAATGTGAGCCCTGTGTCATGTTTGATACAGCTAGTAAAACATAACTCGAACAATGTTCATCTCTCTTTATCCTAGGATCAGAGCTATGTAATGCCTTCCTCCCCAACTGCTTTAAAGGCCAGACTCACCGGAGCTTTGGAAAGAGTTGATATATTGGAGCGAGAAAAAAAGAATGCTAAGGCGCGTGAAAAGAGGGCAAAGACCAACGTGAAGAGTCTTCTAGCACAATTAAGTGAAAAGAACCTCATTAATGAAGAGCTCAAAGACAGACTTGAGTTCTACTTAGGTAAGATGAAATTACCACTGTGAAATATATTTATTAGCTAAAACTTTTAGTCACAATTGAACGTGACTTGTGAATTTTGTCTCATACTATTTCAGATCTTAAACTAGACTTCATGGCCAGGCGGGGTCATGAGTACTCAAAGGAGCACAGAGAATTCGCCCTGACACTCCATCTTCATAGTCCTAAGGCATACAAATACCTCAGAGACACTGAATTGTTCCCTTCCCCATCCACATACATTACAAAGGTAGTCATAATGTTATCAAATTCAGTTTCGGGAAGTTAAATACAGTAGCATATTCTATATGTTAAACTGCTATTTCTCAATATTTTTGTACAGGTGGCTTTGTTCTATGGATGACAAGCCTGGCCTGAACAAAATGATGCTGGATATGCTGGAGAAAAGACGGAAGGATGACCAGGCTAAATATGGGCGTGTTGCAGTCATGTTAGATTCCATGGCCATAAGAAAACATGTGCAATATAATCCGCACAACCAGTCAATGTCTGGCTTTGTAGACATGGGTGATGGAAACAATGAGACTGATGTTGCTACTGAGGCGCTTGTGTTCCTGGTGGTTGGCCTTCAAGGACATTGGAAGGCTCCCATTGCATATTACCTGACGAAGACTCTGTCTCCAGACACACAAAGGGTCCTTCTCACTCATGCTTTGGAGGAGCTGCATGCACGGGGTATTCAGGCGGTACGTGTCACAATGGATGGCCATGCTACAAACATCAGCATGTGCAATCAACTTGGTTGTGAGCTGAGGGGTAACCCACAAGAACCACTTAAAACCAGTTTCCCACATCCGTTGACTGGTGACCAAGTATTTATAATGATGGACGCATGCCACATGCTGAAGTTGGCACGTAATATGTTGCAGGTAAATTATTATTGTTGTATACCTATTTGTACAAGTTATGTCTCTGCTACTAAAAAATAACTCTAAATATTTTTGTGTGTTCAGTTGCACATTTATTACTGGATGTGAAGATGAAAATTGTGCTGTTTTTACTTTTTGAGCAGTGACCGATTCTTTCTCTGAAGTCATACAGTCCGATTGCATCTACCAGTGGACAGATAAATTGGAGGTACATTGATCAGCTCAATGATGTGCAAAAAAAGATGGACTGCATGCTGAAAATAAAATTACAAACAAGCATGTCCACTTTGAGAACCAGAAGATGGTTTCCCTAGCCGCACAACCACTGAGTCGCTCAGTGTCAGTGACTCTCCGCACAATGCGAGATCTTGGGTATTCTCAATTCAGATACTGTGAGGTAACAGCAGATTTCATCGAGGTAATTCCCTAATAATTCTGATTGTATCATAGGTTTTTTTTCATAAACTTAAGGTTTTTCGATATTTAACTGACATGACATTTATATGCCACTATTTTTTTTATAGATGATTGACAGTCTCTTTGATATTATGAATGGACGCAGTCCTCGTGCCAAAGGATTCAAAGCTCCTTTTGGTGCTTTGAATTTGATAGAGAGGAAAGCATTTTTGTCAAGAGCCAGTGACCACTTGCTCACTTTGGCTACAAAAGATGGAACACCCCTCCATCGCTCTAAGAGGTCTATTAAAAAAGAGCATTAAAGTTGAAAGTTCGAGAAAGTTACTGCATGAGTTCATTGAAACAGCTCCAGTTTTTGTTCCATGCATCGAGTTCATAAGATGCCTCATTCTCTATCAGGTTCATATGATACAGTGTATTTTCTTTTTGTTTTGTCTGCCAACATGATGCTCTTTAATTACAATGTTTTTCTGTGTCCAGCTGTATTTGTCAAAATTAACGTGTATTCAGTGTTTTTCAGGTCCAAGATGCATATAAATCATTTTTTTCCCCCAACATTAAGATTTGTCTGTGTCAAAAAGAGAGCTTGCATGTAGGAGGGATGTTGTCGTATCAAAATGGTAAGTATTGCATGCTTTCGTGCATGTGTTCTTGTTCTCAAGTTTTTATCTGCTCTGGTAGCTGCTTTTCCTTCTCTGAGTTTGCACCCAAGAAATGCAACTTTTTTCTTTTGCAGGTATTTGTCTGTCATTGAATTTGTCATTAACATCGACACATTGATGGTAATGATTCCAGAGCTCATCCAAGTTCAGCGGTATGTTCTAATATACAGATTTAGCCAGGATCACTTGGAACTCCTGTTTAATTCCATCAGAGCGTCAGGTAGGCTCTTTTAATGAAATGAATTCAGAAAATATACTTAACGAATCTTTATATTTTATGTCATGTGAGTAATGCATGTATTGTCGGCCTGTTTTACATGCAAGGTGGCTGGAATAATAACCCCTCTGCGAGCCAGTTCCAGGCCATTTTCCGCCGCTTGATGGTTCGATGTGGTGTGTCACCCAGTGAGACTGGCAATGTTGCAGCCCAAGATCAGACTGTGTCCCTAGCTGCAGTAGAGATGTCCTCTCCAGAAACAGATGAAGAACATCCATCTCCATTTGCAAACATTTCGGCCATTGTGACAGATCACAGTTACCTGCCCACTCGGTTCGGGGGGCTGGTGGAAAATACCCTTGTCTAACATCGCAGGATTTGTGGTCCGGCAGATTCTGCAAAAGCTGTCCTGTGATATATGCTGTGCAAGCTTGGTCAGAGATGCTGTACCGCCATTTGATGAAAACTACCACCGGCTGACACTGAAAAACCGTGGTGGCCTTGTGATTCCATCACAAGGTACTCTGAAGGTGCTGAGAGCTGCAGAGAGGGTCATCCGGCAAGCATCAACAAGGCAGGCACCAAAGTTGTCAACAGTCACCTACATCGTCCGGGAGGAGGTTGGAACAGAGGACGTTTTTCATCTTGGGGAACACATTGAGGAGACACAGTTTGGCATCGACAACCACCATTTTACACTGTTGTCATTAGTTGTGTCTGTGTTTCTGAAGATAAGGCTGCACCACATGGCAAAACTCACCTCCCTGGAGCTGCAGAAAGGGAGCACTAGGAAAAAAACACCAAAGTAGTCCTCTTTCAAGGCTTTTAGGGCCTGAGCAAATTGATGTAAATATGTAGTTTGGGTGCTGTCCTGTTAAGGTAGGGTTGTGTCATGTACAAAAATAATACTTTTGGCGTTACAGTACTTGTTTGTTCACAGTGTATACGACAACAAATTGAATATCATCTCATCTGTTCTTGTGTTTAACTTCACAGTGTGCAATTTTTTTTGATATGTAGGCAATATATTTGTGTGTATTTCTTCATTTTTCCAATTATTAAAATAGACAGTCTGACATTATATTATATTATGACATGTGTATATAAATAGATAAATAGATATATAAAATTAAACTAAATAAAATATAATAAAAATATATATATATTAAATTAGCCTATTAAAACCACCAGTTATTCATAATTATTGAGACATAGCAGGAACCTAGCTCTAAACCTAGATATATCCTTGATTAATTATTATAGTATGGCATCTACAGCCGCTGCCGGCATCTTCTAAAATATTATTTTATTCATTATAAGTATTTGAAAACACCAAAAATTGTGGCCTCTATCATGCCTCTTTGAATGACATTTGCAGATAAAAAAACTTGTGTAGTATTGAGCGAACTATGATTCATTTAATGCGCTGAGACTTCATTGTGCCGGTTAAACAGCGGTGCAGAGTGAGGGGGCGGGCGGACCAAGATGGCAGCTGCGTTTCTCGACAACGCCCATTCGTGGTAGCGGCCGATGTAGGGTCTACTCTTTATTATGTCTATGGAGCCAAACAGAGTACGGTGCATAGACTATATATTTTTTTCTTTAGTCTTCATGGTCATAATTAGAGATCAGGTGACCGATCTTAAAATAAATCAATATTGAATTATTTTTTTTTTTTAGTTTTGCGAAGCCAGGGGTCGGGGTTATTTTATTGACAGTCCGGTCTGGAATAATTGACAGGTCATATGGAGGAGCATACAGTCTATGTGGAGGAGGCAGCCCAGACTCTGCTCTCCTAGTTTGGATTAACTCCGATATGGTCACTATTGGTTTATTTATCGGTGGAGCAGCAGAACCCTTTCCACAGACAGCTTTCCTGCCCGTTGGCTTGTTTTAACCAGTTTTCTGCTTTTGGCTGATTCTACCAGCAGACACTGAAAGGACTCTGATAGTTTGGTAAGTGTTTATTTTCTCATCGGTGCCGCTTTTACTGCACTTTATATGCAGCTGTAGTGTCAGATGTAATGTGTGCCATGCACTCCAGATGTTGGAGGAGTTTATTTCTGTGAGTGTTGACCAGAGAAGAGAGTTAGCATCCAGTAAATATTAGCTTTAATGTTCGCGATGCTAACCGAGCTAGCTGCTCTGTCATAGCCTGATTAAAGATAACATAGCATTACGCTAACGATGTTTGTGTTGTGTTTCATGTAAACAGCTGAAGTGTGTTGTGTTAGTCTAATGTGGTACATTTAGTTAAAAGAACTGTTCATGGAGACGCTGGTTCACATTAATGAAAGGTTTAGAAAACCTAATTGTGATTAAAACAGTAAGGTTAAGGTTGTTGTCAGTAGTCATGAGCATCTGCTGAGTCTCTGAAGTTACAAATGGCGTAAATCTACTCTCTAGTGGTTAAATCTTTCCAGGGATACTTTAAAATGAACCTCTGCTGTTGATGCTGATACTGTGATATCTGTCTTCATCTCAGGTGTCTCATGTTCACTGTGCGGATCTTCTGAGTGAAGCCAACAGAAGGAAAATCTCATCTGGTTGTGAAGAAGCAGACTGAATGGACAACATCCTCAGTGAACCACTTCCTGTTTAGCTTTCACTTCCAGAAGGACAGACCATCTGTTTCAGCAGTTTATTATTCTCTGTTCAGCAGACAGGTGCTCTGCTTTGGAGTGTGACAATGTCCTCGGTGATGTGGTGAGTGAATTTTCCATTTCACTCACAGTGTGCTTTAGGGCATCCGGGTCGGACTTGTTGTTTGAAATACTGACCGACAGCTCAGATTTAACTGTCTGTAGTTCCGTTTCGATGGATGTTAAATTTTCACTCAAAGCTGCCAGGAGCTGGGTCTTTAAAATAACCGCAGTCTCGTTACAGAGTGAAAGTAGCAGTTCCTCCTTAAGGTCAGAGATTGCAGCATTTGAGGGCCTCTTCAAAAGAAGATGTAGTTGATGAAGGCGTTCTGGAGCAGGACCAGAAAGACAACGACCAAGCAGCCTTGAGATCTTCTTTTTGGATACTAAAATAATATCCGGATACCGCCGTAGCGAACGAATATTCGGATATTCGGGATATTCAGGTCCCGCCCTAGCCTGTAGTTCATAGTATAGCATGTCGGAAAAACAAAAAAAAACATAAATTATTATGTGGTTCAAAAAGCGCAAAATGATAGGATGTTGTCTAAAATTGCAATGTATGATATGTGGTTTAAAAAATGTCAAAGTGCAGCATATTGTCAAAATTGTATGTTATTCAAGAAAACATGAGAGTATAATATATGGTCTAAAAAATGCCATTGAATAATATTTAATTGTGCTAGTAAAAGTATAGTAATTTTTAAAACTGTTCAATTTCTTATAATATGTTGCTAAAAAAACAACAAAAAAACCCAAAAAAAGTCATAGTAATATGTCAATTAAAAAAGCCTATAGTATAGGAAAAAAAGTTGTCTATATTTGAAGAGGTGTGGGGACAATTTATAGATTTTGTTGGAAATTTTGATTTGACAGAAGATACTGATTAAATTGAGATTAATATTTTGCTGTGGACCTATACAATATAATTTGTGCATCTAAGTATGTAAATGTACCATTTGTTTTCATGTTTGGTGGCATGTTAAGGTTTTAAGCTCAATCAATTTCTGGCAAGGTAATGCTTTTTTTTTTTTTTTTTTGCTGTTATGTTATTTGTTCTTGTGTGCATGTTTCTTTTTCCTTTTTAAAAAAAAAATAAAAATCTTTTCTAAAATCTGTGCAATATATAAACAAATGTTTTACCTGCAAATCTGGGACAGGAAAGGTTGGAATACTGTTCTTGCAGAGATTTTTATGTGAAAACCAATAAAAACATTGTTATAAAAAAAAAGTCTATAGTATAGCGTGTCGCTCTAAAAACATCATAGTATGACATGTTGTCAAAACAATCATCGTAATATGTCATTTGAAAAAGCCTATAGTATAGCGTGTCACCCAAGAAATGTCATAGTATAGCATGTCGTACAAAAAATGTCATACTATAGCATGTTGCTCAGAAAATGTCATAGTATAGCATGTCGCTCTTAAAACATCATACTATAGCATGTTGCTATAAAAATGTTATAGTATAGCATGTCACTCTTAAAATGTCATAGTATAGCATGTCGCTCTTAAAACGTCATAGTATAGCATGTTGCTCTTAAAACGACAGAGTATAGCATGTCGCTCAACAAATATCATACTATAGCATGTCACTCAGAAAACATCATAGTATAGCATGTCGCTCTAAAAACGTCATCGTATAGCATGTCCCTCTTAAAACGTCATAGTATAGCATGTTCCTCTTAAAACGACAGAGTATAGCATGTCTCATCTCATCTCATGCCCATTATGCCGAATGGCATGTAGGGAGGCTACGAAGGATCGCCACTTCTGTCGGTTCTGGGCCAGCTTCTGGATGGTACCCCAAGTGTGGTTCATGGTCTTGATCTCTGCCTCCACAGTTCAGCGCCAGGTGTTTCTTGGCCTTCCTCTCTTTTGCTTCCCTTCAGGTGTCCAGTGAAGGGCTGTGCGGGTGATGTTGTCCTGCTCTCTTCTCAAGACGTGCCCAATCCATCTCCATTGCCTTCGCATGATGATAGTCTCCATGCTGTCTTGACTGCAGCGTGCAAGTGGCTGTTGATTGGAGATGGTCTCAGGCCAAAAGATTCGAAGTATTCTCCTGAGGTTCTTGGTGTGGAAGACTGACAGCTTAGTGATGTCACTCTCTGTCATCCTCCAGCATTCGGAGCCATATAGTAGGGTGGACAACACACAGCTCTGGTAGATCCTCAGCTTGGTCTTAGTGCTGTACTGGGAGGACCTCCATACGTTGTTGAGCATTCTGAAGGTGTTTCTGGCCTTGTTCAGACGGTTCTTGATGTCACTCCCTGCTCCTCCATCATGCCTTACTGCGCTTCCAAGGTAAGTGAACTCTTCAGTTGTTGGCAGGTCTTCTCCGTTCACTTGTATTGGTGCAGGGTTTGAAATGTTCAGCAGCATCACTTCTGTCTTCTTTTGGCTGATCTTCAGGCCAACTTGCTGTGCATAAGTGCTGAGTCGGGTTGTCTTCTCCTGCATGTGCTGGTGGGTATGGGAGACCAGGGCTAGATCATCCCCAAAATCTAGGTCCTCCAGTGTTAAGAACAGTGTCCATCTGATGCCTCGTGACTGATCTTCTGTTGTGCGTCTCATGACCCAGTCAATGGTCATGTTGAAGAGCATCACCAACATTGTACAGCCTTGTCTGACTCCAGTCTTTACTTCAAAGCTGGTTTCGCTATTGCCTACTCTGCATGTGAAGTTGTTGTAGAAGCTCTTGATGATGTCGACAATCTGTTGTGGCATCCCGTAAGCTCAAAGGATGCACCACAGACTCTCCCGATGCACACTATCGAAAGCCTTCTCGAAGTCTACAAGTTGATGTAGAGCTGCCTCTGGCGCTCTGTGCACTGCTCAATGATATTGCGCAGAGTAAAGATCTGATCTGTGCATCCCTTCCCCTTCTGGAACCCTGCTTGTTCTCTTCTCAGTTGCTGGTCCACTGCGTTGGTCATTCGCTGGGTGATGATCTTGGCCAGGATTTTGCTGGGAACGGATAGCAGAGTAATTCCTCGCCAGTTATTGCAGTTGCTGAGGGCACCTTTCTTTGGGATCTTCACAATGACTCCCTCTGTCCAATCATCAGGTAACTTCTTCCCCTCCCAGATGGCTGTAAGGAGTGGCTGGAGTATGTCTGCTGCTAGCTGTGGATCTGCTTTAAATAGTTCTGCACTGAGATTGTCTTGTCCAGGGGATTTTCCGTTCTTGAGGGGCTTGATGGCTGCTATAATCTCTTCTTTTCCTGGGGGGTTGGTGTTGACAGCTAGGTCAGACTCTACCTCCTGTATATCTGGCTCTGTTGGTGGTGGTGGTCTGTTAAGAACTTCACTGAAGTGTTCAGACCATCGTGCATCTTGCTCGGCTTCTGTCGTGAGTAGTCGCCCCTGCTTGTCCATGATCGGAGCGTCATTGCTTCCTCTGTACCTGCCACACACCAGCTTGGTGATCTTGTAGACTCTACCTTGTTCTCCCTTGCTTGCTGCCTCTTCTGCCTGGCTTGCAAGGTTGTCTATGTGGTTCCGCTTGTCTGTTCTTGTCATCCTCTTCACTGTTCGGTTTGCTTCCCTGTACTGTTGCTTGTATCTGTCTTTCTGTCACTCTGATTTGGCCTCCATGGCTTTCCTCTTGAGAGTTCTTCTGTTCTCAATGGCATGCCAGGTATCCTCAGTGATCCACTCCTTCCTCTTCCTCTGCTTCATTCCAAGGCAGGCTTTGCAGGTCTGCTGATATGCTGTCTTGAGCTGCTGCCACTTTACATTGATGTCTCCTGAGTCTGGCTGCATCTGGTCTTCAGCATCTGCTAGCACCTGGAACCGATTCTTTAACTGTACGGTGAAGGCGCTCTTAACTTTAAGGTCCCGTAGTTTCTCCACATCAAAGTGTTATCGCCTTCTCTGACTGGGTCCGGTCTTCCTCAACTTCAGCCTCAGTGTTGTGGTCACAAGGTGGTGGTCACCACCTTGTGACCACAAGCTCCTCTTCTCACTCTGATGTCCCGCAGTGATCGCCTCCACATCCCGTTGATCATCAGGTGGTCAATCTGGTTCTTGTCTCTTCCATTGGGGGAGTACCAGGTCAGCTTGTTGACATCTTGGTGCGGAAAGAGCGTCCCTCCAATGATCGAAATCATAGGTGGTACAGATTTCCAGTAGCCTCTCTCCATTGTCATTCATGGTGCCACATCCTTCTCTCCCCAAGGCTCTTTCATAGTTCCTGTTGTCATTTCCAACCTTTGCATTGAGATCTCCCATCAATATCTTCATCTCATGACATGGTTTGTTCTCCAGTTCCGCTTGCAGCTGTTCGTAGAAGGCGTCCTTGCTGTCTTCATCACTGTCATTTGTCAGTGGGAAGCATTGGATGACGGTTGTGTTGATGTGTCTCCCTTTCAAACTCACCTTCATGAGCCTGCTGTTGATTGGCTTCCACTCCATCAGACACTTTTCGAGTCCTTTCTTGAGGATGATGGCTACTCCCTCATGGTGCTGGTTATCTTCTCTTCCAGAATATAGCACTGTCTCTCCTGTGCTGGTTTTTTGCCTGCCTGAACCTTTCCATCTGCTCTCGCTGACTCCAAGGATGTGCAGGTTGTAACTCTCATCTCAGCTGTGACCTGTGCCAGTTTTCCTGTCTCGTACATGGTTCTTACATTCCAGAATCCAATTCTGGTCTTGGATTTGGCGCTCATGACTACCATCTTCCTGTCAGTGGTTTCCTTTCGGCTTTCGCCACTGTCATTCATGTGAGTATCTTCCGATGACTCTAACAGCCCATCGCGCCCAGTAGTGTTTTTTTTCTTTGTTGCCATTTCCATAACATATTTGTTTTCCGGGACAGAATTGTTAGCCCTGTGCCCAACCCCCTAACCTGGAGGACCGGTGGATTGTGCTTCGTCTGACTTCTACCCTTCGACCTGTCCGGCTTGGGTGACCCTACCAGGAGATGAAGCTCCCGCCGGTATAGCTCTAGGGGTCTCTGAGGCACACAAGCCCACAGACCGCGACAAGGTGGCGATCCTTCGGAGGAGTATAGCATGTCGCTCAACAAATATCATACTATAGCATGTCGCTCAGAAAACATCATAGTATAGCATGTCGCTCTAAAAACATCATCGTGTAGCACGTCACTCTAAAAACGTCATAGTATAACATGTCGCTGTAAAAACGTCATCGTATAACATGTCGCTCTAAAAACGACATAGTATAGCATGTTGCTCTAAAAACATCATAGTATAGCATGTTCCTCTTAAAACGACAGAGTATAGCATGTCACTCTAAAAACGTCATAATATAGCATGTCGCTCTGAAAATGTCATAGTATAGCATGTCGCTCAGAAAACTTCATAGTATACCGTGTCATTCTTAAAATGACATAGTACAGCCTTTAGTCCACAAAATGTTGCAGTCAGACGAGTTTTGGTTTTGGTCTTTGGAATAATAGCCCTGGACACACCGCACAGAGGTTTAAAAGCTGAGGCAACACCAACCCCCACCAGAACTGAAGAAGCTTCTTGGATGAGAGGTGAAACGTCTTCAAGGAACTTTCTTAAAGTCCAGTGGATTGATTTAAACAACTTTGGATACCATGACCTGGATGAATGAGAACCTACACAGACAATCCATTGTGTTGTGAACTTTGAAGGAGCAGAAACTTTACAATTGCCAAAGACATTAGCTCCAATTCTGGATGTTTTAGGAAATGAAGTTCATCAAATGAACACTTGATTTTTGCTGATAACTCATTAAATTACTGAAGAAATCTAACATAAAAACCTGTAAACTCTCAGGCAGCTTTTGTTAAAGTTTGTCTATAATTCTATCATGTTCTGAACCAGGACGCTGCAGAAGTTCCTTCAAACAGATACTTGTGTGTTTCTATTTAAAGCCTCAGGTTTGAACATACAGCAGAGAAGTAGAAATGAGTGATTTTAATATTTAAATCAGTCCAGTCAATGTTTGGAGTAAAAATGATTAAAATTTTGATTTAGATAGATTTATGTCAGACAATATTGTAGTGTCTCACTTAAATATATCCAAATTAGTTCAGTGTATTTACATTTTATAGAATATTTGATTTCATAATCTCAATACTGTAGGGTTTGACCCTAAATATTATAATGTCAATTTAAATCATAAATAATATTGTAGCACAGACTCATACTTTAATCAGCTAAACTCACATATAGTAGGGAGGTTAATCAACTTTTGACTTCAAATCATGATGCAAAGGTCCCCTTTGGTATGGAAGTACCTTAGGGTAATACAAGTAAATTTATCCTAAGACACAAGTGAGATTACGCTTTGGCGGCCATTTTTAAAATGATCAAGTCTCCTTTTTATAAACGTTGCATGAACTTTATGAAAACTTGACATCAGTAATGAAAGTAAATGTTTTTATCTCGCGTTGAAGTTAAATTTAAAGTCAATTTTAATGACAGTTTATCCTGAGAGGAGTGAGAATGGAGCTTTTCTTTCCTTTTTAGAATATTCTCTTAAAATATTCGGTTTATTATTGGCTTTGTAAGCATTTTTCTTTATTTTTAGATATCTCAGACTGATGCACTTTGCTGGTTTGCAGATAATTTCATGTACAATGACAATAAAGATCTTCTATTCTCACATATTTTGCTAAAACAAGAACTGCAAACCTTCTCAACCATCTCTCAGTCTGCAAAATTCCAACTGTGACAAAATTATCTGATGTAGGATGTAGTTTTTATAATTTTTACTGAACCAGCCCTGGAATTAATAAAAATCTGTATATGGATATGCTTTTCTCTGATGGGACCACTATGAAAGCTGTAGTAATTATTAACTATCCTTTGAAGGGAAAGATGGGGTCTTCATTCAGGTGGATAAAAAAAAAAGCTCTCCTTTAAAAAAACAAACAAAAAAACCCTGCATACAATAAAGTAAATCTCTTCTGCACTGCACACATACTACACTTTTGTATAACTCTGTCAGAGTAAAGGCAGACAGATCCACCGATCAGCCACAACATTCTGATCACTGACAGCTGAAGAGAACAACATCCATCATCTTGTTCTAATGGAACATTCTGCTGTAAACTTGGACATTCATGTGGATGTTTGACATGTACTACCATCTTAACACTGCAGGACAAACAACCCCCCAGTCTCCATGGCAACAGCAGTCCTTGATGCCAGCTGCCACTCTCAGCAGGTCAAACAAACTGCTCAGGAGTGGTCCGAGGAACATGACAGAGCTCAGCTGTTCACCTGAGTTCCACACTCCCCACATCCAGATCTGACTGAGCATCTGTAGGATGGTCCAGGATCAGCCTGGTCTAGGTAGGACCCACCCTGCAACCCACAGGACATCCCCAGGGGTTCTGATGAACCACTGGGTCAGAGGAGTTTTTGCAGCATAAAGGGACCAACACAGTATTAGTCAGGCGGTCATAATGTTATACTGTTATATTGTCATGCTGATTATATGATCAGTAAATGTTACCATCAATTATAATGTCCACATTGATCAGGAAAAAAACCCCACAAAAATCTATCAGTTCATTCAGAAACTGTGGAGTTAAACCTAAAAACACAGACCTCAACAGCAGTTTGTTTCCTGATGTGTGTAAACATTATTTTGGCTGACTCTGTATGATGAGTTTCTGACAGGTCACCAGGCAACATCTTTTTATAATAACGACAAACATACCTGCTTTCTACAGGAATGATTTTCCTCATGTGCAGGGAAAGATGTGTGAGGAGCTTAGAGATGACAGGAGCAGGAGTCATCCTCACTAATTCAGCTTCCACCTAGAAACAGAACGACGACAAACAAACACACTGATAGACTCTCAAATGTTCACCCTCATAGCCTCAGAATAGCTGTTCAGGAAGTGTTGTGTTTCTGCTGAAAGCATTGGCAGACATTCTTTACAAGGTTGTGTAAAAAGCAGCCTGTCCTCTGAGCTATTGAGAAAGCTTCCTGAACAAAGTTTCTATGTGTAAATTGGCTCAACAAAAACTATAGCCTTAGTCAGAGATAACAGGTATAGCAAAGTATAAACAACTTTCTTTATTAACTCAGACTTTCTGCTTCAACCTCACATAAGAGGAGTTTAACTCGTCAGGTGACTGAAAATGAACGATTTGTGCAGTTCTAGATCCAAAAGTAGGATGTTTTTAACTCATGTTTTACTACAAATACATGCAATAATAAATAAATACAATGGCTGGTTGTTCATTTATTCACTATTAATGTGTCACTTTATATACTGGATTGAACTTGAGCAGTGGAAGAGAGAAAGAATTTAAAGAAATTATGGAGATTCAGAGAGGTAATGTTGCGCAATGTTAAGTTAAGCGCAGTTTAATTCAAACCAGCTGAATGTTAAACTTCAGAGCAGCTGAACGGGTTTCAGTTAACCTTAAAATAAAATAACCTTTTTAAAAGCTAAAATACACAGCAGAGAAATACAGGCTGAGAAGTTCATTCTAATGACGGACACCTGCGGCAGCAACTAACACAGGTGTTCAGCGGTAAGTTTGTCACCTGTGTTAATTAGCCCGCTAGCTAACTTAGCTGCTTAGCTAGCTAACGCGTCCGGACCAACTGCTCAAACACAACAAAACACAATTCTTCACAAGTCGCTGACTTAACGTAGGACAAAGCAACGCAACTGGTTAGAATTATTTATCTTCTTACTGTGTTTTACTCCAAAAACAAGGTCAACAGCAGCCAGAGATGCTACCAGACGTGCCGACAATACATAGGTGGAAGACTAGATAGCTAACGCGCTGTCTTCTCTACATATCTATGGTCTGACCAATCACTGCTCTCTGGCTCCATCCTCTGAGGATCTTGTTGTCCTTTGGCTCCACACTTCCACTTGAATTAACAACCTGGAGAAAATTAAGAAACTGACCTTTTTTCGTTTTTGTTTCTTCTTGATTTTATTTTTGTTACTCTAAATATAAAATGAAAATCAAAGCATTTTTAAAATTTCATATATCACTTTTTGATCATGAAAAGGAAAAACGCCTTGTATTTCAATTTGATTTTTTGCATTTTAAAACGAAAATTAAATAACCACTCGTTTTTTGTTTTTCAATACCCGTTTAAGAATGGAAAATCCAATTACCAAAATATACACGGACCTATAACCTGTAGTTGCAGCAGGAAGCCTGTGTACTGTATCAGTGTGCATGAGGTCAGGGTGTTAGAGTCAGGAGGACTGTGCAGACAGGCTGCTCTGTATCCTGTGACCTGCTGTTTACTGTGACCCAGTGTCTGTGTCTGCAGCCCTGCAGCTACAGCGCACTGACTGGCAGAGTGATTACTAAGCCCTGTCTGTCTCCGTCGCTCTCTGGTTTAGAGCAGGCTAAGCTTTTCTTCCTCTCATTAAAAGGCATACGGGTAATCGCCTCTAAGCAGCTGGCTAACGCCTAATACCAAACAACAAATATCAGCAATGATGCAGCAGTCAGTGTCTGCCTGGGCTTAAGAGAGAGCAGTGGGACCCACTGTGGGCAACTCCAGGCTGTTAATTCAATTCAGTAGCACTTTATTTCACCAGACCCTCAAAGCTGAGGAGAGCCTTCCTGCAGAACTGTGAACAAAAGCAAATGGAAGAGAGACGGTAACGTACGTAAATAAATGCAGCTGCAAGAAGTGTTGCTTTAGGTCATGTCTCTACAAGGAACAAAGTTATGGATTCCATGCAGAAGAGCACCCTAAGGGTGCATGTTTCTACGCCAGAACGGATGTGATTTCTGGAAAGCCGGTTGCATTTCAGATGTCAGGTGCAGCCACCAGCAACCCAGAGATATTCTGTGGGAGATGATTCGACACTTAACCGCTATTCCATTTGATGCAGAGTTTGCAGATAATTATTTATGATTTTAAAAAGAAAAAGTTTATAAAAGAAACACCTGATCATGAAATATATGAGTCCTATACATGTACATGTCTGCTGATCACAACATCTCTGTACACATTTGTAACCACTGAAATACATATTATTTTTGGTTGTCCTACCCATGTCTATGACTAAAATTGGGTGATTTCAGAGGTTAAAAGAAGGTGAATAATACACTGTGCTTAGAAAATGCTTCTTACCCGTCAACAAACAAATGTTAAGTCATCTTCAGCTCTTTCCGGGGAGTTCTATGAGCTGGAGAGAATTTCGATTTGAATTTCAGCTACTAAAATGATCACGTGTTTGAGATTCTTTTGCCAATTTCTACCTTCAAATTTCAGAACAAGCTTCTAAAGCTAAACCTTTAAGCCAACTTGGACAGAGAAATGGAAATTTAATATCTCCATATAAGTATCAACTTGGTAACTCCATCTGCTGGTGAAGATCTTGATGTGAGACTGTTGTCAACTGATACTGCATTTAACTTTCCTGGTGTCAAAGCTTGATTGAGCTCAGTATGGATATTTGCTTAAGGAATCTTGTGATTTTGGCAATCAGAGAGTTGTTTATTTTTTAAGAATGTACACATGATGTGCATTGTACTGGTTGATTCCAGTGCTTGTATACTCAGTAAACCTCATTTCAAGTGCTTGCAGGCCAGTAAATATAAATGAAAGGCTATATATCTTTACACACCTCCATATTTTGGGAAGTATAAATGTTTGGGTGAAGCTGATGTGTCAGATATTAACAAGAGAGTCCCACCACATCGCCTCCTTCAATTCCTGAGTGGCTCCTCATTAGCATTGCTATTGTGCTCCAGGAGTGAGGTGACAAAGCAAAGTGTTTCTGGTCAAAATGGTTTTAAATCAGCTTGAAACACCCTTTGTGTTGGCCAAACGCCCCTTGACCAAACTCTCCTACCCTCACCCCTCCACCATCCTCCTACCTCTGTCAGGCAATGGAGATCCATAACTGCAAACACTGCATCACTCTGCAATATTCCTAATGCCTGAGCCTTATATTACTAAACAATACTGAAGGGAAAGACATACAAAAAAATTAAAAAATGCTTCTAGGTCATGTTACCAAAACAGTTCTGTTGGATTTGATGTGAAATAAATACTCTTTTCATGCTTTATTACTTAAAAACGGGAAGGTTTTTCTCTGTTAAATGGGAGCCCCGGTACAAAAAATTTAATAAAAAAAATACAAAGAGCATGGATATTTGAGTTTCTGAGAATTCAATGGGATTCATGTTTTATTTAACAAAAGTAGAAAATTCTTGTATTGCAGTGTAAAATATAGCCAATTGTTAAACCGTGTTTTATGATGCAGAAAATATGTAAACTGTTTTATAGATATTTGAGAATAGAGAATTTAAATTTAACATATTTTGTTTAATAAAATAAAGTTTATCATTAGCTTGCATCATCCACTGCTCTCAGTGTACTGGCCTTTTAAATTCTACAATAGGTGGTCACTTGTATGACATATTGTGACACAATGCATGCTTATAATAAGAATTATCATTATTAGATTTTAAAAAATCTTAAATTGCCCTCATGGGACAAATAAAGTTTCCTGAATTGAAATCGAATTGAATTCAGGAATGAATAACTTGAGTTATTTCTTTCATCTAACTATAGGAAAGCAGCCTTACAAATACATCTAAACACCATCATTCTTGCAGATGTGCCTCCTGTGGATGATCAGCTGATACCACCCACCTGCTCAGTAGCTTTTTCCATTTATAAATATGTGTGGGTGACTAAAGTATTTTCTCCTCTAAAAATGTAAAAATGTATAAAACTATCTTGTGTAATTCTAAACTGACTGCATAATCTAATCCTTCTTTAATGTGCTGCTCTTACTGTTGTTTTTATTGACATGGCATCCTCATTGTTTGTGATCCTATAGACCCCACTGCACTGTGTAAAAACAGCTAAATATCAAAACCAACCAACTTTACTTCTTTGTGTTTCTCTCTCTCTTTTAAAAACAACTTTTTTTAATTAGTCCAACACTAGTGCAAAGCAAAAAGCACCATCAGGATCAATTACAGACACAGAGCACATGGACATCTATTGTTTTTTATAATGTTTTACAGCTGGAGTCTCTAGCAACCAAATCAATATCATCATCACTATCAGTTTAAAATCACAAAGTAGTGTGGTCAGGTGACAGAAAAATGTTGCATCGGAGTGAAAATCACAAACAGCATCAGGCAGGAAACCACAGATCATGACTATCAGCTTATTGAATTCATATTGCTGTTAATGTGAGCTGTAACTGCATGTAGCAGCAGGCAGAGAAACAGACCAGACGAGAGCGTAGACGGTTTCCTCGGAGTGAGAGACAAACAGAGACACAGGGAACAAAGAAGCGGGCGTGCCTTCTCACACAGACCCGCCCATTCACCCACACGCAGCCAATCAGCTGGCCGGTATGCTAATGAGCTCGCTGCACCGCATCGTCCCTGCCCTGGCGGTGACGTCACCCGCACATCTCTCCGTCTGGCCGGAGACTCAGACAGAAGCAGCAGAGCAGCGGAGGAGGCCAGCCGGGGAGGGGCCCTTTGTCCGGGAGGAACGTTAGCACTGTGGCCGCTGCCGGCTCTGGAATAAATACGCTTTTTGTTTGTCGTCTTTCCGTACAAGAGCGTAGCCCAGGTCGGATCGGATCGGGACATCCAGTTTTGATCGGAAACACAAAGGGGGTGGATGCTTTTTTTGTTGCTCCATGCGCTGTTTTTCTTTCCCTCCTCAGCCGCACTGATTTATTTGCACTGACCAGTTGTCTTTAAGAAAAAAAAAACGGGTCCGGTGCCTCTCCCCTCCTCCTTCCCTCTCCTTCCACTCCTTCTTGCCCTCCTTTATTTTGCCTTCTTACCGATACCGCAACCCAGCGGAGCCGCAGAGATGCCCAGCTCGCTGTTCGCTGACAGCAGCGTCCAGGGAGACGCACTGGACGACCAGCGAGCCCTGCAGATCGCCTTGGACCAGCTGTCTCTGCTCGGCTTGGACAACGACGAGAACCCGCTGTACGACAACAACCAGGAGCCCCGGAAAAAGAGCGTCAACATGACCGAATGCGTCCCGGTCCCCAGCTCCGAGCATGTGGCTGAGATTGTGGGCAGACAAGGTGTGTGTTTCACTGTTCCCAGACTCTTTGCGTCTGTATTTTGTCCTGCAGGAGCCATGGCCATGCACCCAAACACTCCAGCAGCTGTTTGACTGTGTGGGAGGGACAGAATGCCAACACACAGTCAGAGAATGCCTGCTGTTGTCTTAACCGTGTTGCTGCTCTGCGCAACAGCGTGGATAAAGTGAATTTCAAAATATATGGAGAATTCGGCATCGCTACAGTCCACCAAGTGATGATCGTGTCAGTAAAACATGGACATTAGTTTTTGTCTGACAGTTCGTCACACACTGATCCTCTAGAAACACACGCAGCGAGTAGCAGAGTCTGATTCAAGAAGTGGAATAACCGCCCATTGGGGTTGTTCTGTCTGAGCCCAAAAGAGTCCTGCTGCTTTGGTGTATTCTTCTGAGCCAAGCAAAGCCTCTTTAAGTTCTAGTCATGAATGGAGCTCAGCTCAGAGAACGTTTCCTCAACGTGTGTGTGAGGAGCAGCAGTGACATGACAGGTGTTATTACAGTCATGATGAGGACATGTAGGTCAGACAGCCATGCTGCCATATAACCTCATATTTGCAATCTTTTTTTTCTTTCTGCGGATCGCTTTGTTTTGTGGCTGCGATGGTGATCAGCACAAGATCAAATTAGGACAGCGGTCACGATCTTACCTTGCCACAGAGAGCAGACGCCCATAGCTGCAGAGATCCAGCTCCAGTCTCCCAGCTGTAGGGCTGCAGGGCGGTACTGGTGCTTGGTTACATATGCGGAATCTTTTCCCCTCCCTGTGCTGCTACTGCGGTTCCCAGAAAAACAAAAGGGATTGCGAAGAACCGCCATCTCCAGCCCTACATTTCCAAACAGCTGCAGCGTGACATTAGTGAAGCAGATTTGTTTACATCTCATACCCTCACACAGCCCCCTGTGTCGGGTTTATCAGGTTAGGAGCGTGATGTGAAAAAAAACAAAAACTGGATTAACCATGACCTCGGGTATTATTTTAAGACAGCGAGCCTCATAAAAGAGACTCCATTTACTTAACACCAGTTCAATATTCTCTCATTACGAGGTAATCCCAGAGATTTGAATTGGATGCACAGAATGAGTTTATGTAGGTTTACCCTCCTCTACTGATTACATCACCCTGTCCCACTCAGCTGGCTGCTCTGCTAATTATGTCATTCTTCTCAGGCTGTTTCCTCAGCCAGTCTCACTTTGATGATAAAGAGGTGTGTGTGTGTGTGTGTGTGTGTGTGTGTGTGTGTGTGTGTGTGTGTGTGTGTGTGTGTGTGTGTGTGTGTGTGTGTGTGAGCTTGAAGGTGTTCTATTGGAATCAAGTCAGGTTCTTTAGAAACTCTTGTGTGATTTTGGCAGTGTGTCCTGGATTATGCCGAGCATGTGCATATCGGGAGTTATTTTGTCAAACAGCATTTTGGGGGATCCACAGGCATTCATCTGTGACTGTATCCTAGAGATTTGAATTGGATGTGCAAATTGATTTTAGGTAGGTTTACCTGTATTGATTACATCACCCTGTCCTGCTCGGCTGGCTTGCTTTGCTAACTATGCCATTCTATTTCCTCAGTTGATCTAATTTTGGTCATAAAGACATGTATGTATGTGGTGGAATGAACTGGTACCAGACTGTGAAAGTGTTTAAGTAGCTTTTCCACTCTTTTCGTAACACTATGAGTATAAATATCAGCAGTTCAGCAGTAGTTGCTGTAAATCCTGACTGTATTGTTGTGACAAATCAGCTTGAAACACCCTTTGTGTTGGCACATCATGTATCCAGAAGTGTGTCTTCTATCTTATTTTTGTTTTGCTGCATGTTTATGGTGGTAGCATGTGGTTTTGTGAATTTGTTCTTCTTTAAAAGGGGCGGTTTCACTTGTTTTTGAGACCACTGGCCTATCAAAAGATAATAAATGTCCGGCATCTGTTATGAATAGTCCAGAAGTATTAGTATAATACATGACATATTTGTAGGTGTTGTTACTATGAAACCTACTCTTACTTTCGTCTCTTACTTCCATGCCTCAGGTTGCAAGATCAAAGCATTGCGAGCAAAGACCAACACCTACATCAAGACTCCAGTTCGAGGCGAGGAGCCTGTTTTTGTGGTAACAGGCAGGAGGGAGGATGTAGCTATGGCCAGGAGGGAGATCATTTCTGCTGCGGAGCACTTCTCCATGATCCGAGCCTCCCGGAACAAAAACACCAGCCTGAATGGGAGTGGCACCCCAGTTCCTGGACCACCTAACCTGCCTGGACAGACCACCATCCAAGTTCGGGTGCCTTACCGTGTTGTGGGGCTGGTTGTAGGCCCCAAGGGCGCCACCATAAAGCGCATCCAGCAGCAGACCCACACCTACATTGTGACACCAAGCCGAGACAAGGAGCCGGTGTTCGAGGTGACAGGGATGCCAGAGAATGTAGACCGAGCACGTGAAGAGATCGAAGCCCACATTGCCATGAGGACAGGAGGTCTTATTGAGCTCCAGGATGAAAATGACTTTCATGCAAATGGGACTGATGTAGGTTTTGATCTGCATGGGCATGCCACCCTGTGGTCCAAGCCCAGTGCGGGAATGACACCCACCTCAGTGCGCAAACCCTTCTCCAACTACCGCAATGACTCGTCGTCCTCCTTGGGCAGCGCATCGACAGACTCTTACTTTGGTAACAACAGCTCGCGCATGGCTGACTACAGCCCCCCCAGCCCTGCACTCAGTTATACCACCACCAACAACAATGGCAACAACAATAACAACAATATCAATGTCAACACCAATGGCAACGGGTTTGTTTACGGAAGTGAGGTCATCTCACCTGACTGCACTGATATGACTTTTGACTCCTCATCAGGGTTTGACCCTACACCAGCCCCACCAGGCCTCCTTTGGTCACCATATGATAGTCGCATGACCCCCTCCTCCACCGGAGGCAGCTCCCCCACCTCCACCTCAGCCATATTCCCAACCAACACATCCACTAATGCCAATGGGATAGTTGCGAACCAGAGAAGAGTTAATGGTTGTACCCCACAACCTAGGATGTCGCCTCCACTTCACAGCCACAGCGGAGGGCCCATTGAGCACCCATTAGCCCGGAGGGTGCGCAGCGACCCAGGTGGAGGCTCTCTCAGTTTCCCTGGTTACTCGGGCTCTATCACATCCTTGCCAGGCCCTCACCTCCCTGGGGTTCCCTGCGACTCATCAGCCTCGTCCACCTCCTCCTCTTCCTCCTCCTCCACCTCATCTGGCACGAGCCGAAAAGGCAGCCGTGATTGTTCCGTGTGCTTTGAGAGTGAAGTCATTGCCGCCCTGGTTCCCTGTGGGCACAACCTCTTCTGTATGGAATGTGCCAATCGTATCTGTGAGAGGAGTGAGCCCAAATGTCCTGTCTGCCACACCGGCGTCACTCAGGCTATACGTATATTTTCATAAGAAGTGTAAGTCTTTGACTGTCTCAGTGAGACTGGCTACAATAGCAACAACAGACTCTTCATACTGCTTTAATGAGATCATCCAATCATCAATTTGGAAAGTGTATATAGATATACATATGTATGTATGAGGCTGCAGTATCCAGAAGGGACAGACACCTTTTTAGGCTCCGTCATAGTTGTTAATAATATACTGTAGCTTGGGGAAATATTTTTAACATCTAAGTGCATGTTTTAAATATTACAGTATAGTAATCAATAGTTCTAGTTATTTGTACCCTATATTTATGAGGTGAAGAGACAAAGTGGGATCAGGATGGAGGTACGTGGGTCAAACTGTAGACTGTTAGCAGGAGGAGCCTTCCAGGTTTTCCGATCGAATGTTGTAAGAGTGGAGGCCATGGCTGGAAAACATGGAGGGCTTCCAGCCAAACGGGACAATTGACTTACAAAGATACTGCAGCTTTAGGTCAGAAACTGTATGAGGGAGAGAAACAACATATCCTACATATATATGTATAGAATCAATTTCCACAAGTTGAAAGTTTTAAATGACGTTAATACAGATTGAAGTATTTTATTCTTTTTTGACTTGAAAAATTATATTTCTTATTGCAAAGATGTTTACAGATATTTTAATTTAAGTTCAGTGAACTTTTTGTAGCTGGGTTGAAATATTGTTTATTTTTTAGTATGGCCTTATGGCATTGATCACTGTATTATTTTAATATCACACGACTGTGGGAGGAAATCCAAGTCCACAAAATGTGTATTGTATTTGACAGTATTCTGTTGGGATGGAGTTTTTATAGGTTCAGCAAAAAAAATGTCTTTCAAATCTGCTTCATCCAGCATATTTTTTATTCAGTAATATAAAGCATATTTTATTCTATATTATTATGAAACATTGAAATGTATAAAACTTAGTAAGTTGAACACAAAGAAACTGTTTATGCTTTCTAAAATTTGTATGAATTAGATTCCAGTGGGAATTACAGGCCTCTGTTGCACCACTATAGTTTTAGTATTTCTATTTTAATACATTTGTTTACCACTTGTTTATGTATATGTAGGTGAAGTTACTTGAGCGTAAATGTACTTTATTGAGCAAAGTTTAAGAACAAAGTATATTTTATTTTATGATAAAGGGCCTTTGACCTCATGGTCAAACACTAATATTATATTTGCTGAGACAAGATTTGAAAATGTATCAAGAGTTTTATTTTTCTGACATTTAAAATTATACATGATAAAAGTAAAACTTAAGTAATGGTGCTACTTCATGTTTTTTTTAAGTATTTCTATATAAGTCCAATAAAAATGGTACATTCATGAGCTACTTGCTTCTTGTGTTCTTCCTGCCCTTTGTGTTTTGTGCTGCTGGTGTTGCAGTGCTGTTGAGGATTGTTTGATAATTATTTGAACGTTTGATGTCGCTCTGGTTCTTAATTGAAGCTTATAGGTGGCAAAATGATCACAGTGACTTAATTATGGATGGTATTCTTTGATAGGACATGGCCTGCTTTGTCACTATTTACACTAATACTAAGCTCATAATCTGTCGTTTCTGGTTATTGACAGACTAATGAAACAGTTCAAAAAGATACTGAGAATTTAAAAAATGTGATATTTGATTGCCTTAATGTGGATGCTCCTTTTTGAGTTTATCAAATGTCACATTTACAAAAAATACATTGTGTAATCAGTTGCTGAAGAAACTCCTTTGAAGCTGCAGCAATTAGTCAATTGGCGTTTAGTCACCTAAAAATGAATGCACAATTTTGGTAATTAGAAGTTTGTAATTTATAATAATATTACAGAAGAAAATGACAAAACAATCCAGTCAACGGTTATGATTGACTGCTGAATGTCTCTGGATTGTAAAATGTTGGTTCAAACAAAAAAAAAGACACTAAAATATCTTCTTCTACTTTGGAAACTGGAAGATGAGCATTTTTTACTAACTTCCAAAAGTGATGGATCAAATGAATAAATAATAAACAGTGAAAATAATGATCATTTGCAGCCCTGTTGTTGTATATGCTAAGTTGCTAGCAAAATTTGGTAGATTCCTGTCTCACTTACTTTATCTAGTTTCTACTATAGTATTTTTTCTTCTAAAGAAAGATTAACTTCTGAAGCATTTAAGAATTTTGTTTTATTTTGCTAAACCAATAAAACAAAAAACAAAATCAAAAAAACTTTGGCAACTGAAGTTATTTATCCAGACAAAGCATCCCCTTTCTGAGAGGCAATGCCTGATCATTTGATTTAAATGCTAATTACTACGGGAGTTTGCAGCACTGTGCTGTGAGATAGCATATGGTGTGGATTTGCACTGTATGGATAAAATTCAATTGAAAATGAAACAGGAAAAACTGAAAGTGGTTTTCCAGTATTCAATGAACCGCTAGGTTTGTAAAATGCCATAAAAAATGTGAAAATTTTATATCACAATGTCATAAAGCTAAAGGTAATACTATGACATTGCTTGTTTTTACCCAAACCACAGTCCAAGACCCAAAAATATTCAGTTCACATTCACGAGAGAAAAACAGCAAATCCTCACAATTTCGAATCTGGTGTGAGGGGGGTGGAATAGTTTAAGGTGAAGTATGACTATCAAAATAGTTGTGGGTCATTTTTCAGTTGTTAATCACTTCATAGACTGATTATTTAAGCTTTAATTACACATTCATTATCAGACAGCAAACTTGTGAGGGATAGTATTTGTGGCATTTTTCTTCAGATTTTTTTTTTACTAGCACTAAAATTCACACTCCAATTCCTAACATTGGATGAAAAATGTGAGGGGTGTATGGAAGACTGGCAAAGGATCATTGACTCTCAATGGCACAGAGAAGGAAAAACTGTGTGGCTAATGTTGTGTTCTGGGATAACAGAAAGTAGACTTTGTAGCTTTCACAGAGAAACATTACTGAATTCATAGTAAGAATGTAGCAATCAATCGACAATGACTTTCTAGTGTGCAAGAGCAACTTAGTATTATAATTGTGCTTGAAATGTTTTTGTGTCATCTGTTGGTGTTGATCATGGTTTAAGACAAGCAAGCTCATTAAGCATCTGTGATCCTTTAAAAATACAGATTATGAAAATAAAGAATGAACTATGACTCTTGCATTCCAAAGGCATGGACAAACAAAAGGAGATGAAAACTATTTTTAGCTTCTACTTGTAAACATGCTGATTTAAATTGAACTACATCATGCTTGATGTGTCTAAAGCTAATGCTGTATATTAAAATGAGCCTCACTTAGAATACTCTCCGATGTCATAAATGAGCACTTTCTGCCCTCTGCTTGTTCCTTTCACTTCTCCATCCTCTTACCTGCACATAAAATACATGACAGAGGTGAGTGTACCTCTGTTCTGTATTACTGAAATGTTAAATGATTCAAAACTGTGTCACCTTACCATAAATGCATTACTTGTGAGTTAAGCATTTGGATATTTGAGCGCAATGGAACATTATTTTTCAAAACATTTTTTTTAAAGTATGTTGTATGAGACACAACTAATGTTCACTATTAGTTGTGCCTCAGGTGGTAGTCTGGTTTTTCACTAATCTCAAAGTTGATGGTTCAATCCCACACCCCTCCACATGTGGAAGTATCCTTGGGCAAGACACTGAACCTGAAGTTGCTCCTGATGGCAGGGAAGCATTTTGCATGGCAGCTATGTCATCATTGGTGAATGGCCGAATGAGAAACACATGGCAAATTGCTTTAAGTACAGCTATGGCAGAAAAGTGTTATTTAAGTGCAGACAATTTGCCATTTTTTAAGATAAACTCTATCTTCTTCAGCATGGAGAATGACAAATTTCTACAGATGTTTTGCTATTTTTCAGAGATAACTCCTCTTGTTGGAGTGACTGTGTTGCTCTACCTTTCTCCTTAAAATAGTCGGACGGTGTTCTATTACATTCAAGTCAGGCAACTTCGCCAGGTCATAGTTTAGACATTTTTCTTCTTAAGAGTATTTATTAAATTGAGCTTCTCTTAGAATATACTCCTCTCTCTCATAAAAGAACAGTTCCTGCTCTGTGCTTGTTCCTTCACTCCCCTACCTTTTTCCTGTGCTGAAGCACATCCTCATGTCATGTGGTCCTGTTGGAAACACTGACGTTTAAACACATGCTTTGCTGCAAGATAGTAAGAGCAGACTCTAATGATAAGTTTAGAATGGAAATGTCTTACACAGGCCACAGAAGTGGACTCTATAAACCATATTATTAGGAAGCAATCTTACCACTGCGGAAAGAGCTGACAAGTGTTTTTATCCAAATGTGCAACACATGGAGTTCACATACTGCTTCCTGTGGTTGAAGATTCACTAAAAGAAGGCCTGTGCTTCTCCTGGCCAAGAAAAGAAATAATGATATACAGTACAAGCTTGACTCATAGTACTGTCATTATATTACACGTTTCTTTTTCTGCAAAATCTGCTGAAATTAGTTTAATTTAATTTAGTACATCAAAATATTTTACAGCAATACATTTGACCATGTAAGACTTTAGAATTAAACTAAATCAATCTTACTGGTCATGACAACATACTTCAAATCTAAGCAAAACATGTAGGAAACACCGTACTTACATACAAATATTTTCAAACAACTACAGTCTTACTGTTTTGTATTGGTTTGTATTTGTTTTTTGTACTGACCTACTGTTAGTAAGGTGGAGTTTGGTCTAGCAACACAAGACATCTCATTAAATGTGATTCTTGTCTTTTTTTGTATTGTGCTAAATGTAACAAAGTAGCAAGTTAACAAGTGAAACTGGTGAGTGTTATTTTGTTAATTTATAAATTATTAAATGACTTAATCTGAGTCAGCACTGCATGCCACTCTCAGCTCTCTCCCTGCCGACACAGACACGCTCTGTGCGGGTGTCTGTATCAGGCAGGAGAGAGCTTAGAGTGGCGGCTAATTCTGGAGCTAAGTTATAGGGTTTTTGTAGTTATTTTCACATTGGCTATAACCCACAGTAGCCTGTGTGAAGGTTCAATAAACGACCAGAGAACAAGATAAAGTCTCACTCATTCATTACAGAGGGTCCCTACAATATGTAGAGGTGGGAATTAATGAGAATTGGAAACAGCCCCACAATTTAATCAGTTGTTCCTTATATGATTTTCAACTGATAAGTCTCAGTTGATTTATAGTAGGATCGCAGTCATGTGATCGTCAACAGGAAGCAGGCAGCAGACGCAGCGTTCAATTGTCATAGTTACAGTGACACTGTGACGCTAACTTGCAATGGGAAATCCTTAACAAATCCATGGATCCAGACTATAAGCAGCACCACTGCCAAAATCTAATCAGGTGGTCCTTGTGTCATATCTGACCTTCCCTGAAAATTTCGTCCAAATATGTTAGTCCATTTTTGAGTAATTTTGCACACAGAAGAAAGGATTCATGTACACCAATCGTCACATAACTCTGCTGTGTTCCTTGGCGGAGTAAAAATTACTCTGTATTTGTTCTGTGAGACAGATGATAAAACCTCCTTGGAATTGATGATGGTGAATTGTCTTTAAATGTTACTTGTTTTATGGGTATTGATCTGAGAAAAATGGCACCCTTTCATCCATGGTTTCTATGTTAAAAAGCTCCATCTGGTTGAACATTTGGCTGTAGGCAAATATGTCTGGTGTGCCAGTCTGGGTTGTCAGCAGAGGAACAACACAACATTTCTCGTATTCTCCATGCTTTGACCTACATCTCATGCATTTAATGGACCTCCATTTGGACACACACACACACACACACACACACACACACACACACACACACACACACACACACACACACACACACACACACACACACACACGTAAAAAGAGAGAGAGACACTGACCACCCTCCTACAGAACAGAAACACAGAAACAGAGTAGGTGGGAGCCATGCCTTTGCAGAGTGAAAGTCTATATTTTATTCATACTGTGCTCTCTGCTTGTCACCACTCTGTAGTCTCGCCATTACTTGATGTGATTCATCCATTTAAACACACTTTTTACTAACAAGCAGCTGTTGCGTATCCAGATTTTTGCACAAATTCAGTAGATTGCAAGAGAGATGAGGACACTAAAATGAAACAAGGTTGTTTAAGAAACCCTTTAGATTAGTAGCCCAACTCCTTAACCACAAGTTACCACTATCCTATACAACATACAAGATTACCTCATTACCTTAGTGTTTGGATTTATTAGTTTTTACAAATTTACAAACTTGTCTTGTGGACATAGCCATCATTTTATACATTATTCGTAGACGCAACTGCCGAGATCTTGGATTGAAGACATCCGACTTGCAAATTAGACATTGTATCTTGTTACAGTTCAAGTTCGGGTCTTTTGTTCAATAAAGGTTTGGGATTGTGTGATCATTTTCAAATGCCGTTTACTGAGAAAATAATCTCTCTCTATTTCTGACTTTGCAAATCATTTTATGAGTTTTTCTGCAAGTAGAGACTATCCCTAATGCCCTGCAGGGGGGATGGAAGACTTTGTTAGCATGGCAGGCAATGAATAGAAGCAACATTAAATCTTAGGACACATAAATCTAGAAGACACACACAGGCTGAGGCCAAGTCTCAATTGTACACTTAACATTACTATAACAGAGCCTAACAGGACAAGAAACATGTGGGATAAGCTTTGTTTCTCCTTCTATCAATTGTATACCACCAACACATGTCACCACCTTTGATACTACTCTCTCTCTCATAGTTTGTGTTTTGTCCCCATACCTGTCCCCAGGTATGTCTGGCTGCAGAGCTTCATCTTTCTCATCTACAGTTTCTGGGATCATTAACTTGCCCTGTGTTTTTGTGCTCTTATATGCATTGTTATGTCAAGCCCTCCACCTCCACCTCTGCTTAGCTGTTAGCTCTCACTCCTTTTCCCTTTCCCTAATCAGTGGCATGACTGAGGTGTGCATGTGAATGTGTATGTGCATGGCTCTGATTGGATAATCAGTAGGTTCTCTGCTGGAATCCCCAGTGCCATACCAAGTGTCTACGTTCTGCTCTGACCCCAGTTAGGCCTACCGTTTGAAGCCCGTTAGAAGAAACTGACCTGTCTGAAGTGCCCTGGGTGTACCAAAACCTGACCCAAGTGTTCAGCAAGAATCATGCCCTCTTGTTACCCCGACATTGACCAAATGACTGGTCCATCGACCTGCTTCCTGGAGCCACTCTATGACACACAGCCATGGAGATTCTCTTGATGCTGGTATCATTACACCATCTTCATCTTCTGATATAGCCAGATTGTTCTTTGTAGATAAGAACGACTCCCTTTAATCCTGCATTGATTTCCGAGGCCTAAATATCATCACTATCAAAAACAAGTTGATAGTGAACAAGTCCACTACCCCCCCCCCCCCCCCCCCCCCCAGTTTCCTCCTTCACTGATCTCACTGGTGCCACCATCTTCTCAAAACTGGACCTCCACAATGCCTATCATCTCATCTGCATCAGAGAAGGAGATGAAGGGAAAACTACTTTCAATACTCCACTTGGACACTTAGTCTTGCCCTTTGAACTCACATCTGTCCTAGCTGTCTTCTAGAACCTCATCAAGGATGTCCTACGTGACATGAGCAATTGTTTCTTTTTTGTATACCTGGATGACATCTTAATCTTCTCCTGGAACCCAAAGGAATGGATCACTATAATCTGTCTAGTGCTTGAACGCTCCCTGTCATGCCACTACAATATCCTTACTGGTCTACATTATTGAACAAAGAAAGATTCTGATGTACCCCAGAAGCTCACTACTGTCCAAGACTAACCCATACCTGAAACCTGGAAGCAGCTGCAAAGATTCCTGGGGTTTGCAAACTTTTACTGGTGTTTCATCGCAGACTACAGTAAGGTGGCTGCCTCTATGACTGCCCTGACTTCCCGATCAGGCAATGTCAAGCCTGATGCATTGTCCCAACAGTTCTCCACGGAAGAGACCCCCATTGAACCTGAACCCATTCTTCCACAGAAGTGCTTTATCTCTTCCCTCACCTGTGAGATTGAGTCCCAAGTCTGTCGAGGCCAGACCCTACAACCTGACCCTGGAAAAGGTCCTCCTAACCCTCTGTTTGAGCCTGACACCGTCCGTTACCAGGTCCTCCAGTGAGCTCACCCTTTTCGCCTAACTTGCCATTCTGGAATCTCTCACACCTTAAAGATGCTTCAACAACAGTTTTAGTAGCCCTCCATGGAGAAGGCTACCCATGAATTTATTGCTTCCAGCTCCACAGTTCACGTCCACAGTTTGGAAGGCTTCCTGCATGGCTCTGCTATATAAATAAAATTTACTTACTTACTTACTTAGTCTCTGAGCCATGGTCATCTTGTCATCAGGTTTCAACCCACAATGCAATGGAATCAAGGGCTTGAGACTCTCCTCCAATGTGTAACCTTCAACATTCCTTCTCCTGGAACTCCAATTACTGTGAGTAGAGTATGTGTACAATTCACTGGTTAACTCCTCTTCTGAGTTGTCTCCTTTCCAGCGCTCCATGGGGTACTAGCCGCTACTCTTCCTGTCCCAAAAACAAGGTCTCCATTCCATCGGTGCAAACCTTCCTCCGAAGGTGCAAGAGGAGGTGGAGGAGGGCTCTGTCATCCCTTGTCCATTCCTCCCAACAAATGCAAGACCAGGTCAACCGCTATTGTTTACATGTACCAATCTATTCCCCCAGTCAGAAGGTTTGGCTTTGAGAAAAGGGTCTCCCATTACAGGTGGAATCCTGGAAACTGTCCCCTTGCTTCATTGGCCCCTATGAAAGTATCTTCAACCCCAGTATAGTATGCTTAAAGGTGCACACATCTATGTGTATTCTTGCTACATTCCACCTGGCCCAGATTAAGCCTGCACGTGAGAATTATCTATCTTCCTGGGTCAGTTTGTTTTCTGTTTGCCATCGTCTTCTCTCTCCCCAAACGATGAGCTAGTTCTGCCAGAGGTTTCATTGTGTCTAAGGAGAGTTTTTTTCTCCGCTGTTGCCAAACAGCTTATTCAAAGGAAATTGTTTGAAATTGTTGGAATTTTTTCTATATTATACTATTGTAAGGTCTTTACCTTACTCTTAGTGATGTTACAGCCTTCCCGGAATTCAATTACTACAACTTGATTAGTGCAATTTTACCAATTAAAATGGTGACCAGAATTACAACACATTTGGTTAGATAGTTAAACAGAACTTTTCTTTAATACCTGTTTGAATTTTTATTGTTGTTAAATGATATAGTGCAGTTACTTTTTCCGGTGTGCCTTACCAGTTTAGAGCACACTACAGATACATTCCAAGCTAATGATCTTGTTCACAATCCAATATTAGCTGGTCAGAGTGGTCCACATGAGCTGACTTCAGAACCTCATAATGGATAAACCTTCTCCTCCAGCATGTCCCGGCCTGTAAGAAGCAGTCAGAGCAGGCTATGGGTTTTCCCCTCCATGACTGAGGGAGGAGGGGCAGGAGAGCACTGGGTTTGTTGTTCAAAGCCCAAGCTCGGCATATGCATTATAAATGAGCAGGGTTTTAAGGCACGTCTCTTCCTCCCTTTCGCTCTCTGTCTGTCTTTTTTTTCTCTCCATAGACGTGTGTGTGCATGTGCGTGTGTGTGTGTTTGTGCGTGTGTATGTGTCTACGTGCATAATGGATTTTTATCCTTCACAGAGCACAGCGGTCACAGTTTGTCTGACTCCACATGGTCTTTATTATGCCAGACGGAGAGAGTATCAGCAGAGACGAACCAGGCAGGCGTCTGCCCTCTGTCTTTGCATCTCTATGCACACATACATACACAGAGTGCCTACCTCTGTCCTTGCCACTTTCACCTCTTACTTTCATGCCTACCCACAAGTCCTGCAGTTTAAACCTCACGTCATACAAGCAAAGGACGGTGCACGTGTGCGCGCACACACACACACACACACACACACACACACACACACACACACACACACGCGCGCGCACACACACGCTAATGCTGACAATATGTGGGAGGCACTCCTCAGAGACTCTCCTAATGGAAGCAAATCATTACATGCAGTATGCTTTTTCTATATATTACTTCTATATTTACCCCTCCTCATATACACTTAAGTGATTTGCAGTTCCTTCCAAATGTTGCTTGTGTTGTGGCTGACTACAGTAAGATTGTTGCCCACGCTTGCAAGATGTGAGTTGAACTCCATCTTGGTGGAAGGACTTAATGCAAGTGTGCCAACTGCAACTGGTTCAGTCTTTCTCTGTCTGACGAGCCGACACTGACTCATGACATGGCAGCAAGCAGAATATAAAATGATCCAGCTGGTTCTCTGTTGCTGCATTTATACCTTTAATGGATAGAATTAAATTTGATGAAATGGGATTGATGGAGTGGAACATTCTTTTTGGGACAAAGCAATTTATACTCCATTCTTCTGACTGTGTCTTTAGTTTTCAACATATTCATAATGCTTCATTACAGCAAGAAGCTTCACAACAGAATTTTGAAGTACTCAAAACGCAAGGATAAGGTCGTCTTTACTTCGACAGAGTAGTTCAACCTTTTCAGAAATTCTTATTTTTCTAACAGATGTCTACTATTCATGTGCATGTAGTGGAGTTGCGACATGGTTGATCTAGCTTTGCTTAATGACTAAAGACCAAAGCTGTCCTGAGAAGCATCACATAAGTAAGACAATATAAGATGTGACCATGGCATTTATTTTCTGATTTTGAGGTCCCTGATTACAGGTCCACATACTATTTTTTCTCAGATCTTTGTAGAGGTTTTAAAACCATAAGATGTGGTCAAACGTCCCAAAGTGGACACTGTATTTACTCATTTATTCTACTATATTCATATTTATATGTTTTTGTTCCCTCTTATCACTTTTATTATGATTGTCTTTGGTTTATGTTACATTGTTTAACTGATTTTATTATTTAACCTTTTTTTAAGTGCATCATATTTTTGTCTTTTTTTAAAAAAAAAAATTAGTTTATTAACATCCCATTACCTAATCCTGCTTCACCCTGTAGAGGGTGACGGGTCACTGGAGCCTATCCCAGTTGACATTAGACAAGAGACGGTGTACACTTTGGACAGGTTGCTGGCTAACTAAAAGAGATAGACAAACCTGCATGTTCTTGGACTGTGGGAAGAAGTCAGAGCACTGGGGAAAGTCAATGCAGGCAATAGGAGAACATTCAAACTGCATACAGATATAGCATTATCTGTAGAGCACTATAAATTGTACTCACCTGTATAAAAAAAAAGATATAATAAAAAGTTATATTGACTAATTGCCTGATGAGAATCTGTACTCCTTTTTCAAATTAATCAATTAAAAAAAAATTAACTTTAAGTAAAAATAACACAATGAGCTGCTCTCTTACATGATGTACATATGTTTTATTCAGAGGACAATTTTTTAAGACAAACTAAAAAATAATTCAGATTATGTAAACTGCTCTACTTGCGGCCAAACTGAAAGTGAATGTACCTGAAATGTCTCTAAGAATACCTTTTTGCACAAAACATATGGAAGGTTAATCCTTGGAAAAATTACAGGGGATGCTTATAACCTATCCACCCAATGTATTGTAACAGAAACTGTCCGATAAAACCCTTCCAATCCCTTATGTTGGAGAAACCATGTTGCAAGCATTTGTAATGATCTTGCTGAAATGGAATATACTGTAGATAGGAGGTTGTGGTGATTAATAAATTCACTTTTAGCTTGTCACATTGCTCTAAAGTAGCTGTGGCAATCACTGTCATACAAGATGATGGTAGAGGTTTCTGTAGGAAATTATGTTGTTGTCTGAGTAGTGTAGAGTAATACCTAAACACACTACACTTCAAATCTGCAGTCAGATGCTCATGGCGTGGGACTGTTCATTTGTTCTTGTTGATGGGGAGACTGCGAGAAAAGGATGAAGTTCCTTGTAGCTGTTATGATCATTGTGGAATCACTGATTTTTCTCACTTTCCCAAATGATTCATCCGTTGACGAGAAGATGAAAGGCCCAAAAGTGATGGCAAAGGTGTCCTTGGACATTAGAATTGGAGATGAGGATTTTGGAAGGATTGACATTGGGGTGTTCGGCAAGACTGTCCCCCAAAATGGCCGATAACTTTGTGGCACTGGCAACAAGAGAGACAGCATTTGGTTAAAAGGGCAGCAAATTCCACAGAATCATCAAGCAGTTCATGATCCAAGGTGGAAACTTCCTCAGAGGAGACAGGTGGAAACTTCCTCAGAGGAGACAGCACTGGAGGCAAGAGCATCTATGGGGACTGTTTCTCCAATGAGAACTTCAAACTGAAGCACTACAGCCCTGGCTGGCTCAGTATGGTCAACCAACCCGGTCTCACAAGGATTCGTGAAACTGTCACGTAAATTAATCTATGGTTTCGTGCGCACCAACACGATTTTCTCATGTTTTTCGTGCTGCATATAACGAAATTCAAACCAATGTATTTCAAGCGGAGGATATTTTGTGCCACTCAGAAAGTATTTCAAACGGATGTGCTACAACCGGAAAAACTACTGCAACGACGGGTTTGATTTTATTTTCATATCTGAATCTTAATCACACCCAGTGGTGTAGTCTACGTGATACGCAGGTATACGCCGTATACCCACTATAAATTTTCCAAATTTCCGTATACCCACTTAAAAATGCGCAAAGATACGTATGCCCAGGGGTGTAAACACGCAGGTATACACCTTATACCCACTAGAAAAGGTCCTGAATTTCCATATAACCACTTAAAAATGTGCAAACATATGTATCAGTATGTTTTTTGACATAACATTCACTTTCCCGTTCATAAATTTGTCTTCTCTGTGTTAGGAAGCGGTGAAGCTGGATGGGGCGGGGAAGGTGTCTGGCTGAGAACAGGGCTCACTAAAGGTCCTCATTCCTTCTTCAGGGCCCCTGGAGGTCTGAAAACGTGCATGAGCGTTCACATTAGCCTCTATATATAGAACCTGTGCAGTTTGGTCCAAATTGGTGAAGGAATGTGTGAGATTTGGACCTTTTTAGCCCGTTTTGAAGCATTTGGACATTAAAGGGTTAATCGACGAGTAAGAAACAGGGCCGTGCTTGGGCCCCTTTTGAGCTAACGCTCTGAAAAAAAATATGCAAGATCAGGGGGTGGTCTAGTAGGCGTGTGTCCGATTTGGTGTCACTAGACCCAAAAATGACCAAGCAGGAATTTTTTTTACATGTTTGAAGGCCTCAGGCTTCATCACTACTAGTAGGCCTCACTGCTGAAAAAAGCGGGTTCCCATGGGGCTAGACCCTTGAAAACGGATACAGTGCTTCATGTGACTACTCTGAATAGTCCCACACAATGTCAGACTTTTTAAGTGGGTATACGGAAATTTGGAAAATTTATAGTGGGTATACGGCGTATACCTGCGTATCATGTAGACTACACCACTGGGTGTGATTAAGATTCAGATATGAAAATAAAATCAAACCCGTCGTTGCAGTAGTTTTTGTGGTTGTAGCACATCCGTTTGAAATACGTTCTGAGTGGCACAAAATATTCTCCCGCTTGAAATACATTGGTTTGAATTTCGTTGTATGCAGCACGAAAAACATGAGAAAATCGTGTTGGTGCGCACGAAACCATAGATTAATTTACGTGACAGTTTCACGAATCCTTGTGAGACCGGGTTGGGTCAACACCAGCAAAGAGACTAACGGCTTCCAGTTCCTCATTGCCACCGTTGTGACTTCACTGTACAGCAGTTGGGAAAAAATATCATTACCGTAGATGTCTGTCTAACAATGCTGTAACCAAATTTTTAGCACCCATTTACTTTTGACCCCCTCACTTTTTGTACATAGTTGACCATGCCTCCTTTCAAAATAAATCCCAGCCCTACCACTCTTTTGTCCAGCTACCCTAGACAGCTGGGATGTAGCATATACATTTTAGTGTTTAAATACGTCAACAGGCAGGGAGTGATTACTTTAGAGGATGCTTTCACACTGATGTTGATCCCACTATTACTGAAAGCTTGCACCATGTATTTGGTTTGGCCTTGATAAAATTCTCAAAGTAGCTGCAGACTGAAACTGTGCAAGGTTCAAAAATAGAGCTCTAACCACAATTTAAATGTGTTCAACTGTTTTCATAAATACATTTTTTCTTGTACAAAAATAAGCATGAGCACAAAAAACATGCATAAAACACAATGTCTTCAGCTGATCAGTGAGAGAGAATCCTTCAGTATTTGAGGATGCACCGAACACAGGAGGACAGAAGGAGATTTTTTAAATTTTCTGTAAGCATGGTTGATGGCAATTTGCATTACCAACGTTTCGCCGCTGGCAGAAACTCAAAGGAAGCCATGCAACAGCACTCAGGGTTAAATACAGCAGGAATTTCCGAGACAAAGCCCTCTCTACCCACACGTAAAAGCAACGGGCCAACAGTGGCACAGATTATTTAGTAAATTGGCTGAATGAGAGTCACTGCATATTTCACGAGGAGGATGCAGTCTCCCTTTCATTCCCCGGGACAGACAACCTGGAGAAGGCAGTGGGGGAGGGCATTGGATAGATTCAACACAAATCTCACAGGGGAAAATGTTATCACTCAACCACATGTTTTCATAGGCTAGAATGAACAGAGAGGGTGTGCATATTGCGTCATGACACCTACGCAGCATGATGCCACCATTTGCTGATACTTTTCTGTGACATGAAATGCTCTGAATCATTGTTTTAACATTTACCAAATGGTTTTGTGCTAATTCCATTTTGGTGTTGACAAAGACCTACTGTACACAGCAGCAGAAGCTATATATTCACCTTCTAGCCAATGTTATCAGGCTTTCGTGACAGTGTCTCTCCAGTCTCAATAGTTAGCACGTTGTCTTCTGAGCAAAACACCTCTTTGTCACACTGATAAGCACCAAAAATGATTCAACGATATCATCTCAAGATTATACACACAATTATATGTGTGTAGGAAGTCTATCTGTTGTTTTAGGAGAATACTTTATGAAAGAGCAGACTGAGTCATTAGCGTGGGGCTGTTTGGAGGAGAAGAAATGTAACAACAGGGGTGGCTGGCAGAACAAAACAAAGCAATCTGAATGAAAGATAAGAGTGCCTCCCTGATGCATTTTTCATAGGCGCTCCTTTTGTATATTCTTGGACGGGGATTTTTAAGCAGGGAGCAAATTTAAGTAGGCGTAGTAGTCTTTGGATCAGTAATTATTACTGTGTGTTTCCTCAGAGTGCATGTGTGCTCAGGGATGTTTTGTTTCTGTCTTTTTGTGTGCTGTGCTGCAGGCCTCTTCCTCTGGAGATCAGTGTGTATGGTGTTTTGTTGGGAAAAGCCTTTGTGAAGCCCAAATTTCAGACGCACTATTAATTCAGAGGCCTTTTTTTAACTTCCCACCCCTTGTTGGCATAATTTTGTGTTACTGAAAAAAGAAATCCTGAAGCGGTATAATTCTGCTCTGTTTGTTTAAGCTGCTCTTTTTAGTATTTTATTAAAACAGTTGATTAGGCTGGGTAATATGAAAGGGAGCAATCATGGTGACGATGGTTTGTTACCAAACTCTGGTACTTTCAAGGGTACCAAACAAATTACAGCGATAATACAAAGTGGTGATTCCCATTAAACCAATCAGTGCCCAAATCTGGTACCTGGGAATGATCAGGGTGAGAGAGTAGAGTTTGATACCACTCTTTGCCTTACAATAATTCATGTGTGGCAGCCCACCACAACACTCACACTAATAGTCACATGTTGATGTTCATTTTGGTTTATTTTACTATTTAAAATGGGTAAAATCTTATTTCACTGTCGAGCTTTGTCCTGCTCTCATTCTCTCTCACAACCAGAATGACAATTGATCCCGCTGTGAGCAGCACCTCCTCTCAGTGCACTCTCTGAATCAAAACATGTGCTGGGGGAAGGATTATTCTTGGCTTTTTCCCACAGAGAGAGCAACTGCCTAATTGCCTAAACATCAATCCAGAATTCATGAATGGTTGATATAATGAACACCTCTGTACAAATTTGTTACAACCTGATGCATTTAAGTTAGCTCTGGTAAGTTAGTCTGTCTACTGGTATGTTCTAAACGCAGTAGTGGCACTTGCTGTATTAGGAGGCCTACTGTCACAACTCTAGTTAAAATTCTTTACTTTTGCCTGGCTTGTGGCTCCTAATTAGCCTTTTCTGTCCCAGCCATTTCTGCAGTAATGAGAAGAGGTAGAGTCATCGTTGTACTTTTCCAGGAACTTAACCTTTATTTCCAGTTCTGGGGCAGCAAAAGGTGTGTACAACATTTGGTTTATTTGGGAAAATCTACACACTTTTTGGCCAATGACAGAAGCTTGATGACTTGTGTCGGCATGTACTTTACAATGGTTGTGGCTTCATGCTTACAATGTCACTTCTGATGTACTCCCACTAATGTTTCTCAAAGACTGTGATTTCATGCTTTTTACAGGGTACACCAGATACTTACAGATTGGACTGTTGCACCATTCCCAAGGTGTGATGAGCACAGTGAAGAAATTAGAATCTTTTCAATGGAAAGCATGTACAAATCAAAGCTTTCCAATGTCCAGCAGCTACCGCTTTAATTACAACTCATTCAGTGATGAATTTTAGGTGTGGATGACCAAGAATCTCTTCGTGCCATTCTCGTAGCAACCATTTGTTTTAAGCACCATTGTTTCCTGGTGCACCTGCAGTGCTGGTGCCACAAATTTTGTAGACATTTGCAGAGGAAACCTTGGATCTGTCATGTAGGACTAAATGTTGATATTCCTTCTTGCATACATGAGACACTTAAGATTCTGTGGGTGGTCAAGTGAGTCAGGACATCCTCTGGTTATCAAGTGGGCGCCCTCCTTCATCAGTATTTCGCTGATAGGCCCACTACATCTCCAGAGGGTTCAGCAGTCAATCCTAGCATCCGAGGTTCACTCCCTAGATCCAGTCTACTCACCTGAAGGCCCAGGTGGAGTCCTTTCTCTTCATCCACAGCCACTGACTTCCCTTTTCAGGGGCTCTGTAGAGGTTCTTGATCGCCAGCCCGTGGGCCTTCTCACATACTCGTATCTCCCGGAGAACCCTGGATGTCGAGGTGGCTGTGAACCCTTTGCAGCCTACCTCGACTGACCGGACCCTCACCTTCCAGCCTCGCTGCTTTGCATTGGCAGCAAGCTCCATATATCTGAGCTTCTTATGTACGTAGTCTAAAGAGTTCAGAAATGATCTGGAAATGAAAATCCTTGATTTGAACAAGTCAGGAAAGTCACCTAGAACCATTTCAGGAGCCATAGTAGCCATAGATCACAAAATCCTCTGTTCAAACAATCGTAAGTACAAAGTTCATGCAACAGTTGTGTCACTGCCACGAAGAAAACACAAACTGTGACCTACTGTTGGGAGACAATTGATCAGGGTGGTCAAGAGTCAACCAAAAATTGAGGTGAAAATGGCCAGGGAACATTTAATGTACTTCAACGTTAAAATTTGGATTATGTTATATGGATTATATTGGATTATATGTTAAATCATGAGCGCATCATGAGCACATTCCACACTAGTACATAGTTGTAATCTGGTACAATGTCCAGGTCTGTTCAGGAATGACACAAGTTAAAATTATTCTCCTTCTTCCTTTTATTCTCCACACACTATTTGATGAACGCTCAATAGTTGGCTGCATGGTGACAGGCGCATTCAGATTTCAGATGTTTATGAGTCATCATAATTCAAAGTAATCATTGTCAGCTGTTGAGTCATGCAACTGTAAGTTTTTTTAAATTAATTTCAGATTTTTTGAGGGCAGTATACAAGGGTTATATTTTCAGATGCTGATATAATATACTGTATCTCCATGTCATGTACTATGTACTAAAAATGAGTGAATTCAACAATTATTTTTAAAACTATATTGCATAACTTTAACCCCCACCCCCAACAACTCCAATATTGAAAGCGCCAACAACCTTGATGACAAAACTAGGGATGACCTGGTCTCTCCTTCCCCTTTCTAACACACTTCTCTGTCCACCCCCTTCTCCCTGTAAGATGTTTGCTTCGCTATTCTGAACTGAGAGCACTATTTCCCCGTTGAAACCCCTCCCCTCCCTTTCCCCTTCCCTCCCGTCCCCTCCCAGCTCCTACCCCACTGACCCATTTCTTATGTTGATCAGACAGTGTGTGAAGTGATGCAAACTGCTGTGCTGTGCTCCTGCTGAGTCCTCCGCTTCCCCCTCAGGCTCATAGAAGAGCGCAGGGCCTTACACATTCATGAACTGAGTGGGAAGATCCATCCTGTGTGTGGGTTTGTGTGAGTGTGTGTTATAGCGCCCTCAAGCTGTGTGTGTTTGGATGCATGATGTTAACTGTGACTACTGTATATGGAAGCATGTAGGAAATCTAGTGGCAAACTACTGAGTCAAAACAAACAAAATTATAGCACTAATTTTCATACTGTTCCAGATGACCATCACAGACACCTTCTTATCTATCAGGACTGCTTGTCACGTGATCAAATAAAATTGGCTTTTCATCTCACTTTCCGGGTGTGGTTGTTTGAATTAGGTATAAATGCATTTGATTTCTGTGGTCAGACAACACAAACCTGGTAGTGCTGTATCTTAGTCAAGTATGCCCTGCCTAGTACATCAGAGGCGTGACAGCTACACTTTGGTATGTTCATGGCCAAGCTTGCCTGGTGCACCTGTGCTGCATTTATTGTATTGGGTGGAATCAGAAAGAATTATTCTACATTGCAGATGGGTGTGTTCGAGTTTGTGGCAATTATGTCCAGTGTAGTCAGCACTTTCCTTTCTTTGAAACCCATTTCTGTGGAGAATTTTGTTAAGATGTAGCTCATTGCTGTCTGTTTCCATACAAAGTTTCACATAGAAATATATGAACAAATCAACTCAAATGTTCTGCCAAGAGCAGATGCTGTCTCTTTGAAAACTGACACTGCTTTAGATTGGGTAAATGGTCTATGCATTAAAGTCTGAAGGTTATGTAGCTGGCTGATTATTGGTGGTTGAGCTGAAATGAATTTATCTTGAAATACACAGAATGTGATGTTGTACAGGAATGCTGCAGGTACAAACAGATGAAAATTCAGTAGAGTAACTAAAAAAACTCATGACATTAATTGACCAGCTAACAACACCCAACCAGATAAAACAAACCAATTCATTTCAGCTTTAAAATCAGGAGCAGAGAGAAGAGACAAACCTAATGGAGGACGTGAATGTAGCAATCCTGCTTTTGAGTGTGTGTGTGTGTGTGTGTGTGTGTGTGTGTGTGTGTGCGTGCGTGTGTGTGTGCGTGCGTGCGTGTGTGTGTGTGTGTGTGTGTGTGGTATTGATTTCCCTTTTTTATGTAACCAAGCATTATGCTGTACACTGGAAGGTTGGTGATAGAAGTAAATATAGTCTGGCAACCTTTTCCCTCAGATACAGAGATTTACACCTAAGCAGCTGAGAAATAAGTTACATTTTTTTATTCATTGGATACAAACTGTTTAAAATAACCCAACCACCCTCTATCTCTATTCCAAGCTATTCAATCGCCAGCAGAGGATGAAAGAGTGGAAGAGGATGTAGTGAAAATGAAAGGGAGTTTAAATGTGGTGGAGCTGCCTGATCAGTAGATATGTATAGGGTTATATACACTACCAGTCAAAAGTTTGGTCACACCTTCCCATTCAATGGTTTATATTTAATTATTTTGTACATTTTAGATTAATACTGAAGACATTAGAACTATAAATGAATACATATGAAATTATGTTGTAAACAAAAAGTGCTAAACTTCAGTGTTAATTTATAATGTAGAAAATACTACAAATAAATAAAAAAGCAGTTAAAGAGAAGGTGTGTCCAAACTTTTAACTGGTAGTGTATTTATCCTCCTACCATGGAAGTAGTGTAATTATAATTGTATATCATTGTGTTATACAGACATGTAGCAGCAGACATGAACCATTTGTTCATTTTAATTAGCATCAATCAGAAACAAGGTGCTTGCTAAGAGAATCGAGGTAACTGAATTTGTGCAATGTCACAGTAAAATATACACATCCATTCAAATGCTTGGTCCCACTTCTCATTTAACGTTTTTTATATTTTCATGACTGTTTATGTTATAACATTGTAGATTTTCACTGAAGGCATCAGAATTATGAATGAGCACATACGGAATCTAAAATATACCATGTGGAACATATGGCATATTTTAGATTCTTCAAAATAGCCACCCTTTGCTTTGATTACTGCTTTGCACACTCTTGGCATTCTCTTGATGAGGTTCGCGAGGCAGTCACCTGAAATGGTTTTCACTTCACAGGTGTGTCTTGTCAAAGTTAATTTGTGGAAGTTCTTGCCTTCTTAATGGGCTTTGGACCATCAGTTGCGCAGAAGTCAGATTGATATACAGATGACAGCCCTATTTGACCACTGTTAGAATCCACATTATGACAAGAGCCAATCAGCTAAGTAAAGAGAAATGACAGCTCATCATTACTTTAAGAACTCAAGGTCAGTCAGTCCGGAAAATTGCAAAAACTTTGAATGTATCCCCAAGTGCAGTCACAAAAAGCATCAAGCGCTACGATGAAACTGGCTCCCACGAGGCCATCCCAGTAAAAGAAGACCAAGAGTCACCTCTGCTGCTGAGGAGAAGTTCATCTGAGTCGCCAGCCTCAGAAATCACGAGTTAACAGCACCTCAGATTAGAGTCCAGATAAATGCCACACAGAGCTCTAGTACCAGACACATCTCTAAATTAACTGTTCAGAGGAGACTGAACCAATCAGGCCTTTATGGTAGCTGAATTAAAAAAAAAACACTACTAAGGAAAAGCAACAAGAAGAAGAGATTGGTGTGTGCCCAGAAACACAAGTAATAGACATTAGACCAGTGGAAATCTGTGCTTTGGTCTGTTGAGTCCAAATTAGAGATCTTTGATTCCACCTGTCATGTCTTTGTGCGACACAGAAGAGGTGAATGGATGGTCTCTACATGCATGGTTCCACATTCTATGGTACTGTGATTGCTGCCACATATTTTTTTCGAAGATTCAGCTGTCAGAAATGATACAGCGACTGAGCAGCCTTGGCGGAGTACTGCGCTCCCTGAGTGCTTTTCTTGCTCCATGTGTGATCATTCAAAGTTTTGATGCCTTTAGTAAAATCTACAATGTAAATAGTGATGAAATTAAAGAAAGAAAAACATTAAATGAAAAGGTGTGTCCAACCCTTTGACTGGTAGTGTATGTACTGACAACCTGAGCAGAGCAAAGTATTAAAGAGTGATGCGGTGAAACAAGAAATGAACAGCTTGTTTTAAAAAAATAGTCCAACTTGACAAGCTTTTACAGTGCTTTTCTATTCTCTTCCAGAAAATGATATCACTCAGTAAGCATTTCCTCTTTATATTTCTGGAGTTGCACCAGACTCAAGGAGGCCAGTCAGACTGTGTCTGAGAGAGAGTGAGAGAGAAAAAAAGAGAGGTTAAGGAATGTAAGGGAAATGTAGCAGAAACAGCGAAACTCATGCAGCAGAGGGAGGAAAGCACAAGTATGTTTTATGCAACAGTCTATGAAAAATATAAGTCAGATCTGGTCACAAGGTTAGCTCATTACTGACGTCAATACAATGGTGAAAATGCAGTTAAATAAATCATTAAAACAAATAACTACATCATCATTACACTCCAAGACAAAAAGCACTTAAAGACTCCATCCAGTGAATATGAAGTTTTTTGTTTAGTCTATATAATGGTTTTTTTTTTATTTGCTAGGAGGCACATCATGAGAAGAATTAGAAGTCAGCACCATGGCTGAGCATTTCTGTCGCATTCGTGAGGTCTGTGTCTTACTATGCTGAGCACAGTAAGATGACATATGTTGTGAATGTGTGCTATATTAAAAAAATGAACTGAACTGAACTGAATTGAACCGTAGTGTAGCAATGAACAGTCTTAAAAACACATTCATATGCAATAAATCATTCATGTTAGCTTGCAGGGTGGGGCTTTCAATATCAAATTGTTCTTCAGAGTTTCGAATGTATGTGGCTGATTTACTCCAATTCTAAAACTTGCCTTTTTGCAGCATAGAGTAGTTTTGCAGTGCTTGAGCAGAGTCATTGATGAGCTGGTGTGCTTGAGCTGCAGAGAATGACAGAGGGGTAGGTGAAGACAAAGTCAGGGACTTTATCTGCGCATTGCAGAGGAAGCAGAGTGTAGAGTTACATCTGATCCATTTTCAGACAGGAAGGGATTCTTTTCATGGTAGAAAATTCTAAATATGTAATTCGGATACATAGATATGTAGGTAGTTTACAAAGTGACTTTAAAATGCAGTCAGGTTTATCTGCCCTGATTAGTAATAAATAAAACAGTAATCATAAAAACAAATCTGCTTTGCATTGTTTGTGCCTGTCACTGTCAAACATTCATGCATGACAAGTTGAACTGTCTTGAGCTTTACATTTGTAGACATCTTGACCCATATTATAAATCTGATGTGAGTGTTTATGAGATGCACATAAACCTACAAGAAATCCAGGGAGCAGGGTCTGTCTTCCTGATTAATGCATGTTATCTCCTCCTGGGAATGTCCTACTGAAGCATGTAAAGCTCTGTTGCCAACAAACAAAATGCATCTGGCGGTGTTGTGCCTCCCATGGCTACCATCCCTGTTGTCGTTTTAAAGTCTGGTGATGTTCAAATAGTTTTCTTATTATTATTATTATTATTATTGTTTAACATCTAAATCTTTAAAACCTGCTTTAAAGATATACTTTTTCATTTTTAAAAAAACTACTTAAAAAAAAGAATAGTCTAAATAAAAGCAGCAGAGGTTGAGAAACCTAAACACACACGATCCAAATGTCCCAAAATACTACTAGAAACTTTTACATTTATATTGCAATTATCATACATCCATATTTTATAATTTTCCTTTTTGGTTGTTGCCGTAGTTTTATTGACAGCGTTGCAGACTAAGTGCCAACTAAAATGTGTAATCTTCTGCCAAACTCTGTCACTTCTTATATACCAACCATAAATATATATTTAAAAAAAATAAATGTCATGTCCAATGTCCTGCAAAATTTCTCCGGGGACACACGGACTTGACACCAGCAGCAGTGTTTTGTATTGTGTAACCATTAAAACACTGGATACCCCATTTTGCACATATAAACCATATAAACTGGCATTTAAAAGTGTAAAGTACATGGTGAGAATGTGCTTCCAGAGCATTCAGATGGTGATACCACAAGGTGTGATAGAAAAATGTAATTAAAATATATATTGCTTGTTTACATTGTCAGCCAAGTTGTACACAAAACATTAATCCGGAATAAAGCCAATCAAAGTTCATCCATCCATCAATCCATCCATCTATTATCTATACACCATTTAATCCTCTGTAGGGTCGTGAGGAGGATGGAGTCTGTCCCAGCTGATTTCAGGTGAAGGCAGGGGACACCCCGGGCAAATCACCAGTCTATAACTGGGCTGCATATAGAGACAAACAATCACAATCACATTCACTCCTATGGACAATTTAGAATAACCAGTTAACCTCATCATGTTTTTGAATTGTGGGAGGAAGCCAGCGTAGCCAGAGATAACCCATACATGCACAGAGACAACATGCAAACTCTATGCAGAAAGATCCCAAGTTGGGATGCAAACCAGGGATCTTCTAGCTGCAGAGTGACAGTGCTAACCACCGAGTCCCTGTGCAGCCCCCAGTCAAAGTCCATTAATCTATTCATAAATTCAGTTTTTACATTGTGATATCACATTTTTACTGGAAATATTAAGTAAATAATTTGTACAGTAAGTTACTTAGTAGCACATAGTTTGAAGAAACTGATCCTTTAATAAGTACAGATAGAGAAAAGCAGGCATAAGAGCAGGAACTGTAATCACTAAAACCAAATCCATGGGGTCTGAACTTCCTCTTACAGTAGACCACTACAAACCCTACCAGAATGAAACAGACACACACACACACACACACACATGCATGCATGCATGCACACACGCACACACATACACAGACCTCCCTCTAATGATCAGTTGAATGTAGAGTCCACCTACACATTTTCCTGACTCATTTGTGCTGTTGATTCTGGAGAGCTGTGCTGAGAGGTGCACAGTGGGCTGCAGTGTGTATGCAGTGCTTCATTGTGTGTCTGTGCATGTATATGTGCACATATCTTTTTGACACTAAAATGTAGAAAGGTGCTGCGCTTGTCTAGCATCAGCTTAGGCATGAAATACATGCAAAAAAATTGAGAAGGCAACAGATGTGTCACGCCTTTAATACTTCAGAAACACATGGTAAAACAGTCAAGAGTTTAATGGAATAGATATGCTACCTTGTTGAATAACATGTCCTCAGAGAGGTTGGCAGGTTTGAGTATTTCTACAATTTGAAAGCAAAAAAAAAAGGTAAAAATGCTGTTTCAAAGTTCAGAAACATCTGAGCACTGATTAGCAACTGAGATCTGGCTGCTCCATGGTGACCAACCCCACATACCATGGCAACATGTGGGTGATGAGCAAGGTCTGAGGCTATTAATTCTGCGTTCACCATCAGTACCACCGCCAAAATGCTAACACTTATATTACTCACAGTTAAGTGTGTTTTACATCATCATGGGCTGAGAGGCTGCCATTAAAGAAGGAAGACCTTTCTCTCAAAGTAGTACCTCAAGGCTCATCTGAAATTTGCTGCTGTTCACACTAACAAAGAAAAGACTTTCTGGAGAAAAGGTCTGGGGTCAGATGAAACATGGGGCCAGGATGACCCAGTCAACCCCAGTTAAGGCTGTCTGGGTCACTCTGAGGGGGTCAGCTGGTGTCTTCCTCTTGGACGTCCCTTAGTTCTGCCCCCAGTTATGCTGCTATAGGCCTAGGCTGCTGGGGGACCTCTCTGGATACACTGAGCCCTTTTCTATCTACCTTTATATTTAATATATATATATATATATCGTTACTGCATTACACTCATTCTGTTTCTCCCTGTGTCCTTTCTCTCAGTGTCCCTGGTTCCTGAGCTGGATGCTTCAGATCTGGGCTTGCTGTCCCACCAACTGGCCTAGTCTCCATTATGTCCACTGTGCTGCTGCTGACCTTCCTCCAGCCCACTGTTTCCAGCTGCCCATTTCCACCAGTCTACTCTGCATCACCCTTAATATACTTGATATGCTAATCTACATATTGTTTGAATTTTACTGCGAGCTATACAGGGTGGGGAAGCAAAAATGTCCTGTCAGATAAAAACAACTATAAATGGGTATAACCTTTTTATTCTTTGGAATTTTGAACTGATTTCTTGAAGAACACAAATTTAAAGCTTTCAGAACATGTTTATTCAATATGTCCTCCATCAACCATGATGAAGGCCTCGATACAGCCTCTGAAAGAAGCACAGGCTCTCCTGATATCCTCCTTGGGGTAGGCCTCCCATTCCCTGGAGAATGCAGCCTTAAGTAAACCCACATTGGCATGAGGGGTGGCATTAGTCCTCAACTCAATGGAGCCCCATCAGAAAAAATCCAGGGGGTTTAGATCAGGTGAGATCAGGGGCCAAATGCCTTTGGGCCAGAAGTTTGCCATATTCTACTCACAGAACTTTTGGATCTTGATTGATGTGTGAGTAGGAGCCCCATCTTGCTGCCACACAGTTGTTGTCAGGGTAGGTGGCCTTCAGCCGGGGCAAAACGGTGTATCTCAGAACTTTGTAGTACACATCAGCCCCAATTTTCTGATCTGGCTTGAAGAAGTAGGGGGGCATCTTATTGACATCTGAGCCCAAGACTCCCAGGACCATCTGGAGATCTCTTGGTGCCCAAACTGGATTGTCTGGCATGCTGGATGCGGCGAATGGTCCTCTCACTGATGCCAACAATCTTGGCAATGTCCTTCTGAGGGATTTGGGCATCCAGGAGATCACAAACCCTATTGCGTTTTGCTTGTTGCTTGCTCACTTCACAATACACAAAGGTCTGACAAATACCATATTTTCACGACTATAAGGCGCACATAAAAGTCTTAGATTTTCTTCAAATTGTGCGGCGCGCCCTATGGTGCAGTGCGTCCTGTGTGTGTTGTTGTAAGGCGGACGTAGACCAGGTGGTTTTTTCCACGCATCACCATCGCTGTTGATCTGTGACTCTATGCGTGCCCATCTCACAGCCGATGTGAAAAAACAAGTGAAGCAAATGAACTCTGAGCTTGCTGTCATTCCGGGAGGCCTGACAAAGGAACGCCAACCGCTGGACATCGGTGTGAACCGGCCGTTCAAAGTAAGGCTGCGAGCGGCGTGGGAGCGATGGATGACCGATGGAGACCACAGTTTCACTAAGAGTGGAAGGCAGCGCCGGGCGAGTTACGCCACAATTTGCCAATGGATTGTAGATGCTTGGGCTAACGTGTCTGCTCGCACTGTTGTTCGAGCTTTCGCAAAAGCCGGCATCATTTCCGAGGCGCCGCACGGCACGGAAAGTGACTCTGACAGTGAAGAAAGTGAGCCTGGCATGTTTGATGGAGGTTTAGCGCAGCTGTTCAATTCAGAAACAGAGGATGAGGACTTCCATGGGTTTGATTGATGACGATTACCGGTAAAAAAAAATGTGAATACCAAACTCAGTTTTGCTCCCGCTCTATTTTTAAATACGCACACTTGTGTGCTTGTTTTATCCGTGTGTTTTACCATGCCCGCGACTATTGATGATTAAAAAAATGTTAGTACTTTGTAATCAATACTTAAATAAAGCACAACCAAACTCAGTTTTGCTCCCGCTCTATTTTTAAATACGCACACTTGTATGCTTGTGTGTGTGTTGTTGTTGTAAGGCCGACGTAGTAGAGGACACCATGAGAACGTTAAAGGGCGAAGTGCGGGCGTGGATTGTATATAAAACCCTCGCCATATAATCAGGTGCGCCTTATGTGTGTGTTAAATACAGTAATGGCACACATAACTGAGAATGCGCCTTTTGGTACAGTGCGCCTTTTGGTCGTGAAAATACGGTACTAAAAAGAATGGTTAAATGTAAGGAACTTTGATTTTAATTATTGTTTTGATTACCCTCACCGTTTGGGCAGGACATTCAAATTTGGCAATAGGACATTTTTGCTTCCCCACCCTGTATATGTAGTATATTTAATGCCAGAGCCGTACACCATAACAATAAACTATGAATCAGTTTCAATGTTAGCTTCTACTTTGTATCATCTAGCTTATCATACATGTATCCAACTGTGTGTTATATGCTCCTTGTTCCCCATCCCCCTCTTCTCCCATCCGTCCCCCTTTCCACCCCTTTACCCTTCTACCCCTCTACCTCTACCACTACCTCTGAGCTTCTACCCCTCTACCTCTACCTCTCTACTTCTTCTGTCCCTCTCAACCCACCTGGCCAGCAAGCAGATGGTTCTTCCCACATATAGAGCCGTGTTCTGCTCAAGATTTTTTCCCTGTTAAAAGGATGTTTTTCTTGCCACTGTCGCCTTGGGGCTTGCTCTAGGGGTCAGGCATATGGGTTCTGTAAAGTGTCTTCAGACAATTTGACTGTAATTGGCGCTATATTAATAAAATTGAATTGAATTGAATTGAAACAAAAAAAAAAGCTTTTTGGCCACAGTGGGCTGTTCAGTAGCAAGTACAACACCATCAATCTGAAGTTTGGTAATCTACTGAATGCAAATGAGCATTAAGCTAGTGATGATTGTGTTGAGCTCTGAGGGATGGTGGGGGATGTGGGGGAAGGTTTTGTCAGGACACAGTAGCAGCTCCTGGTCTGGTGGACCTGCAAAAAGCACTATTCACAAATGAAAAGAAGAGTGGGCAAAGTTCAGGTCTAAAGGATTGAAGCAGATGAAAAGCTGATATGCTTACGGTGACCAATGGCCTTTGTCCTTCACTAGGTGGAGCAGAAACTTGTGGCTCTACAAGAAGGCGGTGATCACGATGGGATAGATTTGGAATACTGCTGAAGATGGCTGGAGAGGTTTTTTTTGGATAAAGTGCAAGAACTCTGATCACAAAACCCATCATAGACTAAGAATTCCCCAACACCAGCAGAAGAGCAGCTTCTGTAAAGAACTGAGTGCTGTGTGAAGTAGCCAGGTGGTCCTCGTAGAAGAAGTTGATGCCGTTCCATTTGGCAAGATGGTGTTTTCAAAAGTGGATTGGTGAGACTAAATGAAAGATGTGAGTGACAGCAGGTGAGAGATGAAAGAATGGCCTTAAGGAATGATGCATATGGCAATTTTCAAATGGTCTACAAAGGAAAGCATTTGATGTTTGTTCAGCAAGTAGAATAATGGAGCAGTGGGAGACTGGTATCCTATGAGAGCAGAAGATTGCTGGTTGTAGATGAGGGAAATGCACATGCAGAAGCCAGAATGAAAACCATGGGTTGTTAGAACGGGGGTAAAGGCATCCCAGTGCCATGAATGAGAGCCATAGGACAGTACAGGGTGTTAGAAATTTAGAAAGGAGATTTTTGATGTGGGTGCTGGATGCCACTGGCTGGGATTTGGAATGGGAGGTTGACAAAGGGATAAAAACAGTGAAAGACACTGGTATCCCATTGCTGGAAATGTAACAGAAAACTGTTTGAGTTGTAAAGAAGAAAAAGAAGTGAAACCGACATCCCTGTGCTAAAATGAGAAGTGGAGGATAGAGAAGAGTGAAACTGACATTGGATAGGCAAGGATAATCTCACCTTCATAACATAAAGAAAGCAAGTAAAACACAAAGGGTGAACAGGGCAAAGCTGCTGCGCTATAAAGGTCTCAATTATTAAGTCATGACAAGCTGTTCATGAGATAGAGAGGGCCCATTCTTAGAATTTGAATTTAAACAGAATTTTTCATTTTTCTTATTTTTTTTCGGGGCAGTTTGTGTCTGTTAAGTGGATCATTGTTTGGAACACTTTTGTTTTTGTACTGATGAAGAATCTATCACCAGTACTATAGACAATTGTTTTACAGCACAGGGCTTGTTCACTTTTGGATTATGACTGCATTCATTTTACCCAGTGTTGTACCTGCACCTCTAAAGCTAAAGCCAGGCAGTGATTAGTTGTGGACAAATGTTTAACAGCTAAACACACTGCTTCTCAGCACTCATACTGGTTCAAGTGTTTCGTCACATTAGCTTCCGGAGTAAGCTTACCGTACTTTCTTCGAAAGACTATTACTAAATCAAATCAGGGACTAAAACTTTCTCTAACTGATAGCTAATATTGAATTTCTATGGATGTTAAACTGAGAGAATTAAGAATTTTAGATGTATGTTCCACACTTCACCAACATGATTCCAAATCCCTACTTAACTGAATGACTACTCTTGTCTCTCTTTTTATCTGATCAGGTGTGGGCCACCTCTGCAGGTTTCAGTCGTGCAAATATTGCTGATCTGATCCTTTAACATCTGCAGCATACTCACACACTGGCACCCTTCAGACACAAGAGGATAGCATGAGAAATAATAGCTGTGATGAAATGAGGCGGAAAGTGAACTTTTCACTGGTCATGACCTACAGGCTGTAAAACAGTTTTCCAAAAAGATGTGAGCTACTGTCAAGCAATATAAAGCATTACCATCAGCCTCAGTGGTAGAGTAGTTTAATGTGCTCCACTATGTGAAAGAAAATGCATTATTGATTATGAGGTGACATGAAAACAGTTTCGACACTAGAAGTAGGAGGAACGGACCCTGTCTTAGCCTTATGTGAGAGCCTTAGGAGAGAGCAGTACTCCGCCAAGGCTGCTCAGTCGTATGATTTCTGACGGTTGAAATCTTTAAAAAATTTGTGGCCTGCAGCGGTCGATTTGTAGTAGGATTGCAATTATGTGACTTTCACCAGGTAGCTGACGTAGAGTTCACTTGTCGTCATAGTTACAGTAACGCCGTACTGCTATCTCTCAACGATACTAAAATCTTAAACCATTCCGTGAATCCAGACTATAAGCTATGTCACTACTAAAGGTGGTCCTTGTGTCATTTGTGACTTTCCCTGAAAATTTCATCCAAATCCGTTTGTCCATTTTTGAGTGTTGTTGCTAACAGACAGGCAAGCGTACGCCAATCGTCACATAACTTTGCTCTGTATAAAAGAATACCTTATTTTAAACTTCAAAATGAAAATATTAATACAACAATGCATGTTTAACGTGTCATACCACATTCTTAATTTTGCTATCCTCTGTGTGGGGACTTACTCCATAAAACCATTAAGGATGATTTCTGGAATATGTCATCAATAAGAACAAAGTTTTTTGTTTCTGCAGGAGACAATATTAATGAGTTAGATTGTCCTCTGCATCATATTTCTTTGGACAGAGAAATGGTTTTACTAGTGACTGACGTCAACATCAGCCATTAGTGACTGTTGTGTGACTTTGAGCGATGGATATGAAATAAAGTCTGCAGTTAGATAATCAGTTACCCTTGTTAGCTAACTAATTTATCCTAAACTTATCTAAATTGATCTTAAGTTACTTTATATACAACATCGAAAGTTGTTCAAATCAGCCAGAAAGCATAGAGATCTATACATTCTTCCATGCATCCTGTGTGCATCAGTTGCTGGTGGAGCAGTCTGTCTGTCAAACCTAACCTGTCAAATATGGCATGTAATCAGACTCTACTTTAGCAATGAGCAAAAACAAAGCTTAAGAATAAATGCCCCAGCATCTATAATCCCAACGTTTTTCTTTTTAGATCATGTATATTATAGTCTTTCAGATCAGAGCTAAGAGTGCTTTGAAAACACACTGTAAAAATGACACTGCAGTTATGAAGAAGGACAAGCCAAAGACAAAATAATGACTGGAGAGATTTATTTTTTCAATCAGTAGACTGAGAACAAAAACTATTCTTTGCATTAAACATTATGTGAGATGGCAAAACTAGCAGAGCATTTCCAAAAAATTGATTTCAAGCTTACAAACACTGAATTTTTATTTTTCAAAGCATTTTTTTCAACTTTGGAATCTGAAATGTGAAATATTTACCCCTTAGCAGCAAGTTTGTGTTCTTCATTTATTTATTTTATTGCAGAGCTGACATTGTAGTACCTCTTTGCTTCACAGCTTCTGCTGTTCGGTTAAAACTAGGCTATAACCTGGTACATGTGTGGGCCCCGTGTAGCAGCAGTTGCCTCTATCATTTATGAAGAATGACCTGTCAGAGAGCGCACTGGGAAAGACTGGCCCAGTTGTGGCAGACTGCATGAACAGTGGGGAGGGTAGATGAAGGAGAAAACTGCTCCTCAGATTCCTCTCCCAGCAGTTCACCATACTTTAATCTACTGCAATGCATTTGCATGCGATATCATACCTATACATGATATTGTTGTCATCCAAGGGTGTCACTGACAAATTAAAGACAACATTGCAGTATTAAATCATTGTGACCAATTATGTCCAGTGTTGCTAGCCAGAGTTAGTTCACACATATTACAATGTGCTACCTCTCACTCATGGTTGACAAGTTGTTGATGTTCATGTCTGGTTTAACCTTTTCAGTAGAACCTACTCCTACCTCCTGAGTTTCAGCCCCTAGTCGTTGTCAAGAAGCAAATGTTACTGGTTTTAAATTTCACAGGTTTTTGTGTGTAAATTTTAAGGTCAAATGTGGTGCTTTATGGTTTTCACTAGCAAAGACCACACCATTGATTTGAGCTTAATTGCTTATTAGATGCAAAGGATTTCTATGTTGGTGATGACTAAGATGAGCTGATGTGTTCTGGGGGGAAAGCTTAGTTGGGGATCAGCAGCGGCTCCCGGGCCGGCAGAACACTTAGGAAAAGAGAAGACACGAAGAGGAGGCAGGAGTATAAGGAGGCTGGATGCGAGAACAAACAAGTGGGAAGGGAAGAGTAGTATATACAGGCATAAGACAGGTAGTCCTGCTTCTGAACCTCAGCTAAAAATTTTATCTCCATTTAATGAAACCTGCTGGCCTGACTTACCTCACTGTTACCATTAGCTACATTCATGCCCTTCTCTCTGATACTGCCTCCAAGAAGGAAGAAGAAAATGAAAACAAGATCTCTGTTGTTCATTTTCAACAAGATTGCCCTCTGAATCTTTAAAGTTTCAAAATGACATAAACACTACTGTCTCTGAATGCTGTATTTTTATTGTCCTCCAGCTACCCCATATCCAGTGCCTTCAAGCTGCATGAATGATTGTTTTTTTTTTTTGAAGGATTTCATGTTGCAAAGGGATTGTTCACCATTTACCAAAAACATAACCACATCTTTTAGTGAGTTTGTGTGAAATAATGACAATATCTCCAAATATGAGATTCTAGGGGACACATTCAGCAACTATCTCTATTTACCTATATCATAAATACAGTAGCATACAAAAGTATTTGCCCATTAACCCAATTAACATGACAATGACCCAAAGCAGACAAGCAAGTCCATCTCTGAGTGGCTTAAAGAGAACAAAACTAAGGTTTTAGAGCAGCCAAGTCAAAGTCCGGGCTTGAATCTCATTGAGATGCTATGACAAGACCTTTAAAGGGCAGCTCATACTGGAAACCATCTAATGTGGCCAAATTCAAACTACTCTGCAGAGAAGAGCGGACCAGAATTTCTCCTCGGCAATGTAAAAGACTGATCACAAGCTATCGCAAACATTTAACTCCATTGTTGCACCGAGGGTGGAGCAACCAGTTATTAGGTTTAGGGACAATTATTTTCTCACAGAGGCGATATAGGTTTAATTTTTTTCTTATGAAATTGGTGTCTACAGCAGAAACAATTAGCAGCCACACTCTGTGGAATCCATCCCATCCCTCACGTCATATGTTGATATCACAAAGCACACAGCACAGATGTTAACATACCATTACACTTTTGTTTTGAGATGACAACTGATTATATAACACCGCTGTATGATACCAGATAGAGAAAATATGTCACTTACAAATTATATCATCAACTGCACTAAAATATGAAACATCTTATGAAAGAGAGCTGGAAACCGCAGAAACAGCAGACTGTTGCTTTACAACACTAAGACTGAAGGGAATAAATCATCGAACAGGCTTTCAGACAAATGATAATCAATTCTATGACTATCTCAATAGTTAAAATAGCATTTTGATTTTGATTATTAAATCCAAATCGGATTTTCTTTGGTGAGACATTTGCAAGTACCAAATCCAAAATCTATTTCAGGTTGTCTTGACAAAAAAGGTTAAAACATTGTAATGACTCTTATAGTATAATTAATTTTAATTACCTACAAAAATAACCTAAACAGACAGACACAAAACATTTCTATTTACAAGGCATTGCAGTTAGATACAGATAATGCTTAGCACTGTGTCATTGTGATTATTCCTGAGGTGTGCCAAAAACAGTGAATGGATTTTGATTAAAATTGAAAACTTCCCACAGTGTTTGGGTGCCATCGATGGATAGGATGTTCAAATCAAAAACACCCCCAGAGGTATCTCAGGACGGAGAATCTTCCTACACAGCTTTTCTTCATAAAAAGCATTTGTTTTCCTGGAGTTAGGGTTATAGTGTGAACAGTCTGCTCACGCATACATTTTGGGTTGCATGTGGACATTCACATGAGTCCTTGTGGACTTGGGAAGATGGTGAAATTGAAATCCTGTGGACCCTTGTGGACACTGGGGGTGAAAAACATGAACTGGTCTTTAATGTATCTACAGTTTAAACGTAGGCTGTGTTGCAGGCAGGTAACAGTTCAAGGAATCACAAAAAATGCAATTCTCCTTTATGTTTAAAATGATGCAGTTGTGTTTGCATTTGGTCCCAAAATGTTTGTGTTTAGAATACGCTTTATTTTTGGCCCTTATTTATTGTATGTATGTCAGTCTTTCGTTCTTGAAACTTTCCTCTGCCTTTCTCTCTCTCTTTGACCCACTCATCTCTCCTCGCACCATCGTTCTTTCCCTCTACTGTCCTGAGAGAGCAGTGTGTGATCAGTGAGGGATGAGGTGTGGGCCTCTGGGTCACAGAATCATTATAAACCTGCTCAGAGTTAATGGAGTACACATCCAAGTGCATGCACATGTATCCACACCAAGAGGAATGGCCAGCACACATCCAGAACATGCACCACATATGCAGTGAATAATTTCTTGTGGAACTCATTTCAGCAGGGTGTTGATCAGCACTGTGTGCAGAGGCTGGGATTCAACCAAATACGGCTCAGATAAAGTGACTAGCACAAGCCACTGTTAGTGTAACAGCTTCTTTTTTGGTAGTCATAAAACCTGGCAGCAAGGGAGAGACAGCAAGACCCGATTCATAGCAAGAACAACTGGTCAAAGTGTCAAAGTTTCAGTCCTTTAATGAGAGAAAGTCTCTACACACTGGTATGTACCTATGGTGTGGGAGGAAAATAAGTAGTGGTGGTGGTGGCGGAGGGATCTCTTATCTCAGTTACTACCAGGGATCAGTGGAGAGATCAACAAACAGTCTTATTCAATCTCAATCTACATGGCCTGAATGACATAATATGTAAAAACTTCATAAGTAAGTTAACTGTTTGATTTAGATGTAGATGACCTATAGAAGTGATTAGGACTGAAACTATGTGACTGTAAGCAGCACAAGAAGACAATCATTTATATAATTAGATAGTGTTAGTCTGTAATTTAAAAAAATCTGTCAGTTATCTATAACAGGTTTCAATCTTGTGCCGAATTTGGTTGAATTTAAGTATTGTCTTAAAAAACTTTTTCTGTCTGAACAGTGTTTCTGTCTCTCAGTTTTTAGCTTACATATCTCTCTATCAGCTCGGTGCTGAGCTGAGTGCAGAATCAGCTTCTGTCCTTTTCTCCTCTTTCATCTTTTCCTTTAAATCTTACATCCTTTGCACTTTTATCTACCCCACATTTCTGTCTTTTCTTTTGCATAGTGAATTTCTCCCTCTCTGCTGTCTCCTCTCTCCTCAGTCATTCATTCACACCCTGGAAATTTAAGAATCTTTAAAAATTACTGAGCAATAAATAAACTTCCATAGAGTTAATTATAGTAGCTAAGGATTAAGTTAATGTCACAGGCCTGCTGTTAAAGCTAACTTAATCAATGACAGCAAAGTTGATCGATGAATGATTAAAATATTATGTAAAATAACCTTAAGAGTATTTGAGAAGTGAGTGAACTGCATTCATAGGCTGGCAGTCATGTACATACTCTGTGTGTGTGTGTGTGTGTGTGTGTGTGTGTGTGTGTGTGTGTGTGTGTGTGTGTGTGTGTGTGTGTGTGTGTGTGTGTAGGTAGGTGTGTGTAGGTAGGTGTGTGTTTTAGCTTTTGCTACATTGTGGGGACCAAATGTCCCCACAACTGTAGGAAAACCGAAAACTATGTCACTTGTGGGGACCTCATTTCGGGCCCCACAAGTTTAAACAGTGTTTTCTTGGCCATGTTGTTGTTACTGAAAAAAGTAAAGTGCAAAAACGTTTCTTTAGAGTTAGGCATTGTTTTGGTTAGGGTTAGGGTTTGGTTAAGGTTAGGGTAAGGGTTAGGGGTTAGATATGAATGGGAGTCAATGGTAAGTCCTCACAATGATAGAAAAACATAGTATGCGTGTGTGTGTGCGCGCGTGTGCGTGTGCGTGTGTGTGTGTGTGTGTGTGTGTGTGTGTGTGTGTGGTCAGGTGCTGGCTATACTTGTGGGGACCAAATGTCCCCACAACTGTTGGAAAACCAAAAACAATGTCACTTGTGGGGACCTCATTTTGGTCCCCACAAGTTTAAACAGTGTTTTCTTGGCCATGTTGTTGTTACTGAAAAAAGTAAAAGTGCAAAAACGTTTCTTTAGGGTTAGGCATTGTTTTGGTAAGGGTTAGGGTTAGGGGTTAGATATGAATGGAAGTCAATGGCATGTCTCCACAATGATAGGAAAATACAGTGTGTGTGTGTGTGTGTGTGTGTGTGTGTGTGTGTGTGTGTGTGTGTGTGTGTGTGTGTGTGTGTGTGTGTGTGTGTGCCATAGGTGATTTATTGATTTCAAAACAAAGCATGTAAGGCCATATTCAATCTCATTAATACAAAAGCAATACTAAATCTTAATGTCAGTATGTCCCTGGCAGTTCTCTGAGTCATTTATTGGTCCATCAGTTAAACCCTATAAGGCGCAAATCAACTAAAGAGAGAGGGTTGGGTTGAGTGTGTTGTTGTGAATTCATTGCTGTGCTTCATGCCTTTGTCTCAGGCTCCTGCTCAAGTACTGCCCTATGTTTACCTGACAGTAGTAGTGTGATCAATAAAAAGCCATTGTGCAAAGCCTGGTGAGCCGAGTGAAAAAGTCCCACAAAACAATTCAGTATCATCGAGCTCCAACCGTCTGTCTGGTTGCCTGAAGCAGCCCGGCTCTCATCACAAATATACAATGACTGAGTGCACTGTATGTATGATACTGGCTACTTCACTGCCTAAAGAGACAATACAACTGCTAATGGGTTTGAACTGACATATACTGGAAAATACATCTTATAAATTCTCTTGAGCAACAGCAAAATAGAAGTAAAAAGAACTGTTTCTCTGCTCTGTCAGCAAATCTTTTAATTGGCTTATAGTGTAACAACGAAGGGGAGAAGTATACTCATGCATCAACAACATGGGCCATGTATCCAAGCCCAATATGAATAACTCTCTTAAAAGTTCTAAATCTAAGCATTAAGGTTCAGTAGTAATCAGCAAGTATTGGGAGGCGAACATGTTGAACACAAACAGCAAACATCAGCACGTTGTCACTGCTGTCAAATTTAGTGGAGCCCCAGAGAGCTGCTTTTACTGTAGACTCAAAGTTTACCTTAATGCCCAGTGTCATTATTTTTTCAATCAACTAATCCTATCAAATTCACGCAGAGCATCTACTATGAGGTTAAGGTTTTAAGATACACAAAGCACCGGTTTATCATCAGGAAAGATCTTATTTAAATATGAACATCTGTGACAGCTTGTATGACATGTAATGCCAGTGCTTTCAATGTCCACTCATCCCCAGCAACCACAACCTCGGCTCACAGTTTCTTTTCACTGGGGTTTAAGAGTGGCACCTTTTATTCTTTTGTTGGTCCTGAATACTGAAATGAGCATGTAGTATACTGTGAAACTACTGCAGAATGTTAAATACTCTTCCTCTGGAGATGGGCTGGGCCTATATAACAGTGTATTTTTGCTTCTCAGCACACTTTTTAACTGCTGAAAGGTCAATATTGGTTAGTTTTACATATGATTCAAAACAACTTCCTGACAAAGAGGAGCTACAGTATAATGAATTATGGAGGGTGATTGTAGTGGCACTGGAAAGGTTCACAGTGAATGATGAAAAGAATGTGGTGCCGTGTGTTGAAGGACTTACTATGTAAAACTACAGCCTGGGTTGGGCTCAAACAATGACAGTACATCATGTGTGTGTACATACAGTTCATTCTTAGCAGTAAGTGTAAAGACTGAAACAACAGAAACATCCATCCATCCATCCATCCATCCATCCATCCATCCATCCATCCATCCATCCATCCATCCATCCATCAAGTCATCACTGTGTCATCCCTACAACAGAAACAACCTCCTTCAAATTCCTACAGGAGAGCAGTTTGTGGCCAGCCTAGATAAGCTGAGGTTTGCCAACGGAAGCCTGAGAACCTCTGAGATCAGCCTCAACATGTAAAAGACCATGCAGGCTCATGCTGCAGTGTTCCATACCGGCTTTGTTCTGAAGGAGGGATGCGATAAGATGGACGCCATTTACCAGACCATGGATGACCTCAAGACTGTGATGAGAAACTGGAAATTGTTGCATTTGTTAGCGTAGTAATTAATATACTGAGCATTTTGTTAAATGTGTTGCATACTTTGATCTAGCATAGTGCCGTGTTGCGCTTACAGTCCTGGTTTTCGGTGGTTTTACTTGTGTGTACTGGTTCTGTTAGTACCCAAAGCAGCAGTAGCTCCTGCTGTCAGTCCCTGTCCCTGTATTCCTTCTCCATTCATTGCTTCCCCCATGCCCATACCTTGCATATTCATTCTGTGTATCCTGAGTAAAATAATTGTTCTTTTACATGTGTCTGCTATGCTATTTACTGTTTGCGCTTAGGTCTCAGATATTCCGTGATACATACAGAGCATGCATTCAAGAAAAACTGACTCCAATGAATAAAATAAAACTGACCATTCATATAGTGCAAGCTAGCACTGCAAAAATAGTTAATCAATTTATATCCGTTTAGAAACAAAATTTAAGTTAGTCAGCTAAATATGCACTTTTAAGCTTACAACAGAAAATAAAAGTATGACTTGAACTTACATTGGATCTAAATTGTAATCTAGGTCACAATGTTGCATTATGACACAGCTACTTCATTTTTTATAATAGCATTGATTATTTATTATATCGGGTAAAATGTGGCCTACAGTGTTCTGTCGTTTCAAACAAATGTCACAGCACAATATTAAAATCACCTGTCTAATATTGTGTAAGTACAGTTTGTATTCCTTGAAGGTACCAAGACATTAGCAGCCCAGCCCTTATCTCCTGGAACTTTCAAGGAGGGGTCTCTGTGGAATGGACTTGTTTCTTCAGCACATCCCAACCTCTTGTTTAACCCTTTATCCACCCTGTCATCATTCAGGGCCCTACCACTCTCACAGAACAGGAAGCAGACACTGGTATAGAAATAGAGGATAGCACCCTTCCACTCACCTCCAGACAGCTCCACTGCCTGCACCATCTTCCAGTGTACTCATCTCCATCCTTGTACCCAGCCCCACCATAGCCCTATCTGCCTCCATACACTTTGGACTCAGGTTTCATCCCTCCACCTCCCACGAGTTAAATCTAAACTGGATGAGCTTATGAAGTACAGAAATGCACCAAAGAGACGAAGATCATCTGACTCCAGGCCAGTCATTCAGCCACTCTCATTTCAGTTGATCTTCTTGCTTTCACTCTTGATGGAGATCAAGGTCAAGATCTAGATCTCAGGAAAGATCCAGGTCACACACCTGCAAGGGCTGTTTGACTAAGAAGCTAGGTGATGGAATGCTGCGTCGTCATGACCCGACCTCCGCAATGACCAATCTGAACCCAGCTGAACTGATTTGGGGATGAGGTGGAGGAAAGTAGCTAACAAGTGCTCATCATATGTGGAACCTCTTTCAGGACTCTTTCATGACTTCGAGCATTCCAGGTAATGCCCTGATGAAGATGATTCACAACTTTACAGCAGAAATCTATCTATCTATCTATCTATCTATCTATCTATCTATCTATCTATCTATCTATCTATCTATCTATCTATCTATCTAAATAAATATGAGCTCTGTGGGGGCAGTGGATTAATCAATCTTACAAATGTTGGACAACCCACTCTACCACCTGAGCCACAGCTGCCCACAACCACCCACATGTATGTATTCAGTCTCATTTACTGGTCTTAAGTACTGTGGGGGCAGAAAATGAGACAAAATGTTCCCTTATTTGACACTTCAGACACACATGAACCCACTCAGATAAACACACGCGCAAGCTGAGTGTTTGATATATTGGTGGCTCTCCTTCGCTCTGAAGCCTATCAGCCTCCTTATTCCAGCCGTTCCACCTTCGTCCTCCTCCCCCCTGGAGAACAGGCCTGCATTGTCATTCACTAACAGTAATGAGGTGGAGGGGAGCTGTTGAAGTGCTGAGAGCTGACAGCAGAGAGGCAGAAGGCAGGGATTAAAGTCAACTCAATGGCACACTGTGCTGGAGATCGAGCAGGGAAGGAGGGATGAGAGGAGATAGACAGAGGAGGGTGGGCTAGATGAACAGGAGGAGGGAGGGAGAGTAAGCCAAAGGGAAAGCAATTAGAAAAAGAGAGGGAGAAGAAACGTTTTGGAGAGTTTCTCCTCACTGGAATCGACAAGTGAAGATGTGTAAAAGTTACAGTGCACCTGTGTTCTTCATCCATAACAGATGCCTGCCCATACCATAACCCCACCGCCACCATGGGCCACTCCATCCACAACACTGACATCAGAAAACCGCTCACCCACACGACGCCACACACGCTGTCTGTCATCTGCCCTGAACAGTGTAAACCGGGATTCATCCGTGAAGAGAACACCGCTCCAATGTGCCAGACACCATCGAATGTGAGCATTTGCCCACTCAAGTCGGTTACAACGACACACTGGAGTCAGGTGGAGACCCCAATGAGGACGACGAGCATGCAGATGAGCTTCCCTGAGACGGTTTCTGACAGTGTGTGCAGAAATTCTTTGCTTATGCAAACCGATTGTTTCAGCAGCTGTCTGAGTGGCTGGTCTCAGATGATCTTAGAGGTGAACATGCGGGATGTGGAGGTCCTGGGCTGGTGTGGTTACACATGGTCTGCGGTTGTGAGGCTGCTTGGATGTACTGCCAAATTCTCTGAAACGCCTTTGGAGATGGCTTATGGCAGAGAAATGAACATTCAATACATGAGCAACAGCTCTGGTTGACATTCCTGCTGTCAGCATGCCAATTGCACGCTCCCTCAAATCTTGCCACATCTGTGGCATTGTGCTGTGATAAAACTGCCCCTTTCAGAGTGGCCTTTTATTGTGGGCAGTCTAAGGCACACCTGTGCACTAATCATGGTGTCTAATCAGCATCTTGATATGGCACACCTGTGAGGTGGGATGGATTATCTCAGCAAAGGAGAAGTGCTCACTATCACAGATTTAGACAGATTTGTGAACAATATTTGAGAGAAATGGTGATATTGTGTATGTGGAAAAAGTTTTAGATCTTTGAGTTCATCTCATAAAAAATGGGAGCAAAAACAAAAGTGTTGCGTTTATATTTTTGTTGAGTGTATAAATCTAATTATTACATATGGAATTTTTGTACCTCTGTTTACATAAGTAATATCATCAAGGCAGTGACATTTGCAGTTTTACTCCACCCTGTTTTAAATAGTCAGAAACCACAAAAAAATCATCAAGACTAACTTCTGAAGAGCTCTCTTCATTCAGTCACAGGAAGTGGAGCTAAACTGATCTCAATATTTAATCAATTTTTCCCATAAATTCTGTGTTCCTTGTGTCAGAAAACCAATCCTAAGCTTAACATTGTGATATCTTACCAAAATCACTTCATGTGTCTTATTTAAAATTAGCCAAAATGTAAAATGTAAAAAAAAAAAAAGTTCTAAACTCCTCACCACACAGGAAAACAGTTGGTAACCCTTCTTGAACTTGTGATTGGCAGCAATTAGATCCTGTGCACTAAAAAAAATGGTAATGCACAATTTGGAGCATGATGATAATTTACAGAATGCTAAGCTAATCATATCTTTGATTTTAAAGATACAACCACAGCATGAATGCAAAGTTAGCACCGGGACAGATTATTGTGCATTATTAATACTACTGGGTTGATATTGTGCTCTTTAGGTAGCTGAGGTAAGCAGAATGTGTGTTAATAGTCTAATATGCACAGAAAGAATTGCTATGTTTGAGTAATTATGTATTACCAATGAACGTCACTATATTTATCAGCCCTTGCATGATTCAGATCTAATTCACAATCCTGTTGAGTGAAACATTTCAACTTTAGTATGTCCAAGAGGAAATAACAGCAGAAAGAACACGGAGTGATGACCAGCTTCCATTTGAGAGGGTAGGTGGGAGTGTAAAAGCCTGTGGTACAAATCTAATGGTTCAGCAATTGCACTTCAGCCATCTCTCTAGATTGCACATGAAGTACTGGAAAACCATGTAGGTGGATATGCTGTAGGTCAGCATATAACAGCAGCACGCATTCTTTACCGAGTTAACTTGCATTCATATTCATGTTTGAACCTGCCAGAGAGTGTGCTGATTATCCTCATCCTGGATTATGGCAATTAAACTGCTAACTGTTGACATGCTGGCATCTTTACACTGACAGTGTTACACAGCTAACTAACATATTAAGAAATAGTTAAGTAGCCATTACTCACAACCCTAGTTTTCTTCTGACAAGCATTGAATTGGCTAGTGGCAAATTAGCACGTTATTAAACACGACGTAGAGCTGAGGTTGATGGAAATGCCATTATTTTTTGCAGGTATTTGTTCAAACAATTTTAAAATTTATGCTCAGTGTGTATTTAATGACTGTCTGTCCAATAGTTATTGAGACATTCCATAGTGAATTAAAAAATATGAAAATGCTGGTGGTGCTATTAAAATGACCAAAGACATTAGTATTTCATCTCCATGTAAAAAAATCTTGGGTGAATTTGCTTGAAAGAGGATGTTAAAGAAGCTGAATGCATCCAAATGCATGAGATCATAAAGCTGTAAATGCAGTTGTCTCTGTAGGCAGGATATGCAATATTCACATGTCTAAAGTAGCAACAGCAGTACGACAGCAGAGGTGAGACCCCAATTATACTGAAATTAGCCACTTTACTCCTGTTTCTTTTAAGGGTCAGAAAGAAAATTGAACAAGTTTCAAAGCACAAGGTCATGGAAAGAGCTTAACGTGCAGATTACATTAACCATTAAATGAGCTGTAAGCAAATTTTTTGTCATGCAGGATATTCTTTCATGTGATCCATCCATGTTTGTGAATACGAATAGCTGCTAGTTTGCAAGCCAAACTGGTGTTACTGAATGTTAAAAAGAAATACTTCTTAATGTGTTTTTTCTTTTCAGTTTTCACATAGTTTATGGTTTTGGATGGTGGCAGAGCTGTTTTGCATAAAACCCTGAAAACCCAAGAAGGATGGCAATAACAACTGAGATCTAGTCACCAGAGATGCATACAGGTGGCTAAATGAGAGATGATCTGAGACACTTGAAGTCATGATTAAAAATATATGCCTTTCCATTAACTAAATATTGTGATACTTAATCAGAACATTTCAAACTTTGACCTGTAGTAGTGCTTGAAATAAAAAAAACAGTGGGGTAACCAGCTGACCAAAATTGCAATCCTGGGAGCTACACGACTCAGCAATATATAAACAATTTTTTACCAGTTATCAAAAATCATTCAAATGTACAATGTAAAAACACCTCACACAAAGGGGTTCAACTGAGGTGTCTTCAGAGTCTCTGGACCTCAGCCTCTGGCGGGGTGCTGAAATACTGAGTCTGGATCTGGATCTGTTTAACTAAAATTTGTTTTACATTTACAGTTTTGTTTTGGGGAAAGCATTGCTAATTGTCTGTCAGCCTCTGGCTGTACACATTGCATGAAATATGTTTAACATATATTCAACATATAATATATTCAAACACATTTCACACTGATGGCAGTCACAAACTAACACATCCTCTTGTTTTGTTACTCCAGTTGAAACTTAAAACATTTAATAATAGAAAATATGTGTGTAAGATCGAAAGGTGTTGGTGATGTTAATGGTTTCACAAGACATGACACACTTTCTTTTTATTTATTTATTTATTTATTCATTTTTACAGATGAAGGTTATGGCATTTCCGGTTCCATATGTTGGAGCTGCACATGTGTCTCTCTAAAGTGACTCACCTAAATGAACACAGGTGCAAATAATTGGTGCTAGAAATCACAACAATTAGCTAAATGGAGCCTATCCAAGTGTAATGAATGTGTTTCAAGTGATTGTACTATACAGTCACCGGTAACTGGAATGTCCAGCCACTGGTAAATCAAAACATTATGACTTGGGGGAAATTTGTTTTCAGCAAGACAATGATGAATTTGTGGCCGGACTTTAGAAGCGCTGTTCACTCACAATCCCTGTGCGACCTGACAAAGCTTTCATAGTTTTGCAAAGGAGAACGGGGTAAAACTGCAGTATCCAGTGATGCAAGGCTGATTACTAAGGACTGACATAAAGAGGGTGACTATACACTGCCAGTCAAAATTTTGGACACACCTTCTCATAGAATGTTTTTTTTTTTTAAATTATTTTGTACTTTGTAGATTAATGCTGAAGTCATCAAAACTATAAAAGAATACATATGGAATTATGTTGCAAACAAAAAAGTCTTAATCTTTAATATTAATCTATAATGTAGAAAAAAAATACAAATAAATAAAAAAAAAAAACACTGAATGAGAAGGTGTGTCCAAACTTTAGACTGGTAGTGTATATGCAATTAATAATGTTATGTTTCATTATTTTTAGTAATTAATGATATTTTTGAAAAATTTGTCTTCATTTTTAACCTGTAATACACTGTTTTGAGACTGTGAAGTGTTTTTTTGAAACTCAGCTTAATTTGTAACCCTAAAAATCTCTCCTTGCTTTGATTCAACACTCTACAAAAGTGCTCTACGAACAGTTTGCTCTCATACAAAAGTTGCTATGTACAGTGCAGTTTCGTCTGGTGAAATCCCCACACACATCCAATGCATTTGCACCATGTATCTCAACCATGAATCTTCATACAGTAAAAAAATAAAAAATAAATAAAAAGTCGTTGCTAATCAGTAACAGTCATTTGAGAATGCCGGGTTCAAAAGTTGCTGAGCGCTCCCAAGTCAGTTTTTAGACAGGACTGTATGTGGTTGGGTATTTGGCCAAATTAAATATTTATTGTCAAATTGCAACAGTCATCTTTGACTCGGGCAATAGATCTTGCAATCTGGAATTCCCAGGGAAAGCAGCAAAACATCTGGAGATTGGAAAGTTATTAGGCAGCTCTGGTTTCATTTATCATGCTATCAGTTGGATACACACGTGGACAAAATTGTTGGTACCCCTCAGTTAAAGAAGGAAAAACCCACAATTCTCACTGAAATCACTTGAAACTCACAAAAGTAACAATAAATAAAAATTTATTGAAAATTAAATAATCAAAATCAGCCATCACTTTTGAATTGTTGATTAACAGAATTATTTAAAAAAACAAACTAATGAAATAGGGCTGGACAAAAATGATGGTACCCATAACTTAATATTTTGTTGCACAACCTTTTGAGGCAATCACTGCAATTAAACGATTTCTGTATTTGTCAATGAGCGTTCTGCAGCTGTCAACAGGTATTTTGGCCCACTCCTCATGAGCAAACAGCTCCAGTTGTCTCAGGTTTGATGGGTGTCTTCTCCAAATGGCATGTTTCAGCTCCTTCCACATATGTTCAATGGGATTCAGATCTGGGCTCATAGAAGGCCACTTTAGAATAGTCCAACGCTTTTCTCTCAGCCATTCTTGGGTGTTTTTGGCTGTGTGTTTTGGATCGTTGTCCTGTTGGAAGACCCATGACCTGCGACTGAGACCAAGCTTTCTGACACTAGGCAGCACATTTCTCTCCAGAATGCCTTGATAGTCTTCAGATTTCATCGTACCTTGCACACTTTCAAGACACCCTGTGCCAGATGCAGCAAAGCAGCCCCAAAACATGACTGAGCCTCCTCCATGTTTCACCGTAGGGACAGTGTTCTTTTCTTCGTATGCTTGGTTTTTGAGTCTATGAACATAGAGTTGATGTGCCTTACCAAAAAGCTCCAGTTTGGTCTCATCTGTCCAAAGGACATTCTCCCAGAAGCTTTGTGGCTTGTCAACATGCATTTTTGCAAATTCCAGTCTGGCTTTTTTATGAGTTTTTTTCAGCAGTGGTGTCCTCCTTGGTCGTCTCCCATGAAGTCCACTTTGGCTCAAACAACGACGAATGGTGCGATCTGACACTGATGTACCTTGGCCTTGGAGTTCACCTTTAATTTCTTTGGAGGTTGCTCTGGGCTCTTTGGATACAATTCCAACGATCCGTCTCTTCAATTTGTCATCAATTTTCCTCTTGCGGCCACGTCCAGGGAGGTTGGCTACTGTCCCGTGGGTCTTGAACTTCTGAATAATATCAGCCACTGTTGTCACAGGAACTTCAAGCTGTTTAGAGATGGTCTTATAGCCTTTACCTTTAAGATGTTTGTCTATCATTTTTTTTCGGATGTCCTGGGACAATTCTCTCCTTCGCTTTCTGTTGTCCATGTTCAGTGTGGTACACACCTTTTCACCAAACAGCAGGGTGACTACTTGTCTCCCTTTAAATAGGCAGACTGACTGATTATGAGTTTGGAAACACCTGTGATGTCAATTAAATGACACACCTGAGTTAATCATGTCACTCTGGTCAAATAGTTTTCAATCTTTTATAGAGGTACCATCATTTTTGTCCAGGCCTGTTTCATTAGTTTGTTTTTTTAAATAATTATGTTAATCAACAATTCAAAAGTAATGGCTGTTTTTGATTATTTAATTTTCAATAAATTTTTATTTATTGTTACTTTTGTGAGTTTCAAGTGATTTCAGTGAGAATTGTGGGTTTTTCCTTCTTTAACTGAGGAGTACCAACAATTTTGTCCACGTGTGTATTTGGTCCATCCAACATATCAGGCTGAAAATGTTTGTTAAGAATCATCCATAACGGCAACAGACATTAGGCTGTTTGGTTCCTATTTGTTTTAGAGCTGATGAATACTGTACAGCCTGTCTATGATGTCAAGTTTCCATCTTTGACATCAAGGTATTTCTATGGATTTAGCACTGATCAGCATGATTATATTTACTTATTTTTGATTGAGCTTTATCATCTAATTCGTTGTATTTAACACCTAAAATCTCACAGATATGATGGTTTTCCCTTCTAAGAGTGAAATACTTGACAACCCTATTTGAAATGCTGCCACACAAATCAGTGTTAAAATGGCTAAACTCATATGTTCAGCTTAGAAATACACTGGACAACCATTGCAGTAGCAATAGCAAGTCCTCTTTCAGTTACATACAGAATTCTTATTTAAACTATCAAAAGACAATGTTAAATTGTCTTTTGTTGTCTTTTTAATTGTCAGTGTTAATTGTCAAAGTAATTACTCATATTAGGGCATGCACACAGAAGGAGTTACAGCTTTAACTTGAGCATTCATAATGTGTTGGTGTCAGAAAACAGAATGAGGCTATTGTTCGAGTGAATTTAGACCTCATAATGAACCTCAGTGCTAGCTCAGGTAAAAGGCTTTGATCCTATTGTGTGCCTCACTGCCTGAGCTCCGGTGTTTCATGTGCTGAAGTATCACTTCCACACTAAGCTCGTTGCACTGCAACCTGCTGATCATCTCCACCCAGTCAGTTCTCAGTCACCACTGATCCCCTTTAAAGACTCTTTTTGTTAATAAATATTTTTTTTTACAACATACTGGCAGCCTTCAATGTATATGGTGCCAAAAACCAATTAAAACCTCAAACAGGCATCCTTTCAGTGCAGAGGGCACAGTTTCTTGTGCCAAGAGTACAGTAGAGACCGAAATAATTTGACAGAAATGATGTTCTATAATGTTCCTAAAACTTCAAGGTGAAAGTTTACTGGTAACAGTATGTTGAAAAAAAAAAACTGAAACATGCTGACATTTGGTATAGTGTGGACTTTTAAAATGCCATCTATACACGTCATTTCTGATTACACTAATATCTCCTAACTTGCTACATTCATAAATGTGTACAAGCACAAAGGGTGCATTGATAAGCAACTGAAGCAACCTGAGGCTTCATGTAGGAGGCATAGATTTTCTTGCCACTGTCAATTTCTGGGAAGAAATAAACTATTATAATTCAATATGCATAATAATATGCAAATATAACAGTACAGATAATAATGCGAATGGCTATAAGTCCTGACCTGCAAAATAAGAGCAACTGAATCAATTTTACATGCATGTCTGAAATTTTTGATATCTGTCTGGAACTGGATCCATTTCAACATTGCATTACCTTCTGTGTGATATCTGACAGACTAGAGTCTGCTCTGTCTGGGTGTCATCTCTCATCATAAGAGCAGAGTGTGTGAGTGTTGTTCTGCTTTGCTTCAGCATTAACCCAAGTTGACAGCTGCTCTGCCGGCTCCTCCCTGACATCACTCCAGATATTCTAGTGCTGGGACACACATCTCTGCTCAGAAGTGTGGATGTCTTTCAGAAGTTGTGGTAATGAAGTCCAGGCTAACAGGCAGTAGACCGGCTGCTCCTGCGATTGGGCTTGTTTGACTTGCTTAACTCCCGCATACATTCACTATCTGAAGAGGTAGCATCCACAAGGTTTCTAAATTATTCTACTGTGTATTTCACCACACTTTGATGTACACCAGTATGCTATTTTCAGTTCTCTTAGAATTGCCACAGTGTATTTATTTATTGAAATGATAAATGATCAATTTCAGTGAGGAAGAAAAAAATCTCAATATTGACTAATAAAAAAGGTTAATATATGCTAAAGGACAGATCGAAGGTGAAATAGGCAATCGATGCCATGGCTCAGGATTTCCACCTTGAAACTACAGTGTACCATTGACAGCCAGTAACCATACTCTGGGATTCATGTGAAACAAGAAAATCTGTTCATTAGTTATTGATGATCAGAAGTCATGGCAGCATAAAATGTGACCATCTATTATAGATGTACCCACAAATAAAATGACCTTGTGCTGAGCTCAGGCATGTGTTATGCATATGTACATTACATACGGATACCGAATCGCATGGCATAAATGTAAATGTAGCTGATGGTGGGAATTGATGGGACTCAGAAACACCCCCACAACTGAATCAATTGTTCTTTGTATCATTTCCAATGGAGAAATCCTGGTAAGCCAGCAGTGGTGGATTTGTAGTAAACTGGCACTTGTTGCCCCAGTTACAGTAACACTGTGCCGCTATCTTGCAATGACATGAAAATCCCTTAAAAAGCCATGGATTCAAGACGATAAGCTGCATCACTGCCAAAATCTAATCACTTGGTCCTTGTGTAATTTCTGACATTCCCTGAATATTTCATCCAAATCCGTTAGTCCTTTTTTGAGTACTGTTGCAAATGGACAGATGGACAAACCAACATCGATTGTCACATAACTCCTGTAAGTACTAAATCCAAGGAATCAGTGATGTAGGGGTTTCCATTTCACTACTCCTCTTCAGAAATGCTTTCCAGTTCAAACACGTATGGCTGAATTATTCCAATATTGTAACCATTGCGTACCACAGAACAGCTTCAGTGTCTCATAACAGCTTTGCGATCTCTTGGCATTCTCTCAGCCAGCTTCATAAGGTATTGTGTTGCCAATAGTCTTGATGAGTTCCAACATATTTTGATAAGTTGTTCACTTCATTCTCTTTACTCTGCCGTCAAACTCATCACAAACTATCTTAGTTGGGTGTGGTTGGGTTATCGTGTCGCCAAGTTGTCTGCAGCACAGAACAGGTGAGCAGGTGAGGAGTTATTTTAGCTCCATTGTGTTCTGTTTGCCATTGCATGCTGTCAGCAAGTCAGCATCAATGCAGACTCACTGTATGGTGATTTTATAAATGCTTTACTCCCCTTTAGTTGGCTTGGAATGGTATCTAATACCCAAATCTCATTCTCATTCTCCACCCAAAGCCTAGGCACTAAACCCTATCAGATGTAACTGACATCATAGCTGCTGTGCTTGAGTGTGTGAGTTTGTGAGGTTGTAATGGTATCATCAGATGGAATGGAACAAATTATCACTAGAGCACATGTTGTGTGGAAACAACCTATTTCCATTACAAAAAAAGAAAAAAAAAGTCATTTAAATTCATGTTTCATTCACTCTTTGATCAGCTGCTCAGTTGAGTACTTCTTGTTTGTGACATTACAGTGCTTACCTATTTTAGGAGACTGTCAAAAGTCAGGAAAGCCATTACAATGTGTAAATCCTCTGCAAATGAATGACTGAAAATGCAAACAATTCTACAAACATGTAATAAACAAGTATAACAGTGAGAAGCCAGATGCTGTCATCTACAAAGAAACCTCCAAAGAAATTTCTTCTCCACACCGTCCATGGTTTTTATACATTTATAGGGGACAGGACAAACACATTTACACCTCTTTCATTATGAACTTTGATATATCCCTCAGCAAAGTCTGCAAATATGACTCACAGAAAAGGTGCACAACAGGATCAAAAAGTTTGCAACAAAGACCTCAACGAGAACATGCACAGACTGTGATTAGGTTAATGTTGCAGACCATACACTCAAATGTGGAGTGGAAATATGGAGGGGAGGGTGTAGTGGGTAGTTTCAACCTTTACAGTTGTAAAGGTTGGGCCTTTATCCTCATCCATTATCTATACACCGCTTAATCCTCATTAGGGTGAACTGTAGTTAACGTATTTTAAATTTATCCTTGGTAATGGTCAGTAGTTTTACGGATGTTGGCTCAAAGAATACTTTTATCAAATAGTTATTGTTGTGAAAGAACACAAAAAGTGCTGCCTGGCAATGTAATTGTGCAGATCTAATCGCTTTAAAATAGTTATTTATGAGTTGCATCTCTGTGCTGTCTTGATAGCGCTTTATTTTGCTGTTAAGTGGCTGATTTTGTGCTTTATAAACTCTAATATTACTGCATGAAGTCTATAGACTGACTTATTTTAGTACGGCTATACTGAGGAAAGTAATCACATATTCACATTTCTTACTCTGTTATTTAAACAAATGTACTTAACACAGTGTTACGATCCAACCTCTAGGGGGTGGCTGGATGTAACAAAAATAACCAGAATGTTGTTGGTTTAGGTGAAGGGATTTATTGCTTAGTGGCAAAGGAACATAAAAGTGACAACAATGAACACAAGACTGGTGAGTGTTGCTAAATCAAAGAACATAATATAACAAAATGAAGGCTAACAGAGTTTCCCAAACTTATCTAAACCCAAAACAAAGTATAAACTAAACTCCCCAGCCAAACATAACTACATCAGCAACACCGACCACCAGTAACAAAAACTAATACAAAGAGTGCAAAAACAAACTAAACAAAACTAGTGCCTCACATTCACATATATTGATCACACAGGTAACGAAGACTCAAAACTCGAATGGCTTCTTTACTAAGCCCACAGTGTCTGTAGCACTTACCACACGTACCTACAGACCAAAACTCATCAAAATACGAACAAATAATCACACACTGAGAGGCACCAGGGCAGACTGGTCACAAATACCAGCCACCCCAACTAACAGCATGGTTGCAGGTATATAGCCTGCAGGTGTGGCTGTCGATGGTTGGTCAGAGGTGGAGCGGAGCTGGAGGGTGGCCCAATCAGGAAGGTCGGGAGGCGGGGGGAACAGAGCTGCAGTGTAGGTTGTTAACTCCAGAGTCGTCAGTGGGAATGGCTGGCAGCTGGGGTGCTGGAGAGACTCAAACAGCCTCAGCTGAACCCACACATGCAATCTCCCCACCAAAAGGCCCAACAGAAAACCACCCAAAACCAGACGGCACACCAATACTGGTGGCCGTAACACACAGATTTACAGCCATTTTGAACATAAGGGCTCAGTGTGGTACATCTTTAAATTAATCTTACCTACATATAGCAGTTTTCCTTTACTTACCCCCTTACTATTTGAACAAACGCAGTAATGGCTATTTTGGCTACACTGTAACTGACCTATTTTGCACATTTATCTGAGTTCATTTTTCATTCTAACATATTTTACTCTTACTTGTCAATGAAGTTTTACTCTAAAGTAAAATTTCGATAAGTGACATCACTTCTAGTTTTTCCAGTCCTCTTTTCATTCTAGGTAATACATTCATTTCTATTGTCAGCTGGTGCTTCAAACCTTACAGCACTGGAATCACCAGAAATGTGAACTGGAACACACTTTGTTTTCTTTATAATACTGTAAATGAGAGAATTAGGATCTATAACAAACTGAACTACAGGCTCAGCATCATAAATAATAAATGGAATGCTCATGATGGTACCCTCATTAATTGATTATATGTGACATTAGCGTTACATAACAATGATTAAAGATTCATGTATCATATGACAGGCAAACTGGAAGATTAGTGTATTCTGCCCACTTGCTAACAGCGAACTGCCAATCTGCTGGTTCCACATGTACAAAAGACATAATGCTTTAGCGATAAAATAAAATACTGACATGTTAAAAAAATACAACTCAATTTCCACATCCAGTGAAACTACGTGGTGGCGTTTACTGGTCCCCAAAGTCTAACATTCTGCAGAGCACAATAACAACAGTGAAGTCAATAAAGGTCTTGAATCTTGAATCACTGTGCCTAGACTTGTACTGCTTCCCATTCTAAGTCCATTCCCAAATGTGCTTGTTAGCTGCAGTAGCTGTGGGTGTTGTCACACTATCCAAAGTAGGTTACAAAAGTCATTATCAAGGAAAAACTGTACACCTTCATCTTCGTCTAAACAGTAACAGTAAGCTTTTGGATATTGATGGAGCAGGAAAAAGTTTGACCTTGAAGCCTTAATGCAGGGGTGTCAAGATCCGTTCCTGGAGGGCCACTATCCTGCATGTTTCAGGGGCCGTTTACACGAGGACCATCTCAACAGAAAACGCAAAAGTGGCGTCTTGTCATTTCATGTTTAGACGAGCGGTTTTGAAGGAAATCTGCGTTGTGACTCTATAGTGTGTGGAATTCGATTGGATATGCATGCCAGGCAGCTGGGTGGCGCTGAGATAAAACTCCGCCATGTCTACGCGCATGCGTACTATCTCCCTTTTCGGATGTCCGCCGCGGTAAATGTTCATGAATGGAATCTGTACATATTCTGTACGTTTGTTGGTACGACTCATGTAGTGTACATAGAGCTGCCAGAGTTGGTTGAAGGTATGAAGGATGGAAATAATCACACATCTTTGTTTACGTCCTTGTACCGGCCGGCAAACCAAAGCACCGGCGCACATATGTGATGTAATCGCGTACGCAACGTGGTCAGATCTCGGCAAAGTTTTGCGTTTTGCTGTTTAGACGGAAACGTAACGGCGGAGCGTTTTCTACTTTTCCACTCTGGAGGCCGGTTTCAAATTTTTGGCCAAAGCCAAATCTGGCCAAAGCCAAAGACTGAAAGTATCACCAATGAATACCTATGATTTCTAACTGAAAGTTATACAAGTCCTGCTATAATCAGAGCAAGTTGGTCTTCCTAGTCATATCAAACACACAATTTATATGTCTTTAAATCTTTTCCTCCTCATCAAAAAGTAATCCAGAATACGACTGTCTATGCATCAGTTTTCAGAGTCCAAACTGGAACTGTGAAAAGACATGTCCAGCCAAAATGTAAACGAATAAAGACTAAACACAAATGTGGAGTTACACTAAAAAATTTAGATATGTGAAAAGTTTGTGCTTGATTATTTTTGAATCATGAGTTTTCACTAAACTTGTTGTGCTGGACACTGTCTGAGCTAATGTTGAAGTCTAAATATCCAGTCACATTTGGTTTGTAGCTCCCACAACACCTTCAGATTTATTTATATGCAATAACTGCACCTCCCTGCTTCCATTATGTCCCAGAATCTACACAGAGTCAGAGGGAGGAGGTCAGATTGGATACTACATCTTGTGCTGAAATCTGCTTCACCTGTCAGACTACTTTTGTGTTTCGCGAGCCTGGTGCCTATAATGACTGATGTGACTGGCTTCCGTTTGGTAGTGTTGAGTAGTTCATTGATAGGAATATGATCTCTGAGGCATTTGCTCATCATAAGTCTCATGATGTGGTGCTGAAATACAGTGAGATTTTGGAATCATTTTGTTATCCAGTTAACACAATCAAGACTATTTAACAAAACTGCTATGATGTAAGTGTCAAAGATCTTGGATTTCAGCTGATCATATCATAATTCTCATGTCATTCCAAACATTTGAAAACATAATATCACATTATTAGAGTAGGATGTGCGCAAAAAAACCCAGAACAAATGGTGCCTCATTTTGAGCCTGAAGGATTAAGATCATCCACAACAGCCTTAAGAATAACTATTATATATGTGAAAAGTGGCCTTCCAACAGCGGCCTTGGTCAGGGTACTCTACATGGGATTGTACAGTTTCTACATGAATGTTCCTAAAGTCCATGCTACATTAATAAAAAATCATCTCTAACTAAAACATTATATCCCAAGACAGTGCCTCATTTAGCTGTGTGCTCATCATCTACTGGAGACATGCATATGAATGGAGTGCCAGCAGCTCTGCTAGAAACAGCCTATGTGAACAGATGGTGAAGGGTTGATGCTGTTGGGTGAATGACAGTCAGTCTTTCCTGATTTTAGTGGCAGTAGGCCAGTCACATTCATCCTTCCACAGGTCTGATGATGATATTCAGTCGGATTGGTTTTGAGTGTGGCCATTGAGTCATGGCTGTTCTAATAATGGCAGCCTTGTCTTCTGCACAGATATCTGAGAGTGAGCTAGTAAATATACTTACATACTTGGATTACACTTTTATAAAGAGAGATATACATAAATCCTTATTTTTGCTCTTACTGGGTTACTCTTGCACAATTTAATGTCCATGCTTGTGAGAATGACTTGTATACCATTGAGTGATTGTACCACAAAATGCTTCATAGAAAAAAAACGGCCCGCAAAGACTACTTTCCAACCCTTACCTATGGGTCATGAGCTCTGGATAGTGACCAAAACCCCCCCAAAACACAAGACTGGATACAAGCTGCCGAAATGTGTTTCATCCTTAGAGTGGCTGGACCTTAGAGATAGGGTAAGGAGCTCAGACATTCAGAGGGAGAACAGATAGAGTTGCTGGTCAATTTGCATCGAAAGGAGCCAGATGAGGTGTTTCGAACATCTGATTAGGATGCCTCCTGGGTGACTATTTTTGTAGGTTTTCCGGGCACATCCGCCTGGGAAAAGACCACGAAATACACCCAGAATTCACTGGAGGAGTTGCATATCTCATTTGATGTGGGAACACCTTCAGGTCCAGGAGGAACCACAAAGCATTACGGGACAGAGGGACGTCTGGAACGACCTGCTTTAATGACTGCCTCCGCAACCAGATGCTGGATAAGTAGAAGAAAATGGATGGATGGATGGATGGATGGATGGATGGATGGATGGATGGATGGACAGAAAAAAAATACAAACTGATTTGGCCAAGGAACAGGTGAACTTGTTGGTCAATTCATAAGATTGACATTTGTCAAGTTTTATTTTATTCATTGGAGTCAGTTTTTCTTGAATGCATGCTCTGTATGTATCACGGAATATCTGAGACCTAAGCGCAAACAGTAAATAGCATAGCAGACACATGTAAAAGGACAATTATTTTACTCAGGATACACAGAATGAATATGCAAGGTATGGGCATGGGGGAAGCAATGAATGGAGAAGGAATACAGGGACAGGGACTGACAGCAGGAGCTACTGCTGCTTTGGGTACTAACAGAACCAGTACACACAAGTAAAACCACCGAAAACCAGGACTGTAAGCGCAACATGGCACTATGCTAGATCAAAGTATGCAACACATTTAACAAAATGCTCAGTATATTAATTACTACGCTAACAAATGCAACAATTTCCAGTTTCTCATCACAGTCTTGAGGTCATCCATGGTCTGGTAAATGGCGTCCATCTTATCGCATCCCTCCTTCAGAACAAAGCCGGTATGGAACACTGCAGCATGAGCCTGCATGGTCTTTTACATGTTGAGGCTGATCTCAGAGGTTCTCAGGCTTCCGTTGGCAAACCTCAGCTTATCTTGGCTGTAGTATAGAAAATTCCGACGCTCCTGAACGCACCATCCGCACTCCGCCGAGAGTTGCACAGACATGCAGCACACCTTCGTGAGGTTAAAAAAACAAACAAAAAAAACGCGCAGATGCTAAATTTGCACCTGTGCCAAGTGGAAGCTCTGACCAGAGGCGTGCAGGGGCAAAGTTTTGGCCTGAGAGAATTAGTACTATAGCGGCCCACAGACTTCTCTATCTGCATGTATGGATAGCTCAACAGCTTGAGCCTCTGCCTTTGGTGCAGTGGTTGTGAGTTTGAGCCCAGCATGTGGCATTTTGCCGCCGTTCTTCCACATTTTCTCAAAGTGCTGTGGTCTCCTACTTTTAAAAACAAACTGACGCCCTTGGTTGTTCTGACAAGATCTACAGTCGGCAGCAACTCCTAGAAATAGGATTATACAACGAGCGAACTGTACCCGCCGAGTTTTTCCACTTCCACAACATCCTGGAGGAGCAAAAAGGTGATATTGCTTCTTTAGTGAATGTTTTTTAACTTTTCTCTTTTTTCCTGTTTTGCAGGAGAAAGATGAGGAAAAACTGCTTGGTTTGGCAAATGTGTGTCTTGTCAACGACCCATCTCCACTACAGTGCAGGACCCAGGTGCTGTTCTGGGCATTGCTATGTGACCTTGAATGTGACAAATGAAACAGACTCATCAACAGGAACTGCATGTGTTAATCCTTGTGATAAATGTAAAATGTCTCCTGAAAAAAATCACTTTGATACTAGAAAGTTTCCAGTGGGAAAATGTAACAGTGCAGCAAATTAGTTCTCCAGAACACACTGCAGTTGATTACTGTGGACATTCACAATTATGGTCACTAATTACTTGCAGATCCATGGGAGCCGATGTGACTTCTGCTGGCCATAAGTGTCATATGGAACACCTACAAATCAAGAGTATTATACTAGAGTAACTAAGTAATATCATGAAAGGGCAGAATCAATCCAAGGTTTGCTAACAATAGCTAATGTTAGGCAAAATGAATTTCTTGTACAAGCACAAGCAAGACTATAGCAGTAAAACACACTGTAACAGTATACAAATTTACTTCATATATATATAACCAAGACCACAGGGATCTCCGGTGATACCGTGGCATGTGTATTTCAAATTAATGTAACTCCTCAACCACTTGCGCTAAAGAGAAAATTCAAACGGCTCCTGAAAGAAGAGAAGATGCACTTTACAGGGTATTACGGTGAGTCAAAGGAACCACTTGTAATGACGTCCATCACAAAATCCCACAGCATTTTAAAATTTAAATTTTTGTAAATACTTATTATAGTTCATATTTTACGTTTTCATTGTCTAATATTTTGTTCAAGTTCAACTCCAGTTCCTAATGTAGAAAAATCCTGAAAAATTTAAGTCAATTTTTGTTTTTTTCCCCCCACTTTAAACTATTGTTACATTGTCTAAACACATAGTTTATGTCAGACATTGCCAGATATTGAAAGTTGAAATTGAAGGTTGTTTTGAAAAAACGGGGAAAAGCAATCACTCATATTATGATTTCTGACTCTTTTACAGCCCAAATTTAAAAAAAATCTAGGCGGCCTGTATGACCCTTTTGTGTCAAAGGGTTAATATAACAATATTTTCCAAAATGAGAAATTCTACTTTTAATACTTAAAGATGAAGATGTCAGTTATTTTACTTGAGTAAAGTTTCAAATGAAAGATTCAAGAAAGGGATCAAAGTACGAGCTAATGGACATTTGAGATGTGATTTTGTCAGCAACAAAAGCCAAAGTACTTTCTGCAATTTCCAGCAGTTAGCTTTTAAACAAGAGAGGAGATAAGGGGTGACTGCATGCTCCAACACTCTCATAGATAAATGCCAGGAGGTCTGTGCCTCCCTTTAAATCTGCACTCAACACATTTCATCTTTTCCCACCACTGAGCAACTTATTTTTTTCCAAATGGTTCCCTTATTCTTCTAATGGGCAAATGCTGGCTGAAGATGTGATCCAGACCAAATAATGCAAAAACAACATTTCATTGTAATTTTGGACATATGTTATTGCGTATGCACCTGCAATTGTTAATAGGTGTGGAACTGTGAGAAACCATGTTTGTACATTCAGGCATTCATCTTCTAGCTGATCTTCCTGGAGAAAAAAGCAATCACCTATAAGGTAATTCTTACAGAGGCATGCTGTATTCTACTCCCTCAGGTTATTGAAATGCTATTTTCTGCCTCTGTGAAGAAAAGGCCGCCTGGTGAGTAAATGGCACAGTAGGGCTATAATTTTCCTAAATGACAGCTGAACATAGTGTGTGTCATGCTGCCTCACGTTCTTCATAGAGTGAATGCAACATGTGTTCAAATGAGCTGTGATCGCATGTGGATGTTAGATTGTGAGGTCGTGAGATGAGTTTCTGAATATTGAGGGTGATCGGGGATCATCATTCCTTGTTCAACCAAATCTCTACTTTTTATTGGTTTGAAAGGGGTTCGACTTCCAGCAGATTCCAGTTTAAACGACAGAGTGAGTATTTTGGAGTAATTTAAAGTAACATTACAGTTAAACATCCAGGGTTTATGCTGGAGATGTTTTCAAACTGGGCTGCACAATGACTCATGATTAATGTTGTTGCCTTGCAGCTAGAAGATCCCCGGTCCACGTCCTGGTCCGGGATCTTTCTGCAGGGAGTTTGCATGTTCTCCCAAGCGTGGGTTTTCTCTGGGTTCTCCGGCTTCTTCCCACACACGCTCAGGCTAACTGGTAACTCTGAATTGCGCGTAGGTGTGAATGTGATTGTGCTTGTTTGTCTCTATGTGTAGCCTTGTGATAGACTAGTGACCTGTCCAGGGTGTCCTCTGTTATTTGTGTTGCATCAAAATGAAAATGACTAGATTATTTAAGTACAGGAGTTGAGCTATACTTGAAAAAAAAAAAGATCTACATTTTCATCATGTTATTACATCTTTCAAGTGTAGAAAGCAATGAAATCCAGCTGCTAGAGGACATACTGACTTCACTGGACATGTAAACTAACCATTTAGTGCCTAAAAAAGAGCGACAAATCTGGTGCGATTTGAGAGGAATGCTAATGCCAGCGTGGTATGGTGTTTACAAAGCTGAAGTAAGGCATCATTTTAAATTTATATCTGATAAGGCTTCTACATCATACCAGTAATTCTGTAAGCAAGCAAAAACTTAAGTTTGAGAATAAATTACATGGTAATCAAAGTAACAAGGATTAATTTAATAGTGACCATAAATGTCTGTAGAAACTTTGTGTAATTGCAAAGATACAGGAAAGGAAGACCAACTGCTGTTGCAATCCTTAGAGCTGCAGTGGTACAATAGTGTGTCTAAAAATGGTCTCATTGTTGCTGATTGTTTGCATTTCCATTCAGTGATTTATAACTTGAATTAAGCATCAATATTAGTTTGATTTTTTTTCAGTAATCTTGTTAACAACACTTCGAACATATCACTACTCTTTTTAAACTAACCACATCTCATACATAGAGCATTAATATATATGTTTCATAGGAGCTGCATAAATTTAATGAATGTCAGTGCTGCTGCTGAGTCTTATTCCCCCTCCATACAGTCTGTTGGTATCAAAGCCAGAGTGCTTTATTACAGCAGTGAATAATATTTATATGGGTACAGTTGAATTCTCCTTGTTATCCTCATCTGTGAAGTGAATTCAAACAGCAGCCCTGGGGGGGAATACTTTCGATGCTGCTCACGTTGCCAAAGAGATCTATAATTCCCTCCAGTCCCCTGTCTCCCACACATCTCTACCTCCACACCTTCATCAGCTCCACATTCTAACTCCATCTTTTCGCTTTTGTCTCATCTACCTTTCATCCTAACTCCATGGGATTTGTGTTTTGTGTGATCAACATTTTTTTGCTCTGTGAAGACTCAGAAAGAAAGAAAAAATCCAAAGTCAAAATGGTTGAGGTTGTGTCTTTGACCAAAATTCTCACGGTCAACACAAATTTGAAGTTAACGCAAATATGGCTTCGCACTGATTAATTTGTACATGCTCATCTCCCAGTATGAAAGAAATCAGTCCATCCATCCATCCATCCATCCATCCATCCATCCATCCATCCATCCATCCATCCATCCATCCATCCATCCATCCATCCATCTGCATACATACAAAATTAAATTTGCTTCTAAATCTCAATTAAAATGTATACAGATTGTTGAATTTAAGGAACCTGTACTCTTCACCCTTACAGCGATTACATCTGGAAGTTTTTTGGGTGGCAAGGCATTTTGTTGGTATCACTTGGGTCCACCTGTCCCTTTGAAGGGAAGGCTCACTTCAAATGAATCCAAAGTTGTTCTGAATTATCACCCTTTCCAGTGTTGAAAGATTTCTATGCTGATGGGAGTGTTCTCTTCCAGAATGACAATGCCTCTATCCATAGGTCACAAAAGATCAGTAAACGGTTTGACGAGTATAACAGTGATGTGAATTATCACCGGATCTTAACACATGGGAGAATTTGAACCAAGTCAGTGCTAGTCAGTGCTCTCCACCACAATCATCACAACACCAAATGAGGAAATATCTTCTGGAAAAATGGTGCTTTCATCTTCCAGTCGCGCTTCAGAAAGCACAAAGTTGTTTGGGTGGAATGTAGTGTCTTTACACCATACTAAGACACTTAATATTGGCTTCTCTTTCAACATGTGGCTTATCTCTGATGTTGAGGAAATGTTGTGACATCCCTGTTTATGTTTTAAATTAAAGATTTGTAAAATTGAGCAAAATTGATCACAACAAAAACAAGAACATTAGTATTCTTTTAAATTGTAATAATCCCAGCCTAGTTAAAAGTCTTACCCAGTCTCAAATAGACAGTCCACACTGACTCTATAACATTACATGGAAAGGTAAATGTCTCACTGCTGAAATAAAGTCAACCATTTTTTCTTCATCTGGAAGTCAGATAGAAATGTAACATGCATTAGAGTTGTAGCGAGTCGGCCTAAATTCTTTTTCACGAAGTAATAAAATCATTATTTCAGCTAAATATATGTAGCAGATATAAGTAAAATGACTGAAAGGAAAAAATATCCTACAGCATCATGTGATATTTGATGACCAGCAGTAACAATCACAGTATCATGATCATTTATTTTGTAAGAAACATACATATTTATCTTCACAGATTGTCATAAATCTCTGTCTTGCCATTTTCTCTGCTTGACTCTGCATGGAGAATTCAAGTGTTTAGCTAACAGCCTGCATATAAACTGGAGCCTGAAAGATGTGAGGCTTCAGCACAGAGTACATCTCACAGAATCAGAATCCGAAATACTTTATTGATCCCCGAGGGCAAATTGTTTAACAAATATATTAATTATACAAGTTGTAGGAAGCAGTGTTTTTAGAGCTTGGGCGACAGAGCATAAATGTCAGGATGTCTCTGCTGGACTGATTTTGACTATTATTTCTTCATGGCTCAGTGGGTAGAGTGGCCGTCTTGCAACCGAAAGGTTGCCGGTTCAATCCTCGGCCCGTCATGCTCATGTCGAGGTATCCCTGAGCAAGACACCTAACCCCTAATTGCTCCTGATTGGTCGTGGTTGCTGCCTTGCATGGCAGCTTCCGCCATCAGTGTGTGAATGGGTGAATGTGATGTATCCTGTAAAGCGCTTTGGGTACCTTGCAGGTATAGTAAAGCGCTATATAAATACAGACCATTTACCATTCATCTTTCTTTCTGGTCCCCCATGAAGCTGGTCTGTACGGCTCTAATAGGTTAAGAACATGTTCATCTTGTTGAATATGTCCACTCCAATCCAATTCCAATCAAACCAGTTCATCCAGTGACAAATCAAGTCAGATCTGAGTGTACTGTCTTACTTTGTTTATGTTAGCGCATGCTTGTTCTGCTGCTCATCTTTCCAGCATCCAGCCATTCATCCATGGTGTTCTGCTTATCCAGAGTCAGATGAACCTGGTTGTCCCAGCAATCCTTTTCAGTTCCTTCTAGGGGATCCTGAGAAGTTCCTAAAACAGATGATTTGTATAACCCCTTCAGTGAGTTCTGTTTCTAACTCATGGTATCCTCCCTAGCTGACATGCCTGGAAAACCTTAAAAGGTGCCGAGGAAGCAGATGTTCAAATCGCTTCAGCTGGCTCCTTTCAACCGGAAGTAGCAGCGACTCTACTCCAAGTTCCCTCCAGATGTACAAACTCTTAACCCTATCTCTAAAGCTGAGGCCACCCACACAACGGAGGAAGCTAATTTCCGCTGCGTGTGCACATGATCTCACTCTTTCGATCAGATTTGAGAATGTAAATTGACTTTGCCTCAGCGCCATTTCACTGTGATGGTTCAATACAATGCTGCTGGTGCACCAAGCAGCCTGTCAATCTTATGTTTTCATTCCAGTTGCTTCACACTTGGCTGCTAAATGATCCAGTCCACAACGAAGGTCACAGCCTGAAGAAGCCAACAGAACCACCTCATCCACAGAAAGCACAGATGTGATCCTGAGGTCCCCAAACTGCACACATACTCCTTATCTTGTGCCTTGAAGTCCCATCCATGAACACTACAAACAGGATTGGAGACAAGGGGCAATACTGGTGAAGTCCAACACCCACCGGAAACATTTTTGACTCTGTGTCAAGGATGTGAACACAGCTCTCACTTTGGTTCTACAAGGACTGGATGGCTTTTAACAACAACCTCACAGCAAGCCTCTTCCAAATTGACAAAACGCATGTGGACTGTCCTTCCAACATAATCCACAACAACCAGTATCCTATAACCCCACTGCCCCATCATCTCTTTTCTATATTTCCTCCATCTCCTCCCTGCCCTCCCCTGTCTTTCTCTTGTAGCTCCAGCACCATCTGCCTGGTAGAGGGAGCAGCTTGTGTGCTCTGCTGCCTCCTTTTCCCCAGAGTCTTTGGATAGTGCAAGGCCAAACAAACACAAGCCACCAGCAACAACACTAATGCTCCATTGGAAATGTGGACACGTGAATACACACTGGCATCACAACAGTAACGATTGCAACAATTGAGTAAGTTTAAAGTCTTACACTATGGAAACATATTTAAATAAGAAATAAATACAAATTAAAACTGAAAACCTTTTTGTTTTGTTACAATATGGAAAAGATCATCAGAGACCAAAACAAGTAAAGAGGAAAGTAAAGAATTAGGATGAAAAATTGGATATGTTTATTAAAAGAGCATAGGATCAAATAAAGGACTGACTCCAGTGTGTAAGCCTCCCTCCATTTAGACACTACAGAAAAATAGGGTCAAGAAATGGGGAAGAAGAGGAAAGGAAGAGATGTCCCATCTCAAGTAGAACTTTTACATAGAAGTAGACGACTACACATGAATTTGTACTGTTGCTATAATTTGCTAAATACTACATTAAAGATTAGCTTGTGATGTGACCTGCACATAAATAACAACCCAATTGTTGGAATTGTGCAGACATTAATTAAATTAAACATTGCCTCTTGGAACTATAACCTTTCAAAAGGAGAACTGTATTACAGGAATGTGGTTGTATCTCCTGCTAAACCTGCACACTCACTGAACTTGTCTGATACCATACAGGACCCTCTTTGGTAACCTTGCTAACAAGGGCAACCATCACTTGTAGAATTTTAGTGTAGGCAATCCAGTACTAGTTTAGCTACCCCAGTTGTCTGCATGACTTTCATTCATTCATCATCTTGTAGCTTTCTCTTGAGAATCACCTAAACACCCTCTAGTTTTTTACTGTAGCTTTTTTAAATATGCCTTCAGATAGTCTGGACAGGTGGAATTAGGTAATGTTTTATCATGCTAGGTAGATTTTGTTGTTAAAATAAGGCAATATTTTGTGTTATTTGTCTTGTCAATAAATCCAGTGTGAGTATTCAAACCAATATCCGACTAACAAATATTGTATGAGCACTCAAACCTTGGCGTATACAGTGATCATAGCAATAAAACCACCCGCCTAATATTATGCAGGTTCCGCTTGTACCGTATAAACAAAATAATTCTGCCCCATGGAGGTCTGAACTCATCAAGACCTCAGAAGGTGTCCTGTGGTATTAGGCCTGGTTGTTGTGAGGTTGAGCTTCCATGGATAAGACTTGTTTTTCGAGCACAATCCACAGATGCTTAAATAGATAAAATTTGATGGCCATTTTAATACTTTAAATTCTTTCAAATGTTCCTCTAACCATTCTTGAACAATGTTTGCAGTGTGACAGGGCACATTATCCTGCTATAAGTGGCCAGTTATCAGGGAATATTGTTGCCAAAAAAGGATGTAGGTGGTCTGCAAAAATGTTTAAGTAGGTACTACATGAAAAAGAAACATTTACATGAATGCCAGGACCCACACTTTGCAGCAGAAGCCACTAGCAGCTTGCTACTTCCCAGATCCTGCTGCCATTTCTACACTACATACATGTGCCTAGTCTTCCACAAGATGTAAAAGAAAATTTGATCCATAAGATCAGGTCACCTTGCTCATTGTCGCAGCATTCTGCAGTAGATAACTGTCAGCATTGGACCACATGGACCAGTGTTACTTTGAGTAATTTTTGATTTTTTCTATGATTCATTCTGACAGCAGATGAGGACCGTGTGCAAACTGTGTGACATTGCTGACATGCGATTGGCTCTAGTCTGCCGGCCGACCACTCTGAGAAATTGCTGTACATTATGAGAAGCATTTGATAAAATGTATTTAATGAAATGTACTTCTGTGCCCATTTATTACTTTTGTACTGACGTTACTCGATACTAGCTTGTTTTACTATTGCTTAATAATAAATTAAGCATTAGTATCAAGGCAACCTTAAGTTGAGATTGACCAAACCGCTGTAACCACCGTCTCTACTATCAGAGGGCTGCTGAAGTTCTTTAAGTCCACTCTCTCACCCTGGAAATCCGTATTGCCCGTAGAATTGTTGTATCTTTATGTTTGTTTGTTGCTCTAAGTCCAGTCTTGTTTGGTTTCAGTATGTCCTTGGATGCTTGTTTAGATCTATTACCCATGTCTGACTTCAAGAACCCTATGTCTCTTTCACTCCCCCTCTCTCTCTGCTGGGCTGGAGGCTAGCCAGCTTTATGTTTTTCACTGCTCTACTGGCCTGCCTCTACACTATCAAGTATTTAAAAGGGACGACAGACAGACAGAGACAGACAGACACCTTGACTACCCCTAAATTTACATAAGGGAGAGTCCACATCTCTTTTGGGATATTTTCCCTCAAAATAGCTGCATGAGACATAAGTGAAAATAACTATACCTTTTCACTAAGCCTGAAACCAAATTTGTATGATGTTTTCATCATATTTGAACATTTAAATATTCAGCTGTGTACCTTGTGATTAAATTTAAGCTATGATGATGCACATGTAGACAAGTGTGTTAAATATATAAAACTACATACACTAATCAGCCACAGCATTCTGACCACTGACAAGTGAAGTGAAAAACATCCATCATCTTGTTATAATGCAACATTCTGCTGGAAATCTTAAGTCCTGACATTCATGTGGGTGTTTGACATGTACCAAACCACCTAAACATTGCAGGTCAATAAACCCTAACCCTAACCCCCCACTCCCCATGGCAACAGCAGCCTTTGATGCTAGTTTCCACCCTCAGCAGAACAATGCACCCCGACACACCACAAAGACCTCTCAGGAGTGGCCCGAGGAATGCGACAGAGCTAAAGTGTTCCTCCATATTCCACACTCCCTAGATCCAAATCTTACTGAGCGTCTGTGGGATGTGTCAGGATAAGCCTGATCTAAGTAGGTACCCTCCTTCAACCCACAGCACCCAGAGAACTCACTGCCACCATCCCAATGCCACAGGACATCCCCAGAGGACCTGAGTCCATGCAACACTGAGTCAGAGGAGTTTTAGTAGCATAAAGGAGACCAAAACATTATTAGGCAGGTGGTCATAATGCCATATCTGACCGGTGTATGTACTTAAAATAGTGGTTGAGGCAATGTGTTCTTAGCATTAACAGCCTGGAGCAGTCAACAGACAAGTGATTCCTTCTTTAATCAGCAATAGAAGTGCTTGTGTGCTCTATTTGGAAAATATGAAACCTTATTGTATCTTTCAATATCATATTACTAACGGTAAACATTCCACTCAGATTTTCTAAAAAATGAATGAAAACAGCTGTCAAGAAAAGGTTTCCGCATAACTTCCTTGTGTGTTCTGGAAAATCTTTGTACACAGCCTCTGTACTAACCAAAGTTTGTGTTCATGTGTGTTTACTGTTGTACATACAACAGTACATGACAAGGCAACCGGAAATAGGGGGACAGGTAGTAATGTGAGAAGAATGGTAAATCAGGCATATGCTGCCTGTCTAAATATGCAAATAGTAAGATAACAATCTTCCTCCAAAATCAAGCATTGCACCTTGATGTGCAAAAATTTCAGCTTGATGGAACTGCACTGAGGGCTGCACAGTGGAGTAGTGGTTAGCACTTTCACCTTGCAGCAAGAAGATCTCCGGTTCACGTCCCAGGATCTTTCTGCATGGAGTTTGCATGTTCTCCCTGTGCATGCAAGGGTTTTCTCCGGGCACTCCGGCTTCCTCCCACAGTCCAAAAATATGCGGAGATTAATTGATTACTCTAAATTGTCCGTAGGTGTGAATGTGAGTGTAATTGTCTGTCTGTATATGTAGCCCTGCGACAGACTGGCGACCTGTCCAGGGTGTCCCCTGCCTTCGCCTGAGTAAGCTGGGATAGACTCCAGCACCCCCATGACCTTAGTGAGGATAAAGCGGTGTATAGAGAATGGATGGATGGATGGATGGATGGATGGATGGATGGATGGATAGATGGAACTGCGCTGAGTTGACTTTAATTGCAGCACATTGCTTAAACTGCATTTTATAGAAATGTATGCAAATGTGTACAAATGCAAACTGAATTGTTTGATAAATGCCCTTATACCCAACACCATGTAATAAATGTCTTTATCTGCAGGCCTATTTCCTTCATAGCCCTCTTCGGGTTCCAAGAGTTACCAGCAAAGCACTGAAGCATTTTGTTCAGGACCACCCACAAGCTCCAACAATTTCTCTCAACAATTTAATTGGTGTATATATATATATATGTATATGTATATGTATATGTATATATATATATATATATATATATATATATATATATATATATATATACATATATATAAAGCATTTAGCAATAGCTTGTACATGCTGCAGCAGAGCAGCCTTCCACTGAAATAGCTTTCGAGTTGGGGGGGGGTATAATTAGTGCTTGGAGATGCAGATTACGACCTATGGTGATTTGATCTGACCTATTTTTAAGGAAGTAGGGCAGTATACTGTCTTTTTACAGAGACAAGGGCCCTGCTGCAGTGGTGTCTGCCTGATGGAAAGTGCTAGGTGAACACACACTCCAGCAATGGCAAGGTGTATCAGGATTAGATTGATTTGAGAAAATCAGGGGTCCCATTACTAATCTGACCAAATACTAATAAACTAACATTTTTCCAAGCAAGTCCTAACTCATCTCTCTTATGTTAAATGTTGGAATTTAAATGCTTGAATTTCCCTCAGGATTAAGAAAGTACCTATCTGTCTTATCTATCTTTTCATGGCATGACCCCAACAATAATTTAACTATAGTTTGTCTGCTATCAACCCAGATATACTTACTTACCCTTAATCACATAGTAAATATAGTAAATAGCCTTGAAAAGATACTGTAGAAAGTAACTAAATGTAAAACTGTGTTCCAAGCAGCAACCTAAACAGTAAAAATGGCAAATTTGCTGAAGATTTTAGATTGTACAGTGAGACTATATAAGCTGCTTGTTTTTTTCTTCTTCTATGAATTATGTAGCTATTTTAATGACAGTGCTGGGATCCCTTTGTGTAATTCTCCTATTTTGCCATTTTTTTGTGGGGAAACCATTGCTACATCTTGCCCATGAAAACTGTGATCAGTAAAAGGAAATACATTTCCCTCTATACCAGAATGAAAATGAGGTGCAGCCAGGACATTCTCCAGCAATGACAGTGCTGTGAAAATAGGTCTGGTCATGTGAAAAGAATAAAGTCTGAAGGAAAAATATGAAAGCCTGAGTTATGAGACAAATATAAATCATAAAAGAGCCAAAAAATAGCTAAATAATATTCCTATTGACTTTTAGATAATTACTGTGAATCTTACAGTTGTAATCTGCAGTGCGTTTGATCATAATTCCAGAGAGCCAAATATATTTTCAGATCTCACACATACCCACACACAGATAAATAACAGATGGGAGCAGTAATAAGAGCTTGATACACAGGCTGCGGAATCAAATGCACTACTGTATATTTCAAAGAAAAATTGTTATTAGTGATCATTTGTCCTTTGGACATGTTGTCCTTTGAAGTTGTTTTTAAGCACAATTTGATATCACTGAGGTGAAAGACTGTGATTGCATGGGTCATGGGAAAGTAAGCAGTCACTTCCTGTAATGCTGAACAGCAGCTTGTCCTGCCATATCCCATAATTTAATTATTTTCTGTGGCTTTGAAAAGCTGTTAATTTTCAAAATTCTCACAATGCTCCAAAATGGTCTGATGTTATACTGTCTTACACAATACAATATCCTACTTACAATTCTAAAAATAAATGTAAAATGCCATTACAATCAATAACATTGAGGAAAAAAATAGGTGAGCACTGAAAGAAATTATAAAGTGGATGTATTATATAGTATACAGTAGAAGTGAGTCGATCATTGTGTAATATCAACGGAATTTAAACAGATTTAAATGTATGCATAAGTTTTTTTTTTTAAATTTCAGAGTTGACAAGTACAGTATTTTGAACTGAACAAACAGACCCCAAAGTAGACACCAAAGTAGAAAATGGAACACAAGTGTATATACCTGTTATCACTGGCACCGAAATTAGAAAACCTGCAGTCGCTGAAACATAGTTGGGTAAATCTGTGATTTTTAATCAGCCTTATTGCATGAACATGAGCCGTGACCACCAAGATGACTTCACATGGAAATAATTGGGATTTTAAAAATGTGATTATATGACTTCAAAAAAAAGGAAAAGGTTACAGCACTTTTTAAAAAGAGGTACTAGTGGGCATGCCCCAGTTATTAGGGTATCACACTTCTCAGCCTCCCCAACAAAGTTTATTGCAGTGTACTGGAAGGCAGGCTCCAACCAAATGTCGAACCTCAGATGCAGGAGGGGCAATGTGGGCTCCATCAGTCAGTCCACATGTGTTTTGTTGGATTTGGGTAAGGCTTACAACTGTGTCACTTGAGGGACTCTGTGGGGGGTGTTGCAGGAGTATGAGGCACCGAGCTCATCGTTACAAGCCATTTGATCCCTATACAACTAAAGTGAGAGCTGTGTCCGCATTCTTGGCATAAAGTCAAAACCGGTAGACTGTTTCCTCTGAGTTGTGGGGAGTTGCTTCCTAAAGTGAAGGAGTTTAAGTATCTCGGGATCTTGTTCACAAGTGATGGGAAAATGAAACATTACATGACCAAGGCGCTTGGTGCAGGATCAGCAGTAATGCGGATGTTGCACTAGACCATCTAGGCAAAGAGAGAGCTGAGCCAGAAGATGAAGCTCTCAATGTACCAGGCCATCCACATTCCAACCCTTAGTAGTGACCAAAAGAACAAGATCATGGATACAAGCAGCCAAAATGAGTCTCTTCCACTGGGTGGCTGGGCTCAGCCTTAGAGATAGGGTAAAACACTCGGACATGGAGTGGATGGATGGATGGACACAGAAAGATCAGTGAACAAGCAAAAATCTGTCAAAACCCAGTTCCAGCATTAATCAGGAGGTATAAAACATGCCATATTACCACTTAGCGGACTTGCAATGGCCGTCCCATCCATCCATCCTCTATACACCGCTTTATCCTCACTAGGGTCGCGGGGGATGCTGGAGCCTATCTCAGCTGACTCGGACAAAGGCATGGGACACCCTGGACAGGTCGCCAGTCTGTCACAGGGCTACATATACAGACAAACAATCACACTCACATTCACACCTACGGGCAATTTGGAATAATCAATTAACCTCAACATATTTTTGGACTGTAGGAGGAAGCCGGAGTGCCCGGAGAAAACCCACGCATGCACAGGGAGAACATGCAAACTCCATGCAGAAAGATCCCATTTGAACCGAGGATCTTCTTGCTGCAAGGCGAAAGTGCTAACCACTACTCCACTGTGCAGCCCACAATGGCCGTACCTCCAAAGTTAATGCCATAAACAATGCATTATTTACACAATGTAGCTATGAAAAACAGATTACCAAATTGCTTCAGACTTGGCACAAGGGTTGTCTACAGAAATTATTAATCTATATTTTTTATGACAGCTCAGACAGTGTAAAGATGTTGCATAAAAGTAATCTCTATAGATGATTTCGATGAAAACACTCTTGCTTGGTCCTCAGTACAAAACTGCAAGATGAAACACAGTTTTTAAAAGATGATACAAGTGAAAATGATGACCTAGTCCAGCATGTTACCTGACTTTAATCCCACAGAGCACCTTCAGAGAAAGTTAAAGAGACACGCAGAGCAACACAACTCCTCCAGTAAGGAGTGCCTGGAAAACCTTGTCTGAAGAATGATTGAGCATCTTGAATATTTTCTGCAACACTGGTATTCTCAGTGCTGAGAAGGAATGAGTCTGTCTTCACAAATAAAGGTGGACATACAAAATACTGAAAAATTAAACATTTTGAATTACACTGTCATGTGCTTACTTTTATTGCACCGAGCTTTTACAGTGTGACCTGTCGTTTTTACATAATAAAGTTGAACTGTTGTTTTTTCCACTGAAATAAGGATGTGTAGAGATTAATTTTTCCCCAATGAATACCGAAGATGTTCACCTACCAAGCTGTTCAAATAAAGCTTAATGGGTTAGCAAGGTATTTTGAGGTCAGAGTTTTAAACGTCACAGAGGAGGCTCCTATTTAACCTGGTAGAATGATCATGATAACTAATCCTGCACAGAAAACCTGCTTGGGAGGCTCTGTTCACAGTTTCAGATTTAGTACATCTGTAAGGAGCATCTCCCTTTCATCAGCTCATTCCCTGACAATTTTCAATGAGAGATACACATTCTCAGACAAGGGAATATGTTTTTCTTCAAACCATTAATAGTCCTACTGAACGAAGTCATACACTTGCAGCTTCACACACTACTTTAATGAATGATCTTGAAAGTTTAACAGCTGTCAAGTTAGAAATAAGCAGCAAAATAAGGAGTGCACAGAGTGATTAAACAACTTACATTAACTTGCATGACAAAAAATTTTCTACTAGGACTTCTCTATTGTATCACTTGCAGTAGCAGCGGTTTCTACTTTAGCAATGTATTACATTCCTCATAGCTCTATAGGAGTCACATGATGTTAGATGTCACCTGAAATATTTTCGTTCATATGAGTACAATTGTAAAGGAGAAAGTCTGGGTTAACAAATAAAGTTAATGACCCATGTTGTGATACCCATTATCTTTGGCAGGGTTTTAGGTTTTGTCAAATCAGTCTACATAAAGCAAGACAAGCTGAACTTGCGTCATAGTACAGCCCTTAGGTATTTAAGTTTGAAACCATAAATTAGTATCAAACATACCCAAGCCTAACTTTACTTGGTATTTGTTCACAAACCAAAGTCACAAGCAAATTAAAAAATTTGACCTAATGTTGGTAAATTTAAAGTCAGAAGGAATTAGCTGTACTGAAAGCAACATTCCACTGAAATCCACCCAGTGATGTTGAGACATACAGTCATGAACAGGAGCTGACATTCACTTGTAAAGATCAGGTACATCAGGGTAGTCTTGAATTTCCAGTGACACAAATAACTCAGAATTTTCTGTGATGGAATGATTGAACCACATGTGTGTTTGTCACAAAGAACAATCATGCATTTTGGTTCTTTCATAGATTTAATAGGTCTTCTGGAAAGGTAGTGTCTACAGATATGGACCCGTATCCGTAGCCCACAGGCTACGGATATGGCACTTTCCATTTGCTAGACAGATACGGACCCGTACGCGAGTCTCGCGAGTCAAGAAGCTGCTAACCACTGCAAACTGTTGAAAGGTAAGCAAAGGTTAAGGTTAGGGTTAGTGTTAGGGTCAGGTTTAGGGTCCGTACCTGTAGTACCGATGCTACGGGTCCGTACCGCTAGCGTCTACCGGGAGTCACGTGACCAGATCTCGCGTATCTGATTGGCAAATGGCAAGTGCCGTATCCGTAGTCCACAGGCTACGGGTACGGGTCCGTACCTCTCGCAACAACCTTCTGGAAACATGGCAGTGTCTACTGGGTCAAAAATAAACATTCAACAGTTTCTAATATTTGGTTAAAGTTCCCTTAGCCATTTTTATCGCAGCAAAGTGCTTTTGGTAGCTGTCCACAAGCTTCTGAATTTCTGGTTGTATTGAATTTCTTGATAGAATTATTATAGGTAAACTAAATTATTCCAAACCTGATAATTTGAGATTTTCCTGAAGAATGTTGAGGTCATCCTGCTTCTTCATTATTCCGTTTACTCTGTGTTAAACAGTCCCAAAGCACAATACCACCATGCTTGATGGTAGGTTTCAAATAACAAATATTAGCATTGCTGTATGCATGTTTTGACCGTACATATTTTGTCGTATTTCCAGAAGACCTATAATGAATCTAAGAAAGAACCATAATGCATGACTGCTTTTTGTGACGATGCATGTGTTTTTAAATGATTCCACCACAGAAAATTCTTATTTATCAGAGTCAGTGGAAACTCAATACTGCAGTGATATATCTGGTCTTTACAGGTGTAAGATCTTTGTTCACAACTTTGTCTATCTGGACTAGATAGATAAAAAGAAATCAATATCCAGCTTGAATAAACACAACTCAAACCTACAAAGTCTGCCAGAAACTTGAGTGTCATGATCGATGACCAACTAACCTTCAAGGCTCATGTGGACTCTGTTGCACAGTCATGTCAATTAGCCCTGTACAACATCAGGAAGATCAGACCTTTCCTGTCTGAACATGCAGCACAACTCCTGGTCCATGATCTTGGAGTATCACACATTGTCTACTGCAACTCCTTTCTGGCAGGCCTCTCTGCATGTACGGTCAAACCTTTGCAGGTAATCCAGAATCAAGCTGCATGTCTGGTTTTCAAAAAGCCAAAAAACAGTTTTCTGTCACCCCGCTGTGAAATTGCTTCACTGGCTTCAAGTTGCTGCCCATATAACATTCAAAACTTTGACTCTTGCCCTGACTGACATTGCCAGTCCTACAGCGTTACCGTGCAAGGTTTGTCACAATAAACTGATACAATGTCCAAATTAGAATCAGAATGATCAGTCACAGCTTAACAGTCCAGATCCGTTAGACTGAACATTAAATTAATTTAAAGTGAAATACATTACCGAAGGAGCACGCAACCTATCCAACGCACTGAGGAAACAGCCCTGGATTGTGCCTGTAACTGTGATGTTAGAAAAATGGCTACAAATAGCAATATTATGCACTATACCTTTGCACTTGCATGTAACACTCTAACCTCAGATATGGTCAAAAAGATTTAGAGCACTGAAGAGACAATGGAAATAAAATGGCTTATCTCACTTGACGCTACTCGCAGTCAGTTCAGAAAGAGTGCTCAGGAAAATAGAAAATGCAAGTCGGGTTCAATGGCTGTTATTGGACTAGCTTTGATTCCATTCATAGTAGACTGGATTTTGGATTGAGGACATCTTTTGCTGCCTCAGTTCTCGAACCAAGATATCTCAACATGGAAATGAGTGTGATTGTGTAAGGCCTCTATCTCGGTAAATGTGTCAGAGGTGGGAGACATCCTTTTTGTTTTCCTCTTGTCCCCAGACCAGAAGAGAGGCTCATTATGCAGTAGGGAACTGTAGCTAGTCTCTTGGTTGCCGACTCCCACGCGTTCAGTCACTCTGAAAATATAGACGTACACACATATACACACATGGCTCACACAGACACATGGACATTTATGAAAGCATCTGTAGAGAGTGTAGGCGTACAGCAGATTTCAGGTGCAGATTAAAAGCTTCTGCAGTTGTTATTGTCTCTCTGCTGACAGGAGGGGTAGACAGTGTGGGAGCAGAGAGAACCCAAAGGATGCCATACTTCCTCACTTGATATTATAATTATAGCAACAAGGGTATTCCCATCATGTATGCAAAATTTTTTGTCTATTTTATTATTCTATTTTCCATTGCCATATCTTCAGTGAGAATCCACATTATTTCTTAAAGTGGTGCTCCAGTTGAAGCATCTGGCTTCCACTTTCAAAGATGGTAATTGGTGTTGAGCAGTTGTAGTACACTGTGTTATATGATGAGCTCATATTGAATTTTGTTGCAAGCTGCTTCTGGAAACAAAGACTGAACAACGAAGCTAAAAAAAAATCCCAACTAAATAAACCTTGGATATCCTAATGAAGAGATCCAAGTCCACAGACACTTGTAACCAAGTCCTATCTGAAATCTGAAACTTAAATTTACCCAAATGGTGATTAAACGATATTAATTAGTTGTGCTTGAAAACTGTTAAGTTTAACAATAGTAATTGTTGATGTTGTTTGCACTGATAAATTGTTAATCGGAACGAAACTGGAGGGAACGCATTTGTTGAACACAGCAAATCTGTGCATTTTGTGACATCTGTATTGGAATTCAGTCAGTCTGCACTGTGTTTAAATAAACTTTACAAAATTAGACACCGATTTATATTTGGTTTTCATTAGGCTTCATATTCACATACTGTAGTCATTTGACTATTTTGAGGATTTACTGTGAACAATGGCAAAAAAAAGCATCTTGACAGGCTTGGCTGCAATAAAATTAAAGGTTTACAGTTTTTCTGGCATAAATCTTAACACATCTGTCCAGTAGGCATGTATAATGAGCTGTGGAAGACAAACCCAAGTCAAATGAAATGAATTTTGCCAACTATATTGGTATTCCAGCTGTAGTGGACATAATGTTAAACGTGGAACTGCAATTATTCATGAAGCCAAAACTCTCTTGCTTTGCAGGTGAAATCACAATCAGGATAAAAGAGAAAGTCCAATAATCAGACAGTCACATACTGTCTACTTAAACACTCACAAAGGCATAAACACCCAAATTTACCCGTATTCAAATTTCTTGTCAATTTTATCTTCTTTTTTAAAAAATAAATTGTGATATACTAAGATGAACTGTAGCTGATTCTGAATAGCATCATTAACATTTTTGTTAAAAATAATGCATTCCAGACAGGACACTTGCTAAAATTGGACAGACATGCATTTGTGTTTGACAGTGACTCTGATCAAGTGATGCTCTGGAACAATCTGAGCAAGCATGACTCAGACAGTCCCTGAGATGGCAAACCTGACAATATTTTAAAGAATACAGTTAGAATAAGAAGCAAATCTATACATACACAGATCTTTCCTATAACACGGAGGAGGAGAAGACTGATGACCGGTGAAGACTGAAGTAGCAGAGAGGGCAGAATGAATGAATGCTGCCTCACTTGTAAGGTACACTTATAGGGAAGAGTGAACTGACTATGAGCATGACTGGACAGCATAGAACCTAGTGACTGGCCTGACTTTGTATCTGTACGAACTAAGAACGAAGCTGCATGAGTTTTCATAAACAGCTGTTTATAACAGTTGACAGTTTGAGTTGACACTTGTGTAGGTGGACGTAGCAGTAACATGAATGTATAGGAAAAAAATTTTATGCAGTTGTGAACAAAATTTAATACGCACTTGTCAAGACAATGCATATCATGGCACTTTGTGGTTTTCAATGACTTTCTTTAACTTAATTGTCAAAGATGAAATCTCTGAAACACAAAAAACAAACAAAAAAGGCAATCAGTAAATCTTTCATATATTTACTACAGATCTGGAAAAATGATTAAATCTGACTACATGCAGCAATGCCAATATTTGGTTAAGCGTTCCTTGGCCATTTTCATCTCAACTAAGCACTTCAGGTAGTGGTCCACAAGCTTTTGGTTGCAATTTTGACCACTTCTCTTTACAGAATTTGAGGCAATTCAATGAAATGTGTTTATTTTCCAAGTAACAATCCTGTTCAAAGGTTCTGATGGGGTTTAAGTCAGGACTGTGGGTAGGGCAGTCTAAAACTTTATGCTAGCTTCATTTAAATATTCCTTTACCACTTTTGATGTGTGTTTCAGGTCATTGTCTTGTTGGGACACCTGACTACATGCAAAACCAAGCCTTCCGGCTGATGGTTGTAGGTTTTCCTGAAGAATATGGAGATAATCTTTTTTTATTATTGAATTTACTTTGTGTAAAGCACCAGTTCCACTGGAAACAAAACATCCCCACAGCATAATACTACCACCACCATGCCTGACAGTATGTTTGGTGTTATTGGGTTAAAGGCCTTACCTTCTCTCTACATTTCATATTTCTGATCATTGTGGATAAATATCACAGTTTTTGTTTAATCTGACCACAGAACTTTCCTACAGAAGGTTTTCTCTTTGTCCACATGATCAGCAGCAAACTTCAGTCAAGCCTGAAAGTGAAACTTCCTTCTTTCACGGCAGCCTCTCAGCCCATGACGATGTACAACACACTTGACTGTGTTCCAAAAGCTTTTAATTCATTTCAGATCTGCTCTATGGTGACTCTTGGTTGACTCTTGACCATTCTGATCATTTGTCTCTCAGCAGCTGGTGATAGTTTGTGTTTTCTTCCTGATGTGGCAGTAACACAACTGTCCCATGGACTTTATACTTTCAAACAGCTGTTTGCACAGATGATCTTGTGATCTGTAGCTGCTTTGAAATGACTTCAAGTAACTTTCCTGACTTGTTAGAGACAATGAATTGCTTCTTCAGATTTGTACTCAGCTCCTTAGACTTTCCCTTTGTAGTGTTTGTGGTCTGCAGTCTCTGGTTTGTATTAAATGGGATCTATTTAAACTGGCTCAGAAAAGTCAGCAGCTGTAGTCATTTGTTATCACTTGCAAGAAGTTAAGGAATAATGCCACTAAGAAAACTACATGAACACATCTTTCTACATCATCAAAACTTAGAATGAAAGTTGCTGCATGTTATGAATCCATTGATTTTTCTCATTTTTCCAGAAGACCTAATAATAAATCCATGGAAGAATCAAAATTCATCACTATTATTTTGTGACAAAGACACATGTTTCAAATATTCCATCAAAGAAAATTCAGAGTTATAGGAGTCATTAAAAACTCAACTGTCGTGATATAATATATGGTCTTTACAAGCGTATGTCAGCTTTTGTTCATGACTGTATCTCATAAATATAGCACATGCTATTTATTGAATATAAGAAAAATATAGAATATATCCTACTCCCATGTCATCCATTAGTATAAACATCTGTTTATAGTAGATTGCAACATACTACTCTTTCATACACTTGTGATTATTTAGAGGCTGATTTGACTCTAAGGCAAAATCATGGCTGGGGAGAGGATGAATGTTTGACAGCATGTATCAGTTCAGTTCTTCAGAGTGGCACAAGACATTGTTTACCAGTTACAAGATGTGATTCCACAAAGTCAGGCATGTCTTCAAATAAGACTTTATGTCAAAATGTTAGCTTTTAGTTGTTGCCGAAACCTTTCTACATTTCATCATGGTTTAAAATGCCATGAAAAGTGCGACTGAGTAATTCATATCATCAACTATTTGTCTGCAAAATCTGTGTATTCTCTTGATTTCAATCAAGGATTTTGGTGTCCCATATTTGAAATGTTGTTTCACAAAAATTGAGTCCAGGGAGTGTTTTACTGAATACATATCAACATTTATCCTCCATTGTGTTCACTCATTTGTGTGAAGAAGCCATGATGGGATTAGCAGTGAAGGGACATGTCTCTGGATTCCTTCACTGTTGTCCCTGACTCTTTGTTTTGACCCCTTTCTCTTTCATGATGTGCCTTTTTGTATCAGCAGTTCTTTTGTCATGTCAGTGTCCTTGCTTTCTGCCACTAACCTCTCTTGACCTCTCAAACCTGCCATGATGTCAAACTAAAGGCCTGAATGACCTTTGACCTTTAAAGACTGAGCCTCAGTGTCTGACCAGTGGGAAAGTGGAACCTTCCCATCAAAACTGAAGAAGGATGACACACACACACACACACACACACACACACACACACACACACACACACACACACACACACACACACACACACACACACACACACATTACACAGAAAAATGCATGAACAGATCAATGAACACGAACACATGCACATGCACATGCACACACATACATTCAGAGGTGGGAGGCAGATCTCCACCATTACTCATACTCCCCAGAAGGGAACTTTGGTCCCTCTCTAATCAGAGGTTGGCTCTTTGTTCAGACCACTACTGCAACACAATGAAGTCAATGAAGTGAATGTATCAAGCGAGACACTTAAGGGAAATGCAAGGGCTTGGTAGATGGTTTCAGTTCAGGAATCTTTCAAGAAAAACACAACGCCTAATTTCACGTGTTCCTAAGAGATGAGTTGTTCTGCTGTTTTCACCCTCGAACTGGTCTGATTTGTCATAAGCACCTACTAGCACCCCCAAATCCACAAATTCAAAACTCAGTTGCTCACTAGTAAATGAATAGAAACAAATGAATGCCTTTAATTAGTCTAAAGCTGCTTTTGAAAATGGTGCCGCAAAATGTAACATATACAGTTTGCAAATATAGTTGTGCTTTAAGAACCAAGTGCTTCAAAATTATTTGAAGAAAACAAATAATGTGACCCATTTAAAAATATATACAAGCACTAATTTCAACAGTCAAGTACACTACTGGTGAAAAGTTTTAGAACACCCCAATTTTTCCAAATTTTTAATGGAAATTATGCATGTTAATGTCTCATTGTTCTCTGAAATGAAAGCATAGAACAAATAAACAAATGAAGTTAAAAAGAAATAAATTTAGAAACCAAAATGTATTCTAAACTTTTGACTCATCAAAGTAGTCACCTTTGGCAGATATAACAGCTGAACACACTTGTAGCATTCTTTCCACAATGGAAATCAAATATTCTTCAGAAAATTCTTCCTAACTCTGTTGCAAAAGTTCCCATAAATGTGTGGCACTTGTAGGTTGCTTTGCTTTCACTCTTCTGTCCAGTTCATCGCAAACCAAATCCATGGGGTTTAAGAGGAGACTGTGCTGGCCACTCCATGTTTTCAAGCTTACCATCTTGTGCTTTTTTCCGAAAGTAGTTCTGACATAGTTTGGACTTATGGTTTGGGTCATTATCTTGCTGTAGGATGAACCCTTGACCAACTAGGAACACACCAGAGGGTACTGCATGGCGCTGCAGAATGCTGTGGTAGCCATTTTGGTTCAGGATACCTCTCACTCTGTACAAGTCACAAACCCTGGATCCAGAAAAGCAGCCCCAGACCATCATGCTTCCTCCTCCATGTTTAACAGTTGATGCCAGTGTTTCATGGCCCAGGTAAGCCTCTTTTTCTTATTCTGATGTCTCCTATAAAGGTCTTTCTTGCTGCAACTCAACCTGTCAAATCTGCAACTCCAAGTCTTCTCTTCACAGTGGAAATTGAGACTTCTTACTAGGACCACTATTAAGCTGTGCTTGAAGCTGTTTTCCCGCGAGCCATCTATCACTAAGCTATTGCCTCTCAGAAACTCTGATTCTGTTGTGGCTTTGAGTCTTCCAGACCTCTTCCTGTCAGAGTTTCCTCCAGTTTCTGAGGGTCTTTTGATGGTGAAGAAAACTGTACTAACACCTTGACTTTCTTTGCAATTTCACATGGTATCATTGATTGGTTGCTGTTCTTCGCATTTTGCAGTAACAATGGATTGAATATTTACATACTAATATACATTTTGTTTCAGAGGTGTCTCTGCCTTGCACGGACTAAAATTGTGCCTGACTCTCCCGATGCATGCAGGCAGAGTTATGTGTGCCTAGACAAGTGTGAGCTTACTTGTATTTTGTGTGCATGAATAATTCCGGGCATACATCTCACATCCTTAGAACCATAACAGTTTTCCACAACGTGGCTGAAGCAGAAGATCGATGGCCTTTCTGCTGCTCTTACAATAAGACTTTTGAGAGGTGATCTGTTGGGTCAGGGTGCAGAGACAAGGGGCAGAGGCTCCTCCACCTCTGATGACATTTGACACTTTGCCTCTGAATTGCCACTACTTTGTGCTTGACTGGATACTGATTGAAGAGAGCAGTGGTGGCTGTGAGTGAAGGGCCCCCTTTTTTGCTCTAAATTGGTGCCAAATGCACAAGAAATCTACTACAAGATCAAGTCAGTGTTACATGTACAGATTGTTATGTATTAGATTTTAATTCGGGCAGCACGGTGGATGCACCGTCGCCTTGCAGCTTGAAGGTCCCCAGTTCGCATCCCAGCCTGGGCTTGGGATCTTTCTGCATGTTCTCCCTGTGTATGTTTGGGTTTTCTCCAGGTTCTCCAGCTTCCTCCCACAGTCCAAAGATATTCTGAGATTAACTGGTTATTCTAAACTGTCCATAGTTGTGAATGTAAATGTGATTGTTTGTCTATGATAGACTGGTGACATGTCCAGGGTGTCCCATGCCTTCACCCGAAATCAGCTGGGATAGACTCCAGCCTCCTCACGACCCTAATGAGGATTAAGCAGTAATGTTTCGATAATGGATGGACGGATGGATGGATCTTAATTCACAAAGAAGTCCTTATATTAAGTGTAGATTACATCAAAGTTGCCTGTTTCTCATTTTGACCAATATCAATGAAAACGCTAGAGTCTAATCAATGTCAGTGGTGGGATATTTTCTATGATTGAGAGTCAAGTCAGTTGTGCGTAAGTTAAAGGATACATTCTGGATTTGTTTTGCATTGTTAAAAGAATGGCTAAACATAGAGCTCACTGAAAATTCACTTTACCAGTAATTAGTCTAACAGAGGTGATATGATCTATTGCTAGCAGAGCATTAGTATATTAGAATAAAATTAGTTTCTTGAAAACTGTTTGCGTTCTCACAGGGGTAATGCTATTTCTCTCTCTCTCCCCCTCTCTCTTTCTCTCTATTTGTCTCTCTCTGTCTCACTCCCTCTATCTCTGTGTGTGTGCGCGCGTGTGTGTGCGTGTGTGAGGGACGTAAGGTCAGGGATGCCAGCCCTGGGGTCACAATACTCAGAAATTTGATGAAATATTCAACGATTTGTCAGAAATGTTGTCCTCCTCTCCTGTACTGCTCCTCTCTTCTCACGAAGCTGAAATTCAGGTCAGTTTCCTAACTGAGTCTGGCAGTGGGCTGAGTGAGTCACGGCTGACACAAACACAGAAAGCCAGTTCATTCAGCATTTATGGATGTCTGTGTACTTGCATGTCCATAAAGGGAAACATATTATCCGTCTGCAAAAGACAGCATGCACAATCTGTGTTTAAAGCTGCAGTAGGCAAGATTTCAATGGAATATAAAGACATCTTATCAGGAATAAACACAACACAGGACAGCAGAGCAGCATATCTTGTCTTCACTGAATGAGGCACTGCCTGTGCATTCATGGGTGCTGCATAAACCAATGACTACTTGAGTCAAAGTAGTATACAACAATAGAATATCAGCATCAGTAAGTTACCAGGTTTTACATTTCAGGCTTTTGTTTTTTTGCATTTTTATTCAAATAAACTGAAGTATGTAATTTTTAAATACCTTATACAGTGCTTTTTATGAACATCAAGTGCTGCACACAGTTGCCAGCGAACTGATAAATGAACCGAGTGGTGTTCCATTCAGACTTTCCACCTCCAGTAGACATTCTTTGGCCGCTATAGTTTGAAGGTAGTGTCTACGGATACGGGTCCGTATCCGTAGCCCAGAGGCTACGGGTACGGCACTTTCCATTTGCCAGACAGATACGGACCCGTACGCGAGTCTCGCGAGTCAAGAAGCTGCTAACCACTGCAAACTGTTGAAAGGTAAGCAAAGGTTAAGGTTAGGGTTAGTGTTAGGGTCAGGTTTAGGGTCCGTACCTGTCGTACCGATGCTACGGTCCGTACAGCTAGCGTCTACCGGGAGTCACGTGACCAGATCTTGCGTATCTGATTGGCAAATGGCAAGTGCCGTATCCGTAGTCCACAGGCTACGGGTACGGGTCCGTACCTCTAGCAACAACCTAGTTTGAAAGGCATGTGTGTGATGCTGGTAAAGGCCAGTTGTTGTCTATGAAAGCTTGCATTCCTACAGCATCTTAAGACATATCACAGGTTGACATGCGTTGATCTGTCAGGGTACACTGTTGTTCAGAATCTAAAGGATACTGCCCCCAAATAGAAAAGTTTCTCCAATCAACCAGGGTCACCTAACATTAATGACTTATTGAAACAAATGCACAAAATCCAATTTATGACTCTTATTCTTTATATGCCATACAACAATTTTACAAAATAATGTGAAAACATTCAAAGAAAACTGCAAGGCTTGTCGATTTCTGTCTCTAGTATAATACTGTAAGACCTTATTATGTGGGGAGCCCTTAGATGATGTATGTGAGTTAGCACTGTATGAATGAACATTGAACTGAATTTCATTTTATTTAAACCTACATTTGATCAAATCTCGATTAAATGCACTCATTTTAGAATATGAGAGGTGGAGAGCAATGGCTGACTCCAAACATTGTCATTGCAAAACTCAAAGGACATGTTCACTTTCTCAGAGGTGCCATGTCATTTCAAAAATCCCCTGATAAGGCCAGGGTTTCTTTCTTAACAGTACATGCAAAGCCGATAAAGAACATATTTAGTCAACCCCCAAAAGAACCACACAAACCTGACAATTGCGAAACCGAATAAAGAATATGACAAACAAACAAACAAATTTAGCCATATTTTAGAGAGACTGACAGAATAGTACTGATACAAATAGTTTCTGGGGATATTTAACATTCATGACCCGCCATGCAAGTGTGTTAATGAAATGTATAGGTATCCCTTATTAGCAACAGGTTGTGTGTGAGATGTTAGGAGTAGAAAGTCTACAAGATCAGATTTAAGCAATTCCATACGGTGCTACTTAACCAAAGAGTCACATTGAGAAATACAGTATTTAGAAGCATCTAGAAGCTCTTATTCTAATCAAACAATTTGCCAATGCTAACCTAAAACCTGCATTAGTTTGAAAAAGTTTTGAGGATTTATTTGTCAAAATGTTATTTATCCACTGGTCTACTCAAAAATGTATTGCAGCTTTCTTAGCATTTGACAAATCACTTTGATAATTCTTTTTGGTTTTACCATAAACGTTTCCTTCACACCAACCACAGTTCTCTCAAATCTGCTGGTCTTCAACTCTAGTTTTTCACAGCTGTCAGCTTTCATATACTTGGCAAGATTAGGTGTTTTCTTATACAGGTCAGCATGCAGAGCATCACTGTCACATATAATTGACAGACCAAAGAACTTAATTCTAGAAATAGTCCACTGCATTATAAAATTTTTGTTCCTTGTCTTGGTCTGAAACCACTAAACGTTTGTGAGATGCATACAGATTTGCTGTGGTGTACAAATCTTGCCACACTGTGTCTGTAATGTGTGTGTTACATTTGTACCAGCTATTAGCAATCCAGCACAGCAGTGTGACCCTAAAAGCCACGTCACTTTTGAAATACTGTAATAGTTACATCCATTGACTGTTTTGTATGAAACTGCAGTTCTGGCGCTCTGAACATCACCTCTGTACTAATGGATGTTTACAAGTAAAAAATACCCTGCCCTTGTGAGTGCTTACCACAGCTCAGAATCTCTGCTATAGAAAAAAGATTAGTCCAGAACAATTCCAGTGAACCACAGGTGATGGTACTTTTACTGAGGCTGCATGATTGTTGGTATTTGGGGACATGCTGTCACTGGTTGCCATAATAAAGAAACTCGCCTCGGCCTTCACAAAGAGAACTGTATTTAACAGACTAACACAAACAGGAAACATCCATTTACATGGCAGCTACCTCCAGCTAATCCATGACTCCTTCCTTTTTTATGCTCCATCTGGATATGATTTAGCTGCGGAGGGGGAAGACATGCCGCCCTTACCACACTGAGCCAAAAAATACTTTTCCTATTCGCTTTACTTCCTTGGGCAAATATTAAGGGCCTTTAAGTTTTGAGGGGTGGGAAAGGAGGGAGAGGGAGCTGAGAAATGAAGAATGAACCTCAGAAAGAGAGAGACCAAATTGTTGAAAGGAATAAAATCTAAAAAAGTGAGTTAATAAGCTTTCACTGCACTTTATGCATTCAGATTATGAGGATGATGAAGCCGAAATGTATAAAATGTTTAAACTTTTGACATTTAGCAACTGTTAAAAGTTGAATGAATTAAAACACATTTACAGAGACTTCTGCTGATGGAAAAGCAGCTTATCCATGTAAGCTGAAGACTGGAAACTCTTTTCTTTGAGAAAGGTGAGAAGAGCAGAGGACACAAATGAAAAAAAAATGGGGGGGAAGGAAAGAAAAGCATCTGGTTGTGATTTACATGGAGAGGTATCTCCTTTGCTTCTCTCCCACAGTATTGTGCTTTTCTCTGACAGACTGAAAGAGCTGCAGGAGGTGAGCACTGCCAGGAAAAATAAAAGTACAGGCAGTGTGTTTGGGAGTGGAGGGTGAGAAGGAGGAGGGGTAAAGGTTGGGGGTGATGGTGGTGGTGGGTTACTGTGAACAAAGGGAGTCAGTCAGGCCAGCTGCAGAGGGCTAGAGTAACATATAGGGTGAACAGGTCTTAAAATAAACACAGGACCCAGAGATGGATGTCTGGTTGGCTCACACTCTGGGACCCACATCTGGAGGTCTAACTAGTTTCTATCATTAGACATCATTACTGCTGCTCCTTCTTTAGCTCAGTCAGGGACAGCAACATCAAACTGGCTCTCTGTCTGTATTTCGGGCTGTTTCTTTCTGATGATGTTTTTTTTTTTTTGCTTGTTAGTGACATGTTTTAGCCGTATTCATTAGCCAGAGAGAAGCTCTCACATTTGGGAGTAAAGAAAGCAGACCAGTTTCTTCCTATGCCAATTTGTATTTCTTTTCACCTCACAGCTTTTGCAGTCTACTAACATTATTTATGTTATCATTAGTAGCGGATAGGCTATTAAAACATGATATACAAGTAATTGCTCGTATGGTTAAAATACTTATGTGCTGTTGTGTTGTTAGTAGTGATGTATCAGACATTTGAAATTGACTCGGTCTGTACCTCATCATCTTACTTGTTAGCTGCTTCTTCTTTGTGACCTCCTGTGTAAGGTGTAACACGTCATCTTTCCCTAGATGCAGAATTTATCCAGCTGGATGTACATTTTTGACAAAGCAGATTTTGTCATTTTTCCAGACCTATAATAAAACTATTAAATAATCAACATTCAGGATCCATCCATCCATTCTCTGCTACATATACAGACACACAATCACACTCACACCTACGGGCAATTTAGAGTAATCAATTAACCTCAGCAAATTTTATACTGTGGGAGGAAGCCGGAGTGCCCGGAGAAAACCCACACATGCACAGGGAGAACATGCAAACTCCATGCAGAAAGATCCCAGGCCCACCCCGGGATTTGAACCGGGGATCTTCTTGCTGCAAGGCGAAAGTGCTAACTCACTATGACACAGTGCAGCCCAACATTCAGGATTTATTTATATATTTATTTTATTTGTGACAAAAGACACGTGTTTCAAAGATTCCGGCATAGAACGAGAGAGAGGAAGGGTTCTGCAGTTATTGAGAATTCAATACTGCCATGATGTACATTGTTTTACAAGTGGATCTAAACTTTTGTTCATGACTGCATGCACATTTCACAGACATTTAACAGCATCTGATGGCTGGGTCAGTTAAATAAACATTCAGGATTCTAAATTCTAACAGCTTGTCAAACACTCATAGACTTGGAGAAAGCATGAATAAATATAGCTGTGAGTATTAATGCAGGCAGAAGTGTGAAAAGCAATGGCACAGAGAGACTACTGGTGAGCGAATGTCTATGTTTGTACCAAACATCATCAGCCAAACTAAGGGAAGCTTGCACTCTCTCCCTTTAAACTTAGCCTAACTTCAAATGCAAAATGGATACACAATACACATGACTGCTGCTCCCTTGGTTGAGTTTCCTTGCTCTTTGGTATGTCATGCATTTGTAATGAAAGTCCTCTAAGTTTGTCTAATTGTCCGACTGCTCCTTCAAATTTATAGTCTTTCTTCTGAATTTGAAAGTTACCAGATTTCAGAAATGAACCAGTGCAAATCTCTTCAGTGAAAACTATTATGGCAAGTGTGGTAGTCCAAATCAAAATTTTCAAGACAGACGAATGGACAAATGAATTAATTCCTGCCTAAGAGCAAAGTCTTATTCAGTGACCTACAGCATCTGTGGAATCACTCACTGCAGCTCCTAATTAGCAAAAGTTTTTCTCTGCTTCCCAAAATATCTCTTGCTTAGAAGCAGCTGAGCTGATGTTCTTCTGGTGATATGAAGCTCTTTACATTCAGTAAAGATAGATGCCTATCAGGTTCTTGAAGGAAGGAATGAACTCAACTCCTGCACAAATTACAATGAGAAGAAGCAGGTAAGATAAACTACGAACAAGCAGGCAGCAGCTAACATGAAAAAGGTAAAATAGCATTGATATAACACAGTAATGTACAGTAACATAGGTGATGTATTGGTCACTTTACTTTAAATCAGATATCTTTCATGTTGTCAGAGGGAATGAGTCAAGTCATGGATATATGATGGAGCTTTCCATGTTGCTGAAAAAATATAGTGGGATACATGTACTAACATTATTCATATATTCAGGAAATATCAGGACCTAAGCAAACAATGTTAAACAAAGGCTAATGGTGGGTCAGGAGGGCACATAGAGACTGTGGAAGAGTCTGGCAGAGACAACTACAACCGGATCTACAGAGGAGAAGCTATCTATTGCATCACTGTAGAGACACTGAACCTTTTCCACTATCTTTGCCACAGACAAAAATAATGCTACCTTGGTAAACATACACAAAAGAAGGTGACAGCTGTTGCATTAAAATGCTGATGTGAAACATTAAAACTGCAATAATGAGCCCTAAATTTCACTGGTAAAATCTAAACTATGTACAGTTTTTGTGACTAAAACTAAACAAAGATGTTTAAAATGTCACTAAAATGATTACACATTTTTGCAAACATACTAATAAGACTACATCAGAGCTTGGTGCCAAAATTAACAAGACTGAACTTACAAATAATTAAAGGAACAGAGCAAAAGATAGATCATTTGCTCAACTACTCTGGCTCAGCTCTGGTAGACAAAGTCAGCATCTATTGATAATGCAATAATTAACTGATCGTTTTATTGCTGTTCATGTGGTCGGTTTGGTGGCCTTAACGTTTTGAACTACTGGCACAGATTAATGTGAAATTATCAGTTACTGCAGTCAAAGCATTCTGTGGAAATGTCTTGTATGCCACTGACCAAAGAAGCAGTCTGTTTTGTGGGCCTTGTGTCAACAGTGAGGGAAACAAGTACGTGTATTTCAAGTACTTAAGTATTTCTCTTGATCAACTGAAAGTTAAAATGAATGAATGATGAATGAGTGGTGGATCTGACTGAAAAGTCAGATGCACTCCACATGCTAAGAGTGAGCAGCATCTGCTAGTCATAAAGTGGTTCTGCTCTGAAACATACTCTAATTTACTGTCTATTTTCCTTTAAATGGGAATGTTATTTACAAAATTAGCATCATGACGTATTAAAGAAGACTTTGAATTAGTGATTGAGAATATAAACTCATTCAGAAAATATTTACTGAGGTATCAGATCAAGGGAGAGAATAATTTTTCATAGGCTTCTGCATGATCAGATGTCTACTTATAATCATACAAGTTGTTCCTTGCTGGTCACTTGAAATCTATCCAGTGAAGTCCAGCAAAAACAGCCTGCAGTGCATGATCTGAGAAGGAATAAATAATCAAGAGTGTACAGACATCACTGAAGGCAGAAAATGAGTCAGACATGCCACAGCATTTGCTGATATTCAGCTAACAGGAACAAGGACCAGTCAGGATTGCAACATCTGTAACGGTCGTCGATTTAAGCTGCCAGCTCTTCATCAATTTCTGTGGTTTCTACTAAGAATCGACTGGCCTGGTTGTTTGTCATATTCGATAGTCAACTTTTTGCTTAATAATAGTATTGCAATATCTGTAGCTGATTTCCCTGTGACCTCGATCAAATCAGTTATATGACACATGTAGTAGCTGTTCAACACTGAAGCATAAATGTTTTTTTTAAGCTCCTTTAATCAAACAGATGCAACACAGACACGAAGAAAGGCATGTAAATTAAGTTTTGTGTTGGAATTTGTGTCATTTAATCTTTTGTCAAAATTATTTGTAGTCTTTTGACACCAAGATTTCCATTTTGCTGCAAATGCATATTGGCTTCAAATACTGACTATTGATCTCTTTGATTACAAGTTATTGGTATCAGTCAGAGGGCCAAAAACTGTCACTGGGACTTGGCATTTAGTGAGAACTGCTGTTTTTTGTCGTGCAGCATTCACAATGGGAAACGATGAACCTATTCCACACTTGGAAACACATTTGAACAATGAAAAAAGATTCAACCTTTGTCAGATCTGCTCTTAACATTTGCAAGAGGAAAGACTTCAGAGATGAAAAGCACATGTTGGGTTTGTGCACATCTGCACATCTGGTTAACATCCCAACATCTGAGGAAAAAGTCAGTGAGCATTATTTTTTCTCAGTGATGCATTTTAGTACCAAGTCCTGTTACATACATTTATCAGGAATTCACTACATATACACAGCAGTCTGTTTACATGTCTTAAGGGGTATTTTTGCATCTGTAATAAAAGTCATTTATGTCTCTAAATGGGCTTAACTTTTAAATTGCTAGTGATGTCACTTCAGCCAGCTATGGGTGGACCTGAGGACTAAAAGTTTGATGATGACAGTATGGGAGCATGGAGTATGAAGAAGTGAGCTTACCAGACCACTGTAACCCACTCCTCGTTTCTAATTCAGATTACCAGGTCAAGGCTACATTTACAGCCACTAGCATAACACACTGAAAGTGTATTTTGGGAAATCCAGCTGCTTAGTTTTTACAAGGCAAAAGAATTTAGGGGAAAAAAGTTGATATTTGGCTCTGCTGCTTCGATTTCAAACATTTTCTTGTTTAATCTGTTTATTGGAGCTACACAGTGGTGTGGTGGTTAGCACTTTCGCCTTGCAGCTAGAAGATCGGTTTGTGCTTCCCGGGATCTTTCTGCATAGAGTTTGTATGTTCTCCCAGTGCATGTGTGGGTTTTATCTGCGTACTCTGGCTTCCCCCACAGTCCAAAAACATGCTGAGGTTCACTGATTATTCTAAATTGCCCATAGGTGTGAATGTGAGTGCGATTGTTTGTTTATTTATGTAGCCCTGCGACAGACTGTCGACCTGTCCAGGGTTAGTCAGCTGGGATATGCTCCAGCTCCCAGCGACCCTAATGAGGATAAAGCGAGGTATAAATAATGGATGGATGGATCTGTTTGCTGTCATTAAAACAGTTTTACAGCAAAACTGTTTTCAGTGTTTATATAGTATTTAGAGTCAAAATTGCAGAAAATAAATTGAACATACATGTCACTGGGCATCTACAGCCTTGTCAAATAAAAGGAAGCAAAACTTTTCAAAATTATGCAGTGTTCTGTCTGGGATTTGTCTTGTGTCCTTCCATTGTCAGTGTGAATGAGTATGTGCTAGAAGGACAAAGTCAGAGCCAGTTTCCCCGCTGCCAGGCAGAACAGTGGCTACCCAGCAGCTGTCAGGTAGACTTCATCTTAGACTACACCGGTCGTAGACTGGAAGGTCATTTATCACAGCACTGCGGCTCAGCTGGGACATTAATCACATGCATATTATTCTAATCTGCTTGAAGACACAATTGCTTGATTTCATCCCCCTTATTAATCCTTTAAAAGGCAGAGTTCCCTTCTCCCTTTATAGCCGTTTCGGGGTCAGAGGAGGACACCTCCGTAGGAACAGACTACCCTGACAACACAGCACAGTCAAGTTGGAGGTTTGCCAGCCTCATTAACCACCAGACAAGTAGAGGCATCAATACTGCTATCTGTCAGAGACTACATATTCTCTGGGAGTTCTCTTCTAGCTGCATGATGAAAGTGAACAGACAGTAACACCTGGGTATTCTTTGTAAAGGCCACTGATCAAGTCATTGAGCTAGTATGAATTGAATCTAGCTTGGAATTTATACAATAACATTCCAAAGCAGTAAAATCATTTCACCTATTTCTAAATTGGACTTTGTTATGAGTAAGAGTTTGTTTCATTCTTCTTTTTCATGCCAAGACATTTAATAAAATATCCAGATATTAGGTGACAGCAGAGCACCTTTAATCATGGATTTAACTTTGATTTCTTAACAGCCATTCACGTGTGCAGAGCCTGCAGTAAAACAGACATTTTTGTCAGCCTTTGATTTGCAAAAAAGTGATAGGAAGAAAAAAACGTCACACGAGGTACAGCAATGTTTACCAAAATAGATTTCAAAAATAAACCGTGAAACACTGAAAGAACTAGCTAAAAAGTTACAAGGTCATGACATTGCAGATTAATAAGCACTGTTTATACCTTTGTACAATCACCACATAAAAAGGTAAGCCGAATGATAATCTTATCTGTCTTGTTGTCTTTCTTGTCTCCTGCTGGCTACTGGGATGTAATTTAACTGTTGATGACAGATGCTGTAAAGATTACTAATAGTAATTCATGCACACTGATGAAGTGATGTTTCTGCTCTAAGTGTTGCAGCTGATTTAAATGTATCTACTGGTAGAAATGTAGCATCGTTTATTTATGTATATATATATATATATATATATATATATATATATATATATAGCATATATTTCTGCTATTACTTGTTCTAAGTATTTGGTTTGATCACTGATCAAACATAAATGTGGTATAGAGATTTTTGGATAAATATAAATACAAAATACAAAATCAGCAACAGATTTTTCCTCGAAATACCAACAACTAACTATGATGAGCACCTAAATATGCCACATACAGGCAAGATCCATTTCGATGTCAAAAGAAATACCAGGCTTCAGAGTGCTGCATGCACTGGTCATTGTTCCCCCACAAAATAGTCTAAGAAATATGGTCCATACCAAGTAATAGGTGCCTGGCCCTCCCAGCTAGCAGTTCCTGATTCCTACATCAAAACTGAACCCCTCCCATCCCACCTCAGTCCTTGCATGAGTCCACTGTTTATGTTTCTGAGTGAAGCTGGATGGCAAGTCAGACTGGTTTCTACTTACAAAGTTAAAGGCGGGGTGCCGTTCCTGATGATTTGCCAAAATGCAGCCCATGTTGATGTTTGAGTGTGCTTAAGTGTGTGTGCTTAAGTGTGTGTGTGTGTGTGTGTGTGTGCGTGCGTGCGTGTGTGCGTGCGTGCGTGCGTGCATCTGTGTGAGTGTGTGTGCGTTTGTGTGCATGTGTATGCGTGTGTGTGCGTGTGTGTGTGTCGTTTAATTTGCTGTGTCAGGACTAAAGGATGGAGGACACAAAGACTGGTTTGTGTTACTATGGATAGTGTGCAGTGACATACTTACATAAAGCTGACCTGAGGCAGACTGGCTTGATGAATAGCCCATTCTGTAGCCAACATGTAGCCGGGTCTAAGATTTAAACCTGAAGCTGCATTACACAATTTTAACCACTAGGGAGCAGAGAGGCTCTCTAAACAAACGTGTTGACGGATAAACAGTGAGCATGACCATTACAGAAAATGTGTTAGACATTTGTCAAACTCAGAGTAACATAATTCATTCATTGGAAATGAGTTTGTGTCCACCTGCTGAATATAAGTCCAACAGTCACTTCTCAAATTAGCTAGTTTTATATTCCCTGCAACTGACAAAAGAAAAACCCTGCTGTTTTCAGTCTATGTAGCTGTCTATACAAGTGAATGGGTTCATATTTCATTCACGGAGCTTTGCACTAGTTCATACAGGCATGGAGTCAGGGCGTCATCAGGTTGTTTTCAGTCCAATCCCTTTCTACTTAAGTCCCTCCTACCCACTTAGTGTGCTCATGTCCAGGTAGGCTGATCCGTCTTCACTGTAGGACTGTAGTGTTAAAACCAAAGTGGGCCAGCCTTGAATAGTTGAGATGACATGTCCTAAATCTCGATTGTCAGCCGGAGCAGCGTCACTCAGGAAAATTCCTTTCATCCTCCTCAGACACTTTTAAAATCCAGTTGTTTCTTCTAGTAGTTAAATCCAACCTTCATGCGGAGTAAGTCATCAAGAACTTTTGGTTTCCTTCAGCAACTTCAGTCACATCTTCAAATCCACATCACAAAACATTGGGCGTCCCAGCTCTGCCCAACCCATCGGTCCACCGTTACCAGTTTCGGCTCTTCAGATTTGGGGATGACACTACTGTGGTGGGGGTGGTTCACAACAGTGACAACTGGTGCTGCCTCAATAATCTGGCACTCAGCTCCCCAAAAATAAGGACTTTAGCTGGAAGAAGGAGGACACCCCTCGGCTCCTTTTATCTATCACCTACATATAGTGAAAGTTGATTCAGCAAATTGCTATTGACTTTTTCTGCTGTTGAACTTTTAACTTAGTGAAATGCAAAAGTAACTCAACTATATAATTACCAGTTTCCCATTAATGAAATGTCAATAACTTTTGAATAATGAAATCCACTTAGATGAGGTAGTCTGTGCTGCGTGCTGTTAATCCAGTGAAGTGACAGAGACAGAATGTCTGTGATGCTGATGTTTAATCAATGCTGTGTAATTAGGACATCCAGCTGTTATTGTAGCTTTACATCTTTAACAGGCTTCTTGTTTCTAATTAAGCTAATTCACATCAGTGACAACAAACAAAGCACACAGTTCAAGCTGGAAGGATACAAATACCTTTAGTATGATATTTTTATTCAACACCTGACGCGCAAATTGGAGGCTGCCTTTAGCCTTGTCATGTTATTTTGTAACCACTAATGCTAGCATTTGCCACTTAGACTTCCCCTCTTCAAAGACTTCTGTCCTCCAAGCTGATGTACATATTTTGTTGGTGACAGTACAATAACAATAACAATAATAACTAAAGCTGCAAGCAGCACTGAATGAGCCCTCACTCACCCACGCATGTTGGGACCTGCAGGTGTGGTGTATGTCAGGGTGTGGCAGAATTTTCAAGGAGTTAAGACTTAGCTGACCAATATCAAGGATTATATCACAAAGTTTCTTCAATGGTTTGTGCAAATATAATGGTTACAACTTCCCGTTACCAATGGTTGCTGCTATGACTATCACTCAGTTTTGGAATGTCAATGTCTTCAGGCCTAGACTATTGTCCAGCATAAGCAATTTGGGCCAGATGCGATCATGTGCAGTGGAGATATGAACACTTCAGTTGTCATGGCAAGACGTCAAAATTTGCTGTGCTGCCACAGCCATGCCATTTCAAGAAAACTCACAATTTTCTCCACGAATCATCATCAATATCTCCAGGCTTATGACGCAACATTTGAAGTTAATATGGTCAACTGGCTAATAAGAGTACATCAAAGTGTAAAACACATTCTTTCCTGTTTCCAGCAGGTAGCGCTATGACTGTGAATGGATATTGGCATATGGAAGTGATCAGGGCTAGCCTAGCCGCGCTAGACAACCCATGGCAACGAATTTAATTCTCTGCCAGGGTGGGTCTAGTTACCCTCCATAAGGCTCGAGGCTGGATTCTCCTAAAACTGGCCGGACCAATCACCATGAAGTGTAGAGTCAGAAGGCGGGCGTAACTAAGTGACGACAGAGGCGTGACGATTCTGACAGAAACAACCGGTGCACAATAAACAGTTATCTTTCGACTCGGCTTTGGCCACAGCCCTTAAAGATTTGAAGCTAAAATTCAATTTGAAAGATAAACAAAGGACGGCACTGAAGTGTTTCATTGAGAAGAAAGACGTATTTGGACTTATGCCAACGGGATATGGCAAATCCTTAATATACCAGTTGGCTCCGCTGGTTGGGAAACTAATGGGACTTAGCCACAATCCGCCGGTGCTCCAGGAACTACGTCAGCCTATTCGTTGCGCTGATTGGTTGTATACCTACCCAATTGCTGCAGAGTGATTTGAAAGACAACCTTTTAGCCCGCCTCCCTCCCTGTCGAGCGGCCCTAGACCCTTGTGCCTTCAGAACATGGGTCTAGCGTGGCTAGGCTAGATCAGGGCAGGATTGTGATCAAACATGTAAAATCTGAGGCAGATTGGAGCATGCAGAGGGCAGTTAGATAGCACTTGTTCTTTTATGGCTAAGTGTCAAAGTTCATCGGGTCGCCATTACCATGCCCTTAGACTTTTCCAGCAGATTTTTGATATTCTTCATTATTAAGGTCTGTTGTATTGTGCTGGCCAAATCTGAGGTTTCTTTGAGTTACCCCCACAAGGATTTAACCCCTGAAAATGAGTTAAAGCAAAATGGCGGACTTCCTGTTTGGTATAGGGTATGGCCCTCACTGGCTTTTTGTGTGTGTCCTGACGTGCTACATATATCTACCAAATTTAGCAGATGTAGGTGAAACGTCTTGTCCATAGTAGATGGAGGGTGCTATGGAGCCATTTTGCCACACACATACCCAAGTCCCATAAAATATAAAAATTTCTACCAGTTCTGATGTTTGTGCAAATTTTCCTGAGTTTTTGAGCATGTTTAGTTCTTTGTGCAAAAAAAAAATAATTCCTTGTATTCCAATAGGGTCCTATGCACTGTTAGTGCTTGGGCCCTAACAATGTAATATTATGCAAACATACATAATCCTTCCTCAGAATCTAACAAGACTAAGGCCATACCTGCTCAGACACTGTGCAGAATAACAAGGTCCGCATCAGTTGTTGGGGAAATCCTGACATGATGATGAGAAATGAGCAAGGCAAACAGGGACTACAAATAAAAACATGGAATCCATGAAATGTTACAACAGCAGCAATCTCAATGAGAGAGACCATAAGCAACACATGTGGGACCGGTGGATGGGTAGGAGACCAGTCTTCATGCAGCTGGTAGCACAGTGTCTTTTCCTAAAAGGGAACAAACTACTGTCCCAGCTGGAACTAGAAACAGCTCCAACAGAATGAAAACACTCCTGAACACCATGGAGATACTGAGCTGACCCCAGCGGTATGCAGGACCAAACAACTTGATGCCACCCCACCACCAGTCATGACACCTGCATTCCCTGAGCTGAGGATGAGGATTGTGGACACACTGAGCAACGTCGACCCCCAAATGAGAATAGTGTGGCTAAGTGACAAAGTTCTTTGAGAAGAGATGCTTGCCGATGTTGATGATGAATCACGAAAACAAATTCAGGTGTAGATGCAGCAGCACCAGTAGTCCTGGAGGTACCTGGATATAAGCTGAAGAACAGAGCAAGTGGAGAGTATCCCACATTTTAGAACAGGAGGCTGGAAGCAAAGATCATGTAAGTCCAGATTTACATTAGTTGGCAGACAGAAGTACAGAAGGGGGTAATGACAGAGAGTAACTGGATGAATAAGTTCAACAATATCTAACAAATGTTAGATTCGAGAGACAGGGTGATAATGTAATGGCATCTGGGAGAAAGAGGCATCACACAACACCAGCGCCAAGTGACTGGTGGACCTCAGAGCCAACCACAGCAACCAGTTATAAGATGCCCAGCTGGACACAGGAGGAGATGGATGTCGCTGATGTCAAGACACAAAAACTGCTCACAATGCATGAAGGGTTTCAACGGAAGTCCGACAGCCTGAGACCCTAGAAGCAGCGAAAATAAAGCAGATGAGGCTTAGTGAATGTCCGAGCCAAGACCGAGAATGAAACAAGAACTATCCAAAATTACATCAGAAAGATAGCCCTCTGGTGTGACAATGATTTATAGCTCTAAGTAATGAATGAAGTTACTGCTCTGTTGTGTTGTGTAAAAGTGCGCGCGTCTTCGTCTTTTGTATCCTGCTGCTGTCTGACGCTGCAGGTATTTCATAGCTGCAAAGGAAAGACTGCTATATACAGCAGGAAGCAACAATTATGAGGTCTATTTGCACATCCATCAACTAAAGGAACACAAACTGTGTCTCCGACATGTTTATGAATTTAGCCTACCAGTTGCTGGTGTACATAGTTGTTGCAGTCATTTAACGCTGCTTTTAAGTCACTTAGATTTTGTAGTTCCTTTCACCTAAATCTGAATATTGGAATTTCCGTGAGTGAACTTTTATTATCACATCTGGGGTGGAAAATCAGATTACTGAGATGTCCATGGCCCTCCGCTGGATCCCCCTTTGGAGGCGCCACTGATGTATTACACATCGTAACATCTTTCCTTATCCATGATACATACCCATGCTTTGTAGCTGTAATCTCTGATATCTTAGAATGCGCACAGAACTATTAAGTTGGGTAATAATTGCCGATGGGTTTGTGACAATATATCAAGCCATAAATGCAACATAGAACTTCTGTCTCACTTTGTTCTTTATCTAGTTTTTCTAGTCTGTTAGTGTTGTAAGTTAACTATCAACAGCAAGAAAGGAACCCAAAACATTGCTGTTTGTGATAGCTGGCAGTTAACAAGTATCTCAAGCAGTCCCGTGGGTGCTGTCACCCATTTCTCCCATTCTATGTGGGTCAGTGGGTCCAGTACACTCAATAGCAAAGCTACTGTAGCAAATGCAAGGAGATAATAAGTAGCAATTAGCAGAGCTGTCTTATCAGCTCCGTGCTAATACATCTGTACTCTAACCCTCCCTGACAGAGCAGGCCCTGGGGTGCTGCAGTGTTTACCTATGCTGCTATACTGCTCTGTCTTCTTCACCTTTTCTGTGTTCAGTCTTTCCCTCCAGTAGGATATTATGTGTGAAGAGACAGAAGAGGAGGGGGTTAAACTGAGGTCACAGTGAAGAATGGTGTGTGTGTGTCTGTGTGTGTGTGTGTGTGTGTGTGTGTGTGTGTGTGTGTGTGTGTGTGTGTGTGTGTGTATGTGTATATGTGTGTGTGTGTTTGTGTGTGTGATTCATTCATGAGGATCTTTTAATAAAATCTTCTATTTTGTATGGTTTTAGAGCTAAAAATTATTTAATTGTGCTGTATTTTCAGTCCCGTTTTTACTATGAGGGTCTAGGTATCCATGTTTCATTTTTACAATGAGTGCTTCCTTGTTTCATTCATGATTTCCACAACATACAGAAAGAGAGACTTTACCTCAGAAAAGTATACAGTGCAGGACTGCTGCAGTAAGATGAAAAATACACAAACATACAGTCTCACACATATCTGTGCACGCATACAAAAACTCACATATAACGGAGATAGAGCAGTGAACGTGGGAGAAGGTCCCCACCCCTGTCTGTCTACATTGCAGCAGTGCTGCAGTCAGACAAAAGGGAACAAAGGTTTCATAACACGGCTGCAGCCAATGCTACAGCAACCCCTAGTGGTTCAACATTAGACAAATGGGTCGGAACATCACTATTACAACAGGGCGGAAGGATTATCTTATTATTTGATTTAATCAGTACAATAAAAAAGCAAAAACGGAGAAAGATAATCGAGCAAAAATTCTATGCAAGGTTCAAAAACAGAGGGCAGGACCAGAAATCAGAGTGGAGGGTAGGTTACCAGGGTTCTAAGTGGTCGGTTCAATCAAAAAGGACACACCAAGCCGTTAGTGTATGAACACACATGACATATTTTGTGATGGAATAACTGCAAATTTATTTTCATTCTTAATGATGACACAAATTTTGATAGTCTGACCAATGGTGATGATCAGTCATGACAAAAACAGGACACTTGTAAATGAGCCAACATGAACACAAACATATCGTCACATATTGTGTGCAGTAATATATATATGGGCCATTCAACCATTAAAACAATTATTAGACACAAGAACATATATCTCTATTTAGTATGATAAGTTTGCATGTTCTCCTGGTTTTGATGACCTCATTTTAAAGTTAACACAATCTAACAGTAGCAAAAGAACATAGATATAGCTTTGGCTTCTGTCTACATTTAATCTCTTTAACAGTCGAAGAATCTCATATCATAATAGTGTAAGCAAGATACTACAACTTTGCTGAGGATTCATTAGTCTCATTACATACATAAACCCTTAACTTTCTTCATACTGTGCAATTTCATTTCATTAGTAATTCATTACAATTTCAGATAGAACTTTCCATTACAACTGAGTAGAAAGACATGCAGTGCAAGTTGTTTGTAAGGTTGAACTGAATCTTTGTGCAGGTTTGCATCTAAAAAGATTTTGTCAGTCATCTAGCAGCATCAGCCTCAACAACAGATTGAAAGTCCTCTCCAAATACGTAGTTTTCCTTGTTTAAAATAATTATCAAAAAGCTCTCCAAGTGCATTTTTTACTTTTCATATTTATACTCAAATTTTACTTTTTCGCTTTTCCCAGAGAATGCAACAAGATCTAATAAAACACCTGTATGTGTTATTAAAATAACTCTATTTGTACAAGCAGTTCCAGCATGAGGCGCACTGCATGGTGCATTTGTAGCCTAATGCTGGTAATACATGTGTGGCAAATGCTCATTTTACAGCATGTCTGTTTTTAATGAGAAAAATAAAACCTCTTCCATAAACAGTGGGACTTCCATGGATATGCAATCAGAAACAAAAGTGAAGCTTATGAGAAATCTATTGTACATATGATTCAAAGGCAGGAGATAGGAGAGAAATGCGAGCGATCAAAAATGTATTGTGTGTCAAGTGATTTCATGGCACACGTTTATAACGCCGGTTGTATATGAAGGGATTCTGAAAAATAGAACAATGCTTTTGTTAAACCATACTGCATTCAAGGACCAAGGCCAATCCTTGAGATGAATTGAAGAGAGTTGTGTTCGCCATTTAAGAAAGAACAAAAAGCAGGGCTTGAACAGGATTGTGTTTCTATGGATGGAGTTCAAGAAAAATGCTACCCTTCCCTATCACCTGATCCTGCTACAGTCACCCTAAAAAAATTTAAAAATCTGCAGGGAATTGATAATATTCAGTGTTAGCTTTTAGGTGTTTAATGAGATTAGGGGGGCATTAATCATTGAGCCGGCACCTCGCTCATCACTCTAATTTAGGAGGATCGTCATTCTGAAAGGATCAACCTTCTGTTCAAACAGATATATTTTGGCTGCGAGGCTTTGACTTTAAGCTCATCATACTGGAACAGCAGGGCCTTTGCGACTGGCAGACACTCTTTCAGGTCCTTAATCCACATTACAGTTGGCTGGCACTCTTCTTCCCACCCCACAGCTTCTGCTCCACGGTCAGAGTACAGGACAAACAGAATACACAGACAAGGTGAAGAGGCTTTCCTTCATCACTGTGTTTGTCTTTCTGTTAGGTGGCAGGAAGAGAGATAAAGTGTTATTGCTTTGATTGACATATGAAACAAGGAGCCACCTCTTAAATCTCTATCCTCATTTCAATAAATTCCATTACATGTTAATAAATCTAACAGCGCCTTTTCTGTTTGGACAAACGCCTGTCTTTACCAAAATCAAAACAATCAACTGTCCAATCACAGCTTGAGGCTGCAACCAAGCATGGGACATCGCTGTTGTTGACAGAAGTTGATGGCAGCCATTACAGACAGTTTTATTTACATTATAACGTTTCACAAATTCAGTCAAAGCTATTTAATATTCTTGCAGATTTAGATCCATAGTGGGTTGTGGGTCAAATCAAATTGCTAATCCTTAATTGAGACATTTGGCTGTTTGTGTCTGCAGAACTACTGTATCAATTTTACAGTCGGTTGTAATTTATCTCTGACCGGTCTTTGGAACAGAAAATTTGCAGACAGTCTAAACAAACACTAGATATCCGTTGCAATGTCATCTCTTCTGGTTCTTTGTTGTTTTTCCTTTATGATATTTGTTTTACTATGCAGCCTATGATTTGTTTCATCTTTTACTTTATTCTCAGGGTATACAGAATCTGTACTCTTTATGTATTATGTGATAGGCTAATTGCTACGCTCTCATATTTTGGTCTGCCTCAATCCATGTTCAACTTCCCAAATAAAATCTAAAAATGTCTACCTTGCGTTGTATCTACTCTCAGATGTACATCGCTTTGAATAAAAGCGTTTGCTGAATGAATTTGCAAATTGCAAATTGCAAAAAAAAAAAAAAGAAAGGTTTGACAAACAGACACACTAGTATGCTGCCAATAGGGTGTATCAATTAGTTGCAAAGCAAAGAGCTGAAATGTGTGTTATCTCAGACTTTCTCTCCTACTCTGTGTTCTGTCGTTCCTTCAGAAGGGTGTGGAAAGATGACAGAGTTCACTGTAAGTTCATTGGCACTCCTCTCTGACTCCCTCAACTCTCTTTCATGTCTTCACTGTGAGGCAGCTGCAGTAAATGCAGTCTCAACATGTCGGACTCTGTCTGCATAATGAGCTTTTTCGGCTGACTTACTGTTTTTAAATAAATATTCAGTTATGATTACACATCAAACACACAGAGTCTCTCTTTATTAGTCAAGCGCAACTTGAGCAGATTGTACCCAGTTCTTAACAATAGAGCAGCACCATAGTTTTCCAGCCTCTTCTTATTCACTCATAAAATGAAGATTTATTTAACAGGCATAAAAAGGATTTACATATGTAGAGAATGTATGCTCAGAATGCATTTGGATGAAAGAAAATAGTCAACAAAGCACAGTGCCACAGTGCATACAAGCTGTAGTCAGTTCTCTACTGCCATCTAGTGGTGTAGTGCAGCGTAACATATTTGCAATGAGACGGTGGTACAGTAATGGTGAAGAAATTTTGTGACTGTCTTAGCCCTCCTGTTGTCCTGGGGTCCTTCTGACCCCAAATAAAATCTTTTGCCGCTATATACTTTTATGTAAACAAGGTCCGTTTGGCCCTAAATTCCAAAATAAAGGGAACAAATCTCAGCAGTGTCTAAAAACACAAGAGGCAGGCCATGCAAATGTCTCTAGGCTGTGTACTTTCCTGTTATGGTACTCACCTGTCACTCAAAATGGTCACCCATCAAATTATAAAAATTGCTAAGTCTCCATACTATCCAAACAGATGGGTATAAATTTAAAAAAAATTCTACAGAAGCCAAAAAAGTTGATAAACTTGACTATTTTAACGTCTTGCTCGGGACGACCTCAGGTGGCCATTGAAAGAACTGAAATTTTTGCGTGTTCTGCCATGGCTTCATTGTTCTGTAAGACCCTGAAAAGGTGGTCAGTCTATTACAGTGGTAACACAAAGAGACAGACAAGCATGCATTCTCACAACAATTTAGAACCATACATGAAGGAAGTCAGTGAAGCAGGCACAATGATAACATGCTCATAACTCATTGGCCAGCTGATCTACAGGTCTGATCCCACAACCTTTATGGAGTGACAAGCAGTGCTAGCAGTGGTGCTTGCACCTTGCTATCCATCCATCCATTCTCTATACACCGCTTTATCCCAGCTGACTCGGGCAAAGGCGGGGGACACCCTGGACGGGTCGCCAGTCTGTCACAGGGCTACATATACAGACACACACTCAAACTCACACCTACAGGCAATTTAGAGTAATCAGTTGTCCTCAGCATATTTTTGGAGTGTGGGAGGAAGCCGAAGTGCCCGGAGAAAACCCACGCCTGCACAGGGAGAACATGCAAACTCCATGCAGAAAGATCCTAGGCCTAGGCCGGGATTTGAACCGGGGATCTTCTTAGTGCAAGGTGAAAGTGCTAACCACTACATCACTGACCTTGCTAGCCCTGTATAAAAATGCAATTTCATACACAGAGATTACCTAGAAGAGATCAGGAAACAGCTCAGCACAGTATAGATGTTGACAACATTCAAACTACATGTCTAAATGGCACTGGGGATTTGGATTCGGAACTTTAATAACCAGGTTTTTTCATTTCAGCCCCCAATTGTTTTCTATGACACAGACATGTAGATAGATTCAAAACTGATGAAGTTCTAGTAGACATGCTGTAGACATAATTGTGCATTTAGGCTAACTAGAAATCACAAATTTTCAAACTTTTGTGTCAGTGATCATAGATCACATTCACTTTTTGTGCACTAAGTTTCTCGGATGGGTCCTGCATTTTTAATATGGTTTATCTTGAGCATGTGTGTTTAATTGCTGATAAAAGGAAATACTTGTTTTCTTAGAAATAATGCAACTATTGAGTGGTGAAACAACTTGAATAGTTTGACATTGAAGTCATACAGTAGATGACTGTACTCACCTCTGTTGTGTACTATACTGTCTTTGAAAGTATTGTATTCCCTTGGTTTTACAGATTTATGTCAGCAACAAATACAGATCACACATGCACACACATTACAGTTATTATTCATGGTACTAGTTCTCAACTCTGACAGATCCAGAGGAATTTGGAGCAGCGCAGTCTAGACTGAGTCAAATCTTTTTCCAACCAATCTGTCTTCATTTTAGCAGGCCTACAGCACTGACCTCCTGCCTCAGGCTCAGCATAGTTGGACGGTGGTCTTTGTTATGAAACGTTCTCAAGAAAAGAGCAGCATAGGGACTCAGCTGGAGTTACACGATGCAGAGGAAACGATGCTTAGAACATTCAACAAGAAAGGGAAGTGAGTGATAGCATTAGTATCAGTCATGGTGCAGATCCACACAAGTTCCCATCTCTTCTGTAAAAGAAGACTTCACAAACTGCGTAAATCCAGTACAATCCATTTTTTTCTCTCCTTAAAAATATCTAAAAGTACCGATGAGCGTATTGTTAAAGTTCTGGACTAATGAGAAGTATCTTTAAGAATAGTACCTTTAAAATCTTTTCAATACCAATCCCTCATGTCAACAAATACGTGCAAGTTGCCAAGACATTATTTGTAAAAAAATCCAAAAAAACAAGAAGGGATAAAGGATTCTGAATGCTGACCATTAAAAAAATATACACTAATATAAATAATAACTTACAAAGCTAGAAAGTTTTTTTATAGACGGCAAAAAGGAAACGACCATTGAACAACAGAAGGCTGGTCATTTCAAACATGTAAAAGATTCTCAAAATAAATTCGCATAACCACCAGATAAAATAATAAAATGCCACATCCAAGCAAAGGAAAGAACAAGTGCAATAAAAGAAAATAGATGGTAAATATAGACACAACGCTAAAAATGATAATATTAGTAATAGTAAATAAATAAAATAAATACATAAATAAGCAAATAAAGGATATAAAAATAAAATGAACATTGTTATTTGATATAAATAGACAATAGAAATACTCATAAAAATAGAAATAAAATCACAGATAGACAACGCCACATAAAACCAGGTCCATAAAATTTGGCTTTAAAAATAGATTTCAAAGAAGACACTGATTCAGCAACCTTTTCTCCTATAGCAGGTCATTCTAAAGTCATGGAGTCCTGGTGGAAAATGCTCGATCAGCCTCGACTTGAAACAGACCCCACCAAAGGATCTAAGGCTGCAAACAGGCTCATATGGGGTGAGCTTTTCTGATATATAGCTTGTGGCCAGACCCAGACAAAAGTGATCAGTAAAATCTTGAAGTAATTTCTAAAAAGAACAGGGAGCCAGTGGAGGGAAGCCAAGATCGGGGTGATGTGATGCCATCTGTAAAAACCAACAAGAAGCATTACCACAATTTGGTGAAGACACAAAACTTTCAACTTGTAGAAGGGAGAAACTACCTGGACCTAAACCAGACAGAAACATGTGCAACTAGAAAAGCACTCAGAGAGTGCAGACCTCTGCCAAGGATAGAGAGGAAAACAGGAAACCCATGCAGTAAAGGATCATGAGCTGGAATCAAACCTGAGTCTCTGACACAGTTCTGTTTAGGAATCACCTTCTTAACCAGTTGAGCTATCAGGACACCTTGTTCCAATTTGTTGGACGACATACTAACCTATGATGTGTTTGTCATATTTTGGACCACATACTAAAAAAACAGAATCCAGGATCCTTTCCGGATTGCCACCAAAATTAAATCAGCTCTTCCTCTTACCATAGTCTACATCCCCTCAAAATTTCATCTGAATCTGCCCAGGCGTTTTTGAGTTATCTTGCTAACAGGCGGACACACAAACGCCGGGTGTCACATAACCTCCTTGGCGGAGGTGACTGCATGCATGGTATCAATTTCAGCACCTGTGCTTGTTGAAGTTACATGTTCAGTATGTTCTCTAACAGTGATGATACTTCTGGTATCTTGGGTCATCTAATCTGTCTTTTTCATGGAAGTGCTCTTGAAGCAGCCTCAAAAAACGACCATCTGAACAACAGGGGGATGTTGATATTTTTCGGCAACCTTCACCACATAAAGACCCCGATAGCTGGGAAATGCAAAAGCAACAATGACAGCTGTAATGGGACTTCTGCTGGCCACGGCAGCAGCTAACAGCATCTCTCAGCCGTTGCCACCCTCTCCGTCATCTAGCAGGGAAATGCCATGACAGCATCTGTCAGAGGACAGAAATATCAGCAGCAAAACTCTGGCAGATGATCCAAACAGCTGCAACTGTCATCTGCCAGAGATTTGCTGTCAGGTGCTGATGTTACCATCACCTGTCAGAGAGATACCAAACAGCGCCTGACACAAGCTCTGACTGGCAAGTGGCTAAAAGAAGTTGACAGAGACATACTTGTGTCTTCACAACTGAATTCATTACATGGCTTCAAAATACAAGTTGGGAAGATTCTCATTGTAACAAATTTTTAATTAAAGCTTAGTAGATTAGAAGTGAGTAAAGTTTGATGATGCTAGTAGTCTGAAGTTGAGGCTTCCATGCTTTATACTGTACATACATGAAGGAAAGGCAAATTACCTGCACAGATATGCCTCTCAAGCAGATGGAAATAGAGAAAACATTGACACATTTATTGCAATCTACTCTAAATTTATTGTATATTATTACTGTACTTACAAACAAGGATTGTCTTAGTCCACGTTGTTTAAAAAAATAGATTCATGCTGTTTATTCACTAATTACAGACAAGTAACAAGTAAAGACAAGAGGCTGAAAAACTTAGCGGAGAAGCACAATAACTGCAGTTGCTTCCATACAGGTGCACTGTCTTGTAAAATTAAGCAAAGACTATCCAGTCATGCTATCTGATATGTATAGATGCTTAACAGACCCAGCTGAATCAGATTTTATACCCAGATGGCAGAGGAACAGATCCAAGAGACCTTGAGAGAATGAATGGCACCTGGCTTCAATAGGAACTGCGATTAGGGTAACAATGCAGGTTGTCATCAGATTGTTTGCATGAAGTGTTCCTCAACAATAACACTGAGAAACATATTTCAGTAGAGCTACAGAAATTAACCTCTGCTAATTTTCTACAGTTAAATAGATGGACACAAATTTGACAGTTCAATGGTGTCAAAACTACAGGCACTGGTTTAAAGAAATGTATAAAATAGAGAGGTGGTCAGATGAATCTTCTTTTCTCATATTCTCCCTCGTGTGTCTAAACCAAAAGAACTGTACATTGTGCTTCCATTTATCCCCTCGGAGTGAAGACTCATTACAAATCAATCCAAAATTGCTCTTGGTGATCACCTTTATCCTATTATGAAGCATTTCTCCTGGTGAGAGTGCTCTCTGACAGGATGAGAATGTCCTATCCACTGGCCCTGTGGGGTCACTGACGATTCGATGAGTATGAAAATGATGAAATCATCTTCTGTGGCCTTTAGAATTGCCAGATCTCAACAAAATTGGAGGATTTGGGACTGAAGCGTTCGACAGTGATTGTCACCATACCCAAGTCTTTACATGACAATACTTACTGGAAGAATGGTGTTCCATCCTTCCTGCAGAGTGAAAGAATGCCAGAGTGCACTGCAGCTGTTCTGGCAGAAGTGGTGTCCCAACACCTTAGTAAGGCACTTTAAGATGGTTTTTAAAATAATAATAATTTGAAAGTAATCTTGTACTATTAATTGTAATCTTGTACTCTTAATTGTCTTTATTCAGAGATTTAGAAAGGCTGGTCCCAGTCATAAATCATATTGTTGAGGCAATGGAGAGATGTGGCACATAAAAATCAAATACAGACACCACCTAGCTACAGGAGAATGTCAGACAGGAATGCCGAGAGAGGTGCAAGATCCATCCAGTTTACTGAGACAGAAAAGCTAGAAGCTGGTTTAGGGAAATAGATTTTCTACCTCTCTTTTATATTGATTGATTAATTATATTTCTCCATTTCACTTCTGTGTTGATTGATTGATTATATTTCTGTATTTTCTTTCATATTGATCGATTAAGCTTAAGAATTAATAACACGTTACAATCGTGCTCATAATAAGAGTTGTAGTGATCTAATGGGAAATGTTTTAAGCATTGATCCTGTGGTGCAGAGGATCAATACCATGGAGAGATGAGCCAGACCACTCAGACAAGCTGTGCAAGTGCACCACACAGTTTCACCCTGTCAGCACACCGCATTCTCTCTTCAACACATCAAATGTCACAAACTTGAGGGCAGCTGGAGAGCATGCCAGCTGTATACACAGTGGAAAAGTACTGTGGGCAAGCAACAGAGGAGCGACAGGTAGGATGTGGAAAATGTTTCTTTTTCAGAGCGCTGTCACCTCAGATTGGATGGCTCGTGTGCTAAGGGACATGGACATGTCTGTGCACCAATGAAGGGAGAGCTAAGTTTAAACCACGACTTCCCCCAACTGTTTGCCAATCCCATTTTACATTTTACCTTATGATATGAAACTTTTGTGTAACATTAAGAAATCATCCATTTCTGGGAGGCTGGTTACAGATTAACAGCTTGCTGATGGTGATTTTTCCAAACAGAAATGGTCATTGTACAAGTGAGAGATTCTAATAAACAGAATAAACATCTTGATTGGAAAGGAGTAGTTTGTCTTCTCTCTCAAATAAACGAACACGCATTAGAAATTGTCCAACCAGTCACACTCATGAGTTTTTGCACTTTAATCATAGGCAACGCATTCTGCACTTTGACTGACACGGCTCACTCAGACTTGTGTTTTTACGCTATCTGTATATCAGCTGATATTTTCAGCAGAAGTGTGTGTATCGATCAATGTAAAAATCATCAACCATCAAGCAACTGTTATAAATAGACTGTTGTTCAGCTTTACTGTAAATCACACAGTTTTATATCATCACAACTCGTGCTCAGTCCTCCTGAGAGAAGAACAATCATTTCAAAATGCATTTTCACTCTGAAAGTGATATGATGAGAGCATTGTTGACAGCACCGTGAGGCTGTTTCCCCATTTGAGATTTTTTAAAATAGAACAGCATCATTATATCGACCACTCTGATGGTAGCCACTTCCATTGGTCCTGTGCTATACACAGCATTGTGTAAGTTGATATCAGAATTTTTATTTTTCTCTAGTATGTGAAATATTATTAAAAAGCAGCTTCTTTCATATAATATATAGGCACTATTACACAGTTTACTTCGGTGGTGTCCTCATATATACTTCACACTGTATAAATATGGAAAATGAAACCACATTCTGCAGTATTGACAGATTCAACACAATATTTCTTTTCAATTACAAAACCTGTTTCTGTGGCAGTAGTTTGTAACAAGTTTTATTGCTTGTGCATATTCATTCTTTAATGGATTGAGGGTTGTGTGAGATGTGTCCACTCTCCTGAGGAAAAAATCAACGAAATCCATCTGAAAATGCTTCAAATACTTTTTGATTTGCTTGTTTTAACAACACAGTTTCTGGAACTGAAATATAGCATGAAAAGCTGTTGTTTTATAGATTAGAAATTAAGACACAAACATAAAATCTCAGAAAAATTATGCTTTAGGTAAATCAAATTCCTAACTAATATCTAATCTAAGAAAGGCTTACCTAACAGATTCTGTTTATGTCCAAATTTGGAACAAGATGGTAAGAAGAGAATGTAAGAATGACCTATAGTCACAGTGAAAAAATGCATTGTGACATTTGACTTGCACAGTCAGGTTTGTTGCCGTTTCTGTTACATTATTATTATTATTATTATTATTTATTATTATTATTATTATTATCTATACAGGTTATATTAAGCCAAAATGTAGATACAAAAAATTCTGTCTGCATAGAATATTTTTTTTCCAAATCATCTCCTCAAGGGCAGGGATTCAGTTTGTAACTGACACCAAATAATCTTTGCATTTAATCCACTAGAATTTGAACCCAAGAAGAGTCATTATTATTTCATTTTTCTTTAGTGGTAATTGCACCATCAGTGAACCACTGGAGGACTGCATTGAAGATGCATCCTTGTTTATTTTGCACACAGTGCACACAGAGGCAGATAATATTTAGTGCCTCTTATCACACCAACAAGGCAGCGCCATAATGTGTTAAAGCTTCACGGATTAACAGGCTCTGCAAAATATTATGCTTGTTTTATAATGCTCATTGGTACATTTTATTGATTTGTTTTTAGAACTGGATGCATTTGCACAGCTCAACAGTATTACGATCTTAATCATTTCCCAGCTGGCCTTTATTTAGATTGAGGGTCCTCCCTTAAATGCAGAATGTTTGCCTTCATAAATGATGCATCTGGATTAGTGTCAAGCTAATGGACATTAACATTCTTTTCCCAGAATGTGCTTTTTCTTTACAGATCTAGCTTAAAATTGCTTCCAAGCATTTGTGTCTGTGCTAGACACTGAACCCAAAGTTGTTCCTGATGGCAGGAAGGAGCACAGCAGCTCTGGCACCAATGTTGTGTGAATGTGAGAGTGAATTGGTGAATAAACACAGTACAAAATGCTTTGAGTACCCTTAAGGTAGAAATGCACTATTTCAGTGCAGAATTTCCCAACAGCAAGAGCCAGATGCTTTTCTTAGATGTTAGTAGACACACACACACACAAAAAAAAACAGCCAGAATGAGATGAAGGCTACACCTGCTAATGCAGTTGAAATGTGTTATAGTACTACACACAGGTAATGCTAGTCATATTTAGCAGTGATATCTGGTAATCTTTTCTTTCAGATTATCAATTAGAGGATAAGAATATTTGTGTTTCATTTGACAAATCTGCTCAGATGGAATGAGCTCTTGTTTTTGTGGGGAGTTGAAATGTGTGCTGTTTGTGTGTTCAAAGCGTAAATCTTATGTGTTGGAATGTACAATAGACCCTGTGCACGTCAAAATGCTAACTTCCGGGTACTGACCGGGACGGCTTACAGGTCCTTCCGGAGGCTATTTCGCAGCATGGATAACATGGAATCAAAAAAGAAAAACATTGTTTTCTCGGCAAAACAAAAAATCAGATTTCAGCGTGTTCAAGGTCGATATGGGAGGTACTGTAGTGTACCATTATGTTCGGCTTCTGGTGTTTATAACGGTTCTATAAGCCTTCACCGTTTTCCAAAAGACTGGCATTTGCGGGCTCAGTGGATTGCCAAAATTAGACGAAAAAAATGTTTCACACTGAGCTGAGGATCGGGAATATTAGTGCATAGTCACTGATCAAACAGCAAATATCTGATAAACTATAACAACAATCCGTGCACTCTTCAATCATTTGTTATTCCGTTTTGACACCTAATAAAATATAGAGGAAATCCAAGCATTTGTCATTTTGTTCAAACAAAACTACAAATATAAAATGTCTTGCTGAACTCGACTAAGTACCAAAGACTAAAGTGTAAAGTGGATTCTAGTAGCTAACTAAGCAAAAAATAGTAATGTATAAATACTAGAAAATAAAATGATAAGGTACATGTTTGGCAAGCCCTACAGTTAAGCTAGCGCTAGTTATGTAGGATGCGATGCCACTTACCTTCAAAGTTATATTTGTACTGGGATATATAAAATTTGAATCCCTTTTCCTGTTTGCTTTGAGGAGCTGACAAAAAATCATCAACGAGACGATAAACATCGTCAACAGAAATTTTAGGCAAGTTGCCTGGAAAAGTAAAGTGTACTGCTGGCTTCTTCCATTTTGACAGCGCTGTAAGCAGGACCGGAAGTAACTGTAGCACCCGGAGTTTTTCAACTGGAACTAGCACATGCTATCATGCACAGGGTGTATTACGATTCAAAACCAAAACAATATTCATGAGTAATTTGGTTGTTGAATTAATTATTATTTAAATTTTTTATAAATTATGTAAACTCTTGCCCAAACAAAATTTTTGATGTGTATATATATATATATATATATATATATATATATATATATATATATATATATATATATATATATATATATAGTTAAATATTGAAAATATAATCAACTCTTATGTATAGGTGTCCCTCCAACTTTTTTCTTTCTAAGATCCAGCTCCTAAAGGCGACAATAGTGAGAGCAGACTCAGTTTTATTTTTACTGGTCATTATGATGTTGTTCTTTTTCAGAAAGTCAGAGAGGACTAACAGCCTTTAACAGGATTCAAAGCAAAGCTCTCATCGTATCATTTTCACAAGGAAAGTGCACTTTGAAATGATTGTCCTTGTCTCGGGGGGATTGAACACAGGTTTTATTGACCTGCTGTATCATACGTTGTGGCTTTGATTAATAATCCATTTTAACTGGCAAAGCTGAAGATCTCTACACAGGTGCGAAAAAACCCCATGAAGATTATCAAACAATAACAGAATGTCATTATAATATAAATCAAAGAGGTGCAGAGTGTGGCACAACCAAAGCTGGGATAATTTACCGATGATGACTCACGAGTGTGATTGGTTGGACAACCTCCAGTTCTCAGCAAGGTCAGAGATGTTAGTCACTCCAGGTTGGTGCTCAGAGCTGTACAAAGACAGATGTGATCTTTGTATGGGTTCACCTTACATGTGTGGTCCAGGAACAACAACTCTGACACACCATCAGTGTGTTTTATTACCTATAGCGCAGTGAAATCACATCCTTTTTGGGGTCTGAGACAGTTTGGTTCAACAGAACTGTATAGCTGTACTTTTATAAAATATGTCTTTTGAAATGAGCTTTTAAATTGCAGCTATCTGCGTAGATGTAGTCATCATCTGAAAGGTATTTATGAAAGTCAGTCTGGTTTTAAGTCTATCAAAAAGTTGTTTTTATAATTTCTGGAATATCCATGAGGATTTGACCCAAACTAGATTTCTGTAAGCATCCCTGTAAACTGTTAATGAAATTAGACTTGTGTTCGTAATAAAACTCTGTTACTTCATTCGCAGTATGGAACAGCATATGGAATTGTAATAATTACATTGACAAGCTTTTTTTTTTATCCAACTACAAATTCTAGTCAAATTGAGACATTAGCCAACTATAAAAAAGTATGATCACCTCTGATGTGAGAATTGACAGCTGAGGGCTTGATGTGAGTATATCATTAGAAGCAGAGAGACAGCAGAGTAAGCATACATTATCATTTATTCAAGATATCGTATGATTAGGCCCTGAAAAGACAAAATGACTGGAAAAGATTTCACACAAGCACGCAAAAATAACACTTTATTTTCACAATGGATGTTCTGCAAACCTATTTACTCTCTAAGTGTAATCCTGAGATTAGAAAATCAGCCTTTAACAAGAAAGGATGGCTCATATTTCATATTTACCACACAGGTAACTTCCCATCCTCCCCATTGTCAAATCTCATGTCAGATTTGCAAGATCAGAACACTTATTGCACTCTTTACTGTGTCTTCATCTTAATGTACAGTATATTATCTCAGTGACACATTTTCTTTTTGTTCGTTCCATATTCCATCTTAAGTTTGATGTAAACTTTGCTATAGAGCTGTGTTAGTCCCTCTGATCTGAAACTGCACAGACGCTGGAATGATACTGTTGAAAAAAGTAAAGTTAATCCATCATAAAGAGTTTAAATGAGAGTGATGTGGTCACAAGTGTGAGTTCTTGTTTGAAAGACTATTGTGGAAACTGACTTGTAATCAATCGCTCCATTCTCGTATCTGACAAAATAAAAGGAAGGAACAATAAACAGTTCTTACTGTGATGTTTAACCGCAGGCGTCTGTTGCTCGTCCTCAGGGACAAAGACACACTGGTCAGAAGTGTTCCACGGAGTCCAGTCAAAGAGCCACGATTTAAACTCGGACATCTGTACCTTCAAGGTCTTACTCAGCTCTATTGCTCCTCTGGTGATCCTTCTGTCCCTCAGTTTTATTGGTAACTGAGCAGTCAGGAGCCAACTGAACATAAGGCACATCACACGATTACCATAGTAAAAAGCCTCTGCGCAGATGTATAATAGTTGATTAACTGCATGTAAATGAATCTGTCCTTTATCAGCCTTTATTTGGAACAAATTTTTGAGAAAAAAATGTGGCTGTATTGGAGAATTTTAGGTTGCTCTTCATTAAGGTCTGTAGAGTTTACACTGATACATATAAGTACGTTTGCTACAGTGTCTCACAATTACTCACAGGTATTACAAGACAGCTAACAAATATATGTTCGCTAGCTAGCATGTTTGCTAACAATAAATTTACACAGTTGATTAAAGACTTATTATTTATTCTCTCTCTCTCTCTGTGTGTGTGTGTGTGTGTGTGTGTGTGTGTGTGTGTGTGTGTGTGTGTGTGTGTTCTTGTACTTGCTACATGGTGAGTACCATTTTCTGCATTTAACTATCAAAGTGAGGACATTTTTACAAAGTGAGGACATTTTGGCCGGTCCTCACTTTGAAACAGCCATGTTTGAGGGTGAAGACTTGTTTTTAGAGAACAGGTATGAATTGAGGTTTGGTTAGGGTTAGGGTAAGGATTAGGGTTAGGCAATCAGTTGTGATGGTTAAGGTGAGGGTAAGGCTCTAGGAAATGCATTACGCCTATGGATGTCCTCACTAAGATAGAAGTACAAACGTGTGTGTGTGTGTGTGTGTGTGTGCGTGTGATTGGTGCTGTCCCTTTAAGCAGTTAGTGCAGGCAGTGATGGGGTTTAACAGTGAGTGTGTTTCAGTCTGTGTTCCTGTGGTGTTGCCCCAGAGTAGCAGGTAGCTCTTGCTCAGACGCTCCAGTAGAGTCAGGCTGAGTAGCAGGCAATGTCCGCTCACACACACACCTCCACAAACTGATCGTTCGCACACTGTCATGCACATAAAGCTCTAAACAGGCAGTATGAGTACAGTGTCTGAACCTTTGGTCGGGAGCAGCAGGTCTCTGTCTGCAGCCAAGAGACACAAGAGTATCAGGAAAAACTCCAGGAGGATTTATTCTGCCTACCAGGACCACCAAGGGTGAGTCTCATTCTTTTTGTTTTGTTTAGTTGTTGTTGTTTTTTTGTTTGTTGTTGTTTTGTTTGGATCGTGATACTTTTATCAGGATCTTTGGAGATCCTTTTCTTTGCCTGCCTATTTGTCTCTATCTTCATGACTATTGTTTTTCTGTGTCTTAATTGACATCCTGTAGGTCATATGATTAGTCACTTACTAAATCTAATCATCAGGGAAAACTACAAAGAGTTTCCTGTGTGCTTTGTTACTATAGTTTCAGCAGCCAGGGACACTCTGTTCTCTAATTTAATTGATCTAAGACTAATAATCATGTAACAGTGTCTGACCCCATATGTGTACGTATGTGTATATATATATATATATATATATATATATATACACACACACACAAATAGCTTTACAGTCAATCACATGGTTGCAACTCAACTCAATGCATTTAGGCATCTCGATGTGGTCAAGGCAACTTGCTGAAGTTCAAACAGAGCATCAGAATGGGGAACAAAGGAGATTTTAGTGACTTTGAACATGGCATGTTTGTTGGTGGCAGACAGCTGGTCAGAGTATTTCAGAAACTGCTGATCTACTGGGATTATCACACACAACCATCTCTAGAGTGGCACAATACATCCAGCCTTGAAGAAGATGGGCTAGAGCAGCAGAAGACCACACCAGGTGCCACTCCAGTCAGCTAAGAATTTCCTGTTCTTAGCTGAGGCTGCAATTCACACAGGCTTTCAAAAATTGGACAATAGAAGATTGGAAAAATATTGCTTAGTCTGATGAGTCTCCAGCTATCACATTTAGATGGTCAGACTTTGGTGTAAACAACATGAAAGCGTGGTTCTATCGTGCCTTGGTTCAGGCTACTACTGGTGGTGTAGGGGATGTTTTCTTGGCACAGTTTTGGCCCTTTAGTACCAATTGAGCATGGTTTAAAGGTTTAAACACCACAGCCTGAGTATTGTTGCTAACCATGTCCATCCTTTTATGACCACAGTGGACCCATCTTCTCATGGCTACTGATGGACCAATGTTGTCGACATGCATATATATTAGTGTCATTGCACTTTGTTTCCATTGGTGACATGGAGCTCACCTGAAATTGGAAATGAGCTAATTCTCCATTTGCAGTGGTGATGTATTTAATTATGACATAACAATGGTATTTAGCAGTTATCTGAAATACATAAAATAACTGATGTTTCTCATTTATTAGTTGCACAGCTGCGTTAGAAATATGAACGTCATTCCTTCCTCACACTCATCTATTTCCAAATTGTTTTTAAAATATTTTCTGTAACAGCAAAGAAGGCTGTTTGTTCGGATCTTGCTCTGGCCCCTGCCCTTCTTCCCCCTTTCTTCCTCTTTTTTCCTCCTTTCTTGTTTCCTGATCTGTTTCGGTTTTGTCCTGCCTTTTTGGTTCCCTGTCTGTCACCTCTCCCTCATGTCTCTCTCTCTCCCTGACACTCGCCCTCCTGTTCTACCTTCACTTTGCCTGCTGATTACCCCAATGACTGTCAGCTGCAGCAATCAGTAAACTCAGCTCACCTGTCCACAAGCTCTCCTCAGTATTTAAACCTCGCTCAGTCACTCAGTCTCTGTTGGATCATAGATGCTGTTTTCTACCAAACCTGCCACCTTCTGACTCTACCTCATGGATTCTTCCACTTTCCCCCCCTCTTGAACTCTGTTTGCTCCTCTCACTGGTTTTTGGGTTTTCCCCAGCTCGTTTTCCCCTTGGTTGTCAGTTCCCCCGTGTTGTGAGTACCTCCCTTTAGTTTAGTTGTTGCTTCAGTTTTGTCAACTAGCCTTTTGTGTTTCTTAGGGTTTTGCTTGTCGAGTTTTTGGTAGTTTGATTTAGTTCTGTCCCTCCATTTATGTATTGGTTGATTATTTGGTGAAATAAATCTCCTCCCGTTATTCGCCTGTCAGCCTGTTTCTATGTGTCTGCGTTTGGGTTCTCCTGCTCCCCTCATAATACTGTTTGTAAAATGTACACACTTTTTATTCCAAATGCATGTGAAACAATGGGCATTATAGCTAAAGAACACTACTGGATACATGATATTTGTCCTTGCAGAGTAGTAGAGTTAAGTTTTTGCATGAGCTGATTCCTATCAGGTAATAAATTTGTAATAACATGACTACTCTTGGAATAATCTCTCATCTAGCCTTCAATGTACAAATCTCCTGCTTCGTACGTGACTTTTCATGTGTGACACACTAAACTGTGTGATTGTTAACTGAAAGTACATTTACTACTGAAAAGTACGAGTTGGTTTAAGGGCACTATGTAGAAATTTAGACACTGTAATAAAACTAGGATAAATACAATAGATGTGACATCAGACTGTAACCTTGCAGACAGAGATATGCCTATTGATTGTTCAGATACATCAACTAAATTGCAAGGAGAACATAATATAGCGGTGTGTATATATAGTCAGTTTGTTCAGCTTCACACAATACCTGCAATCTGTCTATCCTCCACGTAATCCTCAGTGGGGTCGCAGGCGGCTGGAATCTATCCCAGCATTCATTCACACCTATGGACAATTTAGAATGACCATTTAACCTCAGCATGATTTTGGACTGCAGGATGAAGCTGGTAAAAACCCATGCTGCACAGGGAGAACATGTAAACTTTACACAGAAAGACTCTAGATCACGAAGTGGGGATCTTCTAGCTGTGAGGCAACAGTGTTAATACAATCAGTACCAATTGTTGCCTTGCAATGTGTTTAGTCTAATTTGGTTTGCTATTGTATGAAGTAAAATGTAACAGTAAGTCCAACATCCAAATACCTTTAATGCGTTCCTTAAAAGTCTTTTTTTTAGCATCTTTTCATCATTTTTGCATTTATTGGAGAGTTAATAGTGGAGCAGCAGAAAATAAATGTGATGTGATAGAGGGAGTACAACATGTAACACAGATCCTCCAGTGGAATCCCAGCAGGGACATTGTGGTAATGTGGCAAACACTTTAACAATTGGGGTTCTGTTCCATCCTTTTTTTCTCTATGAAGGAGAGGAGATTTTTCACTGTGACCTTGTATCTTTACCTATAGCTCCTCAGATGATGAAGACAAAGAGGATGAGAGGGTGGACAGCAATGACCCAGAGGAGATGTTCCAGAACATTCAGTACCAGAAGGAGATAATCGCCAACATTCGGACCAGACCTTGGCCAATGAGACGCAAGCTCAAAGTCCTGAAGTAACTTTGTTTGATTGTTACCTTTGTGTCTGTGGAGTGGTAGTTAAATCTGTTGCTGTTCTTCTCCTCTTAAAATAACACACAAAGACATGAATGTTGCATATGTGAGAGAGGCTGTTTTTCTTAAGTCTTCTTGTTGTGTTACGGAAACACCTCTATAGATAAAAAAACAGCAAAAAAAAAACATTCATATAAATTGGAGTAATAGACGCTAACTACTCACCAACATTTTGGCAACACTCAGAGCCCAGTATGTAATAAATGTAGTTTAAAATGGAAGATAATGACTTGTAAAAATACACTTCAGTTCACATTTACATATATGATATATAGAACACGCTACTCCACCTGTGTGGATTTATTAAGATAAATGCAGACCTGTCCCATCAAATGCAAATTTGGCAAAAAAAAAAAAACAAACTAAAAACAGGTGTCTAAAAGTCAAACTTAACCCTCAACTAAATGTAATTAAACCTGTAGATGGAGGACAAGCTGACAGTAGATAGAGAGGTTCTAAGATGTGCTGAGCATGTGCCATGGATAACAGGTTTTATATGGGCAGTGTGTTATTACTGCAGAGGTTTTATTACCATCATCAGGGATGGGATGCAAGTCTGCGCTTTTACACCCTCTTTAATCTCACGACTGAATGTCCGCGATTACTTCCACTGCAACAACAGCTTCTATTTCCACATTACAAATCAGTGATTTTTACCAAAGATTGTCAGGAAAAACAATTAGTTTATTTTAAAATTTTCACTCAAACCTCAGCCCTGTAAATAAATGTGTGTGTATTCTACAGTAATAAAAATTTGCAGTTGTTTTTCAGAGGTGAGAGTGTGTAAAATGCATAATAATTATCTTCGTCACAGTTAAGCCATGGCTCATAGCCCTCTGAATTGTCCCCAGTGCTGTGACAGGTTGAGCTGGTTTCACTGTCTTATACACTATAAAACCACTAAATTCATTTTAATGGGACCAGTCTGCTGTGACTGGCTGTAGACGGAGCAGAGCAATAGTGCTGATTTCTATGTTTTAAAAATGTGTAAGAACATGAAGAAATAGAGCTGCAATTTGAGTACACTTCCTATAAAGTCCTGCAACTCACAATTATTTGTATGTACAGGACTTTTCCACCTGTCTTATGATACCTTCTATCAAATTAATAAATACAATAGCGCAGTTGTTTTAAATAACAACAATGGGAGTGCTGCTAAAGCATGCAAGCAATAAAAATCTAAATTACAAAGATGGCAACACATAGCAAAAAAAAAATGGAAAATTTACAAACTACAGAAACAGCTTAGGAAAAGAGACACTAAATGTTAGTTTGTAACCCCACCTGCTCTAATCATTAATTGACTGTCATGCTTATATTTTATATCTGTGAGCTTGTGGTTGTAGTTGGTCCATATAGGAAAACCAGCCTTCTTATATAACTGGTGTATTTCTAAATTCTGTACAGAGCAAGGTATTATACCGAGCTATCGGGACATTCCGAGTCCACTTGGATTGTGACAAATGAATCAAAGGTAGAGTTGTTTGGACACAGTAACATTACAAATGTTTGGGCAACCTTTCAGCATGAAAACCTCTATCAACTGTGAACCATGGTGATGGTAATGTTGTGATTTGAGATTGCCTCACTGCCTCACAAACTGAGCAGATTGCAGTCACTGAATCAGCTACGAATTCTGCATCATGTAATACAGTGCTTGATGTTATTGTGAGCCCATCTGTCAGGAAGCTGAAGTTGAGCTGAAAGTGGAGGGTTTAACAAGATAATGATTCTAAGCACACTGACAAATTCATCAAGAGCTGGCTCAGAAAGCAGAAGCATAGGGTTAGGGAATGGATGAGTCAAAAAAAAACAATTGAAACCCATTTCAGATATCATGCATGTGAAGATACTTTGCGTGATAGAGTGGTCAATCATTTCAGCAAGGCATTGCAAAACAAGAAAGTGTATCTGCCAATATTAGCTTGTGCTCAAATTTCTTGGAAAACATTTGCGTTGTGGTGTTATACAGAATTAAGTTCATTTACACAAGAGCCCTCTCAAACCATCACAACAACAATTTCTACTTGAACATCTTTAAATTGCTCGAAGATTTTATAGCATAAAATATGGATATGGGAAAAGATGTTTGTGAACTTTTAAATCAGTATATCAATTATTTTCTGAGAAACAGAAATTGCTGGCTGACCCCTTTCTGCATGTTTTGTTGCACATTAAATTTTGCGGCTATATTTGGATGACATATCGCACAAACTATTTTAGGTAAAAGCTTGAATCTTTCACACTGTTTTTCTTGTCAAGACTATCATTCACAATCTACAATACTGGATGAGTAGATGAATACATCTAATTAACAGTAAGTTGACAGCTGAATTGTTTTATAATATTTCAACTCTTTTTGATCTACTTTTCCAATATTTCAGATTCTCAATTAATGGCACAAAATTTCAGGATTTCATCTTTAACACTTCCTGAGATTGTGGTTCAAACACAGCCTCAAAGTGGGTTAGGAAAAAAATATGTTGAAAATGGCGAAAAATCTCAGGAAGAACTATGTCAATTCAAAATTTCACTCAAACTATTTAAGTCCATAGTATATGATTTTAAAAAATAATAAAAATAATTTATGCAAATCAGAGATGTTTGGGCAGATAGTACCAGAGGATTTGCAATAAGTAAATGCCAGTAACCCAATTGAAAGTGCATCAAACATTCAATTCTTCTCGCTTTTATGCATTTAATTATTGCCCAAATAACACAATTTGCATAGTGTTTCTACTTAGTGGGCTTCCCCATGTGTGTTTGTTTTCCAGGCAGGCCAGAGAGATTGTTCTAAAGTATGAGGGACGACTCACAAGAACCAGAGGTTACCAGACTGCAGGAGCTGATGTAGGTACACAGCAACCATTTACCGTCACTTACAAAGGAGTGTTTTTTTTAATATATACCACTGATCCCAGCCTTGGAGTGAATAAACAGTTTGTAGTCCACTATTAGAAGTTTCTCATGTATAGTGTTACATACCAAACAAAAGGGTTCTTTAAAACTAGAGCACCAAAGTGAGCGCTGTTGGTTAAACAATGAACACAAGATAATAAAGGGTAATTTCCAAATAGTTTAATCCTGATCCATTGGAATATATTTTGTTGTTTCCTTGTAGAGTAATGGGGCAAAGTTATTCCCCATTAAAGGGCCAAAGCACATCATGAAGTGAACTCAGCTTTCCCAAATCTTCAGCAGCAAAGAGACAGATTGCCTTGTTTTTTCTTTACAGTTGTTCACGGATCCTATCCACAACATTCAGAAAACACATCTATGGTTGTGGCGACTCTGCTACACAAATGTGAGGATATAAAACAACAAAAAAAAAGGGAACTTCCCCGCTTTGACTGTCTTAAAATCCTCTTTGGTCCAGTATGCCACTGTAGGTAACTACAGTGAAATATGTGAACAATACTGTACTGCACAGCTCAATTTATTCTATTTGACTGTATGCTGACACAGGCTTCTCTGTGTGATTCCACTGCACTGCAGTAGCTTGATGATCAGAGCCAGAGTCATAAAACATGCTGGATTTCCTTTGTAAAGGGTGCTGAGTTCCGACCTTACAAAGCTTCCCTTTACATGAGCCAAACACATGCGTGTAACTTCCTCTACTTTGTCTGTTACATACTGTACATACATGCACAAAGAGGAAGACAGACAGGGAGAAAGAAAGCTGTGCTGCAATAGTACAGCAGCATGAGTGAATTTATAGCCTGTTATTACAGCTCAGTTTAATTAAGATGTTCAGGCTGCTTTGGCCCCATTAGAATAGATTGACTTTTGTGAGCCTGAGTCGGATGATGAGTTATTAATTGTACAGATTGGCTTCCAGTTAATTGAAAAGCAGAATTACTGGTCCAGCTGACCTTAGCTTTATTAACAATTATCAGCTCAGCTCTGATTTTAACTTTCATCACACCATAAGATGTGAAATGCTGTAGAGCCACATTGTGTCACTTTTCAAGGGAACTACATGGATGTGCCATGCAATGACACCCAATTTGTGTTTGAAAACATATTTTGAAGTAATGTCATTCCTCTACTATTGGGATTTTGGGACATTATCTACTTTTTTAAAGAACTCGTGCGGGCATGAAAATGATGTTTCAGAAGTGAAAGCAGTTGGGATGCTTATTGATACACCTCTGATTGTTATGTTGTCAGTATTTTCTTTTCAGCAAGTTTCTCAGTGTTCTTCAAATCTTGGTTTCTCAACTACAGCTGCTGAAGAAAGTTTCACGTCTGCTTTACAACATTGTCGTTCTGTTCATTCCCTGGGAAGTTAGGATCAAGAAAATTGAAAGTGAGTTTGCACTGCAGAATCAGTCAAAGCAATGCTATCACTGATGATGCTCACAATGCTGTAATTTTCTATGGTTTGATATCTGTAAACTAAACTGAAAAATCACCATCATGGTAAGCAACCATTTTAATCCTTACTTAGATCCGTCTTCTTTGTTCAAGACAGTTTATTCATCAATATATCATAGAGCACATTATATGATAATAGAAAATACAGGGTGGGCAAAGATAAATTACAGCTTTGTTAAAATATAATAAATATATGTCTAATGATGGTGGTGTACTACTGCATCATTGTTTGTGCATGAAGTGGTGTGCAGCATGTCATTCAGTCTCAGTCAAATGTTTCCTCTGGCTTGTTAAGGTCACTTTGGGTCAGGTGTGGCCTCCTACTTTATCTTCCTCCGCTGGTTGTTTGGGATCAATATCGTCCTCACCATCATGACTGGAGCCTTCATTGTCCTGCCAGAGGTCAGCAAGTCTTGTACACTGTGTACTGTGAATACTAACATTTATATATTATTGCACTTCATATTTTGTTATTTTCACCTTGGATACACTTGTTTGTTTCAACATCCTCCTCCCACTATCAACACTGCCAACATGGGGTTAACACGGCTCTGCTCACTATTGAACAGTATTGAAGTGAGTACATAAATGCTTGTTTAAAACAGCATATCCTCATTGAAATTATAATTTAAATATATACATTAAAATCATGCCTATTCTATGACATTAATGTAGACATTAGCCATTGAACTAGCAACATCAGGACTAAGTGTGATTCCAGATTGTCTCTGTTTTTGGAGATGCATTTGCTCAGTAAATGGTTTATATCGGTCACTGAATGAATGTGCCTCGCCCCAGGCTCTGCTGATGAACACCTCACTCTGAAATTAATTTAGAAAATTAAAAAGAAATTTGAATTGTTGCCTGGATGCCAGATTTTTAGCATCACATGGCACTAAATGATTACTCCACATAACTGTTACAATCATAAACATATGTTCATTTTATGTTAGGTGTGTCATATTTTGTAATAAGCTTGAACATTTTAATATTTGTATTATATTCACAACACAACAGAAGTAGGTACAAAATCACCTAAATGTCAAATGACTCAAATTTGTTTCACTTCTCAAAAATTCCGTTGTGTCTAAGATGACAGTTTCATTGTTTCATGGATAACGAAAAACTATTACTTTCGAAAACAACACTGAAAATACAGGCCCCAAAGTTGAAAGTCAATGAACTAGAGCAATACTGAATACGTCTGTGACCACTGAAACAACATTTAGAACATCTGTGATTTCCAATCAGCCTAACTCCATGCAAATAGTTGAAAAGCCATAGCATTAAGACTTTGTTTGAATGAAAGAACTGCCAGAGGAAATAGAAAATATTTTAAGTCTTTACAAATTGACCAACTAACACTGAGTGGAAACAAGGTAACAGCAGTATCATAGGAGGTAGAACAAGCCATAGTACCACTAAACAGAGCTCAGTGGCTGCCCTCCTAAAGTGATGCCAAGAACGTTGTACTGATGGCACAATCTCTGATAAACAGTCGGGTGAGTGCTTCAGACTTGCCACAAGGGTTATCAATCTAAATTGGAGTTTCTGTGACAGCTCAGACAGTGTGAATGATATTGCATAATGAAAACCTCTGCAGACACTGTTTGAGAAAAACAACCCTGCGTGCTCTCCGGCATGATACTGCAAGAATACAATTGGCTTAACAAAATAAAAAGACAGCTGAAGATTTACATTGTATATATAGTGTATACATCTTATGTCTTTTATTTATAGATGTGTTGTCTTGATTTTCTTACTGTCACCTTGCTGCCATGACATTGCAGATTTCCCCATGTGGGACTAATAAAGGGCATTCTATGCTATTCTTTTCTATTCTATTCTTTTCTATTCTATTCTATTCTATTCTATTTTAAGAATATCAGGATTTTTTTTTTTTTCTCAGATGAGACCAAGATACCAAGAACCAACATTGGTTCTTCCAGAGTGAATGCATACTCCCAACAGTGAAGCACAGAGGTGGGAGTGTGATAATATGGGGCTGCATGAGAGCAAAGGATTGTGAGGAGATGGCATATACAGATGGCACCATGAATGCCTGTGGATATATCAAAATACTGGCTAACAAGATAAATTCCAGTCTGCAGAGGCATGGCAGGAAAGGAATAATTCAGTGCTATAAAGATCCACAGCCCATTGCCAAATCATATAAGAGTTTCCAAAGAAAAAAATATGACCAGGCAACGTATGCAGCTTCACTCAAATCCAACAAAACAATCTTCGGAGTATTTTAAATAGAAATGTAGAGCAGCACCACGGTGGACAAAGATGGGTTGTACACCTATCAGGCATACCATTATGATCACCTGCCTAATATTGTGTTAGTCTCCTTTATGCTGCTAAAACTCCTCTGATCCAGAGGGGCATGGACACAGGACCTCTGGGGATGTCATGTGGCACTGGGATGGTGGCACTGAATTCTGTGGGTCCTGTGGGTTGCAGAGTGGGACCTACCTAGATCAGGCTTCTCCTGGCACATCCCACAGATGCTCAGTAAGATTTAAATCTAGGGAATGTGGAACCCAGGTGAACACCTTAGGTTTGTCATGTTCCCCGGGCCACTCCTGAGCAGTTTTTGTGAAGTGTCGGCTTGCATTGTCCTGCTGAGAGTAGAAACTGGCATCAAGGGCTGTTGTTGCTATGGGGGTGAGGGGGTTGTTTGACATGCAATGTTTAGGTGGGTGGTACATGTCAAACATCCATATGAATGTCAGGACTCAAGGTTTCCCAGCAGAACATTCCATGAGATGACTGATGTTATTCATTTCACCTGTCGGTGGTCATAATGTTGTGGCTGATCGATGTGTATTTCATCCTTATATTACTTGTTGACTGCTTTACCTCTGTAAATGATTTGTCCGTTGTTGCCGTGCAGAGGATCCTTTACAAACAACTACAAACTACAGACAAGAATGGAGGACAAAAAACCTGCTAGATTTATGTTTCCCAATGACATGTAGACACAAGCAATTTCCCCAGACATGACTTTTCCTGTCATTCCCACTGCCAAATCTTATTCATCTATTTATTTTTTTTATACATCTCTCCCTCCCTTTGTGGTTTGTTGGAACTAATTCTCCACTGTCTCTTCTCATCTATCTCCCCTTTATCTTACCTCTCCTTACAGACTGATATTACCCACCATCAAGCATCATAGATGCATTGCCAGATTTTATGTCTGTGTTTGTTTTATGTTGTGAATTGTTTGACTGATGATGGAATGTAGGATCAGTATATTTTTTACTCATGATTTTTATAACATGCTCTCAGTCACATTTCTTTTCTTTTTTTTTTTGGGTTGATTCTGTCTCTGGGTAACTCTATAGCTACACTATGCTCCTTAATTGTTCTCTGTTCATTCCATTGCATACAATGTAATTTAGGTTTGATCATGCTATTGGCAAGTGCTATTCATGTTCTTGGAATTACTGTAGTTGGGAATTAAGTAAATTTACTTTAAGTGATCTCACAGTCTGATCTTTGCCTAAATCTAACCAAATCAAGTTTGCACTTAAACCTAGCACAACCTTAACCAAATGTGCTTGATTTATAATTATCACAGTACATTGAACTGATACTGTATGTTTGTGTGAACCAGCTGCTGGCTGGAGCTCCATTTGGAACGACAAGGAGTAAAACTATTCCAAAAGAGCATCTGGCTTCAGCCCAGGACTTGGACACCATCTGGTCTCTTGGGGCAAGTCTCTCTCTCTTTTTACTGTTTTGTCAATAACACATTACTTACAGACACAATGAACCATTATTTAAACATTACTTTACTGTCTCCCTGACCTCTATTCCATGGCTTCTTTCCCTTCCCCCAAGTAAATAAGTGTAGACTTGGTGTAACGTAATATCCTTCTAAAGGCATAATTCTTAAATCCTGACAATTACCCTACATTATATTTAAGGGAAATAATGAGTCATACTGTAGGTACAGTTGATTTCCTTGTCAAGTCATCCTCATTGGCCGGTGCTACCTTGTGTTTTGTGTGAACATCTGTTGTGTTTTGTTCTCCACAGGGCTACCTGCAGTACTCTGTGTTATTCTATGGTTACTATGGCAGGGTGAGGAAAATTGGAAGTGCTGGGTACCGGTTGCCCCTTGCCTACTTCCTGGTTGGGATGGCTGTCTTTGCCTACAGTTTCATCATTTTGTTACGAAAGTAATCATTGTGCTTTTTTACAACTAATACTGATGTTATAACAAGTTGATGATAAAATATTGTGATTCTAAGGCTGATTTGATAAAATTTCCGGTCTGTTTTAGAAAATGACTAAATTATGCAGTGTCGAAAAAAGAACTACTCATTTGAAAGAAGAAAACAATCCTAAAATAGAATTACACCAGAGCAGCATTTAAGACATCAAAAAAGTAAATTAACAGAAATAATTTGCTTGGTGTTATACTTTAGGAAACACTGGTATGCACATTTGTGTTGATGACAGCAACATATTGTTGACTTTTGAGAAAGGGTCACAAACAGAGGAGGAAATTGACAGTATTGCTTTAGTTGTGACTGTATAGTCCCACCCTCCATTCATGTTGCTCTGCCTAAATATAAACTATTTCACAAAAGAGGCATTCACCATCGTAGGAATACGATTATGAGACCAGAGTTGAAGCGATAAAGTGTGTATTGTGAGTATTGCTAGCATGTTCCCAGCTAGCAAGTTTGCATCTAGCACTGTCTTGTAGTAAGACAGCTGGTCCAACCATGCCGCTGCAGTCTAAATGCCCTCTAGTGTCAACTACAGGCAACAATGTTCATTGCACACCACAACATCCATCCATCCATCCATCCATCCATTCATTCTCAATACACCGCTTTATCCTCACTAGGTGCTGGAGCCTATCCCAGCTGACTCGGGCGAAGGCAGAGGACACCCTGGACAGGTCACCAGTCTGTCGCAGGGCTACATATACAGACAAACAATCACACTCACATTCACACCTAAGAACAATTTAGAGTAATCAATTAACCTCCGCATATTTTTGGACTGTGAGAGGAAGCCGGAGTGCCCGGAGAAAACCCACGCATGCACAGGGAGAACATGCAAACTCCATGCAGAAAGATCCCATGCCGGGATACTAACCGGGGATCTTCTTGCTGCAAGGCGAAAGTGCTAGCCACTACACCACTGTGCAGCCCTCACACCACAACATACCTCAGAATAATATGAACACATAGAGCAGTGATCATCAACTGGCGGCCCGCGGGCTGAATCCGGCCCGCCGAACCGTCCAATCCGGCCTGCGACTGGATTCCAAAATTGTGAGGATCAAAGAGAAAATATCATGTGGTCCACACTATTAAAGCAGTCAGTCCAGTCATTATTAAAGGATCTGTTTTCCACATCAACTTTTCGTTTCGTGGCCTTAGAGAGTGCCATTTTACCCGTGTTAAGAGGCCTTTTCCTGTCACTTCTGCGGTGTTTCTTTTTCAAGTGCTCTGTGAATAAAGTTGACTTGAGATGAGGCAAAATATCTCTATCACTCCTAGTGGTTGACTGTGGTACAGGTGATAGGAGCACTGACTCATAAAGGCTAAAAATGCCTTCAGTTTTGTAATGAAATGGAAAAAATATAAAAAATAAACATCAAATAATAATGTTATGCCAAAATTCGATTTTTATTTAATTTTTGTTTGAGGGTCCGGCCCCCAAAGTGACTGTCCGGTAAAATTCTGGCCCTCTGGCAAATACAGTTGGTGACCCCTGACATAGAGGCTGAACAGTTGTATGTTAATCCTGAAGGAGGCACCATGCACCCAGTAAGCATTTTATGTTCAACGGCATTTAATAATACTATGCACATTGGTGAAAAGACATGTAGAACAGATTCAAAGATGAATGTTTTTCACCAACCATTTGAAGATGATGATTGAATGCTAACATTTCACAATGATTTACAACAGTGAAGATTTCCATCCTCTAAAGAGAAAATGCTGTCTTATTATATTTTTGAGCTTATTGAATAACAATAAGAACAAAAGATCTAGCAAGAGGAAACGATAAGAAAAACAATATTTGAAGCAGGGGTTATCCCTTACCTTTGTTCTACCTAATTACACCCAAAGTTCTGGAGCTAACTGGCTGGTATAAAGAAGAAACACATACCAGGGTGGTAAAATGTTTACATTAGAATTGCAGAGTGCACATGCTACCTTCAGTTGTAACCCTTTAATACTTGCACATGCACATTCTAGCAGCGAGTTTAGCTTCTTATTTTACCAGTGTATTGACTTTGAAGACATTCTATTACACAAATCAATACAGTCTCTTTGTCAACCTATAACTAAACTAATTATCTAAACGGTTAATTAAATTTAGATTTTGTGACACTTTGATAGTGAAACCACATTTCAGCTTCTTGAAAGAAGTCAAAATAGGTCTAAGACATTTTAACTGGATATATCACAGATTTCAACAAGAAATCAACACTGAAATTGCAGCTGGTAGTCACTTGTAAAGCTCATCCATCCATCATCTAGACACCTCTTTATCCTCTCTATGGTAGCAGGAACTGGTGTCTATCTCAGCTGACTTAGAGTGAAGGCAGGGGACACCCTGGACAGCTCACCAGTCTGTCATAGGACTACACAGAGAGGCAAAAAATCACACTCACATTCATATCTACAGGCAGTTTAGAATCATCAATTAACCTCAGCATGTCTTTGGACTTTGGAAGGAAGCTCTAGAACCTGGTAAAAACCCACACAGACAAAGGGAGAACATGTAACTTCCACACAGACATACCTCTAGCTATGAGGCAACCGTGCCACGTTTCCGTATGAATTTGCTGTGTGTAATATATTCATATGAATATATATACAGATGGTGGAGCCAAAAAACAATTCATAGAATAAAAAAAATCATACTGTCTTGATGTAATTCTGCAGATTCTCATTGATGCTGTGAAACTTTTCAACTAATCCAAAAATTACAGTTTTGTAAAATATTGTATGATTTGATAATATGTCCTAAAAATAATATTCCTGCAGAATGGCCAAGAACTCCCGTCTGAGCCTTGCCAGTGCCTCTGATGAGAACTTTACATTCTGCTGGAGAGTTTTCTGTGCCTGGGATTACCTGATAGGAAACCCAGAGGCTGCAGAGAGCAAAGGAGCTGCTATTGTCAACAACATCAGGGTCAGAGACACATATGGACAAACACGTTACAGACTCACTGAATTATACACGAGTAATACTATATCTCTAACACATGCACAGAGTACTACAGATGAGAAACTGCAAAATATTAAACACAAGTCATGATAAATGTTGTTTTTATTTTGTTTTTTCTGCACAGGAAGCCATTGTCGAGGAGCAGGAAAAGAAGAAGGATACCAGTCTGTAAGTATGTGTTTTCTGTGTCTTGTTTTTTGTTTTTAATATATACTGTGCATGCCCTCCAGGAGGATTTCTGTACTTTAATCTGCTAAAAAAAACAACAACAACAAAAAAACAGTCACTCCATAAACCTTCTGTCTTTTTTTTAACTTTTACAGTTAGTACCATCCCATTTGATTTAGAACATTCAGTATGTGAGGTTTCTTCAGTTATAAAACAACTGACAGTAAAACACTAAAAGGACATGAGTGGAGAGACAGAAGGTATTAACATCGGATAAATTAGTGCTTTGGATTCCCTTCTTTGTATCTACCATCAATGGTTATGGCACTGATGTCATTCTGGACTCCAACATATATCAGTACCTGGAATTTGACAAATCTGTTGTAAAAGTATATTCAAACAAGTTTTTAAAGTTTGTTTTGATAGAGCAGGTTAGCAATCCTGCTGTCATTTTGACTGGTCAGAATTATGTCATAGATGTCTTGAATAAATATTCAGATTTAAGCACTCAAATTGGCATGACTGATATCTGTAATTTAAATTCCAGGGAGTTGATCTCAGCTATTAAATGTTAAAACTGTTTGTTATCTGTAGGAGCAGACTACATTTGACTCCTTTATCTCTTAGTCTCTGTGGTTCTGCTTTTCAGGGCAGTTCTGATCAGTCTGCGTATCTTAGCCAACATCCTGGTGCTGCTGTCTCTCGCCGGCAGCATCTACATCATCTACTTTGTGGTGGACCGTTCTCAGAAACTAGAGCAGGAAAAGCCGGAGCTGACGCTGTGGGAAAAAAATGAGGTATAGTAGCAGAACAGACGTAATCCTTCTCATCATCATTAGTTAGATTGAGTTATCCAACATACAATAGAGTTATAAAAGGGCAATTGAAAGTGGAGACCTGAGATGGATCCAGTGGAAGATGTCTACTGAATCTCAACATCCATCTGTCAGTGAGCTCATCATTTCATTAATTTCAGAGAGCTTCAGTCACCCTAAAACCTCTCTGCTTTTCTACCAGCTTGATGATTCAGTGACCAGTTCAGTGACCAGTTGTGCATGAAAAAATGATCTACTCTGTAAGTCATGTATATCTAAAATTGATTCTGAACAGTAAACGGCGCGATGAAGCATTGGGGTGTCATGTGGTGCCTGCATGGGGGCACTGGCAGCAGAAACTTTGTATCTTGTGAGTTGTGGAATGGGGCTTTGATGGGTCAGGGTTCTTCTGGTGTACCCTATAGATACAGGGCACACCAGAAGGGCTCTTTTATATGATTCCTTGAACTGTCCTCGAATGGTTTCTGGGATTTGCCAGTACACATTGTCCTACCATGAAGGGAGGTGTGCTCAATCTACTAGTCTTTTAAATGTTTGCTGATGAGGCAGAGGGAAATGTTTGTCTTATTGTGTAATAATTTTCACCTGAAATCTGTTCTCAATATGAACATTACCGTATACCTGCTATGTTAGTGAATATTGTGTCCTTCCTACCTCTAGGTAAGTGTGGTGGTTTCCCTCATCACCATGATTGCTCCGTCTGCCTTTGAGTTGGTGGCTCAGCTGGAAATGTACCACCCACGAACCTCACTGCGGTTCCAGCTGGCCAGGTGTTCTATCAGTCCCACAACAGCTTCCCATTCCTGCATTAATGACATGCTAGATGACATATCACAGGCCTTTCTGCACACTAACAATGTCGTAATCCTGTTTTAACAGAGTGCTTGTTTTATACCTGGGGAATCTCTACAGCCTCATTATTGCCCTCCTTGATAAAGTCAACAGTATGAGCTCCGCTGTGAGTATAGAAACGACTCACTCTGTGACTCTATCCGAAACATGAGACATCACACGTTGTAACAAACAGTTACTAGTCTAGAGTTAGTTCACTCAGATTTCAACACATTCTCTCATTTATTTCAAGTGGTATATGACAAACAGACAGTTATAGTTTGATGTTCTAGATGTCTGCATTTTCAGACACAATGACAGTGGTAAGGCAACATATAGAGTGCTGTTGATTTGTTTTGCAAAAATTTTGTACTTGTACACTGAACACAAATTCATTCTACTAGCAACACAAAACTGAATTCATTCCATTCATATTAAGATATTTTTCTACACTGCAGAACTACAATGAGGACAAGCTTATCGTAAAAGTAGCAGTGGGAAAGGGTCAGCCAGATTTAGAACTTCAAATATATCTATGAACGCCTCAAATGTGTCTTATTTACACAGTGTTACATGGAAGTTAATTAATAAATTACATACTGGAACTAAATTTGTAAACAAAGACTGGAGTGAACATGTGAATGGCATCACAAAGCAGCTGTTACATTTTTATATCATTATACAGGAATAGCATAGCGCAGAGCTGGATTGACTGTATTCTATTTTCCTTCAGGTTCAAATGAGTCTAAGTAACTGGACTGACTCTAGCTCCTACCTGGCCACCATATCTCAACCTGAAGGTGACAGCCCTTCCACCCTGGTGTCAGAGATCTCTGTCTTTGAACATCACAACAGCACCATAGCAACCATCGCCACAGTGCTGTATGTTACCAACAGCAGCAGGAGCAGCTCAGGGACTGTCCCCAACCAGACAGTTCTATTTGAGAAGAACGCCCGCTCTCAGCAGGACCAGTGCTGGGAGACCTACGTTGGACAGGTTTTATCTTCTTTGATTGGTGTACACTTTATATTTCTTAGCATTCCTCTAGTTGGAAGAGATCCAGTTAAAATTCTTTTTTTTAAAAAAAGACAAATTTATGCAGAAGAAGGATTTATAATTCAGATGAAGAACTGTCTTAAAGTTGCTAGATTTACAATTGAAAATTTCAGATTCAGTGCATTTCAGTTTATACTGTCTCCCGTGCTATCTGAATGTGTTTCCTTGTGATGAAAAAATCAGTTTCAGTAATTTTAAAGACTTTCATCTACAACATAGGTCATTATTAGAGATGTTGAACACTATCTTAAACTAGTTGTCATGAATCATAATACGGATTGCAAGCATTTGCTAAATATTAAGAAAAGCAAAGTATAACTTATTTATCTGGCAGATATTTGGTCCATACCTAAAATTTTGGACTGACTCATATTTTTATCAGATAATTTTTCGGAATCACGAAAGATATCATTCAGCTTAATTGGCACATTAATGTCTTTAGAGGATTTCATGAAAATCCACCCATGAATCATCAGAATGTATACACAAAGGTTTATACATCTCCCCTTTAACAGTGGCTGCAGCTACTGTACCAAGCAACAGGAATTACAGACATTTCTGCTCATTATGTAAGTCACTGACATGCAAATGAGCAAATTATAGCCTGGCTTCAGTGATAACTAATTAAATGGACAGTATTTGTATGTTTACATAATATTTAAGGGTAATGTGTCTGTATGTTTCCAGGAAATGCTGAAGCTGTCCATCATTGACATGATCTTCACGGTGGCCAGCATCCTGCTCATTGACTTTATCAGAGGTCTGGTGGTTCGCTACCTAAGTGACTGCTGCTGCTGGGACTTAGAGAGCAAGTTTGTAAGTATGTTTTACAAGTCTTCATCTTTTAAAGCTGGTTGCCTGTCCGCTGCTGCAGTTTGAAGACTCTAGGAAGTTTGTGACCAAGGAAGAATCTAGAACATAGCTCTGTGAATTATTATTTTCTCACTTTTTGAATGTATGAGGATTAAGACAGTGAGATATGACATGACAAATGATTCTTGAGGTGCTGGCAGATTCTTCATCCAAGACAGGGTGAAAAAGTACATTGCAGAGGAAGCACTTAATGTCTGATCGTGCAGATGCTGCGTTATATGAAGTATGAGATCCTAATATTTTTGCTTTCAGTTGAATGCAGAAAACAAGGTCAACACTTAAAAGTTCTCAGAATAAATTCTGTCTCAAACCATATTAATTGTGGATCAAACCATTTTCCATATGTACAATATTGCATTCATCACACATACAGGTCATTCTGTGTCAGCTTGTTCTAATAATGAAACACTAATATGCAAAATGAAAGAATAATGTGGATGCAGGTGACTGGAGAGGTGGCGAAATTCTGGTGGAGTGGTGTGACAAGACAGTTAGGAGATGGAGCCCTCCCTAATCAAAACTGCAAACTAGAGAGTGAATTACAGCTTTATAACAGGGAGTTGACGACAGTGATGTTATTTCATTTTTTCGAAACATTTCTCAACTGCAGCTCACCAAATGTGTACAATAAACGTGATTACATGTTTGAGTCTTAGTTGTACTACATGGTCTCTTCACTGAATGTACCAGCCGAAAATACACAGCTGAAAATTGGCTATGGGTTGTGTTTCAATAACAGATACAGCTTGGTCCCAGTACAAGGACCTTCAGAGTAGAAAGATTTAACAACAACTTTTGACTGCACAAATGAAAATTCTCATTTTACTAATAACTAATTTTCCCTTAAGATTCAGTCTGATGTTTGGCATCTTTGGAGATTTCGAGATCTAAACGAGAATTTCATGTAAGTCCTGTGAAATTTGAATTCAGTTCATCTTTGAAATAATTCAATTATCTTCACTCAGGGGGAACCATCAAAACATTGTCTTAATCCTTACATGCAGTTTACTGAATTGGATGAGTTTCCCTAAAGTGATTCAAAATACACAAAAACTGAAAATATTTTCAAATGTTATAGTTTCGTACAGATGCTACAGTTTTTTTCTACATTAAGGTTGTCAGAAATCAGAAGATATCTTGACATAGTCACCTGATCTGCACCTGAGAGTATATAAAAGTACCTGAGCTGCCATTTTAGTGACTGAGGTTATGGCAGCAAGACTTATGGTATGCGTTCACAAGTTTCATCAGTTTAATACTTTCCATTCATTGTCTATGTGAAACACCCTGCACTACATTCTGGTAGTGTACGACTCAAGCAACGGTGTGGCAAGTCACTTAATGAGCTGCCTGCAGCTTATTTGCATAAAATAAAGTCTAGACTTTAACTTTATCTAAAAGAAGCATGTTGAGCAGAGGTCTGACGCTTCGCAAAACTTTTGTCGTTTCTGAACTAAAATGATGACATTCAGCAACTGCATTGCTTATTTCTCACCTGAAATGTTTTCAGAAATACTTTTTGCTGAATTGTTTTTGTAGTAAAAGAGTAAGTTTGCGACTGAGCTGCCATGTTGGTCCAAGTCTTCTGGGGAACTGGTTTTCAGTTTGCATGTAAAAACACCCCTGTGGACCTGTATCAGTACTGTGCAAGAGGATCTGGTCTTTCAATGATGAGGAAGCACAAAGTGATTTGGAGGAGAATGTGTCAGAGCAGGAAAACAATATGGAGGAAAACTCTGTTTAGAGCTGATGAAGATGTTTCTGAGATAGAGAAACAGGTAGAAACTTAAACATTTACAGTACAACGAATCAGGCATAACATTGACCACCTGCCTAACATTGTGTTGGTCCCCCTTCTGCTGTCAAAACAGCCCTGATCCATTGAAGCATGGACTCCACTAGACCCCTGAAGGTGTAATGTAGTATCTGGTACCAAGATGTTCGCAGCAGATCCTTTAAGTCCTTTAAGTTGCGAGGTAGGGCCTCAATGGATTGGACTTGTTTGTTCAGCACATCCCACGGATGCTGGACTACATTGATATCTGGGGAATTTGGAGGGCAAGTCAACACCTCAGCCATTTCTGAACCATTTTTTGCTTTGTGGCACTGCACATTTATATTGCTGAAAAATGCCACAGCCATCAAGGAATACTGTTTCCATTAATGGGTGTATTGTCTATAACAACACTCAGGTAGGTGGTATGTGTCAAAGTAACGTCCAGATTGATGGCAGCACACAAGGTTTCCAAGCAGAACATTGCTCAAACCATCACATCTTCCCATAGCGTATCCTGGTTCCATGTGTTCCCCTGGTAAGTGACACACACACCACACACACACACACACACACACACACACACACACACACACACACACGGCCATCCATGTGATGTAAAGGAAAACGTGATCCATCAGACCAGGCCACCTTCTTCCATTGCTCTGTGGTCCAGTTCTGATGCCATGAGCCCATTATTGCCGCAATCTGCGTGAACAGAGGTAGTGTTATGTTTTCAGTTTGTAGGTATTTTCCTCCAAAAAAGATTGGTGTAAAGTCTGAAGAAAAATACTCCCGCTCTCTATCACACATCCCACCTGTACCTTACCATTCTTTGCACTGTGAGATGACACATGCTGTGAATCTGTGCTATATAAATAAAATTAAATTGAATTCATGTCGACTAGGCTACTTTTGACATTCTAAATACAGATATCATTCAAAATTTGGTATAGACACCCGTTATGAAGGAATCCTTGGATCAGGTCGGGCAAAATTGACTTCGACCAAACTGTGAAGGCACAGAATATGAAGAATGTGTAAGGGTAAATAATTGCTTCTAATATGTTTTTTTTTTAACAAAGTTCATTAAACTTCTCACTCAATAACAAATCCAGAAAACCTAGGTGTGTTAATATTTTTCATTCAAAAAAACTTACAACACTGCATTCATGTTTTTTTTTCTTCTTTTCTCAGCCTGAATATGGAGAATTCAAAATAGCTGAGAATGTCTTGCATTTAATTTATAACCAAGGAATGATCTGGTAAGTTTGAAAGACTGTTTTTGATTCTTGTAACATTTGATTAACTCAGAGTCTAATACTCTAGCTCGTGCTGATCAGTGTCCATGACCCTGTTTAACGGAATGTGACCTTCTATAATATCTCCATTACACCTGAGTGCCTGACTAGACTGTATTTTCTCAACTAATTTCAGAAATGTCGCCTTGCAGCAATAAACACAATGAAGTGAAACCGTGAAGCACTGAATGTAATGTCTTTTATATGAAGTGTGACCCCCGTGTGTGTGTGTCTGTGTGTGTCTGTGTGTGTCTGTGTGTGTGTGCTACTCACCTGTCTCATTCTTTCATTCAGGATGGGAGCATTTTTCTCCCCTTGTCTTCCTGCCTTCAATGTGTTAAAGCTTATCGGTCTGATGTATCTGAGGAGCTGGGCTGTTCTCACCTGTAATGTTCCACATCAGCAAGTCTTCCGAGCTTCCAGGTCTGTCTCTCTCTCTCTCTCTTCCTCTCTCTCTCTTTCTCTTCCTCTCTCTCTCTCTTCCTCTCTCTCTCACACACACACTCACACATGTGCCTTCACACAAAACCTGAGTGGAATCTCAAAGCAGAATTGCCACACAGACAGTGGTCAAAGGTCTGCAAATAAACAGTGATCCAGCACTTACTTGGCATTTGGGGGGGGAAAAAAGTCCATGTGGCAAACAAGAAATAAATTAACAAAAATTGTTTTATTTATTATTTTTCCTCTTGATGTGGGTGGGATCACCAGCGTGATCCCTGTTTAGAACAGTTAGGATATAATTCCAATAGCTTTAAAGAGAAATATCAGACAGACATAGAGGAAGATATACAGAAATCTTCCATTTCACACACACACTTGATGTTACGTCCAATTTTCTATTACATCACATCCTGAATGGAGGTCAAACTGCATCAGCCCTTGAGAGATCAAGCTGCATCAATGCACTGGTCTGATTACATATTTTCATCAAGATATCTTGCTATTTCTTATCAACCCTTTTCCTTATTCAGATCCGCTGTGATGGTGGCATATCAGTGTGTAGTCCTACAGAACAGTGTACGCATCTTCCTATACCAGCACACATTCACAAAGCCTAAGGCACTCAGCCCACTCTGATTTATGTAACAAGGCTATGATTGCCTCTTTCAGTCCTTATCAGTCATTCCCAGATGTGGTGGAAAATTCAACCAGGCACACACACACACACACACACATGGAGGCACTGCACGCTACACAACTAGAGGAGAGGTAGTTTAATACTGACATGTTGCTACTGCAGTAATACAGAAAAAAATCCTGTCTTTGCTAGGCCCCTTGTCATAATTATGGAATGCTGAGACACTTGAATGTGCAGAACACAGAATATTTTTGTAAATGATAATTAAATTTTTTTGTTTTGGCGTCATTAACCCCTTTAAACCCTGAATGGGTTCTGGGTGTTTCTTGATTTCATTTCTGCTCTTTGTGTCATATAAATGCTACAGACAGGCTATTTGACAAGGCCTTCATTTTTTCAGCCTCATCACATTTGATGTTTTTCATACTACTCTGCAATTCTAGAAATAAGTTTCACCATGCTGAATGTATCTTCCAACAACTTAATGAGAACATGCTCCTCAGTCCCACATTTCTGAGCCATGCAGCATTTTTAAAAATTGATCTAGTATGTTATATTTTGCTTTCAGTCTCCCTTGCCATCTCCTCTCTGCTCTGTGTAATAAATGTGAGTCAATGTGAAACAGCACAGACTTTTTGTTTTTGTAGGCTCTGCAGCCAATTACTAGAAGAGAATGCAGTAATCTTTGCTTTTGTGTACAGTGTCTAGAAACAATGTTTTTAAACTTCTCCTACTCACCCTATCATATAAAAAAATAAACATAACTCAGGGGGACACATCAGTAAATTGGATGGAAGAGCATCATAATTAACTGTGTGACTTCCTGTATGTCACAACGCACATTTGATTCCATTAATGTGAGGTTTCATACATGATCTGACCTTACATGACTATACTAGATGATGAAAGCATGTGATAGCTGAAGAAGACTTTAAATAGTAAAACATCTAAATATAGCATAATTTCTACATATTGCATTATTTTAACACATCCATGTTCTCATTGCTTTTCAGATCAAACAATTTCTACCTGGCTATGCTGCTTTTCATGCTGTTTCTATGTATGCTGCCCACCATCTTTGCCATAGTGAGATACAGACCGTCACAGCACTGTGGACCATTCAGGTAAAGACAATGTATAGATGACCTCAAAAAAAAAAGGATATATATATATATATATATATATATATATATATATATATGTGTGTGTGTGTGTGTGTGTGTGTGTGTGTGTGTGTGTGTGTGTGTGTGTGTGTGTGTGTGTGTGTGTTTGGACCAGATATCAGTTCAAAAACTTTTATTTACAATGATGAGAATGGAAGATGAGTTTGCTTTGGCCCATTAAATGCTGCTTCAGAGCTGGACAAATGTGCCTGCAAAGACCAGAGTTTCAAAAAAAAAAAGACATTTCACAACTTGTCTTTACTTCAGATTACTCAACGATACTGATCAGCTGTATATACTGTGTATACAGAATTGTTACTTGCTGTTAAAGCACTTTGTCAACTGTGGGAATAATAACTCTTCCATCCTTCAGCAGTGTAACAGGCATTTCAAAGTTTTCTTTTAAATGTGATGTACTTTCTTTATGAGGGCAGCAGACAGCTGTGTGTGATGGAAACACATCTGATTGTGGAACTGCCTCTGGTAGCCTTGTTTGTCAATGTTGAAACAAATAAAAGTGCTTACGTGAGTTACAGTGGTCAAGAGAAAATTTACGACATCATCTCCGAGACAGTGGCCAGTGACTTCCCATTGTGGTTCAGTAAAGTGATGAGTTACGTTACCAGCCCTGTTGTTGTGCTGCCAGCACTGCTGCTGCTGTTGTAAGACTGCACACGTTACACATACACACATGGGATATGCACACATCTACATGCATACATACAGACACATCCTGAATTTTGAATTGTGTCTGTGTGTTTCAGTATGCTGATATACTATCTCCAGGCCATTGCCAGATCTCTCAAATTCACCAACAACCAGCTGAGGATGCAACTCCAGACTGTGAGTGTTAAAATACATCGGCATGCAGTCCTGTTTCCATTTCCATTATGCAGCTGTCTTATAAACAAGTATACTATGCCACTAAGTGGACGGTATGATCAGCTAAATCTCCAAGGCTGTGCAAAACCTTTAGAAAGTGGATTTGATGAACCCTGGGCGAAAAATGGGAATTAATTATTGAAAATAATCCGTAAATGCCCATGGCGTAAGTAGGAGTTTGTCTAAAGATGGAATTTTCCTTTTGTCTTCTTAGGAGCGGACTGAAGACAAGAAAAAAGTCTTCCAGATGGCTGCAGGTATCTGGTGTTTGTCAGGTCTCCTATGTGAATTGCATTGTGTTGCAGCATTGTGACCCTAACCCTGTGGCACTGAACCCTCCTATAGCAAGACTGCAGGCTCCAGAGGCTGCAGCAGACAAAAAGCCAGATCAGCTGGAGAGTGACATCACAAGTCAGGAGGTCTCCATCCACAGCCCATCCCCCCGACACAACGGCAGCGTGACAAACATTCAGTCTCCTGTTCATCGTGGAAATAGCATCCGCACCATCACCCAGTCAGCATCCAGGGCAGACCTGAACAGAAGCGTGGCTGGATCAGTGAGAAGTCCAGCAGTGACCGTCCTGCCTAAACACCGGCTGGAACACATGCCTAGCAGGTCTCACATGATGATATACTGGATGAGCCAATCAGCAGTAGCGGTTTAAATAAAACATAGCAAAACCACAGTGTAGAAATATTCTGTTACAAGTAATAGTAAAGTTTAGATTCAACTATATAAATAGTATTGTAAAAATATGCTTGAGTTATCAAAAGCAAAAGTACTCATTCTAGTATTCACTCAGAATAGCCCATTTTATTATAGAATATACAGCGCCCTCCATAATTACTGGCACCCCTGGTTAAGATGTGTTCTTTAGCTTCTAATAAATTCAGTGTTTTTCTAAATAACCACAATGGGGAAGAAAGAGGAAAATCCAACCTTTAATTCAATTGCATTTATTCAGTGGGGGGGGGGGGGGGGGGGGGGGGGGGGGATTCGCACATTTAGAAATAATTCTTTTACATCAAATCATGTGTGCCACAATTATTACCAACCCTGATGTTAATACTTTGTACAACCCCCTTTTGCTAACAAAACAGCACCTAATCTTCTCCTATAATACATTTTTTCTACAATTTTCAGTGTGAAAGTTTGCTTCTGCAATAAAAATTTAATTCATTTTAAAGCTTTCAACACATCTCAACCAGGAGTGCCAATAATTTTGGAGAGCGCTGTATTTTATAATTGATCATTTTTGATGTATGAATGTGTTCATAACTAATATTTCAGTTACTGAAGGTGATGCTGATTTCATTGACTCTATTTATTGCTGGTTAGCTTCTAAATATTCCTCTTAGAATTTAGTCTTATCTTAAACTTGTATAATACATGGTCACATATATTGTATTATTAACATAAATATCTAAAATATTTGATTTTGGTGTAGAAAAAAAAGATTTGTTGAGCTCTAACTTGTACTTAAGTTAACATTAACCTGGGTTTCATCAGTGGGAAGTTTTCTAAATGCTTTCTCAGTTTTTTTGCATTCTGGCAAGAAAACTGTTCTGTGGAAAGCACCAAGTACTTGTAAGTTATGTAAATGTCTTTTGCATGAAAAGCGTCAAATTTAACCTGCTAAATATTGGCTTTAAAGGATGATGTATTTTTGTTCACATGTTTAAGACCATTTTTGTAAAAACAGCATATCCATCGCATCACTGCTTTAGTTATTTAGTTTTGGAATGTTTTTCAGGCTAACATCCAGCCATTGTTTTTTTTCTTCAAAATTCATGACAGTACATACTGCAGTCTTTAAAACTTGCTCACTCATCAGTCAAAGTGAACACAATGTTTTGTTTGCTTTAATTTTGCCAGAATTACGAGCTGTTACATGGCAAGCCAGAGCAGACATGTCACCATTTTACACTTCTAAACAGAACTGCACAGTGATAGCGTACAACAACACTATTGCATTACAATAATCACGAGCTGATTATTATTGTTGTCCTTTCTCATAACAGGCCTCCACCACTTCTTGGTGGCTCTAGCGGTACCTGCAGGTCCAAGTCCTACCACTACATGGCGTACAATCCTCCATCTCACTGTTCTGACAGCATCCACTCCGACCCCTTGTACAGGAAGACCATACGCTCTCTGCATCCTGTTGAGGCTGCTGGTATCATCACTGCACAGAGTTATGGAGGACGTCGTGGTCATGCCACCCGCTACGTGATTGTCAATGAGCACGAGCCTAGGAAGAAGCTGCTGCGCTCAGCGACGCGTATCCCACGGCATTATCTCATGGAGGAGCCTGCAGAGATCTTGGAGCTGTACCCACGAAACGTCAGACGCTACGCACCCCGCACCGTTCACCATCAACCACACTGTCACCGGTCCCACCCATCACAGCAGCATCTGAGTGAAGCAGAAGAGGAGGAAGAACAGGGAAAAGGCAGGAAAAGAATGTCGTCAGGGAAAGCTCATCGGCCTCGTTCCTTATCTGACCTCCACCAGCCAGCGCACTTCTACATCGGTGACCGTGGAGAAAGCCATATGACTGCGGCCAAAGACAGTCACACAGCTCGACGGAGATATGGAGCGCAAGAAGATGATGAAGAGGAGGATGGTGACAGAGAATTAGATTGGGGAGATTTAGAGTTACGCCCTCGGTCCCAGGCCAGCGTGAGAGCAGCTGACCCACTTCTTGTGCGAACCAGGCATCACATCCATTCCCCAGGAAGACAATACCAGTCCCCAGCCAGGGCCGGGCACAATGAGTCTTATCCGAAGTCCAAGACAAGACCAAAGCTGGAAACCCCGCTGACTGAGTCAGACTCGGCCTCCCTGGCCTCCAGCAGCGACCAACAGAACAGCAGCACTGACCAGTATATTCAGGTCATCCACAACAAGGAGCGCTATCTTAAGTCTGAGGCAAGGCAAGGAAAGATGGCCAAAAAGAAATCCAAAACCAGTTTTGATCTAAATGCTGCTGGGTCAAACGACCTGGTCTGCTCCAATGTTTGACATTTTTGTGAAAATTTATTATTAATCGGGTTTATTGTGTTGATACGTTGCATTGAAAGCACAAAGAGCATTATTATAAATGTGATTTTGTTCTCCTGTTTCTGTCGTCTTGTATCATTTTGAAACTGCCATGTCAACTAATTGCATGAATTATTGTAGCCATGTGTATAACAATAAAATCCAATGTTTAGCCTGCAACAGTGTACACAAGCTGTAAAAACATACACAGCAGTGTCGCTTGAACTTGCTTCCTATTCGGTCTTAACTAGAAGGGCATTCAGAGAGTGAGATTTCTGTCAAGGCCAATGAACCCCTTCTCCATTCATTTATTAAACCTCTGAAAGCTTATCTCAGTGCGTCAAAGCTACAGATTTAAATGTGTTCTCAATGAAAATAATGCCTTAATATGGCTTAGATGTATCTGTGCACTGCTGTTTCCTCTACAATGTGCAGATCTATGACATACTTGCCTCTTAACTTCACCCACTCCTCTGCTACTTGCTGCAGCTTGTGCATACCAGTCTACTTATAACTTTTCTGAAACTCACTGCATGTCATGTTTGAACTGGAGACCAGTTCTGAAGAATAATAATGAGAGTCTCACTTTGAGAGTTGGCAGGTTTTGTTTCGTAGGTTTGTTATGTATGAAACCCCGGAAGTCTGAATCCATATTTTTGAGACACATCACATTAGTACACTGCAGTTTCAAGGTAGAATTGCTAACCCATGATGTCCACTGCCTACTCTGCTCATGATGTGTTTTCCAGTATATAAAATACACCATATGGACATGTTTACAAGGTTAAAAAAAATATGAAAAAATAAAAATTCTCCAAGGAGCTCCTTCAACAAAATATGGATTTGCTATAGGCTCCAAAGGCAGAAGAAGCGGACGTGTCAGAAAAAGCAGTGAATGGCTCTTCCACCTGCAAGGTCCCTCGCACCAAAAGAGGATGTGGTTAATCATCTACTCTGAATAAATGGCATTTTATCTGTGATCACTACAATTCCCACATTACTTTGCTGCAACAAGTACAGACACGTCAGAGGCTCGTAAAACCAGACAAGTTATAATAACGAATCTGGATCTTTAACCTTCAAAATAAAATAAGGAACTTTGGTTTAATTATACAGTATGTTCCATTGCAGTCAAACCTCTAGAAAGTTGTCTTATTAATCTCTAGAATATAAAAAACACGTCAACAGTGTTACTGCAGCTCAAGGTATGTTTAATAAACATGTCATGTCACAGCTCATTCCTGAATTGAAGGACATTTGGACTTCAATATTTTTGGAAAAATAAGCTGTCTCTTTTTCAATTTTCTGTTCGATATTTATCAATAATAGGTAATAAACTATGAAAGGCTTGACTGGCTCAGCTTACACATCAATGGTACAATTTTTATTCCTTGTTTTAGTTGTTTCTTATCCCTACTCTAATCACATTAATAGGGTTGCTAACCCATGCTAATGTTAGCTTCTTCTCAGGAGTAGAAGCTAGATATTTGGCTAGCTGTTACTGCTGACCAAGAGGACAAACTTACTGATGGATAAAAGTAAAGAATAAAGTTTTTTTTAAAAAAGTCTTCTCCTGATAATATGCATGAAGTTTGCACGAGGTGGAGTGAGACATTCAATCAAGACTCTGTTCTGAAAATATGAAAAATAGAAGGGAGGACATAACTTTGCTCTACCCATTCTTTTAGAAAGCTATTTGATGATGTTATAATTCCAGCATATAATGTGATTTACTGTTTTCTTCTTCTACCAGCTAAAAAAGTTATGCTAACATGTTGTGGGACACACATTCCATGTATAATAATTATTTAAAATATTGTATTGATTAAAAAATGTTCCCATAGTTATGACATCAATGACAAAAATATTACAATTACAATGTAATTTTCAAATGTTTCATAGGAAATTCAATTTTGTCATCAGTGGGTGGGACAAGAGAAAAATGGCATTTTATAGGGAACTCCACTTATTTGGTATTTTACAAATAAGTGGAGTTCCCTATAAAATGCAAACATTCTTTTCTCCTAGTTTTTACTAGATTTGATCTCAGGACAAGAAAATTTACACAACAACTGCATGATTAAGTATTTTGTACGTGGATTCTTAAGTTTGTTAAGAAAAGTGTCATCCAATTCTGGAGAAGGGCTTTTAATTTGAAAGGTATGAGCGGACGTTGTGTTTTTCTGAATGACGTTTACCTCAGGAAACGGTGAACTCGTGCCTCAGGGACTAAATCAGACTGTATTTCAGACTTAAACACTTTAACCGAGCCTGGTGGGGCCAGTAGCGGCCTTATGAGGTCGTTGTGTCGGCGCTGAGCCTCGTGTACAGAGCGGTGGATGCTGCTCTCTATGAACTGAACATTAGCTCGCTCCGCGGCTAGCTGCCTCTGAGCGGACGATGCGGTTCATTCATTTGGGCTAACGCTAGCTTGGCAGCGGAAGTTCGTGCTCACCGGAGCAGCTCTGCTCTTCTTGCCTGCTTACTTTTTGCTGCTTCTCTGACTGACGGAAGGAAGTGTTAGTGTGACTGTCAGTGTGAAATTAAGAGGTAACTGCGCTGTGGCATCGGTCAGTCTGCAAAGTGAGTCAGGTTTGCTAACATAACTTGTGCTGACGTTCATTGTTATGGATCACGAACATAAAGCGAAGGAAGTGGCTGACTGCTTGCTGAGCTACAAGAGAGATGAGTCTGGGTGGAAAGTCTGCAAGAAATCGGTAAATGTTTACTGTTGTCTGCTGTGAAATTGTAGGAAGTAATGTACGCTCCCCGATGCTGCTCTCTGGAGCACCGGGTCTCTAATGATGTGGCCTTCATAGGCAGCTCACCTGTCAGGACAGCGTTTGAATCTTAACCAAACTTCAGGCTCAAATCTCTGTTTTCAGACATCCCATTCACTGAGCATGCTGCAAAAACAAATATTTAAAAGTTTTGCTTGTCATTGGTCCAAACTCTGCAAGAGGCTCACAGAATCAGTGACTTCTATTAAACATCCTCCTACTGACTATTTATGCAACTTTACTTTTATCTAATGTTTTCTCTTTACATTCTATTAATCTTTTCATTAATTCTTATTAAGGTCTCAATGTTTTATTTTTTAAAATTTGAATATATCATTTTTGAGGCATTACATTTTGCATTTTTGCATGTCTTCTCTTATTTTTACTTTGCTTTGATATACAGATTGGTGGCAAATGAAAAGAAAAGCCTACATGCTCTCTTGACCAGTACATCCATTGGATTCAGTGGGGTTAGCTGGCATAGTCTGGGTCCACTTCTTCAGATCTCTACATTTCAAAGTTGCTCTTAAGTGATCACCTTTATCCTATAATGAACCATTCCTATCCTGATGGAAGTGGTCTCTTCCAGGGCAACAGGGCCCTCTCAGTGGGCTTGATATGAGATTAAAATGATGTGAATCATATGCTGTGGCCCTCATAGTGTCAGATTTCAACAGAATAGAACATCTGGGAGATTTTGAACTAATACTGGTGATCAAAACACCAAATGAAAGTATAGTTTTTGAAAGAGCGGTGAGTCATCTATCCAGTGGAGTTCCAGAGGTTAGTGGAATTATTGCACAGGTGCACTGAAGCTGTTCTGGTGGCGTATGGTGGGCTACGACAGTATCTGTTAATATTATCCCAGTAGTTATTTTCCATTGTAAATATACCACTGAATGTCTTTCAGTGATGGTTGATGAGTGTGTGCACTGTCTGCTGTTCCTCTCTGTAATTTTTGTAATTTTCTCTTTTTCACGTTGTCAGGATTTCTCAATTCACAATCAGTGCTGTACACATATACGACATCAAATTTAAATAGACATCAGCAGTCATAATTGTATATTAGGGAACTGTTATAAATGGACATTTGCATTGTACAAACAGTGGTGCAAATACTGACAGATATGCATGGACAAATCATGTCATTAATCTTTGTTGTTCTTCAAGATTAGTATATTTTTAGTGTTATTCAGCATGATTTTAAGCAATTGTTTATTTAAAATATTGTATAGTATATTTAATTTTTCAAAATATACTGTTACCACTGCATGTTAATATTCATCAATCAGCCACAACATTCTGACCACTGACAGGGGAAGTGAATATCATCGATCATCTTGTTGTAATGCAATGTTCTGCTGGGAAACCTTGAGTCCTGACATTCATGTAAATGCTTGACATGTACCACCCACCTAAACATTGCTCGTTAAACAGTTCCCCACCCCACCACCCCCTATGGCAACAGCAGTCCTTGATACCAGTTGCCACCCTCAGCAGGACAATGCGCCCCGACATACCTCAAAAACTGCTCAGGAGTGGCCCGGGGAACACAACAGAGCTAAGGTATTCACCCGGGTTCCCCGCTCCCCAGATCTAAGTGTTATTGTGCATCTGTGGGATGTGCCAGGGTACGCCTAGGTAGGTCCCACCCTACAACCCACAGGACCCACAGAATTCACTGACTGCCACCATCCTGGTGCCACAGGACATCCCCAGAGGTCTGTGTCCATGCAACACTGAGTCAGAGGAGTTTTAGCAGCAAAGAGACCAACACAGTATTAGGGAAGTGGTCATAATGTTATGCCTGATTAGCGTATGTTAATATAGGTGGTCCTCAGTTTATGACATTTTCGACCAATGGTGTTTTGTCGTTACGTCCAAACTGGTTACGTGGAACTAGCTGGCGAGTTGAGCAGACAAATACGTCGTCACGCAACGCTATAAGACGGCTTTTGTTTACATTCTTCGCTTGTACACCACCTTGAATTGTGCTGCATTCGCTAATTTTTTGCACTTCATTATGGCTCCCAAGCGTACGTCAGACTCTTCTGATGGCAAAGAAAATTGTAATGGTAAAAGCTGCAACTGCCCAACTAGTTAAACTCGTGCTTGCAAAATTAAGTAGTAGTAAACTTGTAGCAAACTTGACTTCTTTATGGTGGCTCTTGATACACACTACAGACAGTGAAAATTGCAAGGGAAAAAGAATAAAACGACATAACTGGATGTAAATAAATCATTTTAACTTAACCAGTAAGTCCATAAAATAAGTTAATTACTTACTACACTGCCTCTGTGGTGTTTCCAAAGTAGAGAGCTGTGCATCCAGAAAAGCATGTACATGTGTAAAGCTGAACATCAAAAATGGCAGACTGGAAGTGACAACTGTCAACAGACAACTTCAAAATAAAGGCTTTTTCAAAATAAAAGTACATTGATAATTTTGCCTTAAAGGCAGCACATGATGGAAGTGAAATTAGATTTATAAAAACACATGGATCACGGCGAAACACCGACGAACATCTGTCAAGTTGTAAAAACAGTGGACTATCTTCTTGTAAAATGGCTTATACATGCATGGAAGTCATTGGTATTCATGTCTTTTAAGAAGAACTGATCAATACCATGATGCACGTAACAGCTTTGTTTACATTTTCTCCGGAGTTCCAACTTACGTCTATCTGTAGGAACTGTACTCCGCCGTAAGTCGAGGACCCCCTGTATATGTTACTACAATTTTTTTTTTTAATCTGAACTCTTACAGCTTCATACAATTACTAATCAACACTAAAGTAATTTAAGATGCTTAACTTGGTGACAAGTGCAGTCAAGGACCATCTACTGCTGTTGCTGGACATGCTGCTAAGGCTGTATATAGAAGCCAGCTTCTGGTGCTCGGTGGTAGTCGACTGTGAGCATGGTGTAACTGATGGTTACCTTTGTGAAGCACTTACTCTTCAAATACGGCTGGAGGAACTTTTTTGTTGTTGTTGTTTGAAATATGTAATGTGTCATAGAGAGCAACATGTACTTCATCATTCATCACTAAAACAGAGATGCTGCTTTCTGTAAATTCACTGTTTCCTTTGACAGAATGATGTGACTGTGTCATGGCGTCCCTCGTCTGAGTTCCCGGGGAATGTGTAAGAAATCCCAACTTCTCTTTTTCGTTCTCATTTAGTTTTGATTTGATGAACTTTGGAAAACAATGATGAAATACTAAATAGATAGCAAATTTCAGAAAAAACACTTCTGTTATGCAAGGATTAGTGTAATGGTGAGGAAAACTTCAATACTTGTCAATAAAGAAAACTTAATTTCCACCACATTGTATTCTTTTTCGAAATAAATATTGTATTATTAAGTCTAAGGCAAGTGTGATTTCATAGTAGACCAATTGGTATCATTAACTGGATGTGTTTTAGTTTTTTTATGACTGGAAACATAGGATGCACAGTAGATGGACTATTTATCTATGGCCATGCGTTAAATTGTTATCTTGTAGAGTGCACGAATCCAATCCACAGCAACGTCGTATAATTTCCTCTCCTGACTGCATACTGTTTTCTGATTCACTTGACAGTTACAAGGGCGAGGGGATCGTCATTGGCAGTCCTGAGAAAGTGTGGGAATGTCTGAAACCAGCACCCAATGGGCTCCGAGTTAAATGGGACAACAACGTCAAAAAGTTTGAGCTTCTGGAACAAATCACAGAGGTGTGTTATTATGCAGTGTGTCTATGTATTTACTTCATGCACCTTTCATACAGTTTTTCTTACATTCCTTGGTTTCCCAAAAAGATTGCCAAAATTAAATTTAAAGCTGCACCCAGGGTTTTTTTTAAACATTGACACCGTAAAATGACAACCTTGAAATCATGTTAATTCATGTCAACACATTCCATATCTCATAGATTTTATTAAAGTTTACAATGAGGCTTCATACCAAGGCACACTATGGAAAGACCAGAGGCAAAAATACAGTGTACATTTTGATTTGACTTAGCCTCTTCTCATGTTGGCATTATCAAAATCTGGAATTTGATCACTTGGTATAACTAATCAAATTACTTTCAAATCTGAAGTTTGCCTGATGCAGCTTTAAAAGCATACACGAGAAACCAGAGGTTATATCCATTTTTTTGCTTTTTCTTTCTTTGTTCAGCTCAGTTGTTGAGTACATCCCTTGTCTCCCATTTTTGCACAGGACATCTCTATCTGCCGAACAGTCACGCCCTCAGCAGCTATGGGTATCATAGCTCCACGAGACTTTGTAGATGTTATTTTAGTTAAGCAATACGAAGATGGCACCATTTCATCAAATGGTGCGTAACGACTTGTTCTTGTCTCCTCTACTTCTTGTACTTGTTTCTTCTGTGCTTTCCAAGGTTCATTGTAACTTGCTGTAAGGGCGGGACTGCTTGACCTTGCAGGAGTGATCTGGGTCCAAGGCTGTTTGATTTTCCTACACTGAGGGTACATTACAGGCCTGAACAGATTATTTTGAATATATCTAAGGTTGTATATATCGACAGCATCCAAAAATACCAAAATTGCTTACAAAAAACAAAAAATGGACAAAAATTTTGACAGTCAAGTTAATGGCAGTTACTGCAACAACTTGCAGTTACATGAATAGCAACACCCGTTGAGAACAATTTGTATTACACACAGTGAAATACAGTCAGTGTGGAAAGGCTCTACATATCTAAATTAATACTGTATACCAAATCTGAATATGGTAATCTGCAAAGCATGTATATGGTGGGTTTTTATTAGGGATGTCCCATAATATCGGCCCGATATTGGCATAAAATTGTAATATCGGTCACTTTTGTCATCAGTTTTTTTTGCCTATCGTGAAACCCGATAAAATAATGCCAGGATTTTGCTGATAGTTTTCAAAATTAAACAGTATAGTTGCTACATTATAATAGACTCATATAGGGAGGGAGGGAGAGTGAAGTGTTGTTTGAGACAAAAAAAGGCATTTTTTTCCATAACTTAAGTTGAAGTAGTTTTCTTATTTTGTACAGACAGTGTTTACATTTGGAAAGCCTTGTTGCATTTGAGAATGCATCCAGTGGGGCATCACAATTAAAATTAGGTGTGATGTATTAATTCCACGACATCAGAACCAGAAATTGACAGTTGGACAGTATTGGCATATCGGTTATTGGCAAAAAAAAAAAAAAAAAGCTAAAATCGGACATTCCTAGTTTTTATGAATAGTTTTTTTTTTTTTTTAAACTTTGTCTTCAGAGAAGAAAGAGAAACACGTGTTGAATGGCTGGTGGTCCTGATTACGGTGAGTGTGTTGGGGATTTGCATTCTGCATGCTTGTGCTGATGTGACACGAAGACAGTAGGAGAGTTAAAGGAAAAGAGATGTCAGTGAAAAGTAGCAGTGCAGGCTAAAATGTTATCTGTTGCCTTTGGTTTGGTCAGGAGGAGGTTTAGCTATGTTAGTTCTGGTAATGCAACTAATAGCCAGGATTCTTGTGTCTAGTTCCTCTTATTTGAATTCTGATATGAGATCATTTTGCTACTTCAAAAAAGAACTTGCTCTGAGCGTGTCTGCTCAGAGTATGTGTATACGTATATATATATATATATATATATATATATATATAAAAGTTGGTAATTATTGACCACTGGATCACATTTTATGGGATTAGGTCAGAATCCAAAGTAACAGCCCTGATGAGCTGTATGTTTTAAAACCATGTAACCACATGAGGGCAATGTCATTGTGATATTTGGCTGTGGCGCAATGAAGTCAGTAGGAATGCTGACTGTTTAAATAGCTTTAACTGAGATTCTAGATTTTAAAATAGGGATGATAGACTGTTTGGGAAAAAGAAACTATTTCCTCATCACTTCCTGGTAGGTTGAGATAATCTGGATAAACTATGGACTTTTTGTTTACAACCTGACTTCTTGTATGACTACTTTGGCTTCTTGCCCCACTGGATTTTGCACTCTTGTCATTGTCCTTCTATATCGGCAATTAATTTATTCCAGTACAGTAACTGAAAGAAATGATGGCCAAAACTGGAAATAAAGACCTGAGTTATAGATTTACCTTGAATATGTGTGTGATCCCAACTAAACATCTGCTTTGGTTCCACCAAGTGAATTCACAGAGAACCCCTTTGGGACACGTAGACTGACCATAATGGTGTCTAAAGTAAAAACTAGGCTTTTTAAAAAAAAAATATTTACCCACTTTGCTGCAGAGATCTAAATGAGAAACTCAGGACACAAACTCATCTATCTATCCAGTTTAGAGTCACAGCTAAGCGATGGTTAGCTTCGTTTTGCTGTAGCTTCATATTGAATGGATAGATATCAGAGCAGTATGGATCGTCCTATCTAATCCTCAGCACAAACTACTGAGGTGTATTTCTCAGAAGGCCATTACTTTACTTTCTGGACTCTCACTACTACAGACAGAAATGCAGCCCCTCCCAAGATAAATATAATGACGGCAAATATGCATGTTTGCTTGTGTTTTTTGTGTGTGACATCAAACAGCTACCAATGTGAGTCACCCCGGATGTCCTCCCCAGTCTGGCTACGTGAGAGGATTCAACCATCCATGTGGTTGCATCTGCGTCCCCATCTCAGGGTGAGAAAGCTGACAAGGCCCACTAAACTGTAGCCACTTACCACTGTCTTCATAACAATTATTTTAAAACTATTGTAAAACTTAAAATCATTGCTAGGCAACCATTTGCTTTAAAATGTCAGTACAGCAGAGACTGGTTAACTTGTTCCAGAGGTGGTCTCTTTTCCTCCATGGGGCCCTGAACCAAATTCTGCTCAGGGGTCTACTTGAACCCTGAGCCATATAAAACATTTGCAATAGTCTACAGTAAATCTCCCACAAATGTTTGCCTGTCTTTTGAAAAAAAAAAAGGTATGTCCTTTTGATGGTAAACATAACAATATGCAGATGGAGCAAACACTGCAAAGGAGGGAGAACTGTAGCGGGAGCACTGAGGTATCGGGTGTGACTGTGGTGAAGTGGCAAATGGTTTACGTGACTCGTGGGTCAGTTAGGAGGTTTCTGTAGCACAGTTTTGCTCAGGGAGGTCAGGATCAGCTGTGGAACTAGTTAACTCAGCCCTTTTTATCCCAACATTATAAAGTGGTTTTCTAGTGGTGATTTCAGGATTCACCAAATCCAAGTGTTGTGTATACAGCAAGTATGTACCAACTGTCCATGGGGAATAATTCAATTCAATTTTATTTATATAGTGCCAGTTATAGGTCAGATTGTCTCAAGATGCTTTACAGAACCCATATGCCTGAGCCCCCAGAGCGAGCCCCAAGGCGACAGTGGCAAAAAAGCACCCTTTTAACAGGGAAGAAACCTTGAACAGAACCTGGCTCTTTATGTGGGGGAACCCGGCGGGTTGAGAGGGACAGAAGAGGTAGAGAGGTAGAGAGGGGCACGCATGGGAGAAGAGGAGGGTGGGGAACAAAGAACATATAACACAGTTCAATACATGTATGATAAGCTTGATGATGCATACAAAGTACAAGCTACCATTGAAACTGATTCATAAGTTTACTGTTATGGTGTAAGACTCTGGCATTAAATATGCTCCATTTATAGCTGGTAGTAAAATTCAAGCAGTATGTAGATGAAAATATCAAGTGTAGTGAGGGCGATGAATGTGAGGACTGTGTGCTACTTTAGCTTCTGTTTTTCTGTAGTAACATTTGTTTTTTTTTCCCCCCACCATTTCCAGAGAACCCAACAAAACCCAGGTGTTCAGTTTCTTCCAGACAGACTTGGGTGGCTTCCTCCCTCGCTCAGTGGTCGACTCGTTCTTCCCCTCCAGCATGACTGAGTTCTACAGCAACTTGGCCAAGTCGGTGAAATCCCTCAAAGACCTTTGACACCAAGCGTTGAGAATTCCCCATCAAGCCTGAGACCCACTGACCACTCAGGCCACCAGATGTTCATTCCATTTTAAACAGTCCAACAGCAGTCAGCACTCCGAGATTATCTAAGATGCCAAATATCCAATCAAATGGATCTAGTCCTCACTTTATGTTATGTAATGTACATTCCTTAATTCCTGTGTTACTGCAGGAGGAGTCTAGTAAGTGTTTTAACAGTCAGCACTTATATTTGAAAAGTTCTCCCTTGAGAACAAGGGCTTACATTTGACAGATTTTTAAATTGAAACTCCCTTTACATTCCTATCTGTGGGATCAGTTTAGTTCCTCTAATCTTAAAGCAAATAGATGTAAAATATGTTTGTAGATGTGCTACAGGTACATAATACTTTCTACCAGATAATTGTGGCACCAGATGTTTACTCTTCCGACTGCATACTTCACTGTGTACTGTAAACATGCATGTTGCATGGACCTTTTTGACCCTGTGCTGGTATCAGATTGCTGGTTTGTACTGACTCATACCTCATATTTAGTTGTATGTATTGTGCTTGAAATGACTTAGTTTTGCAGATTTCTGGTCACCTGTAAACCATGAAAAGCTGCCTCTAAAATGTAGCTACACTATAACACTAAAGCACAGATGGGATGCCAAAGGTAATTTTTTTTTTTAAACAATGGCAGAAATGTGTCTTCCCTTTTTTTTAATGGCATGATTTCTGTTGAACATTTGCATTTTTCCGTATATACATACTTGTATACTTGTAAGTAGTGGTTCTTCTGGCTAACTGGACTCACAAAACTGATTGGCACCAAATTAATTATCCAGTCCAGCTATTACTGGGTCTTTCTTTTTAATAAGGGATTTGACGTAGGGGAAATAAATCCCATCTAACATGGAGAAATACCAATCATATTCATGATTCTATAAGTCGATAAAGCTATTGTGGTAAACTGCTTGTATCAAATCAAATAATTTAGGATGTAAATAGTAATAATAAGCCGGTACTATACAAGTTCACTATCATAGATGTTCCTCCGTCAAAACAAAACTGTTCTAATGCATATATGTGAGCAGTTTCTTTGTACATATGTCAATTAAATTGGCAGACAGAGAGCAAAAGAGAAAGATTTGTTTAAAAAAAATATTGTTAAGCACACTATGAGTGTTGTAATGCAGGAAAATAATGTCAGAAGAGACTGTTGTTTTTTTTTAAAAGAATTATTTAAAGTGTGTTTATTGGATCTAAGGTATACAAAAGGAAATACACCAAGGCTAACAAAAGAACTGCAAAATGCATTATTTATAATGGTACTCCTTACAAAGGGAGGAATGTCATGTCCGTTGCTTTAGTCTTGAGGGAAGGGCTTGCTGTGTCGTCCGTCTTCTTACTCCAGTAATACAGCTTGTTTTCTGGTGTTTGAGCAGAGCTGCATGTGAGCTTGTGTGCAGTGCAGACTTGCATATGAGCTGTTTTAGGGCAGGGTAGGATTGTTTTTATGGGAAAAAGTTTCATGTGTAACACTGATACACAGATCTGTTTTGTAGGGGTTTAATCAATGGCTGGAAAGGGTTTTTAAATTGTCGTATTAAACAGCTCACAACACATTAGTACTTCACTGTGTCTGTTCAAACACCCTATTCGTTGACGTTTTAGCATCAACTGGGATGAGGATTGACAGGAGCTTCATTCAGACTTTGCGTTTACATGTGGAGACTCAATGAGTCACTTGTCTTGTTAGGACAATTTACAGTCTGCTTTTCATGTGAGGCTACCTTACTGTCCACATACTGTGGTTAAAATAGTCCTGTAAAGGGAAAAAGTAATAGAAAATGTACCTTGGTAGTTTGAAGTGGGCATTATAAACAGTGTTTAGATTTGGTGAGATTATGTCAGCAGTTTTGAAGTCTTGAAGACACAAGTATGGTGATAACTGAACAGAAGTCTCCTTACACTGAGCATTTAAATCATGTTAAGTTTTTGAATAAGACACATTTTCGGGTTTAAAATTCGTCTCTCGCTTAGACACTAAAATCAAAGCTTAGAGCACTTAAACGACAAATTCAAAATCCAGTCTTTTTTAATTGCTTTGAAACTATTAAAAAGTTGGTCATGTAAATAAAAAATAAAAAATTTACTCGTAACTGTTATATCTGAACAGTGAGGCCAATTTGGATAACCATGACCTGGATGAATGAGAACCTACACAAACAGGCCAATTCCTTTGTTTGCTGTAGGCTGAAAACACTTGGGTTTGGCATCAAACAATGAATATAGACAAGAGATCAACATTTCAGCTTTTAGTTCAGGGTGTTTATATGTGGGTCTGATACCCAACTTAGAAGTTAGTACCCTCTGTTTGTACAGATATTGCCTCATATTCATCATTTGATGTCAAACCCAAATGTGTTCAGTCCTTATTTCAAATGCAGGTTATTTCATAACTGTCATGATGTTTTTCACGTATTTAAAAAAAACTAGATACACAAATGTACTCAATTTACTCTTTATACACTCAGCCCCCCCACCCCACCCTTTTTTTAACGTCTCAGTAGACATTGTAGAAGCCTTCCCTTCATTCCTTCATCATTAACGTTGAAGTGGACAGCTACCTAAAGACAACTTTTGGATTTTCTCATTGAATTGAGTAAATGCGGTCTAGTGCTTGGACAATGTCAGCACTTTCTTAAGAACTCCCTCTGTATGAAATGAACATGTTAGAGTTTGAAGATGATTTAAACCGAGAAAAGTTTGGTTATTGATTTGGTTTGTGTAGTGAACTGATAGTGTATCCACTTTCTCTGGAGCCTTTCCTGTTATGCTAAGCCATGCACAGTAGGCTGTTATATTTTTTTTAACCTAGTCTTTTGAGGAGTATCGAGATTCCTTTGAAAACTTTTTACCACATTACCTGGAACATGCTTTACCTCACAGTGTGTAGACGGTGATTGTAATGAACAACCTTAAATACATTCCACCATTTTCAAGTTCCAACACGTGCTTGGTATGCCATTACTTACATGTGGATCTAAAGACATTTTATGTGTGTGCTGTAAAAATGGACGGTATTTGTTCATGGGACATTGCCTCAGTGTACATACAGGTAGCTGCTGAAGGAGAAAAAACATGCACAATGTAGAAGAAATACATAGTTGATAAAAACCAGCGAAGCACTTAGTTTTTTTGCTTTCGTGTACGTAGATACTACTTTACTTCTTTTAACTTCGTGACCCGTTTGGATTTGTTGGGTTTCTCTCTAATGTGTTACTGTATGCTCCTCACTATACTATGCGAAGTGCCCTGAGATGAGATGTTGTGAATTGGAGCTGTATAAATAGTATTGAATGGACCCCATTCCCACCTAGTATTGATACTTTCTGATTCTGTTCTCTGGCTAATCTGTTGTTAGTCGTCTGCTGTTAAGTTTTGTCACTATCCCTCCTGCCTTTTTGTGATCAAAATCCCAATAGTCAGATGTGGCTTGTCAACAAACATCTTACAGTATGTCTCAGGTTAAAGGAAATGATGCTAGATTCCCTGGAGACACCAAAACCAGGGTCACATGACATTAATAGAACTGAAGGCATCTGAATGGTGCTTCAATCGTCTAACTAATGAGGCAGGCTCTATTAATGCTGTCATCAGAGAAATTTTATTTTCACCAGGTTTCTGCTAATTTCTTAAGATGTTTCCTGCCATTGTCACCACTAGAGGACCCTGTGTACTGTAGTCTGAACTGATCAGACAGCAGGAAACTACTTGATAGTGCTGATCTAATACATTTTGTTTCAAAATTGGCACTTTATTTGTAATAAAAAAAATTTAAAAAAAAAGCCAAGTTCCATCAGATTCTGAACCAAAACAGAGCAGTGCAGCACCTCTCAGTTCAGTGTGGATTTAACCTTTTAATGCTCTGACCTCACTGAGCTTTGACCAACAGTTATCTCAGTGTATGCAGAATGACACAGTTCTCAAAAAGCATGTAAACTATGGCAGAACCAGTCCTACTAAAATCCTATATGTGTTGCAGCCTTTTTGTCAAGTACTGAGACTAATTACTCTCAAAAAATATTGGGTTCTATGATAGAAATTGATACTTATCCAAAGTTTCCTTATGTGCATTGTCTGAGCAACTTGTGGTCCAATAACTAGTTCAGACAGTCTTTGTCTTCTGTGTTAGACTAGTTGCATGTGCTGCACACTGACTGTTTTGGTTAATTTAATGTCTGGCACACAGAGTATGTGTAAAATGATACGTGTCAAATGTTTGTACTTTACTCCTGACCAATTCCGTCTGAATTCACAGATGGGGGTTGCAGCACCATTTTCAATTTGGCTTTGGAAGATAGTGGTAGGAGATCATGATTTTAAAAAAAAACTTTATGTGCAAAATTACAGGCATCTACTCCCATTAGTTTGTTGAGTTATGGCATTTTCAAATTTTAATAATTCAGGCCAAAATGCCCTCCCCCCAATCCTCGCCTGGAATTTTTAGGTTTTAAAATGCTTATATCCCTGCTTCTGGGTATCACAGAGACTTGAATTTTTTTCTCCAAGCTCCCTACATGTTGGTGATGTCCTAGAAACAACACACACACACTCAGGAGAAGTCTCTACAGGGTGACCCAAAAGTTTGGAAACAAATGAAAAGTCTATAATCTAAATAATATAATGTTATTTCAATAAATCAGTACCACAGATATATTCAGAAGAGTAACAGATTAGTGTAAAAAAAACATATTTCGACATGTTCATGCTTGTTTCTTATACAAAGCTGTGAACGTTTCCACCAACTGGTTACACTGGTATCTTCTGGAATGTATCTTCAGTCATGCTTATGAAGGTTCCTCAAACTGGCCAGTAAATGTTGCCTCATGGTACTTTTGGATGTTTAAAAAAATTAAAACTGTCAGATACTTTACCATCAAGAGTTTTGAAACCTGACACTGATGGCCTGCATTTTGAAGTTATGCTCCAGCATACCTGTACCTTATGGTTCTATTAATTTTATTCCGAATTATTGCACTAAGCAAATACTATGCTTTTAAGTTATTTTATTATGTTATAACAAAAATGGGTAAAATAAGAGTAAATTCATGCACCCCTAACTCAAATAGACACTGCAGTTAAACTTTGTTTCCAAACTTTTGGGTCATCCTGTACAGAGCAGGGGGGCTTGCCCAAAATCTATATATTATTTGTAAAAAAAACCTCTCGCGAGTAGGGTTAAGGGTGTTAAAAATACTAGAAATCTTACAGATTAATGTCTTAGCACCATTTAGTATTGCTCTAGACCAGACCGGCTTGTAACTTATACAGGGGGAGCCCTCGAGGCACATTATTTAAAGAGATATGGACTGCTGAACATTGCCCCCCATGAAAAGTGCCTAATTTTCAAGGACCCTGAAGTCAATGTAGCACAGGTGGTAGAGATCTGCTAATGTGCACAGAAACTCATCTATCCTCTTACTATAGCCATGCAAAGTCCCAACTTCTAGCCATCACTGCATCATGCTCAATTTTACCCTCAAACTGTGCCATTTTTGGTATTCTCGAATCTGAACGTTACCTGTTATGCATATAAAGTCTTCTTCGTCAATCTTTATTGTACTGAGACTACCTCGGACAGGTTTCCCATGTCTTTCCTCAAACCTGTCTAGATATTCTTTTTTGTGGTGAAAACACACATTATCACTTTCCGTTAACTGCAGACCTGTCCTTCGTTGAAGTAGATCTTTTCTGTCAAGGGACATTTCTTTTAACAATATCAGACCAGAGTTTGCAGTGGGTTCCAGTAGTAAGGCAACTGTCCTGTAGGCCCAGCTTGGTGCCCGCAGAGCATGCACAAAGTTCTGCCATGTTCACACTTTTCACTAATACAAAAAAGATGTTAGGGAAGCACAGAAGAACTATAAATCTACAATTAGTTTGTTCTAATGCTAGTCTACATTCTATTGCCCATCACCACAGACAATTCAAGAATCCAGCATCATGGTCATCACTGGAACATGTATATTAATAGTCAGGCATGTCAGTAACATAAACTTTAAGTCCTTGGTACCAAGGTTCAGCCTTCCTCTTGCTTGTGAGCTTGAGCACATCCAGATCTGAAAAAACAAGTCTTTTTAAGACACATACTCTAATGGTAAAAATGTTTGTGATTTTTATATCAATCATAAATATTTCATGTGGAATGCCACATGATCTATTAAAGCTGCTCCAAACCCAGAAATAACAAACCCCAAGAAGTAAATATTTTGAGAGCAATTTTAAACATTTCTTTAAAGCATACATCAATAGACAATATGAGAAAATTTTTATAAATAGATCACATGCCCGGGATCACATGAAAGCTATCTGCAGCAAAATATGGAAACATGTATGACAGTGTATGATCAATACCCTTTGGTATCATTAGTGGATTGTTATGCACAAAGCCCCAAGTATTTTCCAACATAATTACCAAACCAGTGGATACACATGTATTTTCATCTTATTGTACATAGTACCCTATAGCGTAGATTAAGATTCGCCAGTAGCCAGTAATGGCCGAGTTTGGGGGTAAAACTGAGCATGATGCAGTGATGGCTAGAAGTTGGGACTTTGCATGGCTATAGTAAGAGGGTAGATGAGTTTCTGTGCACATTTGCAGATCTCTACCACCTGTGCTACATTGACTTCAGGGTCCTTGAAAATTAGGCACTTTTCATGGGGGGCAATGTTCAGCAGTCCATATCTCTCTAAACAATGTGCCTAGAGGGCTCCCCCTGTATAAGTTATAAGCCAGTCTGGTCTAGAGCAGTACTAAATGGTGCTAAGGCATTAATCTGTAAGATTTCTAGCATTTTTAACATCCTTAACCTTACTCGCGAGTGTTTTTTTTTACAAATAATTTATACATTTTGGGCAAGCCCCCCTGCTCTGTAGAGACTTCTCCTGAGTATGTGTGTTGTTTCTAGGACATCACCAACATGTAGAGAGCTTGGAGAAAAAAATTCAAGTCTCTGTGATACCCAGAAGCAGAGATATAAGCATTTTAAAACCTAAAAATTCCAGGCGAGGATTTGGGGGTAGGGCATTTTGGCCTAAATTATTAAATGCCATAACTCAAAAATTATTGGGAGTATAAGCCTGTAATTTTGCACACAGCTTTTTTATTATCATGATCTTCCACCACCAGCACCCACAGTAAAATTGAAGATGGTGCTGCAACCACCTTCCTGAATATTTGGTGTTTTGGGATGGAATAAGCCTCCTGTTACTGAAAGCACATTCTGCTGTTTTATATGCCTGTACCAGTCAAAACACATAAACAAACGTTTTCTTCTACTTTTCTGTTCACGAAGTAATTTTGTATTTTCCTGTTGTCCAACACTGATGTTTTTCTTTAGCAGTCATGTCAGACGGACCAAGGTATTTGAAGTCATCTGCAAACTTGGAGAATAAAACATTACACGTGTTCACTTAGTTTTTAGTATAGTATGTTATTTTGAAACCTTGCAGCAGATGTAACTGACTATAGGCATCTGATTGATAAAGTGAAGTTTTCTTTAAATGCACTTTTAATAGAAAACAGATGTTTTGTGGGTTGCATACAAAGACCTACTGCATTGTAGTGTCATAATCCTGAGAGTGCAATAGATTTAGAGATCAGAAAATCATAGAATGCACACAAGTTATATTGTGCAGAGAAACCGTTGCCCTGCAAAGAATATTTAAATTTGGAAGAAAAGAAAGCACTGCTGTTTAAACACTCATCTGTCCTCAATTTTCTTTGCATTCAGAAATTTTAGGAGACTTCCTTACAATGTCAGTTGTGACTAAGAAATGAAATTTTTGTACTTGCCAAAAACTTGTTTGGTTGTAAAACATTAGAATATTTATTGGCTAGGTAAATTACAGGGTTACTCAAAAAGAAGGAATTGATTTCATTATGCAATATTTTAATAAGGAAAAGCAATAGAAAACTCAAGCCAAGTCACAAATATTCTACTCACAATCAGCTTTTATTTCCTGTCTTACAAGTGTTTAGTATGGCCATCACCTGCAGCATGGGCAACAGCAATGTGACAAGAGAATTCCTCCTAGATGCGTATCAGCATATCATGATCCACAGAGTTGATCGCTGTTGTCATTCGATGACCTTAAGCATAAAGTAAAAGTTGACTTGGCTGAAGTTTTCTATTGCTTTTCCTTATTAAAATATTGCATAATGAAATCGGTTCTTTCTTTTTGAATAACCCTGTATTACCCAGCTCCATCCACAATCAAAATAATTCCGATGTGCTGTCCAGTCAGATCTGCTGATTACACTTCAGTTAGTGGAACAGTAGGAGCTGAAGTTACTGAGGACTGAATCCAAGCTAGATTCATTCCTTAAAAATAATAACATTGGTTGTCACAATGTATACATCAGGCCCGGGGTGGCTAATCAGGAGGACCGGGACAATTCCTGGTGGGGTGTCAAACTGGTTGCTATTATGTTAACAACAGTGGCGGCTGGTGAAAAATATTCTAGGTGGGGCTGTGCCATATCAAGTCAGTTTCAGTAACCATCCCGATACAACTGAACAGAAACGGCACGATATCAGTGCTCTGTGAAATAATAATTTAATGCCAATATTAATAACTTGAGGCATTTTTGCACAAGACGTGAACAACATATTGCGTAACCACAATTTTATGGTGCCATAATTGAGTCAAAAGTCACGCGCACGTAACTCTCTCCCTCTCGCGCACGCGCGCGTAAAACACGTACCCCGCACAAGTGGAAAAAAGTCTCCACGGGCGCAAAAAACACTGCGCGCGCGTAGCAATGAGCCTCCTACGCACAGAGACATTGCTACGCGTGTGCAGACCAAGTTCCATGCGCCCAGTGTCTCACGAAACTGTCCTCTGATCTACGCGTGCGGGGAGAAGACTTTTGACCCTTTGTGGGCGGATACCAGTGCTCGCCACAACCTCTCTATGATTGGCTGTCTGCGACAGCAAGAACTCACCCCCCACGTGGGATGCCACTCTAAGCGCCTACAAGACACGAGTTAGTAACTAACACCACAGTCTGTGTAGCAGCATTTACCACGATGCTAACAATCTCACTATTCTCTGGACACACACATCTCCGAACACCACACGAACGCGATGATCTCCGCCTTTATGTCTCTCCGCGCCACAGTCTGCCGTCAACATCAGAAGTCGAGCTTGTTGGTGCCAGCATAGAGCACAATCCCGAAGTGCCCTCCAGTGGATGAGAAAATGAAAAAAACGAACCTTTTTTCATTTCTGTCTCTTTCTGATTTATTTTCTTGTTATTGTGAATATAAAATGAAAATTAAAGCATTTTTAAAATTTCATTAGCAAGTTATGATATACTGTGCATTACAAATTTCCAAACAACACTGCAATAATTACTCTTTATTCATGAGGATTAGATATATGTGAAAACTAATTTGCTTGATAATTGATATTGCAAAAAAGGACATTGTGATGTTGTAAAGAATAGTGTTGGAGATCAGCCCTTTAACTGATGTTCTCATATCTGTGAAATTTAAGTTATGATGGAACTGTTTCCTTGCAGAGGAAAAAGAGAGAATAGTGTTATTAGAAAGTGCAACACCTTTCATTTTTTAAATTTAATATTTTTATTTCTTCTTCTATTTCATTTTTAAGGTTTGGATATATAGATTCTGATATTGTAAAGAAGGGCTGCTCAGTGGAGTAGTGGTTAGCACTTTTGCCTTGCAGCAAGAAGATCCCTGGTTTGAATCCCAGGGTGAGCCTGGGATCTTTCTGCATGGAGTTTGCATGTTCTCCCTGAGCATGCGTGGGTTTTTTCCGGGAACTCCGGCTTCCTCCCACAGTCCAAAAAATATGCTGAGGTTAATTGGTTACTCTAAATTGCCCGTAGGTGTGAATGTGAGTGTGATTGTTTGTCTGTATATGTAGCCCTGTGACAGACTGGTGACCTGTCCAGGGTGTCCCCTGCCTTCGCCCGAGTCAGCTGGGATAGGCTCCAGCACCACCCGCGACCTTAGTGAGGATAAAGCGGTGTAAAGAGAATGGATGGATGGATGGATGGATATTGTAAAGAATAATGTTGGAGACGTGCACTCGTGTTGGAATAAATCCTCACTGTGAAGCGACCCTTACTTGCACTGAAATGGAAATATTTTAGAAAAACACACTGAATTACAAGACAAGGCTAGAATTACATGATTTTAATAGTAATAGGTCGTGATCTAAAGTGGGCCGGTCTGAGGCATGAAAGTCCAGGGCTGAAAATGAGTCCCACTCTGGCCCTGGCATACATGAACACTTTTTTGTGTAGATGTAATGCCACATTATATGCATGGGTAGCAATCAGCTGGCCTGCACATACATCACTGTACAGGCCCAAGTGAAAATGCCAGCTGTCAAATCATAGTCAGTACGATCTAAACCAATCACCAGGATTTCTTTATGTTCATTTTAGAGATATATGGATGCACAGGATTTGAACTTGTTGAAGACATGTGGCATCTCCTTTATTTTGAAAGAATAATTTCAATTTAATGGCACGATGGTTTTATTTGTGCACACAAAATCATTTATTATTATTTTTCCACAACACTGGCCAGGCACTGCATTCAACAACTCAGGTCTCATATCACTATTTTCTTGTGAAGGTAAAAAAATATTGTCCACGAAGTATGAAGATTATTAACGGTTACTGGGACACAAAACTATCTGCATGGCTAGTTATGGTTAAAGGCAACTGAGATGTGGGGTTTTGGAGTTTTGAGGTGGGGATGGACCAAAACGAATGGCTGACTGTTTTCTATAAGATTGTTAAAGAAAGTCCAACATCTGTGTTCCTCAAATGCAACTGAGGTTATATTTCTTTTTGGGTTCTCCCAGCAGCTGTCATTCCGTACGGCCCTGCCTCCTCCTGATCACCACTGTAACGGATCCTTCAGGTAAAGCCTTGATCATGTTCCAGGCCTCAAATCGAGTCATGTCTGTTAGACTGACTCCCTGGACCTGCAGCACTTCATCTCCAGACTGCAGACCACTCTGCTCTGCTGCGCCACCTGAAACACACAAAAAATAGCCCATTTGAGGTTCTGGTATCTTTCATGATATGACAGCTAGTGCTCTCCATTTTTATTTCCATTGTTTATTTATTTGACAAAAGCTCATTTTTAAAAGGAAGCAAGAGTTGATTCATGGTGGCTAAAGAGTAAGCATGACATTTGAATTAACTGGAAATATGTTTTGTAAATAAAGTGGAATTCAATAATATCAGAATGATTGTTGTACCTTGAAAGATCCTGTTGATGACTAGAGGTCTGTCTCCATGGATTGAACCCTTTCCTCCCTCCAAAGTAAAGCCAACCCCTCCAGGACCTTTCAGTAGCTCTACACTCGCTGGGTCCCGTGGTCCAGCACTGCAACACAGCAAAAACACAGGATAAATGTTGCCCACATTTTATCTATTGAGAAATAGAATGTGTAATTAGACTCATAGTAAAAATGTGAAACTTTAGTCCTGCATAAAAAGCCCTGTTTTACAAAAGCGATACAAAACATGTGGAGGACTCTGTGGTGTGACTCACCTGCAGGGTTTGGCTCTTCACTCCGACCGCCTCCTCCCTCTCTTCCCTCCTCCTCAGCTCTCTTGCAGATCACCACCACGGCCAGCTTCAGGCCGCGGGCCTGACGCAGGGCAGCGGTGGCATCAGTATGTGTGAGCCCACGCAGCGTTTGTCCGTTTATAGACAACACCTCATCTCCTTTCTGGATGGTGCCCTCCTGAGCTGCCAGGCCACTAGGAAACACTCTGTGGACCTGGACAGAGGACAGTACGTGTAACATACACATGCAGACTTTCAGAGAGTATGTGCGTAGTGAATGATTAACCGATAAGGTCAAAAATGACGTCAAATATCAGTGTGGAGGTCGTACTTTAAAGGCTGAAAATGGCATGACTACCCTTCAGGAAATGGGGGTTGAATCTTGATGAACACATCAAAATCATTTCTCTCTCCCTGACAGCGCCCCAAGTCACACCAAAATCAACAGTTATTCCACTTTCTTATTCTCAGCTATTCCATATGTTTACTTATTTATAGAAGCCACTGAACATTGATGTCAATAAACTCTTCGTATTCATGATTACCCCAGTCTTACTTAATCGTCTCACTAACTGAATGCAAAGATAGACTGTGCAAAAACTCCCCATAAATATTCATGAATCCATTTGAGAATACATTTCCCCCCTACTGATCTGTCTCTCCTCTTGACCCCTCACTATTTTATGTCTAATTCTCTGTTTTCAATCTGTGCCAAACACAGTGAAGCTGCATGTAAGTATAACAAACCTTCCATACAAAAAAATTGTACTTTATACACTTCAGCGTAAAACACACCAAGTTTCCTTCAAGAACTACATCACTTCTATAGCTTATTGTGTTTTTGGTCAAACAGTGATAGAGTGAGGTAAACATCTAAAGTGTGGTGTCACAACTAGATGTGTCTGCTATGAGTTAGTAAAGAAAAGAGAACAGTTTCAAAAATACGCATCAAGTTTGTACTGTGGATTTCTAGGGACATTGTTTCTGGGAAGAAATGCGACTTTTTTTTCAGTGAAATTCCTTTACCATCATTGTTCCAGGTTGGAATCTCAGTGATAGAATTCACAAAATTAAGGTTGTAGTTTTGATTGGTAAACTTGGACAAATTCTCTAGTTAGAGTCCTTTTTTTTTTTTTTACCAACACACTAGTCTAACATAATGTCTAAACCCAGTGAACTCAAGTGATTGATATGCATCTCTTCTATGTGCAGCTTACTGTTGTAGCTTTGCTCTCCAAGTCACACCCTCCAGCGATGCTGAAGCCCAGCCCTGCTCCCTCCTCTTTGTGTAGAATCACAACATGGATGTCCACCAGTTGCTGTGGAAAAGAAGCGGAGTTACTACAGTAGTTTATTACCTCAGGCAGGAAGGTTGTCTTGATTCCGATTTTCTGTTTGTTTGTTTTGTCTGTTAGCAGAATTACAGTATGCAAAAACTATCAAGCTGATTTTCATGAAGCTTGGTGGAGAGGTGGGGCATGTTCAAAGGAAAAATTCATTAAAGCTGTGGTAAGCAGAAGTCCTGTCACATAACAGAATGAATGACATAGTAACTGAAATGCAGCCTGATGCAGCCCAGTACGTATTGTGTTTTTCTAAAAGCGTGACTGCAGCAACACATCAAATGTATTTTTCTTGTTTCTTGTCATGTTTCTTCATGATGATAAAAAGATCTGCAGTCTTTTTGAAATAAAATCCACAACTTTAAAATATATCTAGAAATATGGCATGAATAAACTGGGCAATAGCCTGCTATGCCAATTTGTTTTTTACCTTCAGTGTGTCTTGATCAAGGTCTTTGACCTCCTGGATCATCCTCTGTATTTCCTGTGAAGGGATGGCTGAGATGACAGAGTGAGCATAAGAAGAAGGGAATGCTGCCTCCCCTCCCCTCGTTCGATGGTGCACTCCCTCAGTGTGGCCAAGCTGTTTAAAATCACAAAAAGGCTTTAGAGGGTGAGGAGATAGATTAGATAGATAGATTAGATAGATTGATAGATAGAATGCCCATATTTACATTTATTGCAGTTAGTTTGAGGTTAAACTGAACTATTGGGAGCAGGCTTGACTGTGTGAATACAAAGCGGGCACAATAGGCAATAGGTGGAATTTAAATGATAAAATAGTACATCATGTGTACCCACACCTCACTATGGAAGTTTTACCTGACAGAAAATCCTCTATCATTGTTGTCGAGGCACCGACTCAGAATCCTGAGTGTTAGTAAAGTCCAGTGCTGAGGCGTCTTGCGGGTTTGAGGAGTGAGGGTTACCACGGCAGGGTAGAGAGTGCATCAATACTTGTGAAACCTGGAACAAAAACATCCCAGTAAAATAGAATCAGACACAATTAAAACATAGACAGAGAGGAGAGAGGAGGGACATACAATTTTATAAGTTAAGCAGAGACATGCAGAGCATACTTACCTTAAGGGTAATTCTGATATATTACAGTTTTGACTCTTAGTTTTGGCTTTGTACTCACTAAGTCAAGTTGCGGATACATGTGAAAACACAACTAATGGGTCAAGAAACACAAGCAGTCAAATAATTAGACAAGAAGGAAACAAAGCCCCCGGTTAGGAGCATTTTTAAAGTCATACACATAGTGCATTGATGTTAATAAAAGTGCTATGATGGAAGAAATCTTATCTATGTTGTTTTCATGTATGTCTGGATCATTTGGTGTAACTGGCTCATCTGTATATGTGGGTCATAGCAGCAGCATTAAGGAATTTGGACTATATTTCTATAAGAAGTGTGATGCAACTCTAGAGCACGAAAAAAATCAATCAATATTAATCACAGTGAGATCTGTGGTGGAGAAGCAGTGAAAAAGGTTTTTAGTACAAAGAGACAGATGCATAGAGAAAAGCATTTCATGAGGTGTGATCAGGAGTGGCACAAATTTACACATTTATAGTCATTTCTGCATGCGTGATCAAGGAGAGCGCATCTGCTGACTGTAGTGTGGGCTGAGAAGATAACTAGGAGGTACACACTGCCTGTAATATACCATCTGTTTGTCCAGAATTTCTCCTTTTTTAATGAAACAAAAATTAAACAAGACAAAATGTCACTCATCAAAACACATGTCACCATAATAGTATGTCTCAGTGGGAAAAATCTAGGAGATAATTAAAGCCCAAATATTGTAATACATTTATCACAAGAAGATCAAGAGGTTTGTTTTATTTTATTTATTTTTTATTTACTACCAATTTTCATCTGAGACAGTTCTATATAACACAGAATATGCATTGTACTGTATGCACACTGTTTGTTTGTTTGTTTTTTCAGATAATTCTGTGATTTTAACAACAAAACTAGTTAAAATAGAAAAGTTGTAAATTTACAACCTTTCTGCTTGTTGAGCTACCTGTCTGGAAATTGTCATAGCATTGCTGTAATGTTTCTAAATTTCAGTTTGTACTTTGGCAAATACAGTCTTATAAATTATAAAAATGATGGGAAAACTATGGAGCTAAACTCAACTTTCCAAACCCAAGTGGTAAGTCATTTAACATGCTCTTTGGAGTCTCAACAATTTCAAGCCCTGAACCTAAGTTTGTTTGTATTTAGTGTTTACTATATCAAATACAGTTCCCTTAACAATAATGCTACAGATTTAGCTCTTGGTTACTGAAGGCAATACTGGTGTTCTCCTAGACTTTCTTCCTTGCTTCTACAGAGGTTGCTCTCGTGTGAGCTCCAGCACTCTGATTGCTGTCCTCAGCAGATCTCCGTCGCCTGTCTTCGTCCATGTCTGTCCCATCTGAAGCCATTTCCTCTGTTTCATTAGATTCATAGATGTTTCAGTGGATCAGGAAACTTGGATTCTGTGAACTGTTGAGATCCTCTTTTCTGGCTCTAACTCACACTTTGGATAGTAAGACCTTCCCCTCATCATGGGCTGAAGCTGCATGAGACATTAATCCCTGAATCCGATAAGTACTGATGTAGTCGAGAGGTTAGAATATCAGTGTGGAATGGGATGGAGGGAGCCTTCATTTTCAGACGATTTAGCTGTCTGACTAACACTTCGTAAGTGGACTGGGGTGATAGCAAGAATGTGATTAGGGACAGCTACATTGTCTACCTCTTTACAGATAGACACTGGTCTGACTGGACCTCTTTAGTGAACTCATGTTGCCCTTCTCATAACCTCCAGGTACAGCATGATAAGAAGGGCAGGGACTTCTAGTCTCCTTCTGTGGAAGGGAGGCAGAAGGGGCCACAGGTCTCCTATTTCCCACCTTCTCTGGGCTGTCTGGACTGAAAAGTCTCAAAAGAGTGAATCTTTTGTTTAATTGAGAGGTTGGTTGCAGAAGAGGCAGATCTGGCTCCAAAACTTCTGCTGAAGCCTGCAGCAGGCCTCTTCTCTGGGGTTTAGGTTGACTCTTCTGGTCTTGTTCTTCTCGAATTTTCCTCAGACTTTGACGAAACCATGCAGGCTTTGGTGCCACTGGGGGCCTTCTTTGATCCTGAATCAGCTTCAGATGTGTTTTCAGGAGTCATGTTTGATGGCTGGTCTAAAGTCGAATCTGTGGCTGTGACAGTGGCCTCAAGAATGTACTCTTCGTCACTCATGGTAGCAGGGACGCTGTGGGATGCTGTCAGGTTGTGTGCTGTGTGTAGCGTGATGCTGGTGATGATGATGGATGTCAGGCAGATGTTCTGTGGAGCTCTTTGAAAATCGAACCCACGGATCCTGAAGCTGTTCTTGGGTATATTGTTCAATACAAGCTTGTCTCTTAGTGCTCCTCTCTTTGGCTTTGAGCAGAGCACAGCTGATAAATCTCCTACACAGAAAAAACACAAAAGTTAGATTTTTCAGGCGTTCGTAAGTTGAGTGTAAAAATATACAGTCATTTGTCTCTTGTGTATACCAACTGAACTACAAGATAGTTATCAACCAAAAAGAGTTATAGTGCTGATACAGGAAGTTTAATGTCATATTCTGCACACAGTTCTAGAGTTTAGATTTCACAGGAGAGCTGGTGTTTCTCCCAGATGTCTAATATGTCTGTGTTTGCAGAGAAAACGTCTAGTGCCGTCAATGCAATGTTGAAATATTGTGTGACCTTTAAAGCTTTGCTCCATTGTTGGGACATTTTATTACTGTGTGTAGGTTGTGTGCTTGTTCAGAATACAGTTTCAATTGAATTACCAACTTCACTGTATTGGTGCCTTTTCAACTATTCTATTTGTTTTATAGTATTGTACAGTGTGTGGAGCAGGATTGTGGGTTATAAGTTGGTTCCCTAAAAGTGTCTTTAATTCCTATTGAGAGTTGCTGTCTTTCATAGTGTAATGTATTTAGCACTTTCAAGTGTCACTTAAACTCTATGTAGTGTGGACCGATAAAAACATTTTCAGAGTGTTGAACTTCGCTCTGTTTGTGTTTAATTAGCAATGTAGATTTTGCTGTGTGCAGAAATACTACCTTCAAACATGCAATAGTATATAGTCTGTCCTATATAATGCCTGTTAAACTTAGCTGGATTGCACAAAGCAGTTTACAATGTGTTTCTCCTTTACTACATCTTGTGCATTTAATGGACCTCCGTTTGGACACACACACACACGCACCCACTTGCACACACACACACAAACCGATGGTGGTTAGAACTGCCCTGCACAGTGCTTGCCTGCCATCAGAAGCAACTTACAGCGCTCTCCATAATTATTGGCACCCCTGGATAAGATGTGTTCTTTAGCTTCTAATAAATGTATTTTTTTCTAGATAATATAGAACCACAATGAAAAAAAGAGGAAAATCTAACCTTTAATTCCAGTGCATTTATTCAGTGGAGTCACACATTAAGAAATAATTCTTTTACATCAAGTCATGTGTGCCACAATTACTAGCACCCCTGTGTTAAGACTTTTTACAACTCCCTTTTGCCAACAAAACAGCACCTAATCTTCTCCTATAATACACTTTTCTACAATATTCAGTGTGAGTATTGCTTCTGCAATAAAAATTGAACTTATTTTAAAGCTTTCAACACATCATAACCAGGGGTGCCAGTAATTATGGAGGGCGCTGTATGTGGACACTGAACTGCCAACCTTGTGATTAGTAGACAACCTGCTCCACCACCCAAGCCATGACTGCCTGCTTCAGTTGACCATGCAGGAGGATTTCAAGTAAAGTATATCCTGCTGTGCTAATAATCAATAAGGTAAAAAGTACCTTTGTGCTGTTGCTCAAAGATCACAGACAGCTTTAGTCTAACTACATCCAGTGAATTGCAGTTTGGCTGCAGTTCCTGCCAGAACAGGAACTGCCTCAACCAGGAAATAGAATCACTGTGACATTTCATTGAAATATTGATAACCACTGCACCAGGTGTAGTTTGCTTTGACATTGCTGGAACAACTACATGAGTAAATGGATTTGAAACAGCACTTGTCTCCTACCTGTGTGTACTTGGTCGCTGGTGCACACTGCAGCGTCTTGATGAGTGAAATCTTCTTCACCGCTCTCTGACTGTTCTCTTGTGCGTTCTCCTTCCTGCTACACAAACAGGAAGTGTTGTATCACAATAACTTCTCTAGCAGCAACCACAGAGAGGTGCAATACTGTGCCCTGCTTCCGCTTAGACACGCATCCTCATCACTGTTACTTCACCCTGTTTGAGTCAGTCAGTCGCAGGCCCATAGCCTCACCAGTAAGAAGCAGGACACATATTATCACACAGCATGCACTGCTTGCATGTTGACATGCACAAAACACACAGACATACAGGTAGGTGTGTGAAAGCAAAGCATGGATAATAAGCAGCAGGATTGGATACATTCATTTGAACAGCTGGATGAGATTTCAAAACCATTTTCACACAAGAAAAAACACACATCTACAGTACATGGCCAAAAGTATATCTAAATATTACATTCCAACCCAGTGTACTCAAAATTACTTTCATATTGGATAATTCTGCAATACACAAATGTTTAGTGCATAGGAGGAAGATGTGTGCCTTTTATGTGATGAGGTGAAAAGTAAGAAGAGCCTGGGTTTACCTGTAACTGGTGTTTGCCTTTAAAGAAAAGGAATTCACATATATTCATCATTCACGGAGAAGACAAATATAAAAACCATGACTGTGAATAATAAAAAGTACTCTGGCTTTGCAGCATTGTCCATTTAAATGTGTCGGGATATTGTTGTACAGTCATATGCAACTCTTGACCATTTCATTCAGAAATTGTGGGCATTATTCTGCTGCTATAACAGATGAATTGCACAGTAGTTCCCACATACTTTTGGCCATCTAGTGTAGATACAAGTACAAAGAATAAGAATAAGAATAAGAATAGAGACACAGGTGATTCAGAATTGCAAGCAGTCTGCTGTTTTGTGTGTAGGTTGGTTTTGTTTTTCCCTTTCAGTGTGCAGCTGATTGAACACACCTACAGATCATCTAACCTCATCAAGACCTCCATAAATCACTGGCTTCTCCTGTTCTCCAGAGGCAGATTGTTGTGTGGCTGAAGTACATCCACAGCAACTCTCTGGCGCCCTCCAGTCTAACAAGCGGAGTATTCTTCTTGAGTGCTCCTCATCATCCTGTGTTCTCTTGATTCCACTCACCTGTGTTCCAGCCTTCTTCGTGTTCAGCTTGCCTTCCTCCAGCTGACCACTTCCAGCCAGCCAGCCCTCAGCCACCTCTGCTCCCGTTTAATGTTTAATAAAACCACTTTTTCTACCACTGTTCTGAATATTCTGCATCTGGATCCAAAACCAACCTTCACACAATGTGTAGGGTGCAAAGAATATTTGATAAATGCTAACAAATTATGATTAATCTATACATTAGCTATAAGCCATACTTGAAAACAACTTCTCGAAAAGCACTGCTCTTTAAATTACTCCATTATATCTGGAATTTTATAACATTTTAATATTGTCAACTAATAATAATACCTTCGTGTTTCCGTAAAAGATGCAAAGCTAAAGCATACAGCATGCTCTCAGGGCCAAAACAGTGAAAGTCACATCTCTTCACATACGTTTCTTAAGAGTAGCCTCAGGATCTTTTGCAAGGCCTTGTATATGCTGCTGAAGAGCTGCAGGCAGTGGGAGGAGTGAAGTGTGTTACATCTTTTAAAGATGAAGACTGATTAATAAAAAATTAAGGTATGAAGGAAGGCATGATTAGTACAAGCAGGATCATTACAATCAGAAAGGCAAAGCTTAAAGAAAGTAACAATAACTCTGAACTGTTTTAGTATAGCAACTCAGCGAGGAAGTGAAAAGGACTGACGCAGATAAAGCTGGTAGCTTCTTCTGTCCTCTACATACTTTCAGTTTCCTTATATGGGCCCTAAATGCAAGTACTGCTAGACGGACTAAATGAACTACAGTATACGAACAGCACTATCTGTACTTTTCTGAAAGCAACAGCCAATCACATAACCACAATACAAAACCTGTCAAAACATATTCACCTGTGGTTATTGGTGACTTTTTTTGCTTCTTTTGGTGTCTGCAGTATTAACAGTGAAGGCTACTTTGTAGAACTCCAGAACTGGCTTATCCATGTAGTTTGGTACAATGCAAAGATGAGCTTTTTTGAGCTTTTTTTTTTTTTTTTTGCTGTACACTAATGGAACATTTAAAGTAAAGTGAAGAGTACCTCATTAAGGCTTATTTGCTTTTTTTGTAAGACAGAAGCATATTCACATAGTATTGTTGCTTCACAGCTAGCAGGAGTTTACTTGTTCCTCTTGTGCCTTTTGCCCAAGGAAGCTGGGATAGACCCCAGCCCCAAGCAACCCTCCCCAGTAGAAAGCAAGAAAAGTGAATGAATAGATAGATAATGGCTGCGGTTGCATGAAGTTTTTTAATTCGTAATTAACTCATTCGGAATTAAAGTTTTACATGGAAATATTAATTCCAAATTAAGGTTTACATGGACCGCACATTTATCCCCCTCCCTTAATTCCGCTTTAATGCTTGAGCATTGGAAAGGATTCTGATTGGACAGGGAGTGGATGTAACGTATCCTTGTTTACCAGAAGAAAAGAAACTCTGTTTGCCACGGCATTTCTTTTCCCAAACAACATGGAGGAACAATTAATAAGCACACTTTTCGCTTTGCTTTTTACTGTCGTTTTGAAACAGCAACTCGACAATGGCGTACTACTTCTGTTGCGTCACTTGATGTGCTCTCGCCAGTAAGGTCGCAGAACGTGTCCTTTGCTGTGTCATCGCTACGTGAGGAGCCAAGCCTGCGCAGAATGACCGGAATTAACTGTATACATGAATAGAACGTACACAGGAATTAGTTTATTCGGAATTAAAGGCATTATGGAGGATGTTTTTGTTGTTTAATTTGTCTGATTCACATAAAATGAATATACTGACCTTTAGTGGACTTGTATGTATGGTCTCTAAAAGAATAAAAAATTTAAAAAAAAAAACTGTGGACATGGCAGGACCTGAAAAACATCAGCCAATCAACGTGCTCGGACCGAGGCGTTTGGTTTGCTCCCTTTCCTGTCAATCAAAAATGTTCCGGCTCAGGCCTAGTTACGTGGATTACGTACGCCTTGGACTTACGTGTTTTCTGTATGTGTTGCTTTGGTATAGCTTCGTAGTTAGCTGGCGACTTGTTTTGCTCATCTTTTTTTACATAATGGCAGATAAAGATCCAGGGGGACCCAGCCGTAAAAGAAAGTCATTTTTTGAGGTCAGAGAAAATAAAAGACTACTGGATCGCGAGAATGCAAAAACAAAAGTGATTATTGGCGAGTCATTTGGGCGATGGCGTCAGCTCAAGCAACAAATGGACCTAAAGACAGATGCCTTGGTTGCTAAATTCCTTCTGGACAGGTAAAATGTATTATTGATTATTTATTATACTGCGGCTGTAGGCAACTTCACGAGTCCTACGCAAGTTTCTGGAGGGGGGCGTTTCTTCGTAAATGTTAAGAGGGGGGAGGTTAGAGGGGGGTGAGGGAGAGGTTGTATGTGCGCATGCGCATGCTACGTTCAAAGTCGTAGGAAATTAAATCTCCTCTAACGCCTTTAACATCGGAATAAACCAGGTAGTTTTTTCAGAATTAAGTTTATTCGGAATTAACTTTTTAATTTGAAATTAAGTGTTTACAAGGAGATTTTAAAGCGGAATTAACTTTAATTCCAAATTAAAGAGGAATTAAAGGTCTCATGTAAACATGGCGATTGACAGTATTGAATAAATTCAAAATAATTTGGCAAGGCTGGATCTTGGATACACCTGTATACTTTTAGCTGCCCTCTATACACATTTTTTTCAGCCTTTGCCCAATAGGCTGAGTTTTCATACATTGTATTTGAATGTTTGTGGTTTAGCAGCAGAACAATTTGTATATGAATATACATTATCAATACACCACTTAATCTTCTGTAGGGCTGCAGGGGGCTGGAGTCTATCCCAGCGTACTCAGGTTGATGGCAGGGTTCACCTGGACAGATGGCCAGTCTATCACAGGCCTACATCAGAGACATGCAACCAAGCACACTCACACTAATGGACAATGTAGAACAACCCATTAACCTCAGCATGTCTGTGGACAGTGGAAAGCCAGAGAACCTGGTGAGAACCACACAGGCACAGGGAGAACATGTAAACTCCACATAGAGTGTACAAGCATGCAGGTCAATTGAAAACCTTTATTGTGATCAACAGGTGGCAGAAACACACTAACAAATGTAGCAATGCACTAGCAGCAGGCATTGGTTGCTAGTTGCAAATATTATGGATGAAAATAATGGTAACTTCAAAGTCTATGCTTGAATGTCAAGGTAAATGACAGTAAAGGATAGTAGTAGGGCCATTTGTAAACTTATTATATCTATTGTGTGAGACAATAGTCAAGTGTATAATAAAAGCTTTTAAAAAATGGGTGCACAAAACAATATTTCTTTCATGAGGAAATAGTAACATACACACCAAAGCTGCTCTAATTTGCTCTGTTTTTACAACTGTTTTAATTCTAGAGTGGTGTACCTGGCAGCTGGTGTGGGATGGGGCGTCCAGTCCTTTGTCTCTACCTGTGGATCCCCTGCTGGAATCACTGGAGTCACCATTATAACCCTCCTCACTGGTCACATCCTGAGGCCAGCAGCGCCGGCGAGCACCAGCATGTGTTCTGCAAGTAGACTACACACACATACAGAAACACACAGGCACAACTGTAGTAAAAGAAGCAACAGCATGAAGCAAGATGACTTTAAGTCAACCTGTATGCTGATCGAATGCTAATGCGGCAGTAAACCTGATGGGATTATTTATAGCCAAAGGCAATGATTGCAGCATAATGTGAACTGTCTCACAGTTTACAGAGGCAAAGGCAAAGAGTCTGCATTGTCATTTCACATAGTGTTGCTCTGCTGTGTTGTGCGGTGTGTGGGGAGGGTTTATAAAGCCTTCAAATATATATAAACAACAAAATAAATATGCTCGCTACTTTGTGGATTTTCGTCTATCGTAGAGGGGTCTGGAACGTAACCCCCACCACAGATGAGGGACCACTGTATATTTATGTTCAATGTCCTGTGAGTCATGTGACCTGATAAAGCTTCAGGTTTACAATTAAGAATCAAAGATGCATTGTTTTTCGTCCCATCTACCACATAGTCGAACTTTCTTTATCTCGTCTGTGAACAGTCTGTGCCTATTATATAGAGATTCCTGAAATTATCCACAGCCTCAGTACACAAATTGCTGTGTCAGTTTTTGTAAGTATACAGATGATAAGGAGACAGAGACACAAACAAGACGACATGGTCAGCAATATCCCCCGCCACATGTGATGTCTATGAGTCTATATCCAAAATAGTGATCAAGGGCCATAACTCTGTAAAATATTATTGCACAGGTCTCATTTTCGAACTTGATCAAGGTGTCCATGGTGTGAAGCTACACACTAAATTTCGTAATCCTAGCTGTAATAGTTTCAGAGAAAAGCTGTCCCCTTCATGTCGGACGGACGGACGGACGCACGGAAGCCCGGACGGAGGCCAAACCTATATCCCCCTTTTCCACTTCGTGGAGGCGGGGCATAATAATGACCTCTACTGCCTCATAGTACTAACTTTGTTTTAGCAAATTCTTTTGTTTTAAATTATTCTACTATTCCTACATTGTACATAATTTGGCATAAAGTTTATTTAAAATCATCCTTTTGAAGGAACTACCTTGTTGCTCCTGTGGGCCAGATTCAGGACCAGCTGACTGGACAGGTTGGCAGCAGGAGAGTTGTATGGGACATTATAATCTTCATCGGGATACACAGGTACTGACAGTCTGTTGTCAGACCACGTGTCTGCCATAGACTTAAATAAAGGAAAGAGACGAGAAAAGGTGAAACTTGAAACCACACTGACAGATTTATGCAAATCAACATTCTGGTAGTCATTGTGTTTGTTGTCCGTTTATTGCGTGTTTGTTCGTCACCTTGGGTGTGTCTAGGCTGTGGACGCGGGCTGATGGGCTGTGCTGTGTGTTGTGGTGGTTGTGGATGGTGAGGCAGCTGTTGTGGAGGCTGCTGGTGTTGTCACTGCAGGAACGGGCCATAGTCTTCTGTGCTTGTCGAACTGTCAGCTGACTGCAGTTCCTCTCCAGACAATGCTCACATCTCTGACGGCTATGAGAACAAGACTCCAGTCTGCGTAGTCCTGGGACATTTAAAAAAAAAATACAAATGGAATGTTCACTGTATACAGCCACGGAAAAATAAGTGCAACTGATTTTTTTTAAAGCGTTGTCTTATCAAAACAATTTTCTAATGTAGGCATATTTTATCAGTTGCAAAATATAAACTTTCTATTGACAGTTCGATTTACTGGAGGAATTAAAACAGTGAAAATTCCTGCACAGGTGCTGGATACCAAAATGACATATCAACACCAATGTTCACGATCTGACAACAGAAACTGGCCGATAGAACAAGAACTGAACGCTATCAGAAAAAAAATTAAAAGACTCTTGAGCAAGCTCTGAATGCTGCCAAATGGTTTGATCAATGTGAGTTGTCCAACCTGTTAAAACCTGTGAACACCAATGTTTTTCTCGATTTCACAGCCAGAAGAGATGCTCACACGTTTTAAAATATGCCTATATTTAAGAATGGTTTTGACATTGAAGGAATCATGGTTAGAAGACATTGCTGGTATCAAATACTGGCTGAAATTAGGCCTTTCTTTTGCTATTACTTGTTTCGATCAACTGCTAGGTCACTTGGTCATATGAGCTTTAAGAGTTTACCCTAAATGCACTTTTCAAAAGTGTGGACAGAACATTCAATGCATCAGTGCTTTGCTTCTATTTTCTAATTCAACCTTGATCCTTATCATCAATATGCGATTCATAAGGAGCAAATAAATATGTTACCATCAATGCTCCACTGGCTCTTGTTTTTTCTCAGTTTGCTGTTTGCCACTGCATCAGCGATAGCATCATTCAGCTGCTGCTCCGATACCTGTAAAAACAAACTTGTTAGAGTGGATGAAATACAAAAGAACAAGAGAACGGTGTTCATAGGTGGACCTATAAGTCTACCTGTGAAGGTAAGTCTACTGTTATCCATAGTCAGTACTGGTTAAGGTAAATGAAGTTGAGACATTGCGTACTTTGGGGTCTGGGTGTCGACTGACGATGATGTGGACCGGACCTGCTGTGCACTGGCTCAGAACTGCGTAGACGTCATTCAGCGCCATGTTGTGAACCACAGTGTCGTTGATTTCCATAATCTCATCCCCACACCTGAAAGTAGGAAGGAGTGTTCAGAAGGAGGAGTGTAAGAAAGAAAGAAAAAGCAAGCACTAAAAATAGAGTGTGCATAAGAAAACCTGTGCCCTAGAAATTACATCATACACCAAAAAATTCAACCACAAATATGCAAAAATGTTGAATAGATAAAATGTTTACTGAAAGCAGCCACTTCAGGTGACAACAAATAAATCATTCTGAAACATGTCTGTGTTTACTTTCCCATATCACTTGGTTTAGGTTAGAGAAAGACTGGTCTGTTCTAATGTACAACAGGTACAGTAAGTTGAGACAAAGCATGTATTAAAAATAAACTCTAGATGTCTTTTCCCATCGTTAATAACAGTACTTTTGTTTAACCAAAGTGCATTTAGGTGCCAGAATGCAAACCCTGTCTCTGGTCTCACAGTCTTTCATTTTTAAGTACACCATACAGTCTAATCCAACCACCTCCCAGCAAATCCAAGGCAAGGCTTCATTTGTTGAAAAAATATTGCCTCTGAACAAAATCTGGCCTGCGATTACTTTAGCTTCCTCAACAGGAGTGTAATTTCAAGGAGAGGAGGTGAGTTTATGCACTGTTAGCCTACAGACCAAGAGTCACAAAAGTTGTGAGACGTATAGAAGAACTCTAAATACGGAACATAACATTAATTGTCACTGATAGACTCTACCTTTAATCCCACATCATATTATATGTATAACAATACAGCATCTTACTTCTGAGTATGTATCTAGATTTAGTATTCTAACTGTAGTTACATTTTATGATAAATTTACTACTCTTTTGAAATGTATACAGTTCAAAAGCAGTCCTTACCGTAGTCTACCATCCATGTGAGCCACCGATCCAGGGGAGAGGGTGTGAATGTAGATCCTTGGGCATCCATCACCAGATGGAACACAGCACAGTCCAATACCCAGACCAACACCCACCTCTGAGATAACACACATGCATATACATTTTTATTATGATAGTAAATCTATTTTACATATACAGTACACAACAGAAGTCAGTACAATACTTATGAAATGTGAAATGATTCAAAACAGCATGGCCTCACAATAATGGAATTATGGAAGTTGACAAGTATAGAGGGCATTGGCTCTTATGAACAATCAGTTTAAAAGGACTATATTAAACTCTGAAAAAAATTGTTCAAGCCATGTTTGTGGGTTGATTGTAATTACATTGCCACAATTTTAATTCAAACATTTAGGTGATGCACATAAACTTTTCTTTTCACCTATGAACTGATGTCTATATATAGCTGTTTTTGTCTTTGATGTCATGTTTTGCCATCTTTATGAAAGTGAGAAGGCCACAGAACCAGAGTAGAATAATTTGATGAGTAAAGAAGCAGCAGTCCTGTTACAATGGCACAGTTTAAAATAAGTTCAGTGATCAAAATGATTCACCAGTTGTTCAAATCAGAAACTAGTGCCTACACTGTTCCCTGAGGCTGACCTTTCTGCAGGATGATCTCCATCATGATGCAGTCTCTGGGCTTAGCAGGCTGACCCGGGATGCTCAGTGCGTTACTGCAGATGTTCAGGTAGTTGTAGTCTCCCATATCAGCGCTGACCCTGGCCATACCCGTGGTAGTGCTGAGGGAGCGTGACCTACACAGCTGAGCTACCTGCGACTGACCACACAGGGCCCCAACACGCAGGCTGGTCCTCACCACCAGCGTCAGGAGGCCCTTTTTGATTTGCTGCACAAAGACACATCAAAAGACATTTCATATTTCAAATCAGTTCTAAATTCAAGGAGAGGTTAGTTGCTCAGTCTGGGATTTTGTCTGTTGTTTGTTGAACTTATTCTAATCTTAGTGTATTGTGTGTAGTGCTGTATCTACAAATTAGTAGATCAATTTGCAGTGACTTAACCAAGTACATTTAAGAGCACAGACCATGTAAGCTATTCTGAAATATTAAAACTTTTAAACTAGATTTGAACTATGTGGCAATTAAACATTCACATTCAGAAAAAGACATGCAATAAATTCAGTAAATCTTACAATAAAACCATCAGGCATTCACAAGCTATGTAGCAGTGCAGTAATAGATAGTTCTAACAAAAACAACTATTTCATTTTGCTATTGAATGGCTTAGACATACACTACTTGCAAAGTTAGCACCTCACAGCAAGAAAGCTCTGGGTTTGAACCCCAGCTGAGGTCTTTCTGTCTGGGGAGTGCATGTTCTCCCTGCGCCTACAGGAGGTTTCCCTGGCTTCCTCCCTCAGTCCAGAGACATGCATTGTTGGAGATCAGTTGGTACAACCACTTCTTAGCTGATTAGATTAATTAAATACACTAATTCTTATACTTCAACTGAAACTTCAACATGTTATATATGTTTTAACGCTAACATGCACAGAAACACATTTCATGTCAGCTGATATTTCAACTCTTATCTTCTTCTGGCCTACAACTCACATTGCTTAAATGAACTATTATTACAACCACCCCAACCACTTCCATTTTAATAACAAAAAATGCATTTTCCACTTTATGAATGTTTTTGTCTGCACAATAAAGATTGTGATTTTAATAGTTAACCCTAAGTACATTTTAAATCAGGCCATTTTGACCCTTTTTAATTACAGTTAACCAGCTAACTCACAGCTGGCGAATCTTATAGTCAAATGGGTACTGCAATTATCGATTATCCAATGAGCACGAGACCCTCAGAGAGTCTGTGTTTCTTCATAACAGTGTGAATACATTCATGCAAAAAAGACGTTATACAGTCGATTCAGAGGATTAGCACTAGTAGAACCTGATTCCACTGTAACCACAGCTTCCACATGCTAACCTCTCAATACACTCTTTGATGATTTACATCCATCCATCCATCCATCCATCCATCATCTATACACTGCTTAACCCTTGTAAGAGTCACAGGGGGGCTAAAGCCTGTCCCAACGGTGAAGACGGGACACCCTGGACAGTTCACCAGTCTATAACAGGGCTACATATAGAGACAAACAATCACACTCAGATTTACACCTACAGCCAGTTAGAATCACCAGTTAACCTCTGCATGTTTTTGGACTGTCGAAGGAAGCTGGAGAACCCGGAGAAAACCCACACATGCACAGGGAGAACATGTAAAGTTGCTGGTTGTTGGTATCGAAATGGAGTTGCCTTACTTTGAATTTGTGCAGAGCTTCATCATGAGTCAAACCATGCAGTGACTCTCCATTCAGCTCCAGGATCTCATCACCTATAAACAAAGAGAGAAACAGAAGAACCAACTTAACGACTTCAAATCAGCTGCTGTAAACTAAAGTAGTACTTATTTTCTTTTACTGAGAAATGACTGCACATACACTCAGTGACACATGAACTGATGCTTGAAATATTCTAAAATTCTCACATCTCCAGAATCTGTCTTTCAGTTTTTCAGCTCAAAACACAGTGGAAAAAGATGACAATGACTCCAAAACCCCAGTTTCAGCCCTGTTCTAGACAGGCTGTTACAGTCAGCGTGGCTTTAAATACAGCTGGGCTGCTAATGTCCAGGTCCTCTCAGGAAAAAAAAAACTGTCCACCTTTGTGACTGATAAAGTGGAACAAAACAGTGGATCACACAGTAGTTGACACATGTGGATGAGCACGTGAGATCAAGACTTTGTATCACTTGTAATTTTCTTGCCATGAAAAAACACAACACACACACAGTCCTTGTTTATTGGTTTCAAATCAGTCTTAAAGCTCTCTCCATTTCTGAATGTCCCCTGATATTACAGTTTTTACAGAACTCTCACCTGTGGGTATACATTCAAAGCTAATGGTAATGTCAGCCATATTAGTCACACAACATTAAGGATTTTCACATTGTTGTGGGGGTAGTGCCATCAAAAATAAATGTAGTCCACAAGGTCCTCAGTTCCCCAGATCCTGAGAGTGCATGAAGAGTCTTAACCATTCTGACCCTCCTGAAGTTGGTGGAAACAGTAATAGATAAAGCGCCCTGCCTATTTAATGGCACCCCTGGTTAAGATGAGTTGAAAGCCTTAATATAAATTCAATTTTTATTGCAGAAGCATACTCTCACAGTGGAAATTGTTGAAAAATGTATTATAGAAGATTAGGTGCTGTTTTGTTGGCAAAAGGGGGTTGTACAAAGTAATAATATCAGGGGTGCTAATAATTGTGGCCCCCATGATTTGATGTAAAAGAATTATTTCTTAATGTGATTTTTTTCCCCCACTGAATAAATGCACTTGAATTAAAAGTTGGATTTCCCTCTTTTTTTTGTTGTAGTCCTATATTATTGAGAAAAAAAATGATTTTATCAGAAGCTAAAGAACACATCTTAACCAGAGGTGCCAATAATAATGGAGGGCGCTGTACCTGCAAGCTGACATTTATGCAACAAAAAGTAAGAAAAAACTGCAAACACCAGCTTTACTTTTAAGACTCGGCTTAGTTTTTTTGTTTGGCTCAGGTGGCCCTGAACCATCGCTTAATAATGCTGCTGTACGTCAGTGATGCTAGGAGTCCTCTCTGAGCTCTTCTTCTCTACTCTCTGTCATTTTACATGTATATACCATGTCATTAACTCTGGGTCTTTTCTCTCCTGTAGCTTGTGTTTTGTCTTCTCTCTCCCTGTTCCTTTCTACAGGTATCTCTGGTGGGACCTACAGTTCATGGTCCCACCAGCCTCTCACTGTTTTTCATTTCTAACTGCTCATCTTTTCTCTCTCCACTCTCCTCTCAAAACAGCTGGTCCAGGCAGATGGTCATCACCCTGCGCCTTATTTTGTTGGAGACTTCTTTCCGTTAAGACAGCGTTTGTCCTCTCCACGAGTGCCGCTTACTAAGGAATCATTAGTTTTCTCTCTATGATACATTAAGCTTTACTCTGTAAAATGTCCTTAGATTACATATGTTATGATTTGTCATTATTTATGAATAAACTGAATTCAGGTGAATTGAATTTTGTTAAGCATATATTTTTCACAGAGGATTATACATGATCTATAACACACTTCTTGTGACAGGTTGCACATAAATCATTTTGGTTCAATTCAGTTTTAATTACATAGTGTCGGTTTGTCAACATTCAACAGACGTGGGTTCAGTGGCATGATCACCTGAACTACATTTTGTGAAAAATGGGAAATACTGCATTGTGTCAAACTGTTGTATGGGTTGTTGGTGCTGACCCATCACTCTATCCATGTAAAAATACAACTGAGTAGTTGTGAGCTTCTTGTATGGTATGTATGCTTTTCCTCACCTTCTTGCAGTCTTCCATCAGCAGCTGCAGCTCCTGCTGGGAAAATCGTCTTGACATAGATCCCCATTGGTCCATACAAGCTGTCCCTCCCTCCCACTATGCTGAAGCCCAGACCCTGGGAAGAGCAGCAGAGGCAAATAAAATTATGCTATTTTGATAAAGGTAACACTACAGTGCAATACAAGTCAAGTTCCAAAGGTACTTTTTGATTAAGCAAGACAGAGAAATTGATGTTCACAGCGGCCTTGGGATGCAGGATGAGATTGTGTTGTTTGTAAAGCGTCTCTGCAGCAAACAGTCGAAGCTGCGTGAAATAATGGTATTAAATCTATAGCAAGTATCGGTAGCAAGGAAAAGGTTTACATTTGGTAAATAGTGATGGTTTCTCTCCAACACTTGTTATGGTCTGCTGAGATGGTGATTTCAGCAGTGACTAAAAAGCAGCAAGGTTAGAAAACCTGGTTTTGAAGCTAGAGAGATGTAAAGTTGGTGATGGTGGTGGTGTATGGTTCCTACCTTGCCGTGACCCTTCATTAGCACAATATTGCAGATTATGAAGGCTTGCACGTTACTGCAGGAGTGTACCAGCTGGGCAGAGCTGAGGGAGCGGGAGGGACGCTGAACAGCCTGGAGACGAGCAGAGGAACATATTCACAAGGCAGGTATTATGTCACAGTTTCATTCTGATTTACCCATAATACTAGTAAGTTAACCTTTTGTTGCTGCCATGACCAGACGAGGCAGGAATATTAAGTATTATTGCTGGGTGTCTTTTTAAACATCTGTTAGTTTAAAATGCCAATGCAAGCCTTCTTGGATTCATCCAGACTTTGTTACATATTTTTGTTTACTAGAATATATAATGTGTGTTGATAAGCAATTTTTTGCTTTAGCAAAAGTTAATGATCCCTGATGTCATGATCTTTCTCACTGAATTGTAAAAGATGCGCAGTTTTCTTCGTGTTTTACCCAAACGAATGCGTTCTCTGTGACATGAAGAACCTTTGGGCTGCAGTCTGTCCTGTTCTGTTTAATCAGCACTGCACTGTTTCGTTGGTACTGTAATTATGCCTGGTTTCGTTTACTAGGCAGTCCAAAGGGGAAACAAAAAACAACACTCATCAAGAGAATGCCAGGAGTGTGCAAAGCTGTCATCAAAGCAAAAGGGGGCTCCTTTGAAGAATCTAAAATATAAAACACATTCTGATTTGTTAAACACTTTGTTGTTTACGACATAATCCCATATGTGGTCTTTTACAGTTTTGATATCTTCAGTATTAATCTACAATGTAGAACAAATTTAAAATACATAACAACCACTGAATGAGGAGGTGTGTCCAAAATTTGACTGATCCTGTTTTTTGACAATGTGTTGTCCTCACAATTTTCCACATTATTGTACAGGTATGGTCAACAGATGCAATCTTTAAAATATTTATTGTATAGTGCCAAATTAAATACAATACCTGTGTAGTGGTGTGAGAGAACTCCAGCTGCTGGGACAGAGACTTCCTGTTTCCATAGAAACCACTATTCCCATGAGGATGATTGGTATACAGCTCAGGGGTTTTCATTATGATGCTGTCCAGATCCCCAATCCAGTACGGATGAACACCTAGTCATGAATGCAATATCATCAAAAAATTAACATCAGAAGAACCAGAACCAGCATTTACATCATTCGGGGGAACAGTTGAACTTATGAAGTCAAGTTTAACAAAGCTGAAACTGGTGCACTATGTAGTAAGCATTGTGTAGCTATCAAATATTTACCACTTACTGAAAATATTTAGTTCATGCAAAGACTACTAGAATTAGAAATGTGTCAATCTAGTTCTATCGCTCTATATTTTTAAATTAGTTTGGTTTTCATTTAATTAGTTTTCTTTCTATTTCTAAGAATCCATCCATCCATTATACACCACTATCTACATCTATACAGCATTTAGTCGTCATTAGGGTCACAGGAGGCTGGAGTCTATCCCAGCTGACTTACGGTGAAGAAAACACCCTGGACAGGTCACCAGTCTATCACAGGGGTACACATAAAAGCAAATAATCACAATCACACTCACATTCACACCTTCGGACAATTTAGAATCACCAATTAACCTCAGCCTGTTTTTGGACTGTGGGAGGAATCTGGACAACCCAGAGAAAACCCATGTATGCAATGGGAGAACAAAAGGGACGGCATTCAGAGTGCTGGACAAACTGAAAATGTTACAAGCAAAGTTCCTACAATTAATCCTGATCACTGTACCAAATATAATAGCATTTTATCCAACTGGAATTTCACATTAAATAAACAGAATTCAAGTCTAGACATTGTTAATGTAATAAATGAGTATTCTAGTTGGAAACAGCTGATTTTTAATAGAATATCTCCATAGGGGTACAGAGGAACATTTCCAGCAACCATCACTCCTGTGTTCTAATGCTACATTGTGTTAGCTAATGGTGTTGAAAGGCTGATGTAGGATTAGAAAACCCTTGTGCAATTATGTTAGCACATGAATAAAAGTGTGACTTTTCATGGAAAACATGACACTGTCTGGGAGACCCCAAACTTTTGAACGGTAGTGTACATTTAAGATTATTTCAATATTTGTGATTGAAATAAAGACATCTGTATGTTTCACAAACCCTTTAAAACAACATTGTAGCTGGCCATCTGATAAAACTGAGTAACCAAGGAATTAGAACTGTTTATCTAAATCAGACCCACTTAGATACAAAGTGAAATGCAGCATGGCTAATGGATGATTGGTACTTATAATTTTGAATCACAATTGTATGATACACACTGGTTGAATTGGAGCGTGTCCTGTTGCTGGCCATCTGTTCTGGTGAGCTTTGTTCTGTTTTCTTAGCCCCCCAGCATCTCTCCTCGTTCACCTCTGGGATGGGTAGCTGTACACACACAAACACAAAGATATGTTTCCATCATATATACTGTGTGTATGTATATATATATATATATATATATATATATATATAGATAGATACAGTCAATAGAAACTTTGAGGTAGAAATGTACGCAGAATTCTACTTGTAGGGGGGTTGTAATTATTCATTGTGGATTTACTGATGATCTAGTGCCCTGGTAGTTGAGATAATGATGAGTTGTCATTTTATCATAATTCATTGCACATGGGTTGGTCACTTTGCAAAAGTGAACCAAATACACACCAAGCAATACTCAGTGAGTATCTGCACAATTTGAGAATGGGTTTTGAAGGCCTATATAAAGGCCCAAAAAAGGCCACCATTGTTAGTCCAGTGAACAGCATCATGCCGCGTCTATCACATGAACAACGTCTCCGGGCACTGGGTATGGTGGAGGCCGGTTTGAGCTACAGTGATGTAACCAGGCGTATGGGCTGTTCCCAACCCACAATCAGAAGCCTGGTCCAAAGCATGCGCCAACGGATTGCTGCCTGCATCGAAGCAAATGGAGGCCATACTCGGTATTGACTGTTGTGACTTTGTGTTTGGCAGGTGCTGTTTTCTTTTGTGAAATTCTTTATTTTGAAATCATTCTTGAAACTTTAGATTTTTGTTTCTGTATGCCAATATGCTAAACAAATGATTCATATGAAGAAAATCCAGTCTAGGGTTTCAAAATAAAACTTATGTTGAAAAATATGGTCTCAAAGTTTTTAATGACTGTCAGTGTGTATATATATATATATATATATATATATATATATTCATATATATTATGACCACCTGCCTAATATTGTGTTGGTCCCCCTTTAGCTGCAAAAGCATCCCTGACCCGTCAAGGTATGGACTCCACTAGACCCCTGAAGGTGTGCTGTGGTATCTGGCATCAAGATCTTTGCAGCAGATCCTTTAAGTCCTGAAAGTTGCGGGGTGGGGCCTCCAGGGATCTGACTTATATGTCCACAGATGCTCGATTGGATTGAAATCTGGGGAATTTGGAGGCCAAGTCAACACCTCAAACTCGTTGTTGTCCTCAAACAATTCCTGAAATATTTTTGCTTTGTGGCACGGTGCATCATCCTGCTAAAGAGTCCACCATCATCAGAGAATACTGTTTCCATGAAAGGGTGTACATGATATGCAACAATGCTTAGGTAGGTGGTACGTGTCAAAGTAGCATCCACATGGACGGCAGGTCCCAAGGTTTCTCAGCAGAACATTGCAAAGCATTACACTGCCCAGCTTGACTCGTTCCCATAATGCATCCTGGTGCTGTGCTATGTGTTCCAAGGTAAGTGACACACACACATCTGGCCATCCATGCATTATGTAAGAGAAAATGTGACTCATCAGACCAGGCCACCTTCCGTTGCTCCGTGGTCCAGTTCTGATGGTCACATGCCCATTGTTGGTGCTTTCAGTGGTGCACAGAGGTCAGCATGGGCACCCTGACTGATCTACAGCTATGCAGCCCCATATGCAACAAACTGTAATGTATTGTGTATTCTGACACCTTTCTATCAGAACCAGCAGTACATTCTTCAGCAATCTGAGCAACAGTGGCTCGTCTGTTGAAGGGCCAGCCTTCACTCATCACATCAGTGAGCCTTGGTCACCCATGACCCTGTCTCTGGTTCACCACTTTTCCTTCCTTGGACCACTTTTAGATAGATACTGACCACTGCAGACCAGGAACACCCCACAAGAGCTGCAGTTTTGGAGATGTTCTGACCCAGTCGTCTAGCCATCACAATTTTGTCCATGTCAACTCGCTCAGATCCTTAGACTTACCCATTTTTCCTGCTTCTAACACATTAACTTTGAGGACAGGTGCCATGATGATGAAAATCAGAGTTATTCACTTCCCCTGTCAGTGGTCAGAATGTTATGCCTGATCAGTATTTATGTATATATAAATGTTTGGTGGCTAACCCGTTATTAGTTAGCCTGGTAAGATTAAGCTTACCCTAACTTTCTATAATTTTTTAAAAATCAAAAATCATTGTGTCAACAGACGATCAAATTAAAGAATGACAACTCTAAAATTAGTTGTGGGGTTGAACACATTTTTATCCAAACATTGGTGTACCTTGAGGTGATTGTTGTTGGCCACACGTTTTTCATCTGTGCATCCAGGAAATGACTGAAGGTCAGGTGGAGAGATGAGAGCTGGGTGCTGATCTGGAGTATGGGAATGGAGAGTATCTTCACATGTGGAAATTTCCTAAAGTGGACAACACATCAGCAAGGAGAAACATTTCAGCTGTGGACCAATACGAGTCTTCAAGCCTATGGTATCACCTCAATGCAAAACATGTTGGTGCGAGCAGGTACAAGCTACATGTCCATATGATCCGTTTTTCTTGCTTGGAAATGTGTCGCATCTGAATATCACCCGCTTGGTGGGTGGGTTACTAGCAGGCCACTCGGTGGTCACATGACAGACCTTCAGACCTTCAGTCCTGTAGAAAGGTCGGAACAACATGGTGGCTCAGTCGCAAACTTTCTCTTTATTAGAAAAACACTTCAGTAAAAATGTATTTCTGAAAGCACTGGAGGCAAGAAATAAGCTGCGGAATCTGTCCTCGTTTTAGTTCAGTAACGACTAGTTTAGATGGTGAATAAAAGTTTTGTTGTACATCTGACTTTCGCTTCTTGTGTCGCATTTGCAGAAAATAGAGGTCAAGTCTACTTTATGCAAAAAAGCTCCAGGGCAAAGCACCAGAATGCAGCTCGAAACATGCTGCAACACAACCAACATGCAATGTGGTGCGTTTCACAAAGACAATGAATGGGACGCAAGAAATTAACGAATCCTGTGCGCACGTACACGACAGTCCTGGTCCATGCAAATGGTTTAGTCCACCCACAACAGACCGCTTTTCAAGACGGTGAAAGTACTTGAATTTATAAAAAGTCTTAAAATGTTAAATGCACTTTGGGTTGGTAGTAATCTGTGGATGTAGTAGACAGATGAAAAATACACAGATAAACATAAATGAAACATAAACATTTTTGTTTTTTAAGGACATGTCTATTCATCAATTCAGTCGTCAACCAAAATTTATTTGAACTGAAAAAGTTTGCTTATTGTGTCAAATATTGCTATTTGACAAAAATGTAATTAATCACGATTAATTAATTACAAAGCCTCTAATTAATTAGATATTTTTTAAAAATTGCATCTCACCCACTAATTACATCAGAATAGAGGTGTTAAAATAGTGTAAAAGCAGGTAGAAAGTATGGAGTGATAACACATTACAAGTATAATTCAGTGTTATGCACAATACTGTATATTATAGCAACATATTATCATGAATATACAGAATGTATATCAGACTAAAATTAATCTTGAGCTATTTTAAAGAAATTCTGAAACCTTTGATGTTGCTGTGTAACTAACACTCTTGTCTATATGTCTTCTATCTTATTATTTACTGCTGTTCAGAACCACGTGAAAGGGGGCACTTCATTTCTGAAGAGAATGATTATGGGGGGAAAAAAACAAAGTCACAGTGTTAAAAAAAAATCAGCTGAGCAAAGTCGTCACATGTTAGACATTCTTTCCTACTGCTCTTTTTTCCATTTCTCCTTCACTTTGTTGTTCAGGTTTCCACTTCTGAAAGTGACTCAGATAGACTTGGCAGGATGGTGAAGTGTCACACAGTCCAAAAGGAACGCTTCCACAGAAACTAAAATACTACAAACTGGGGGAAATAACTCAGGCATCTGTGGCTGCTTGGGAATACTGAAATACACCATGCTGGGCTCAGGACACCTCTGATCTACAGTTGCATATTAAACTAATGCTGTTCATTCTTGTTGATGCAGTTCCTTATGTAACAGTACTACACTCCATGTATTATTAAAGCAATGATTTCATCATTTTTATATTATTTAATATGACAACATCTCACAGATGATCTGAGATAAAATTTCTTAACATTTCCTTGACTTTCCATGACACATTGGAGAGTTTAGCGAACTGTTCCTGGTTCATCAGTGATGGTAGAATATATCAAACTCCTTGTCTCCTGGAAAAAGAATTTCCATGAGTGCCATGCAGCCTTCAAATTATATAAAAAATATCTTTGGGGTTTTTTGTTTGTTTTTTTCTCTCTTTACACAATACACATTTTTTTATTGACCAAATTTAAATTCTTTAAATTCCTTTATCCGTGGTGGCCCTTTGTGGACTCCATACAGCCTTGTTTGTGAGTGTGTGTGGGCAGACTGGGAATGTAATCTTGAAAACAATGCTGTGCCCACTCTGTAATAGTTAGAGCAGTTTTCAGCTGATTGGCAGTCTCTGCATAACCTCTCTAGCAATGTAGGGCATTTATCTGCAAACAAAGGAATGTATTTAGAAATGTATTGATTGGCATTTACAGAATATAAACTGAAATATCATTGAGTACATTACACATAGAAAAAGACTTGATAAACACTAAAACTAATTTATGCTTTCACCTCTACTAATCTCTGCAAAATTAGGTGAAGGCGAGGACTTTGTAAAGATGCATTAAGCAATGTGTAGCACATGCATCAGCAGATCAAAAGTTGTATGTGAACAAAGTGCAGTATTAGCAGATGAATTTTCATTGTAGAAACTATAAATCAATAAATATATCCATTTCCAACACAACACAACACAACACAGAAAAAACAAGAAAAACTGCTACTTTTGATTTATTGGACTGAAGGCAGTAGCACTGTGTTCCTAAAAATTAAAGGAAAGAGAAATAAACACTATTAACCGTTGAACATATCAGCTGTGTCAGCTCCTGTTACCTCATTATAGGCTTTAATGTGGACACTCCTCATTCCCTCCCCGTCCATGAAAGCACTGCTGTTTAGAAACTGTCCATTAAAGGGTGCTAGCTTGTCTGGGCTCAGGAAGCTGCTGCGTCTGAGGAGAAGATGAACACAAACAGCTGAAAAACCCAGCATGTCTAACAATCTTCAAGCACAAAATCACACTGGATGATTCACTCATATAAAAGTCAGTCTTCATGCCAAAAATATTATTCAAATATTGTTTATTACGCTGACATTAATGGGAAGGGAAGAAAAATCCACTGAAGTCTTTTCACTGACTTAGAAGATTAAAGGCGCTCATAGAGTTTTGGACCACTATTAATTTAATGAGAAGGTCTGTTTTGTTTGCATTGTATATGTTCACTCAGACACATGCTTACACAAGCAGCCATATTCATTTCGTTTCACTGACTGACAGTTTCAGTAATGCACAAAGAAATGGGATCAACAAGACATCAACAAATGCAGTAAAGAAGAGGACTGCAATCTTACAAACACAGGCATAAAGCAGGCAAAATATAATATACAGTTTTAAAAGAACTACATTCTACGAAACATTTAGTCTCGCATAGCCAGACCATTCTTTAGCGTTACATGTGTTGCATAGAATGGTCTGACTGCACCTCATTGTTATTCTGCTACACGGGTAATCAAATCTCTACTGTGTTTGTATTTGGTTAAACCAATCACATTGTCTTGGGTGTGGCTAAGCACAGAATGATGCAACAATGTTCACTCACAATTGTGACAGGTGAATTGTTCTAGTGGAACATTAGTATGCACGGATGTGAGCACTGCCATTAAAAAAGACTAATTCACTAAAACCCAAAAATGAATACAAATTTTTATTTTTGTTGAAACTTCAAATTTTCAGTGTGGTAGGTTGTTGCCTGGAATGACAGTTGTTGTTTTACATAGTGAAGCTGATTTTGTACTTAAGGATTTTTTTATTTTTTTTTGTAAGTTGTCAGTATATTCATAGCTGATTGTCCTGCTGTTATTATTAAGGCCTGTTGATACACAACAGTGGAAATGGCAGGCTGATGCCCCTACCTACATCCACCAAGTCAGACTACTATGATATGGAGAAGAACTTATAATCCACAAATTGTTTAGACCTAATAAACAAATACATATAATGTGTGCTTGTGGCTAACCCAGAAAATAAATATGACCCCCAGTTTGTTTGTTTACAATAAAGCTCCACTGGACACCCTGAACTTCACCATATTAGAAACAGGTTGCAGGCAGTAAAACATGAAGACTTTAGTTGTCAATCTCAACACGTGTTCTTCCTACTGTTTCAGACTTGTCTTTATTTCAGTGGTGCTCTTGACACAAAGTCATGGTCAGTGTTTGTCACGGGGCTTACATATTAAAGTTTTTGACATTTATGCACAACTGAACATCCCCATTTGGGCTGTATAATGATATATTTAAATGTGTTGAAGGAAATGCTACAACAGCTGGCTACATCATGCAGCATGATGAATGCACAGAGAGAACACCTCCTTCTGAACAAACATGAATATTTCCCATTGAAAGCCATTGATATCAGCTAATGGACAGTTTTTGATTAGAAAAACACAACTATTTGTACATCCTGTTTTGCTTTGTTTTGTTTTTTATTCACTTTTTGAATTTCCATTCGATTTTGTAAGTTTGACAGAAAGCATTGAGAAATTATAGATGTGTCACAGTTGACTTAAACTTGTTGTTTAATGTTGAAGAATATTTATTGAGCATTGTGATATGTTTTGGTCTCTGTCTTGATGGATTTTGTAACCTTATTTGTTCTGACTCAAGGACTCTTTCTACTGCGCTGATAACTATCAGCTAACTAATATATCAGGCAAACGCTATCTGCACCTCGGACCACCACTAAAAAGAGTAAGTGGAGGCTTTGATGTTGAATGTACTGTCTTACATCAGTACCTGTCCTATTCAAGATAAATGGTTCAAGAGCAAAGCTGGGGAAACAAAGTTATACATTCAAACTGCACAACCAACTTCAGCCGTGTCTGTGCCAAATAGCAAGAAGTGACTAGAAAGTTAGACTTCATTACTAACAACACCTGTGGAGTACCATCTGCAAACTACACATAAAGCTCACTACCAATCAATCCAAGAAATTCAGAATATGTGCAAATGAATCTCAGACATCTGTGTCTACACTGACAGATATTCCTACAGTGCTTCATTGTCATTCTGCTGTAAAGAAAAAAAAACATTCTGTCTTGTTTGTATTTCCTGAGATCAATCATAATCAGCCTGGGTGGGGCGAAGATGCAGTTGAGATGCCTTTGGAAAATAGCCCTGAGGTAATTGTTTTGGTGAAACATTTGCATGCACTGAAGTGAGCACTGTCACTAAAATAGATAATCCCCTGGGGACAAAACAAGCATGTTTGTCTTTTTGCACAATCCCGATAAAACTTTCAGTGTGGTAGGCTGCTGCTTGGAAGCTGTTGTTGCTGTTTCCCTTGGTGAATGGGATTTTGAAAACATGCATGCAGATAATGAAAGAGGAGGAGTAAATGTAAAAATAAAGTTTTTACTGTGAATAAGGAGGATGAGATCGGCTGTCATATTGCCTTTCATGAGTGAGGTCATCACACAGCAGGCCCAGCTCCACCTGCTAATTCTGTGTATCTCCAACTAATAACGTCTTGAGTCTATCCTCCAAGTTTGGGCCACTCTTTCAAAGACACTGCATTAGATAAGGCACTTAGAGTTGTGGTGGTATGTTTTATCACCTGTGCAGGTTCCCTCGATTCCTCCCTGGCTCCACATTAGTGACTTTGCCCTCCGTCTGAATGCTGCTGTCAGCCATTTGTGGTCCACACACCTCCTCAGCAGGCCCTGTGGCTACACACATCCTCCAGATACTGCTCTCCTATACACACATATACATTAAAATATATGCACATGGTAAGCAAGCATAAAGGGACCTCTATACTAGGAGGCACAAAGCAAACCTTATGAGCTTGAAAGTCATAAAGTCAAGTCATACATCTTTCACTGGCTTTTTTTGACCAGGCTGTGATATGATACCAATAATAAAATACCAAGAGTGTGGGAACCAAAGAATGAAGTTAAATACTTTAAATATAGAGAAACCATTTTTCACAATCTGGTCATCATAAAGGCCCCATGTGAAATCAAGAAATCCAGCAACTGAAAAGTATGAATAATGGGTGAGTCTGAATATTATATGATTAAATTCAGCTTTTTATGACCACATGACTTAATTCATTCTATTTATGTATATGTGCATGTTTATTTTATTTTTATTTTTTTGTAATTCCTTACCATTCCTTGAATTACATTCTTTGGTAAAAATTAAATTATTACTCATTCTAGTTTCTTCTAATTTTCAACCTCTGTGTCTTGCACGGTTGGACTTTACCACTTGTGCCCAGCTACACTACATGGTAGGCAATAATAAAACACTATAAAAATAATACAATATTTCAAAAATAATGTTACCTTTACTTTAATTCACTCATGTATTCATATTTATACCGATGTGATGATACAAATCTTTAAATATAGCCTACAAGGTAATAAATAAATGAATTAATTTGTTTATTCATTCAATAATTAATTTAATGAATTATTTAATGAATTAATGAATAAACAAATTAAAGTAAAACAATTGACTGACTTATACTAATGTATAAGTGGTGCCACAGGACCTCTGGGGATGTCCTGTGGCACCGAGATGGTGGCAGTGAATTCTGTGGGTCCTGTGGTTTGCAGGGTGGGACCTACCTAGATCAGGCTTATCCTGGCACATCCCACAGATACTCAGTAAGATTTAAATCTAGGGAATGTGGAACCTGGGTAAACAGCTTAGCTCTGTCATGTTCCATGGGCCACTCCTGAACAGTTTTTGTGGTGTGTCAGGGTGCGTTGTCCTCAAGGACTGCTGATGCTATGGCAATGTTTTGGAGGGTGGTGCAAGTCAAACATCCACACGAATGTCACGACTCAAGGTTTCCCAGCAGAACATTGCATTACAATAAGATGATCAATATTATTTACATCACCTGTCAGTGGTCAGAATGTTGTGACTGATCGATGTGTCTTGTAGCCAGTAAGGTGATTGTTCAGTTTGAACAAAGAGCTGTATTATTTAACCGTAAAGACTTAATGTCAACTTAAGCCAAAGGGATTTGACTATGATATTGTATTGGTCTGGTAGATGATTTAAAATGATCGATGTTCACCCTAACACGCATTAGTCCCAGAGGGCAAACACTGCTCCGTTAAATTACTGTTGAGTTAAATTTCAATCACAGTTATCAGAGTCAGCCTGGGCTTGAGTCAATAAAATATTGTAGTGGGCAGCTGTGGCTCAGAGTGGATTAACCACCAATTGTAAGAGTGTAAGTTTGACAATGAGGTGATACAGTCTTACAGAAAGAGTATTTTTTCTTGAAAATCTGATTTTGCATGGCTGCATGGCTAAATGGACATGTTAGTTTATGGCCTTGGTCCTGATTAAACTTTCTCAACAACTATTTGATTGATTATCACAAACTTTATTCCAGACATTCATGTTTCCCTCAAGTAATCCTCTGACATTTTATCCAACACTATCAGTGGATACAGTTTCAATAAATTACATTCTGATCAACCACAAGTGATTTGTGCTGATTAACACAAATTACATGCTACATGTAAAGTATGAGTTTCTTCAGACTTCATTCATGCATTTTCTTTGTTTTGCTATTTTTATTTAGAATAATCCCAACCACATAAATAACCCACAGCTTCCTAGAGGAAAAGATGCAGACAAACAATCCAACGTAATGTTTAGTATGAATAAAATTATCTTTATAATTTCATAAATTCACTTTCTATGTGACTGAATAAGCAAATGTAGACAACACTCAGTCCAGTTAGGATGTGTCAAGTGCTTCAGTCTTAAACTTACCAGAGTAATATGCTTAACCTGTGGGCACAACTACATAAACTGATAGTTTTAAACTGCTCTACAGTATTATTACTCATTTATATAAAGTGAGCGATGACTAACTGGCAGTGTAACCCTACTTGACCAGGGCTGACACAGCACAGCATAACAAGCCCTGTCTTTGTCTGAATGTTTGACATTCAGGCCAGCCACAGCTCTTAATCTACCAACACACCAACACAGGGCATGTGATTATCATTTCATTTTGACTAAAAACATTCCCCAGAGTGTACATAGCACACGGTTAGCATGTGGATACCTCGTTAGCTTTGGGATATATCAAAAAGAAACACTAACGTCTACATATTTGAAAAATGCTGAATGCATGAGTTTTTTGGTGGGTAAATAATGAATCTGCATTGAGAGAACAATTTCAGCATGTGTGCTGAGACATCTCTTGAACACGTTTTTAATGTGAAATTATTACAGGAATTCATCTGCATATGAATGTCTGTCTATGCCCAAATGCTTTCATAACACACTGGAAGCTTTGTGGCTATGATATATTCCTTAAACAGTTTAGATTTGTTATTTCAAAGAAATCCAAATCAAATTAAATTCATTGCTAAATCTAGAATGATATCTTGGAACACATTCATAAATTCAATGTCTTATTAAATGTCTTATTGTCTAATTAATACATGAAAAAAACTTGTCAGTGCAGTGACTAAGAACTGTGAATCATTATGAGATTGTTCTCTCCTAAAAATATCAGCATCGTTTTTTATTTAACAGTCAAAGGAAAACTTTATCATTTTTGCTGAACAAAAGTCACTCAATCCATAGATGGTAACTACTGCATAACATATCCAATAAATGTAGGTTTAATCGTGTTGAACATTGGACCTTGGCTAATGTGAGGCACACATGTTACATTTGCATAGTATGAAGCTGCAAGTGGGACATGATGGAGCTTTCAGAACAGTCGGTATTTCCCAGGCATCATGAAAACTTGAATGATGACATGGAAGAATATTTACAAACTGGAATCACATTTAGATGCCTCCACTTTGATGTGACAGACTTCCAAAGTACATCATTACAGAAGAGTATGTTTCAGCTGCCTAATATTAGCTAGTCTACTTCTGCTGTAGAGGAAGGTAAACAGTGAAGCAGCACCTAATACAAATGTCTTTGTGCCTATAACGAAAGGAAAAAGAAATAAATCTTGCTTGTCCACTTCCAGTTCTGCAAAAACAATATCATTTTTAAAATATAATATTTGAGCGAGGCAAACATTTCAAATTCCATGTAAACATAACTGTAAACATACACTACACACACTAGATTTAGCAGTTTATGTACATTGGTTTATAATTGTAGAATACAAAAAATACAAATATTACTCAATAATATTGGGTTATATTTGTATTGGAGTAATATTATCACAAGAGTGTCTCTTTAATGTGAGTCTGAAAAACTTCTAGCAACACAAAAATATCATCTGCTCAAAAATCTGTTCAGAGAATCACCAAAGAAGTATTCGACCTCATGAATGGCAGTAAAAACAATTGAAGTATTCAGTTGTTTTCTGGTGATTTCCTTTTGCACCAAAGTAGTGGACTGACCAACATCTCTGGAGTCAAACTGCTAACATCGCTAAACAATAACAGTCAACTCTGGCAACAAAAAATATGTTGACTGTAGAATAAAGGTGAGTAAGCTTAAAGTCAATCTATGTATATGCTTAGAATAATTTGTATACAAAACAACCTCTAAGATAAACTCCAGCAGTCTTACCTTAATGCTGAAGGACTTCTTTATGCTCCTTTTATTCTCCCTGACAGTTGTGTTTTGAAGCAGACTGTCTGCCTCGCTGTCTCCTCTCCTCTCCACAGATGATTGCTGGGTCATCCTCCATTGTCCGTTTTGTATATCTCTATATCCTGTATGATCCACACTAATCGTTTTTGCCCTCCAGCTTGGACCCCATGCCCTGCACCCATCTGACGCTTCCTCAGCATGTCTGTCCTCGGGACAGTCTTCATTGGTCTTAGAGTGACACAGGATCAGGGACCTGGACAGCCGTTGAAAGTCAAAAGGTCACGTTCAGTCATTAAATGATATGAACAGCAATAAAACAAGACTGGAGAAATGCAGGCAGAAAAGTCACATAGTCTTTGTATTCTGTGTATATGGAAAAAAAGAGCTCTAACTTATCTCTTCTCTTCAAATGACAAAATTTAAACAATGACATATTGTAGCTCATGAAATACATCTTAAATATTTACATTACCCCATAAAGAAGGTTCCATGCTATTTCTGCCAATAACAAAGTGACTTAACTTTGTCTGTGTTTAATTTCTGGTACAGCCCTACTTGTAAGTGTCTGAGCAGCACCGGTACCTGGAGAGCATGACCAGCTTCTTGGAGCGATGGTTGTGGCTGCTGCTTGGGTTGTTGTTGCTGCTCGTCCACTGGTCCCTGCGTCTTCGCTCCATCCTCCGAGCAGCCGCTGTGCTGGCTTTCCTCCTCTGGTGGGAGTATCTCTGAGGCATGACCATCAGTGTGTGCGTATGAGTGTGCGCTGGGAGCTCAGTAGTCAACACACTCCTCCCAGCCGGCCCGAAGCCTAATGGACAGGGACGCTCTGGAGGGCAATTAGAAAATTCAGTTAGGACAGTCTGACTGCCTCTATGTGTGAGTGTTCTGAGAAACTGCCGAGGCAAATGTGGAGGCTAGGGAAGATAAAAGCGCTTTTCTTTGCTTCCTTTGAAAAAAACAAAAACATCTTCAGTCCTTATGACACCTACTTAATCAGATGACTGTTGAGAAAAGCACTTAGATAATGTAAACGCACACTAAAGTCTGAAATTTCGGAAGGGCATAGAACATGAAACACAAAAACAATTCATTAGGTCGTACACCTCCTAGCTTCATTCATGTTTTCATGTACACAACAGCCATAGCCAATTGGTCCCATTAGTGGACTGGAGTGAATGATGGTCTGTATACATTTCACACTCCAGAGAGCACTACTGGATGACCTTTGAATGCATTATACATGCTAATGTAGATGGTCTCTCATGTTTGCCTTGAACACTTAGTAAACAATGCTCAGTAGCTCTTTAACTGAAACCCTTAAGGCTTTTGGTCTAATCTTGTTTTGTTACCTTCTACCCCAGGCCCCTCACAGTCAAAGCCTGATTGGCTTCTAATTTCCAGCTGTATGCCATGTTGATGTTTCAACTGCATCAGCATTTCCATATTTTGATTGGGATCTCTTTACACAAACTAAATGCTAATTATATCAACTTCTGTGGTTGCTGCAGTTTTGATAGGTGATTTGGAGACCTTTATAACAAATCAACCTTTAAAGGTTTGCAAGTTTTTTTTTCTCTGCTTCCAGTCTGTGTGCTAAGCTAAGCCTGGTTTGAATTTGGTTAATAAGCTTGTGTATGCTGTAGCTTTAGACCTGGGTACTCAGTGGTGCTGGCTGTTGCTAGTCTGCAGGGATAGTGAGGCCCATATGCTCACAAGTGGCTCTCTGTGCTGTGAATATTATAACATACAGTGGAATATAACAGAGCTTTTCAAACTGCGGATTCTTTCTATCATGTGCAGACCACAGAGCAGAAAGCAGAAGGCTCACTAAAACACCAAAGATTGCTAAGATTAATCACTTGTAAAATTATCATCATAATATATAACAGGTTTTAGATTATAAAAGGGCACAAAATTTAAAAAAAAAGAAAACAGAGAAATAATGGATTATATTTTTGAGAATGCAAAATGAAATTTATACAGATATTTAGTTGGGAAAAAATAAATATTAGTAACAACCTGCAGGTTCCACTGAATAGATGCATAAGAAAGGCTTTCTTCTCTGGTGAATCAGTGTTTCTGACCCTAGATGGGTGTTAGCAATTACCGAGCATTAGTCTGCTTTTGTGTTGGCCAGATAGACAGGAAGACATGGATCTCTCTGTGGGAGGCCTATAAGCCCAGCAGACTCAATTTGGCTCACTCGCTTCTGTCTATAGGCCTTTGCAGTACACTCTGCAGCCGGATGTATGTTAGTGCAGTAGGAACAATTACAGCAGTAGGCAGTACATCAATGTTATCAAGTAACTCTACACAAACTATTGAAGTGTCTTTTTCAATTTTTACTGCAGGTAAATATAAATGAAATCAGCATCGTGGTAAACCTCAGTCAGACCTGCAGCACTGTACTGCCTTTAATTTGCCTTTGCCCTGTTGTAGTCTTTCATTTTGGAAAAGAAAAAATACTCTCCTAGTAGAACAAGCCATGTTCAGAGTAAATCAGATGAAGTTGAACACTGCTGGAAGGCATTCACTTTGGTACTGTCCAAAGGTACATTTCTGAGCGACTGCATTCATAGCAAGTTCTCCAAAATAAATGACGACCTATCTTAGAAGATGAAAGGAAGATATTTTGTTTTGCTGTTTTTGTTTTTTTTGAAAGGCCAGTAAAGAATCATGACTTATGCTCTTTGTTGAATTCAAAGAAAACTTTTCTGATTTTGCCTGGAACAGAAATAGTTAGCCTAAATAACAACAAAGATCAGGAAAACAGCTAGAACTAGACAACTCCTATCACAGTTCTGTTTCCTTTTCATGGTTAAATATTAGATTCTGCGAATCATTTTCTGCTATGCTGGAGGTATAAATTGACAGTCCTGATAACTTACTGTTGTCAGCCATCTCTGTGCCTAGTGGTAAGTATGACATCTGCACATGTTGCAAGCTGTAAGATAGTCCTGTTTTTATATGCCAGTCAGTTGCAGCATGTCTAATAATAGCAGGGGCAGTTCTGTTTTGCCATAATATTAGCAGAAAAATGTCCCCACAGTATGCAAACTTACACCCTTAAGATACAGTTTTAGTTTATGTGAGGTTTTACTGTTTTGCGAGAGTTCTTGCTCAGCCTTAACTCCGGACTCGTGAAGGACCTAAGTGTTCCATCTAACTGAGACAGCTACAGTTTACAACATGAGTTTCAATTTCACAGCTCTTTATAGCCCTTCCATGTGGGCTGTGTGTTGGTTAGTATGCATACTTGAAGGTTAGATTCACAAAAAAGAATGCCTTTCACAGCCTCGAAGATGTTGACTGTCTCCTGTTATGACAGCAAAAATCCAGAATGGGTCCAACGTCCCTCTGTGACACAACTCTCTGTCACAGGACAGCAGCTTTGTTTGAAGTGAAAGCTTTGAGGAAAAATGAGTGGAGTAAGAGAACAAATAGTGTGGGTTCTGTTTAAAAGTGGGTTTAGGATGGGTTGAATAAACAGCGTCTGTCACATTCATATGTGTGAGTTTGCTTGTGTGTATGAGGCCTTGTTTTTCCATGTTTGTGAAGACCAATTTGACTTAGGATTAGGCACTTAGTTGTGATGGTTACAATCCAGGGCAAAGAACTGGGAAAGGCATTATGTCAGCTAGGGCCCTCACAAAAATAGCAAAACAACATCTGAGTGTGTGTATGGGGGTGGGTGGGCGTCATTTTTGCATGTAGCATTAGCAGAGCAGGGACTCCTGCCTAACAGAACCTGATTGAGTGAAAGCAGAGGGTGGGGTGGTTGTGTAGCTGAACAACATGTGTGTTGTTTGGAGTTTTCACTGGGGATTTTTCCAGTCTGTAGGACAGCGCAGGACCTGCAGAGAAGAGCCACCTAAATGGAAAAACTCTCAGTCATGCTTCAAATGAATAATCCACAGCTTTCATAATGAGCACAATCACATCAGCTACATCTGAGTTTTGGGCCTGAAGCTTGGATTCTTGCTCAACAAATGATCTCACACTCTTGGGGGAGGCTCAGCTGGATTGGCCTTCGTACCCGACTGGAATGACAACTGCATGCTGTGTATGGCCATGTGGTTGTATCTAAGTTAATGTATCGCTGTGGGGACAGTAGAGAGAAAACTGCCTTTCCACTGCTGCTCTGAGTTATTAGTGAAAAGTAAAGGTTGCCCCGGAATGGACATACACAGTGTTATGTAACTTGTTTACATAAAAGACCTCTGTGTGTATGTAGGCTCATGAATCCCCACACACACTTCATTAGGTAATTACAAACTTCACAGGCCAGCAAGGGCATCTTTAAACTTCCTCGCTCTGCAACTAATTTTCATAGTTACACAGAACACTCTTACAAACCTTTTTCTCATTCTTTCCTGTCCTATTCTCTCTACAGCCACACATGATCATGAACTGGATTCCTGTCTCACAACCAGATGGTTCAGATAATTGCGGGATTGTACTGACAGTCATCTCTGTTAAAAAGCCTTCAGCATAGACAGTTAAAGTCCTACTCACCGTAGTCAATCATGTTGTTCCAACCAGCATCCACTGCTTCTGCTGAAGGTGCAAACACAGGATCCAAAGAATGGATTCACAGACAGACAGGCAGATTTCTCACAGAGCATTGAGTCAAAAACTAATGTCTTACTCAGAGCATGCTTTAACTGCTGTGATTCATCCAGGGTAATGTGCCTGCACCTCTTCTCCTTTTTTGTCCTTCTCCTCCCTCTTTTTCCTCCCCTTCTGTCTGGAGAACACAACAGTCTGTCTGTAAGGCATGGCTCCCCAAAATCACTGCCCCTTTCCTGTGAGCCAGCTCCAGAGAAGGAAAACACACAACACTTAGCTGGGTTTGACCTCACACCCACTTTACATCATACAACTGGTCTTTTAGAAGGCTCTGTCAGTGCATGTGTGCGTGTGCTTGTGTGTGCCCACAGCATGTGTGTGTGTGTGTGTACATACTGTACGCTGCAGGGAATGAATAGACTCTCTGTGACCAACTTCAGTTTACACATAAACACACTCCTCATTTGGCTGTATGTGTGTGTGTGAATGTAATTTTCTGTCCGAGTGGTGTGTCTCAGCTGCTGGACAGTAAACACAAAACTGCGGCAATTTTGGTCAGAGCTATGGAAAGAGAGAACCATTTTGAGTGAGCTCAGTTTGTTTTAGGTGGGCTCTGATTGGAGGTGAGAGCTTCACAGGGTTTGGAATGTGATTTAGGATATGGAGGAACGTCAGATGGGGGCTATTTTGAAAATCTGAGGAAACTAACTTTCTTTACAAATAGAGTCCAGAAGGAGCTGGGTCACACTATTTTATGCCACAATAAAAACATTCAGCCACAAAACTCCCTTCTTTTTATGATTGGGATAAGATTGAAGTGTTAAAAAAAAGGTTTTGTCATGGGCTTTGACAAAGATGATGCTCAGATCAGCCACAACATTAAAACCACTAGCATAATCGAGTGTATGTCTTTGTGGTGCTGTGAAAAAAGCTCCTACTCATTAGACCATAAACATAAGACTCTACAGATCTCATGTGGTATGAGCAGGGCCTCCATGGATCAGGATTGTTCCAGTCATTTCAAAAATGCTTAATCTGATTGAGATATGAAGAGTTTGGCGCTATATCGGCCCAGTTGATTCTGATTATGTATTAAGATGTCACAGGGAAAAGATCCAAATCAGTAATTGGGGCATAGATGGCGGGAGTTTCAGTCACAAAGTGTTTCAACAGGAACAAAGACTAAAGTGACATCTCATATAATAATAATAATAATAAACTTTAGCTGTATAGCACCTTTTAAAAACTGAGGTTTACAAAGGGCTTTGACACAGACAGGAACATAAAAGCATCACAGCACAAGAGAGACAGCCAAGAGCAAGATAATTTAAAAGACAGAACATTTAAGACATACACAAAACACAAAATGAAATTGAGATAGTCCCTGTCATTGGAACCCAGACAATACAAGAACCCCGATACATAAAAGAGACCATGAGGACCAGAGGAAAAGCTACAAACAACAAACCTGAAAAATACATACTAAAAATAATAGAAGATATATTAGACATATTAGATCTATGATATAGACTTTCATGAACAGGATACAGAATAAATTATGGTGGACAGTGGACATGTTTGTGCATCAGCGTAACATGTAAGGAAAAACAGAGGAGCAACTTTTCCTCAGGTGACTGAGACTGTTATCTGAGGAATGTGATTTAAACCACTATCCATGCAGTAGCAATTTCAGTAAACCCCTTTGATCTGCTGCTTGACTACTACTGATGGCTAAGTTGGATTCAATCTTGACACATGCAGATGAAAGATGATGAGTAGAAGTTAATCTCGTCAGTTCAATGACCATTTATTGCATATATTACAGATAAGTTGAAATTAAATAAGAAAGCCTTTAACTAAAAAGTCTTTATGAAGGCCTAGTTCCTTGATACAGCCACATGGTCAAAAAACCTCAGGCACAGCCAGACGCTGTTGCAGCTGGTTCTAAAGCCTTCCCCCTTGGGCTCCACTTTCAGCTTCCTCAGCCACGTGGAGACAGACTCTGTGATCTCCTCTAGGTGGGGGTAAACACACCTATGGCCATATATCCTCCCATAGGCACACATGCACACACTCTCTCTCCCACTCACATCTGCATACTAAAAACAAGAAGAAATGCATGAAAATCAACATAAACCTCAATTTGACTCCTGTAGTTCAAAAGGCCTACTCTGAATCCAGGAATTGTTGTCAATTAGAGGCCTATATCAAACCCACCCTTTTATTTCTAAAATTCTTGAATGAGTTGTTGCAAGCCAGTTCTGTGATTATCTGCACAGAAATGGTTTGTTGGAAGTGTTTCAGTCTGGATTTAAGATGCATGATAGTACAGAGAGCAGAGACTGCTAAGGGTTACTAATGATCTTATAATAGCTTCAGACAGTGAACTAGTTTCTATACTAGTTCTACTGGATCTCGGTGCTGCATATGACACAGTGGATCACAGCATCTTATGACAGACTGGAACATGTTGGGATTAAAGGAACTGCAGTAAATTGGTTTAAATCATATTTTTCAAAGACAGATTCCAGTTTGTTCATGTTAATGATGATTCTTCCAGACTTACGTATGGTGTTCCACAGTGTTCAGTGTTATTTGCATTGTACATGCTCCCCTTAGGCAATATTATTAGGAAATACTGCTTACATTTCCATTGTTATGCAGATGACACCCAGCTATGTTTATCTATCAAGACAAATGAACTCAGGCATGTCTGAAGGACATAAAGCACTTGATGACCTGCAAATTTATTCTCCTAAATTCAGACAAAACTGAAGTTACTGTATATGGTCCTGGCACACACTTTCTAACCAGATAACGACTCTGGATGGCAGGGAGGCAGACACCTTTTCTTCTTTTAAGATTAGGCTTTAAACATCCTTCTTTGATAAAGTCTATAGCTTGGGTGACTTACAGTTACCTGAGCTGTGCCTTAGTTCTGCTGCTAAAGGTCTAGACTGCTGGGGGATTCCCATGAAGCAGTGCGCTCCTCTCCTCTCATTTTTCCATACAGTTACACAGTATATCACCATTCCATGTCATAAACTTTGTGTCTTGTCTCTCCTGTAGTTTGCGTTTTGTTCTCTCTGCAGGTGTTTCCGGATCTGGAGCTACATGTCTCTAATCTGCAGTTTCTGGCCTCAGTGATCTCCAAAATGTTCATTATTCTGTTACTACTATTTGCTTGTTCTCCATCTGCTGTCCTGCTATCCTCATCCTCCTCATCCCCACTCTCACCCCAAGGCAGATGGTCATTCTCCCTTAGCCTGGTTTGGTCTGATTTTCTTCTTTCTTTTTTTGTTTCTCCGGGTAAAGAGGATGTTTTTGGTTCCTTCCCACTGTCGCTGCCAAGTACTTGCTCAAAGTGAATCCGAATGAAGCTTTGGATTTGTTGGGCTTCTCTGTTTAAGATTTGTATGTTTTTCATCCCTGGCATATGTTGTGAATTGGTACTCTATAAATACAGTTGAACAGAATAGAAATTGAATTGAATGCCAGTGCATGATGTGATCAGACTGTCAGTAAGAGCAGCTCATCAAAAATTATACATATAATTATAAAAATACCATTTTATACATGTATCTGGCCAATTTGAAGTTGTAAATATTGGTGCATCTTTTTGATAAATGAGTTTATTGTCCTCGAGTGTGTCATGTGTTTTGTTGTGCCTCCCTCTAGTGGCTCGGCTGTGTCACCGTGGTTGAAAAGGTTGAAATAGAGAAGTTCCGTTTTGTGTGGACAGGATGCTGTGTTTTGTGTACAAAATGTAGCCGTCTTTGACAAGTGTGGGTACATGATTTATTCATATAATCAGCACAACAGAAGTCATGTGGTCTATATTGTGGCTCAGTTTTTCATTGCTTTGGCACAGAGTGTATTTAATCAGTACATCTTTTTAAAAATGATTTCACTATACCACAACCAAAGCTGTTTCTTCATGTAAAATGTAGACAAAGTGTTTTGGTAGTGGTTCTACTTATTTACAGTCTACTTTGAAACTGTTACAAACTTGTCAAGATGCCATTGTTTTGCTGCTTTCTGCCCACTTATGTTTCCCTGAACTAACTCTCCTGTCACTTCAGACCAATCACCCCCACCCTTAATCCACACCATCTGCTTTCGTGCTCTTTAGTTCTTTAGAATACTGTATACAGCTGTACACAAAACACACATTGCCAGATTGTCTTTGCTATAAATCTCTAGACATTCTCTATCTAGTTTGTATTTGGCCAATTTTGGATGACCCTGTGGATTGTCTTTTGCTAGATAATTTTGTTTGTCTGCCTGCTTTGTAAATTGACTCTTTTAAATAAATTTCAGATTGACTTTATGCGACTGTCTCAAGTTGGTCATCTGAAAAGTTACAATTAGACCGCAATTTGCCACATTCTTAAAAAATATCCCGTGAAAAAGGAACAAGAGCCTTCACCTTGTGTCAGCTGGGATAAACTCCAAACCCCCGGGACCCTACAGAGGATGAAGTGGTGTGTAGATAATGGATGGATGTATGGATGATCAGTGTATGCCTCCTTGACCAATGGAAGTTACTATAGCATTTTACTGGGAACATTGGGCAACTAATGGAACAATATCTATAGCCATGCTATGTAGCGAACATGCATAGTTTTGTGCTGCATTGCTGCAATTACTCCCTTGACTAATTACATAAAAATGGCAATGAATGGTAAATGGTCTGTACATATATATCGCCGTTCTGCCCTAGTGGGAAGTGCTTTACAGTGTTTCCCATTCATTCACCAATAGCAACAGAGTTGCCATGCAAGATGCGTGCCTGCCACTGGCAGCAACTTTTTTTTCAACGTCTTGCCCAAGGACACTGACAAGTGGAGGGTGATTGAACCAACAGCCTTGCAATTAGTGGACAACCCGCTCTACCACCAGAGCCACAGCTGCAAACAATAAATACAGAAACGCCGCTAAAGTAGCTAGCATCTTTAGCTGTCAGATAAATGTAGTGACTCTAAAATGTAGTGCAGTGGAAGAATAAAGTAACTTTAATTTAAAACACTGAAGAGGAGTATCTCAAATTTGGACTTAAATACAGCACGAGTAAATGTACTTGTCAGGCCTGTCTCCATTTTTGCTTAGCTGGCAGTCTCTCTCTAACTACTTCCCTCCCTCCTTCTTTGTGACAGAACTTAAATACTTTACACTACTGGGTAAAAGTTTGGTTTATTGCAGAAATCATTTCCCAGTCTTTCATGCTTGAAAATGTAATTTGACATGTAACCTTCTATGGTTTACATTAATTTTCTGCTTTAAACATACCCTCTGACATAAAAATGTTATTCGTTATGTTATGATCTAACAGCAAATGTCTCATTTCCTACTATTGTGGATGTCTCAGTGGATGAATGAACTCATCCACTGTAACTGAATGGCATACAGGTTCTGCGTCTGTATTGTGCTGTGTAAAGGAAATGGACCACACCTAAGAGAGAAAACAGGGTAAAGATCATCCTTCACAGCAAAAACCCTCTCTCTGTTCTCTTTGGCCTTGCTGTACTTCCATCTGCGGGCTGATCCAGCAGACACTGGGGGCTGTGCAGAATTGGGCATTAATTCAAATAATATAATACTTCCCACCTTTTTATCATATCTCAAAACGCAGTTGAATTAAAGTAGATACAGAAGATCTGTCCAAGAAAGAAAATTTTCTTGTATTCCATTGACAAATGGTCTTCCTTGCAAGTTTTACTCCCAGCTGAATAACAGTTTTAGTATTAGTCAGTGGTACAGGACATGATCCCACACTGGGACACATTTCCAAACCCGGTGATCAAACCCTGGTGTTGTGCTGCTGCACTAATACTGGCATGCCCATTTCCACTACTGCCATGAAAATACAGTGACACTGTCTGACCCAGTAAATGCATACTTTTACTGTATATCACAACTGCTTGTAAATGTAACATAGCCTTAAAAACACACACAAAATGCTGTCAGTGGCTGCATTTTTTAAAGTTTATAAACTTCTTACACTCAAAGGCAAACACCACAAACTTTCTACTGATTACTCTCACCAAGGAATTATGAATATACAAATGTTATGACCTATCCCCTTGGACACAAAGAATGCTGGATACCAAGACGTATAGTCAAGATAAAGAGAGACAGGGATTGGACACACACAATTGCTTTACGATTAGGGGAACTGCGGGAGAATACATAAGGTGTGATGTGGATAACTTGATACTTGTATGTATAACGACTATTGCATCTACAGTTTTGTGTTGCAATAGTGGAAATACCTCCAGTAACACTAGTTTCAATTTGAGCAACTGAGGTTATTCTATGCAGGAATGGCTTTGCAAATCAGAATCTTTATTGTAGAATGCACTGCTAACGTTACAAAATTTACTTTGTGACTATCGTGTCTTTTCCTGAATGTTTCGGCCGCATAAGTTTTGCAAAACAGGACAACATCCAGTGAATATGTGATTGTGACTGGAAGGATTACACGAAAGAGAAAGAAACAGACTCAGAGGCAGGAGGGATGGATGACGTCATACCCTTTGAATGTTACTGCTGGTTCACATTAGTGCACACACACACACACACACACACACACACACACACACACACACACACACACACACACACACACACACACACACACACACACACACACACACACACACACACACACACACACACACACACACACACACACACACACACACACACACACACACACCAGCTTCATTCAAGTAGATTTTCACCAATACTGTAAACTGATGTCAAAGTTCTATCATGCAGTGTCACCGTAATTATGCATACACAATGTTTATCTTGGATCAAGCAAATTAGATTGCATTGACTGTAAAGTCACGTGTGTAGGATCACTGCACTGAAGATACATTAAAAAAAAACATGCCGGGCTTCTGCTTTTGGTACATTCTACTTCAGATCACACCTTTTGCCCCCTCTTGCAACACACCAGGAATCAATATGGAAAGAAACTTTCTGCACATCTGTTTTCATTCTTTGCAATCTCTTGTACTTTGCATCATCCAGCTTATGCATGTATTGAACTGTATGTTACATGTTCCTTGTTCCTCCCCCCTCTGCAATTCACAAGGTGCAGGAGGGACATCTGATACTGTGGCGCTGTGATAAACTTTATATGGAACAGAATTCCTTCATAGTGATGAATAGAGACTACAGTGGGAGTTTTGCTGATTATTTCCTGTTTTATTTTGACATTCCCTGTCCTTGTGTCTTTTTCTGTCTCAGTTCCTCTCTTTGTGTCCGTTTCCTTCCTTTTAACATTGTTCCAATAACTTATACCTGTGTCTTGTCCCTCCAATCAGTTCTGAGTGTATAAATAAGCTCGTCTTTCCCTCTGTTTTTGTCAGTCGGCCCTGTTAGCGTCCTTCCTTTTTGTCCATTTCATGTTGACCTGTTTTAATCGGTGTCTGGTTTATATTTTGGATAATTAGATACCTTTAATAAACTTTTGATATTCATTTAGTTTAAAGGGTGTAAGATGTTTTTAGTTAGAACCCAAAAGGTGAGAACTCAGAGCAGGTACACAGGTAAGTTTAAACAGATTTGTTTATTTAAACTAACCTACACCGGCCACAAAGGCCAAAACTCACGAGTGGAGAAGAAGGGCAGCTGGATAAGGGGCTAGGCAGTGGGGAGGCACACATCGGCGCAGGAGGCTGGAGTCAGGGCAGAGCAGGTCGGCACAGTCCGTGGGTGGCAGGGCACGTCCTCTGTCCGGAGGCCAGTGCGGTCAAAATACCTCTCAGATGGTTCCCACTGGAGGTGGCCGGCAGTTCAGTCAGTCAGACTTGGAATCTCTCGTTCACGCAGACAGTGCTCACGCTCTGGCAGCTAGTTCAACAGTATGATCACACACGCAAGGCTGTGTGGTGCTCGCTTTTAAAGAGCCGCTGATGATGATGTGCCTCAGGTGGTTGATCCTCGCAGGTGTTCCCCCTCTGTGCTGATCACCAGCCAGCGCAGAGAGAGAGAGAAGCCGATGAGCCAGTCCATAGGGGATGAAGGGAGGAGAGGGGTACCACTGTCCATGACACTTAGACCTTCAGTCTGGATTTTTTCCTGGACTTTCAGCCATCATTTGTTTGCTCTCCTGCCATTCTGTGCTTCCTACCTAAGTAACATTTGTTTGATCAAAATTTGCTTTTATCACAATATGTTGTGCTGTAATCTGCACACTCAAGAGTAGAAAAGATCATTTTACCCCATATAATCACATATTAATGAAATATAGCCCATATATTGTGGATTTTGCTTCAGTTGTCCCGTTTCCTCACTCAAGTCTCTCATAGAGGTCATCAAGCAATGAAAGAGGTAGGTTTTCAAGTTTTCATTTCTTTTGAAGTATCTAGATTTTAACTACTTAAGAAGTAGTCTTGTTTAATTCTAATTCCTTCACAAACATTGCACAGTTATTGCAACTCACGTTGGCTCTAACTCATGGTAAAGAACTGACTCATGCTGATGCTCCAGAACTCCAGGTGCAGCAGGCTCCCAGCGAACTGTAAGTCTTCTGGTTTCTGTCTGGGTTAGCGGGGTTTATTTCTGCTCTTGGGCCTCAACAACCAAGTCCCTGCCAGCAACAATCAAGACAAACACAGGTCTAAATAATAACATTATAGCTCAGTAAGTGAGGCAGGAACCCATCAACAGGCACTTACAACAGAGCCCTTTAAGTGGCTCACCTAAATGGAATGCAGCCATCATTAATGTTATTAATTCCACCTGTGCTTCCCTTTACAGAATGTGATATTATTGAAAAAGCTCTGTTGTCTAGTTTAAGCATCAGTTTGATGTTTCCCATGCTCTGATGATGAATACGAAGCTTAGCGAGACTGTTATAATGTTGGTAAAACACTGACTGCTGATATACCACTTCTTTTCTACTCAGCCTTGATTGGTAAACTGATATAACTTTAATCTCTTAGTGTTTCATCTAAAATTTCATTTTGTCCCAAAAATTCAATGATGTTTAACTACAATTCTTATATGTCTCTGTCAGACTTAGTATTTGATGTTAATTAGCAAATCTATGTTAATATGCTTACGATATGCATCAGCATGTCACCAGGAGCACATTATAATGCTGACATTAGCTTTTAACCCTCCTGTTGTCCTGTGGGTCAAATTGACCCATTTTAAAGTTTTAAAAATGTGGGGAAAAAAAATATTTTCCACAAACACATTTTTTGGGTGGAAAAAAAACAAATTAAAAAAATGTTTAAGAACATTCAGAAAGAAATCAACCAAAATCCAGTGAATTTCACTGTCAAATTTTAGGATTTTTTTAATTTTAAAAAGATAAAACTTTTGAGGGAAAACTTTCAGGAATTTTCTTCCTGAAGATTTTGCAAATTTTTATGAATTTGGGGAAATTTTTTTCTGAATTTTTGGACTTTTTTCAGACAAGGCAACAACATTTTTTGGTAAGGACAAGAGGAGGGTTCAGCACCATTGTGCCTAACTGCAACCTCACATAGCCGATTAGTGAGCTGAAAAATTCTAACTCTGAATGGTTACTGTTAAGCTATTTTGGCAGCAAACAGGAAACACAGGAGCAGCAGCTTTATTGTTTCCTTACTCTGATAGCTGTAATATTACCCACCCACCACCTGGCCTGAAGACAAGAGGAAATTTGATCAAAGAAAAGCAAAAAAAACCAAAACCCTCGCCTTGTCTTCCCTTATTTCCAGGTTACAGAGGGATGAGGTATCCCCAGTGAAGTAAAAACACTGGATTGGTGCAGTGAGGCACAGCCCGGTGTTGTGTTTGTGTACGAGGACAATAGCAAGCTAGGTGGGGTACGGATAAGATATGAACAGTGTACAATGAATGAGCAAGTGTGTTTGTGTTGGCAGTGTGTATAACAATGTGTACATTGTCTCCTGTCCACTGTCTGTATTCAGCTACTCTGAATCTAAAAATATTGATCCCTGAACCATTATGGCTCAAAGGTCAGTGTGTGGGTGAGAAGGAGTCCGGCCAACTATCTCTTCCCTGCAGGCAGGCAGGTCCGAAAGAAAAATTGGGTCTCAACATAGCTAAGGTCAAAGATCAGCTCTGTACTGTGGTGGGAGCCAAAGAAGGGCTCGGCCTGGAATTACAAATGAACTTGAGAAATGGCCAAGTCTCCACATTCTGCAGCTGAATGTGAAAAGAGAGTGTGAGTGTGTGTGTGTCTGCGTACGTGTGTGTGTGTGTCTAGTAAAATAGCTTGCTCTTTAGTTCCATCACCTGCAAAAACAGTAGGTTCATGTTCCATCTCTGTTCAAAAGCTGCTGAAGTTTGCCATCTAATAGCCTCTGCTGAGAGCATTGTGGGAAAATGGTTTAATTCAATGTTTAGCTTCTCAACATTACTTCCATTTTACACTGATTTCCATGTTAAATATTTTGTTCAGATGCTTGTTTTTACTTTTTTTATACAAAACACCTGCAGTTAAAATGATTAAAATCGACTTATTTTTCACTGAAGTGCAAAATCTAAAAATATTAAATAAGGCATTTTGGTTTTACATGTTTAATACAGGATGCCTCTGATAAATCCATTCATTCATTACATTGTGTGCACTGGAGCTTTACAAATCCCTTGGTCATGCTGTATACTGATGGGGTTCCAAATTGGTTGTGATGTGACCAAATCATCTTGTATCTGTTAAAATGAAATCCAGGTGAGCATAGATAATGTTTTCTCCTTTGGCAGCAAAGTGAAAACAACCATGAAGTGTCAGACTCTGAACATACATTATCCTGCAGATTCATTTTATTTTTGTTTAATATAGTCCTAATTGTTTTTTGTTGACACATTTGATATTTTATTTTTTTTCTACGATGATATATTTCTGTCATCAGTGACTCTACCCGCTTTGTTTATATCTATCAATGAAACATGATAAGCTTGCTCAATACTGAATTTATGACTTTTCTGTGGATAATATTACAGGGGTTGTCAGTCTGTCACCTCATAAACACTGTGAAGAGGAGCTCCAGTGATAGCTGAGCATGTACAGTAAATGACACCTAGAAGACACAAATTAAAATATAGAGTCCTGTTGGTTCACTGGGCTGAGGTTATTTTTTGCTAAAACTCCAAAAAGCAGCCCTGATGGACAAATACTTTCTTGGCTTTTAATTTTTCCCCCAACATTACAGTAGAATTACATAGCATTTGTATTTGTACATCCTCTGCGTCAAAGCGTTAGCGCTATCTTTTAATCAGTGAAACAAACCCATAAATAATGCACCTGGGATCGGTTTGCCTTTCTCGTGTTACTACAACACACCTGGAAACCTACTGTGCTGGCCGGCCTGGCCAACAGAAAGGACATTCACCTTCTGCTGTGTCAAACTCAAGGATTTAAAATGGAACAGTTTTTGCCAAACAGTTTTCTCCTGTTAAAAACTACTACAATAAAAACAAAACGAGCTACAGTACAGCTGGCAGCCAGATCAGGTCAGCAAGTCTGTGAGTGAATTCAGAACTGTCATCCACCGGCAGCTTCCTTCTCCTTTGAGACGGATGTCTGTAGCGCCACTGGGATGGGAGCTCCCCTGGGGAAAAGGATAGGCAAGTGTTTCCCTCCTGCAGCAGGAAATGGGCGAAACCTTGCCTGAAATTATGACTGCAGTATTTTGTCATGTGAAGGAAGCCACTCCTGATAGCACAGGCTATAGGTTTCCTGTTGTGGGCCAACAGTTTTGGCTTCACCGAGCGCAATCAGAAAGGCTAAAAAAATGCTGGATGGAGCAGCGCTAAAAGCTTCTCAGCATTGTACTATGCCACAAAAGCTAAAGTTTAACTTAAATGTTTATAGTTGTTGACTAGTTACATAGTTCATGTCAGTTAGTTATTATAACACAATAACTACATGAAAGAAGCCATATTTGTCAATTGCAGTATAAAATGCAATCTGATCTTTTGCACAATAGTTCATTCTTGATCATGAAAACAGTTTTAAAAATCTTGTCCTTGTAACAACTAAGCAACTGTCAGCTAAGCAACCTTCTTGTATCCAGGAGAACAGGTTTATGTGCTTAGTTTGCCAAACAAGTAAGGTTTGTACAGTCAGCATACACACTTTGATAAATGTCTCTTGTTCGTTACTTCTTTATTATGTTTGAGTTATCCTTACTTGATATACGGTACATTTTTAGTTCAATACTGTTGCTGTCCCCCCCCCCCCCCCCCCCCCCCCCCCCCCATGAGTTTCATGCACAGCAAATAGTATGGTCATGGCTGTATGTACGATATTATATTTATTATTTATTTATTATATTTGAGTTCCCAAAATCCTGAAAATGTATTTACCGTATACTGCCTCAGAAATTCTTGTGTTCTTGATTTGAACTTGACACCAGCAATCCCACAGTGTAATGTGACAAGATGCAGCAATTACAGCTGGTCATGTTTGGCTGTAAAATCATCAGTTTCAGCTGCATGTCTCAAAAAGGTCACTGCTTTGATCTCCTCCACAGTGGACTGTCAGTGTTCTTTGCAGTTAATTATTAGTTGTCAGTAGGTGGAAAGTCTTACAGCCACATTACACTAACCCTTGTTGCCCTTATTAGTTTTAAAAGCCTGGAATAGTCAGGCCCAGACTACATCTGTTATCTGCCTACTTACTTCCTGCTTCAGAGCTTCTATCAGGGCACTAACACTCCCAAAATCTAGACTTGTTACTGTCCACTGACAGGGTCTTTGCTGTCTGGGTCTCACTATCTGAGGATCTAAAGCAGGTAAAGTCCGTGTTCCCATTCAAATTATTCTAAAAAAACACCTTTTCTGTATGTTTTTTCCTTAACTGATGTTACACACGTGGACAAAATTGTTGGTACCCCTCAGTTAAAGAAGGAAAAACCCACAATTCTCACTGAAATCACTTGAAACTCACAAAAGTAACAATAAATAAAAATTTATTGAAAATTAAATAATCAAAATCAGCCATCACTTTTGAATTGTTGATTAACATAATTATTTAAAAAAACAAACTAATGAAATAGGGCTGGACAAAAATGATGGTACCCATAACTTAATATTTTGTTGCACAACCTTTTGAGGCAATCACTGCAATTAAACAATTTCTGTATTTGTCAATGAGCGTTCTGCAGCTGTCAACAGGTATTTTGGCCCACTCATGAGCAAACAGCTCCAGTTGTCTCAGGTTTGATGGGTGTCTTCTCCAAATGGCATGTTTCAGCTCCTTCCACATATGTTCAATGGGATTCAGATCTGGGCTCATAGAAGGCCACTTTAGAATAGTCCAACGCTTTTCTCTCAGCCATTCTTGGGTGTTTTTGGCTGTGTGTTTTGGATGGTTGTCCTGTTGGAAGACCCATGACCTGCGACTGAGACCAAGCTTTCTGACACTAGGCAGCACATTTCTCTCCAGAATGCCTTGATAGTCTTCAGATTTCATCGTACCTTGCACACTTTCAAGACACCCTGTGCCAGATGCAGCAAAGCAGCCCCAAAACATTACTGAGCCTCCTCCATGTTTCACCGTAGGGACAGTGTTCTTTTCTTCGTATACTTGCTTTTTGAGTCTATGAACATAGAGTTGATGTGCCTTACCAAAAAGCTCCAGTTTGGTCTCATCTGTCCAAAGGACATTCTCCCAGAAGCTTTGTGGCTTGTCAACATGCATTTTTGCAAATTCCAGTCTGGCTTTTTTATGAGTTTTTTCAGCAGTGGTGTCCTCCTTGGTCGTCTCCCATGAAGTCCACTTTGGCTCAAACAACGACGAATGGTGCGATCTGACACTGATGTACCTTGGCCTTGGAGTTCACCTTTAATTTCTTTGGAGGTTGCTCTGGGCTCTTTGGATACAATTCCAACGATCCGTCTCTTCAATTTGTCATCAATTTTCCTCTTGCGGCCACGTCCAGGGAGGTTGGCTACTGTCCCGTGGGTCTTGAACTTCTGAATAATATGAGCCACTGTTGTCACAGGAACTTCAAGCTGTTTAGAGATGGTCTTATAGCCTTTACCTTTAAGATGTTTGTCTATCATTTTTTTTCGGATGTCCTGGGACAATTCTCTCCTTCGCTTTCTGTTGTCCATGTTCAGTGTGGTACACACCTTTTCACCAAACAGCAGGGTGACTACTTGTCTCCCTTTAAATAGGCAGACTGACTGATTATGAGTTTGGAAACACCTGTGATGTCAATTAAATGACACACCTGAGTTAATCATGTCACTCTGGTCAAATAGTTTTCAATCTTTTATAGAGGTACCATCATTTTTGTCCAGGCCTGTTTCATTAGTTTGTTTTTTTAAATAATTATGTTAATCAACAATTCAAAAGTGATGGCTGTTTTTGATTATTTAATTTTCAATAAATTTTTATTTATTGTTACTTTTGTGAGTTTCAAGTGATTTCAGTGAGAATTGTGGGTTTTTCCTTCTTTAACTGAGGGGTACCAACAATTTTGTCCACGTGTGTACGTGTTGTAACTGATCATTTATTTATCCTATTTCGTTTTGAGTTCTGCTCTAAAATCACTTTCTCTGGGAGATTCACTGCACAGTTGTTTCATTTGGAGCTGACCTAAACAGTCAAAGTTAAGGGATTTGTTTAGCTAGTTTATCATCTCATCCTGTGCAAACCTATTTCCTAACAACACCATGGATGCCAAACATGAACCAGAATTGGGGTTAAATTAATATGTGTTATAAAAGGATTCAGCCAACTTCAAATGCTGCATGAAGGATATCACTATATAATACATTTAATGAAATGAGGATTTGGCTTCATGTGGTGGCTTTATTCCAGAAAAGAGTGACATTGAACTTGTGCAAACAAACTTCATTGTAACCTCTGGAGTTGTCATCTATTCATATGGTAATTGTTTGTTTATAAGTATATGTATTTATTTTTCAAAAGGAAAATGCTTTATCTTGTCAGGTTAAATCTGACAAGTGCCTTCAGTAATGTGTGTGTGTGCAGGCCAAAAATAATGACCCCAGGCCCTTAAAAGATATGGGGTTCTGTTTTTCTCATTTTCAACATATAAAGTATAATCATATATTGCTTCCTCCACGCTGGACTACTGCAACACACCTCTCATCAGGATCCCTAGCAAGAGTCTGCAAAAGCTCTAATATATTTACAACTGCACTGCCAGGATGAGAGTGCAAGACAACATCACACCATTCTCCGATTGCTCCACTGGCTCCCCAGCTCCCCGTCTCCTTAAGAATTCATTCAAAATCGCCCTCCTCACACATCAGTGCATTGACGGAAATGCCCCAGACTACCTCAAAGAACTGCTCTGTCACCAATCATCCACACCAACGGCCACACCAATAACCCCCCAGGAACCAAGCTCTGGCCCATGGGAGACAGAACTTTCTACTCAGCCACCCCTCCCTCCCCCATGACCACCTGAGAACTTCAGACAGTGGATGTTTTTAAAAAAAAAAAAAAACCCATCCACTTCTTTAACACAACTTTTAATTAAACTTGTCCCTGAAAATTGTATTTTCTCTTTTACCTGTTTGTTTTTTAAAATCTTTTTATATCTTTAACGTACAAATGTCAGATTTTGCTGAAATGAAAAGTGCATGACAAATAAACATGGCCAAAAAGAATTCAAAGGCTAACAATGTTACTACTTGAAAAAAGGCAACAGTAAAAGTTTTTTGTTGATTGTCACACTGTTAACATATTTTTAAAGCTCTTTAAAATGAAGTCAGATAAAATATCAGAGTATTTCAGTATTAACCACAACTTCAGTGTTGATGTGAATGATATTTACCTCTATGTACATGTGGAATGATAATTAAAGGATGTCCATATGACAAAAACACAGGATTATAACAATGCTGCATCAATGGGAGGATTATATGGACATGGAGATGTATCACCCAACTCTAAGTACCAACTGTTTCCATGATGAACAGTTGTAAGAGGAAAACCCCTTCTATATTTAATGATCACCTTGAAGCAGTAAAACAAATTTTTAAAAAAATACACCTACGAACATGAACTATTTGACTGACTGACTCATTCTATTTTCTGTTTATTCAGTGCACATAAAATAAACAGAAATGGACAAAAAAAAGCAAATTATGTTCTAGAAACATTTTGTTTTGGAGATCAGAGCCAGACACAGCAACGGTGCACAGCTTTCCAGGGGTTTGTTGTCACTGCTAGGTTGTGAAGCGTGGCATGAGACAAAAACCAAAAACTAACTGTATGTGACAACCCAGGCCACCCAAAAGTGCTGGTCAAAGGGCTAAACTGTTGCTCTGTATGGACTTATAGTGCGTAGCCTCTATATTTCTGATCAAAAGTTATTGGTGTGCATATATTTTGCTAGAGCAAAGCTGGCTGTTTCTATCAGCTTCCAGTTGTTATGCTAAGCTAGGCTAATCACACCATAACTCCAGCAGCATTAACACACAGGTTTACGGTTCAGAAGTGAGTGGAGTCTTTAAGTAGTAGTTTGCATTTCTCAACATGAACTATTCTAAAGTCTGCATTTCAGTTTATTTCGACTTGCCTTTGCAGCACAAGTACAAGTCTTTGCAGTCAAATTAATGGCTGTGTTATGTCAAATGTTCTAGTTACTCAGTGCAACAGTGAGCAAGCAAGAACTACGTCAGCTCCCTGAAACTGAAGCAGCTGAATGGAATACAGCCATCATGTATCATTTACACCTTCCTCACTGTGACATATCAACATGTCTGCTATGAAAAAGGAGTATGACAAAATCTAAAATCTGTGACATGAACTGACAATGCAAATAGCATACAGTTCAGTGATTATTACATGCTGTTAGGGTGCATCTCATTCATTTTAAGTCTGAAAAATGTCTCTCCAGTGAATAAAATGCAGATGGTAAGTAGCTGACAGAAAAACATTAAAAATCATGAGGTAAAGTATTTGTGCAAAACTTCAATGATGCATATTTTTCAAAAATGGAGCTGACTACAAGTATCTATCTTTGTCCTGTCCTGGGTTTAATCTTTTGCTCAACATTTCAGTAAAGACTGTAAAACACATGACAAGCAGAAACTATACAGCAGAGCAACTTAATGGTCCCCCCCATTTTTACTATCCATTACTTCTGTTAATTTAGTCCCAGAAAATAGTAAGTCCTGTCACTGTTTACCAGAGTCCAATGTGAAGTCTTCAAATGTTTTGTTTGATTGATATTCTTCATATTTTTCATGACTGAAAGTAATTCATTGATTAGTAAAATTGATGCCAGATTTTCTTATGCTGTTTCAATTAATCAACTACTTGTTTCAGCACTAGTGATAGTACTTGAAAAGTAAGCGTATTTGCACTTGACTTGAAAATTTCCATTTTACATTTGCCTTTGTCAATTTCAGAGGGAAATTTTGTACTTTATACTCCACTAGCTTCATTTGTTGGTATTAGCTATTTGCCACTTTAAGATTTTACACATTAAATCTGTAACTAATGTATTGTTGAAAATAAATCTACACAACACAGTATCTCACATTTACCATAATAAAAGGCTACTTGCACAGCACATTAATGCATCAGTAAAATCCCAGTAACAAAATTGTACAATGTAAACCTCACAGGGACAAAATTCCGGCATAATTAGCCCTCTCCAGTTTTGATGACTTAATATATATTTTACTGAAAATACTTCTGCGCTTGTAATTCATCACTGTATGAGGTTGTGTCAATGAGCTGAATACGTCTTTCACCACTGAAAACAAGACGTTTTTACTTCATCTCCACTGACACCTATAGGAGTCATTATTAACACTTGCATATTAAGAAGAACAATTAACTGACATGTATGCCACCAGTCTGCCACTTCTTAATCACATTCTATCCAAATGCAGTGAAAACAAAGTGAGTAAGTCTTTCAATTAGGTTTGGTCTTTCAAAGCAGTAACCCAAAACAGCGTATCAGAAACAACGTTTTTAATAGTTGAAATAAATACTCCATTACATGCATGGTCAAAACACTTGAAAATACTATGGAAAGTCTGGTAAATAGTGTAAAACCTATGGCACACACTCACAGCAGCTTTTTTTTTTTTAAAACGAATTAAAAATTCACACATGCTGAAAAAATACAAGCACTGAGACACTCTGATAACTCTCTCCAATCTAACAAAGCAAGTCAACCATAGGTTCACACAGCAAGGCTACATCCATCATCAAGGCTGGTGTTTTCACCGGAGCTAAAAACTGAGGTAAACTTTTCAGGTTTGAAGGCTGCTGTCTGGTGGTGAGAGTGGGCTGTGAGCTGAGCTTGGATTGGGCTCAGAGTGGTCAAGTGGTCCATCTCTCACCAGGGTCGAGTCACATCCAGCGCAACACAAAACCCTGCAGTGGTTGTTTTATGCTCCTTTGCGTTCAAATGCACTTCAACCACGAGAACAGACCCACTCACAGCCACTTTCTGGTTTTACTCTGACTATATACAGCTTGATTTATACTTCTGCACTGAACATACACAGCAGACTACTCTCAGATGTACGTCGCTCTGGACAAAAGCACCTGCTCAATGAAATTGTAGAATTGTAGATACACAATAGGTAGGGTGTAGCTGCTTAGCCTAGGACTACACCATAGCCCGACATGCAGTACCCCAGAACTACAGTGAGTGGTCCGTTCAGTAGGAATATGTTGTGTTTACATAACGTATTAATTGCAAAATGTGTCTGTGAAACAAAATGTAATGTGTAACTGGGAATAACTCAAAATGCAAATGCCAGTATTATGCCAATGCAACCATATGCTGTTTTCTAGTTTTCATAGCTCTATTAACCCATGTACAGATTCAATCTGCTACAATATCAACTCTCTTTTATCTGTGCAATAATTTCAGTCAAACAAACTGTTGTTCAGTGTTTACTGACTCCAACTTCAACACGATCTGCTCGGTTTCACTCGCCAATCTTTCAAAGTACAACAAACTCAACCCCACCGCTAACTAGCATTTTGATGGGGCAATTGCATCATGATGCAGATACACCAGCACACACGTCTAAATGCCCACAGCAGCACAAGCCACTGCCACACAGGCTCTGAGTAGATTCTACACAGAAGCATAAATCAAGCTTATACCTGATGAACAGGGATAACCCAAGTGAGTCTCTTTGGTACATCACAAAACGCAATGGGGACTGGAGACCATGGTGCCTCTTCCTAAACTAATTCACAGAATGTGAGTTGACTGGCGGCAGAGTCCTTGGAGAGGAGCGTTCTCTGAGTGCCTGAGTGAGCAGAGTGCAGCCATCTGACACAGCACATGCTGAGTTGCGTAGACGCTCCCGGTAGTCTGCCATTTTGGAGCTGCTCTCTGGATGCTGGGCAACATCCCTGAGGCCCTGAGTGAGTAGGACACAGGCAGAAACCACACTCATGGCCCCTCCTAACACAGCAGTCTGTACACCCTTCCCTTCAGCTGAGATACTCGCAGCTCTTCCCAGGAACTGTGGCTCTGTAGCAAAGCCGACCAGCGCACTGACAGCCTGGACCAGAGCGGCACTAAAGAGAACACATCGGTTTCTGGTCAGTTCGCTAGGCTGGGTTTTCACCTCTTTGACACACGCCAGGAAGGCCGTGCCACTGGTGCTCATGCTCTTGACACTCAATTTGAACTGCTCTTTTGCAAAACGGTCCCTGGACCTCTCGCTGGCCAGCGACGAGATGTCCGTCAGAGTCTTGAGGTTGGTGGAGATGTTCTGAGAGAGCTCGAGGAGGAGCTGGGGGGTTAGATCTGGCAGGGGTGTGACTCGGAGGATGCTGCAGTTCTGCTCCACTTCGTGTCGGCAGCGGGTCACCTTGTAGCGGTCCACCAGACCGGACAGGCAGGGCTGAGAACCAGGGGTCTCCACGGCTGCCAGGTACGCAGCATGAGCTGAGCACTCAGTCAAAGACACCACCAGGTCGGCCATCTCCAGGAGGCGGTCCCCACCTCTGTGAAGCGTCCCATGTTGAGCTGGCTCTGGATGTCATGTGTGAGAATGGAGAGCTCTTTAGTCCTGGCAATGACTGTGTCGCGGCACTGGTCAAACGTGTCGGCCACCGCCACGCCTTCAGATGTCATGACTGGCCTGGTCTCGCTGGATAGCAGAAGGAGGTCAGCCACCAGCTGCATCTTGCCCTTACATGTGTCACAGACGGAGGAGAGCCGCTTCCTCTGCTGCAAACTGCCACTGGGTGTGCTGGTCGATCCCTCACTAGCTGACTTGCCAGAGCCACCACTAGCCATAATAATGAGGGGAGTCAGGGGGAGAGGGTCAAACTGTTCTTCTGGAGTGGTTCAGTTATTTATAGTTTTCTGCTGCTGCACACTGCATTGTTTGAGACATTTCCACAACAAGCCTCAACTCATTGCTCTGTATAAACTATATTAAATAACAACTGGCCAAACAGTCTTCCTTAAATTCCTTCAGAGTATAGGTAATCAACTGTGCATTACATGTTAAGACACAGGACATGCATTCTCAATGTAAACATGTGGAAAGAGCAACGCTCAGCTACTGCATTTACTTAAAACACCCCCATTGCTAATTAATGTGTCCTTAAAGAATGTTATACTCAATGTCTAGACTGTAACCTGGCTTATTCCCAGAGTTATTTGCCTTGGTTTATTAGTAATTTTACAATGTAACATAATAGAGCAAAATCCCCACAATTTCTGAATAATCAGTGTAATAAGCTATATGCTCTTATGTTGAAGATTAATTTAAATGCCCTGAACAACATAAACAATACGTCTATATGCTAACTGTAGTCCCAGGTTTCCGTGGAACAGAAGAATTCACAGGTTGCTGAATTTAAAACGAACTCACACACAAACTGCAGTGCCACCAAGGTGCCTTCTAAACGGCAAAGTGCAGATTGAGAATTATAAAAATAATGTCACAACATATTCCCGATTGGAATTCCGTCTGCTCAACAGCCTGTTCTACTTTTTGAAACTTTAGATGTCTTTACGTTGGGTCTTTTTTATGACTTTCACCAAAGAAACATCACCTCAACAATATGTGGATGTTGTTTTCAGTCTCTTTTGAGTATCATCAACAGGATATCATTTTGGGTCCAGAGTCAGTAGCCTGTAACAGCACCGAGATCCTGTCCGGCTTCTACCCAACGAGTCCGACCTGCCTGGCATACCGGTTACAGACGGGGCACCTCCCGGGCAGCTCTTCTGGACAGCGGGAAGACTTGTGTTTCCCTCCAGCACCATCATTTCATGAGTCCTCCCAAGTAAAATCCACCGAAAGGGTGACTGTCCACCGACACAAACCCCTCAATCCACTTTCAATCTCTTCTTTTTCAAACACAGCCCTGGGTTAGAAGCTAGCAGTTGCTCTGGTCGCTTCGACTCCATATGCATCGTCCGTCAGTCTGCCCTCCACCTCTTCCCCCGCGTCTTAACTCGGGACTCGACAGTGCGTAGCCCCGCATGTCCTCTGTGGGGACTCGTCTCTCACATCCATGCCAACCTGCGGTGTCGGAACATACAGCTCACTTGTTTTTGGCAGATTTCACGATCCAGAAACCGTAAACAAGAGCTGGCCGTTATTCCCAGAGATTCAAAGTCGTGCTGCGCGTTCCCGCTGCAGTACTATGAGGAAGCAGGGAGGGTGTGGTCGCGGCTGAACGGCTGCTGGACTGAGCGAAGTTGTAGCAACGGAACAACATATGTAGTCCTCCGCTTAAAGTTCACCGTCCACCATGTCTGTGAACAGGTCGTTGTCGTTCGTTAGCGAAATCCCAAGGGAAAGCTGTAGTTGTAAGGAAGCCGAAGAACTACGCGGAGTTTCGGGCTGCTGTTAGTGTGAGGACGAGCGGGTGCTCCACCATCACATCCCTCAGCTGCCGAGGCCGGAAGCTGCTGCGTTCACAAATAAAAGCACGGCTTTGACAGACCACTAAAGCCCCTAAGGGCCCCGAGGGCCCTGAGTCCATACCCTTGGTAGGCTTCTTAGAATCTGGAGGAGAGCGTATTGAGTAAACAATTCAGTGTTTTCCCACCAGACTTCATTTATGGCACTCATTCTTAAGCAGAGTTTGATTTAAAAAAATATTCTGTTTTTATTCTTCACATTTTAAGATAGCCGGTAGAGGTGAAACTTTTTTGAGTTATTTTAAAGCAGGATAAGATCCATGTGCAATTATGGTTTTCCAGTCTATAGTCAGCACTCAAATGCATGATTTAGTGATTAGACCTCCTCTCATTTAGGCAAGTTATTGATATTTTTCTCACTCTCCTTTTAATTTGATGCACCTTTTGGTTCAGGCAGGTGGGTTCTGTAGAGCTTCTTGAGACACTTTGAATTGTAATTGATGCTATATAAATAAAATGGAAAAAGACAACTTCTGTTGTCATTAGTACATGGAATACATAATTGCAAGCAGGTAAGGTATTTCAGTAAATTTACTTAGTTTTCATTCAGTACTGCCAATTTGCACAGTGGCTGCTTTGGCTGGAAGAACGAATTATTGTTTTTTGATAATAATGCTAAGTGTAACCAGTGACACTTCGTGTTTTAACGTAAGAATTTGCTGTTTTTTCCAGCAAAAAATTCCTCTGTTCTCTGTTTTATGTCACCGTAAAACACAAATTACTTGGTTTCAGACTATCGGTCTAAAGTTGAAAATAGATGTACACATCAAAATCTATCTGACAGCCAAAATCTTCTTTCTTAGAGTTACCTCAAAGAAGACAGTTTTTCAGTGCACTTTCCGAATGTTTACAACCTGATTCATCTCGAACATTTCCAATATCACTACTGTATGTGGTCAGAGGTATGCTCCGTGTCACCTATAGTCTATGGTTCTATGGTAAATTCATTCAATAGAGATGTTACAGGTTCCCTGAGTACAAATACATCAGCACAGCAAGGTGGTGGTTAAAGCACTCAGCATCAGTAAAAAGATTTCAAGAGCGTGTTAAGTTGCCTCTAAAGTTATTTACTTACTGGTATTCACTTATAAAACTCTTATACAGGAATTTGAACACAAAGTCCAATGTGGGTCTCATTAAAAAAAAAAGCATTTAATAAGTTGGCAGATTTTTTTGCTTACTTAACTGTGTTTTGATGATATGCATTGAATAAATGGAGCCGATTCTGTTCAATAAAGCTATGATGGTTCAAGATTTATATGTTGAAGGTTGTGTGAATGCATTTAAGAGAAGATAAGACAAGATAAGATAATCCTTTACTACTCCCCACGCCAGGCGAAATTTCCTGTTACAGCAGCAACATCTTTCAGAACAGCACTAATTATATGTACAGTAATAATGAGAATTATAATAACAATAATATGTACAATATATACAAGAATGAATAATGAAAAACTAACCAATACAGTATTATGACTATATATACATGTTATATGACTATAGCATTTGTCATAGTGGATAGACTGTGAATACGAAATATAGTGTCCATTTCATTTAATTGTTGATAATAAAATACATATCATATTAATTTTGCATGAATAACTAACTAAATAATAATACCAAATATTTTTTTTCACTAAATGTGATTTCTTCCTAAAAAATATGCACCAAAATAAATGTAGACCTTAATTTTTTTAATTCTTATTTTGTACATAAGGAAGGATGAAGCTTTCATTTACACACTGAGAGTGATTATGAGCGTGGTTGTGTTGTCAGTAGAACTACCAGCTGCATTCAGCACAGTCATTCTGAAAGGAAGGAGTTCTACAGTTTGTGTCAGCTGATCTCTGATGACTTCACACAATACAGCACAATGCACACTGTCAATAATATAGCTAAACAAATGTTCAGTAAGGGAAAATAATATTTTATTTATATAGATCCAATTCACAACATAAGTCATTTCAAAGCACTCCACACAGTAAAGTGAAGACCTTACAATGATGGATACACCATAGAGAAAGTTTCAGTGAAGCTATTGGTTCCCTTTGAGCACTTCTTCAGAGACAATGGGAAGACAGGAAAACATTTCAAGCAGGAGAGAATCAGGTTGGGGTGAGCAGAGAGCACAGAGATAAAAGGATACAGACGGCAAGCAAGAAACCAGTACTCATGACAGAAGCTCAACCAATATACTCGATCAAGCCATCCATTGTCTATACACCGCTTAGTCCTGGGGGAGGGGGTCTTCAATTTGTGCTTTTGTTCACAAACATATTCAAAAATGCTTTGATGCATTCGCGTCTAATATTTGTAATAATTCTGCTTTTATTTTGAAATTCTTGCCCATGCTCAGGCTACAGCGCGTGCCGCTGCTCTGACACGCCCCTCCCGTCTTGTGACCGGCAGACTTCACAGCCAATCAGAACACACCATGTGTAAACATGGCGTCTGACTTGAAGTTGAGATGTGTGGTGCTCCTGCTCTATACATGTTTGCTGTGTATATTAGCGACTGACAGTAAAGTTAAGCCCAAAGTAAAGAAGGACATCCGAGACTACAATGATGCAGACATGGCACGGCTCCTGGAGCAATGGGAGGTACGTTAACGTGTTCCTGTTCATTCAGTCAGTCCTCAGATACCAGCTACTACCCTAGCCGCTAGCTATGTGCCATGAACCGTGCACCATCAGCAACATACCGCTCTGTGTCTAAGGGGTCAGCATATTAACAATTAGTGGTAGTTTTGTCCTCGGACAGATACATCCTCAAAGTGGAGTGGTAGAAAGAAGTATGTTATATACTGGGGACTGGCGTTAATATATAACATGCTAACTTCAGATGCTGGAGTCATTCGTTCTAACATCTGTCAGTATGCAGTCGAGTGCCCAGCTTACAAAGAACGAGTCTGGTATGTCCAGATTTAGAGGACAACATGTTGAAACGTTGCCATTAGTCAAAGAAATATGTTTTTACCTGTTTTGCTTTTTATTTTAAGCTGCCTGTTATATTCCACTAAGTTTTTATTCCATTTATATTTATAGAGCATTCATTCATTCATTCATACACACACACACCACACCCTACACACACACAAAAAAAGTTACACACTGATATTTTGTTGGACTGTCTTTAGCTTTGACTATGGCACTCATTCGCTGGGGCATCGTTTCAATAAGCTTCTGCAGCGTCACAGCAATTATTTCTGTCTAGGGATACGTTCATCAAGATCTTATATTGATGATGGGAGAGCCAAACCACTGGGCAAAGTTTTCTCAGCACATCCCAAAGATTCTCAGTAGGGCTGAAGTCTGGACTCTGTGGAGACCAGTCCATGTGTGAAAATGATGTCTCGTGCTCCCTGAACCGCTCATTCACAATGTGAGCCCAATGAATCCTAGCATTGTCATCTTGGAACATGCCCATGCTATCATGGAAGAAAAACTGTAGGAACTAGCCATGATGAGTGCGTCTATTTATCCACCTTTCCTCTTACCCCGATGCGTCCATCAATTTGAAACAGTGTAAACCTGGACTCCTCAGACCACATGACCGACCACCTTTGTTTCTCAAAGATGATGGTTCGCCTCCATCCTTCAGGTTTTAATGATACGTTGTACAATTCTTAACCTGATTTTAGTAGTTTCAGAAATCTCCTTAGTTGTTTTCTTTGCTTGATGCAGGCCAATAATGTTACGCTTCTGAGACAGATTAACATCCTTTCCATGACCACAGGATATGCCTTCCAACATGGTTTAAGAAACAAGAAGCTAGCTGCATCAGCTAGGGTTAAATAAGTTGTTGCAGCTGAAACATATTCATCACTGCACTAATTATTCAATGGATGGCTCTTACCTACATATATTTTTGTGTTTTTTGTTGTGTTTTTGAAAACTAAACCAGAATATACACTAAACCTTTTTAAAAGTTTAACATTGCATCCAGAAAGTAAATGCCAGTGCTTTGTTGCATTGCAGACTAATTATGCCCTAATCAAAGTTGCATCAAAGACCATTTATGTAGTAATGCTTAGTGAATAATTCCGTTTTCTTTCTGAAGGTCAAATTCTGTCATGTTGAGACATGTATGTAGTGTTTGGGTTGCAATACTGCATTTGAATGTAAAATATATGCTATGCTGTGTTTTTTAATGGTGCTTTGAAAATGTGATGAGTCTTTCAGAAAAGCAACTTGCAAATATACGAATACAATTAGTATGTATTCACTTACATCTATCTGAAAAACGTGTTTCCATTGTTCAGCAATTGTACATAATTCCTTCTTATTGTTTCACAGGAGGATGATGACATTGAGGAAGGCGACCTTCCTGAGCACAAAAGGGCTCCGCCTCCCATTGATTTCTCCAAGGTGGACGCTTCCAAACCAGAAGATCTTCTCAAGATGTCCAAGAAAGGCAGGACTCTGATGGTTTTTGCTTCAGTGTCAGGAGATCCAACTGAAAAAGAGACCGAGGAGATCACAGGACTATGGCAGGGGAGCCTCTTCAACGCCAACTTTGATGTTCAGAGGTAGTTACTTATTCAACATGTACAACAAGAATGTTGCCGAGCTGTTGTCAAGGAAGACAGATGTACGTATAAACCTGGCCTTCAGTAGTGATTGTAGAAGTTTATGTCAGGTGGAGTAGCCCATACATCAGTTGCTTTAGTACAATAAACAAACAGCATTGTTCATTGTGCATGAACAAAGCCGGATGAAACTTTTGAAGTTTTGGAGCATCGAAGTCAGTGAGCACAGGGACATCTTGTGGTCTGTAGAAATTATAGCAACTTCTGAAAACTGGGATCAAATTGCTGTCATCAGGCTGACCTCTGTAGAAACGTTTGAGAGCGCTGTATGTTCATGAGGAAGATCCAGTTGCTTTCTCAGGTCGTTCTCTGTATTATAATTCAAGTAGTATTTTTTTAGGGTCAAACCATGTGATCATATCTTTTATTAATCTTTAATCTGTCCTATTTTTTCATATATTAACATCCTCCCAAAATTTATTGTGAAATTCAGAATGAGAAATCCTTGATTGATCCCTAAGGGGAAACTGCTTGAGAATGACGACATATGAAAATCTTCATATGCATCAGCCTCTTTTATATCAGGAAATTCAGCTTTATGCAACATTTTTTGATGTTTCTCAAAGATTTACAGTTGGAAGTTGCAATTAGTGTTACAGTTGAGAAAGAAAAAACATCCACACTATTTTATCTCTTTTCTCTTGTACCTCAATGCCTATACAACCAACCATCTTCTCTCTTTATTTTTCCAAACGTCACTCGTGCAGAGGCCAACTGTCAAACAAATGCAGTAGTTGTAATCTATGTAGTGTTTTTTTCTTTGTTTTGTTTGGTGGAATCCAAAAAGTTCCATGTAGTTATTTGAGCTTTGTGTACTCTGGTGTACTGTTTTAGGTGGTATCCAGTCAAAATGGTTCTATACCATTCAACAGTTCTCTGGTAGTTAGTCCCTGCCATATTTCATATGTATTCATATATCTTCCTTCCAACATTTTGTGTCACTGGAGCATCATTTATAGCTCAATTTATCAGTTTTTTTTTAAATTAAGCTGTCACAGTCTCTGAAAACAACAGCAAGCCATTGCAGTGGAGTGTGGTCTACAATAATGCTTCTTTCTTCAGGTTCGTGGTGGGCTCCAACAGGGTGATCTTCATGCTGCGGGATGGGAGTTTAGCCTGGGAGGTCAAGGACTACCTTGTTGCTCAGGAACGCTGCATGGACGTTACTGTGGAGGGCCAAGTGTTTCCAGGGAAAGCTGCCAAAAAGGATGATGCTAAACACAAACAGCAGAATGAAGTCAACACCAAGAACAAGGGCAAGAAAAAAACGGAGAGCAAGAAGGCTGACATAGAGGGAAACAGAGCCAGCATCAAACAGGAGCTGTGATGGAATTGAACAGAATGAGAGATCGGAGTTTCTAGTCATTTTCTTCCTGATCAATGTGTACTGCGGCACCACAGGAAGATGCAGTGGTATGAATGAACTAATAAATCCTGTTGGGTACACTCAGCTTTGACCGGCCAGCTGGAATCATCAGTGATTTGTCTTTTCCCCTCCTGCCTCTCACTGGATCATGGTGCAATGACAAGTACATGATTAAAATCATCAGTCTATGTCTGAGTGCTGATAAACTCTTTATAATCTTTTGTAATGTAATGCTGTCTTGATTTCTGTTTGATTATCATCACAAAAAAGCAAGCACATGCTAATGTTGTTGAAAGATACTCCAAGTAAACATTATTAAACTTTTGTTTTTGGTGGCAACATTTTGACATGTTTAGCACAGTTTTTTTTTTTTTCTGATGCGGAAATGGAGTCATTCATCAGACCGGTCAGTCCCAGTCGCTTATCCGTTGGTCATGTACACCAGCACTTCAATATTTTATACAAAAGTAGCACTTGCGATTTCTGTTTGATTTTTCACTGAGTATGAAAATAAACATTTTTGGTATGAGTGAGGCATCATTCATTACTGTGGCTTGAATCACGTCCTCCCAACTCCAGTGTGAAGACACTCCATTTGTCATGCTGCAGATCTGTATTGTGTAGTGCAGACTGACTCACCAAGTACTATAGAGTCAACTGCATATATTACTGTACATATAATTATGTGAACAGTTGTTTAGTGTAATCCAGCAGTTGACCTGAGCTCTGACTTGAAATATAAACTATCAAACATACAGAATTGCAGCTGGTTCATTTACCCAGCAGCAAGGAGAGGTGCATTTTCCATCCATCCACTATCTATACACCGCTTAATCCTCAGTAGGGTCACGGGGCTTCTGGAGCCTATCCCAGCTGACTTGGGGCGAAGGCAGAGGACATCCTGGACCAGGGCCGGAGTAGGACTCATTTTCAGCCCTGGACTTTCATGCCTCAGACCAGCCCACTTTAGATCACGACCTATTTCTATTAAAATCATTTAATTCTGGCCTTGACTTGTAATTCAGTGTGTTTTTCTAAAATATTTCCATTTCAGTGCAAGTAAGGGTCGCTTCACAGTGAGGATTTATTCCAACATGAGTGCACGTCTCCAACATTTTTCTTTACAATATCAGAATCTATATTCTGTTCAAATAAGTGTTCAAGGATATCCAAACCTTAAAAATGAAATAGAAGAAGAAATAAAAATATTAAATTTAAAAAATAAAAGGTGTTGCACTTTCTAATAACACTATTCTCTCTTTTTCCTCTGCAAGGAAACAGTTCCATCACAACTTAAATTTCACAGATATGAGAACATCAGTTAAAGGGCTGATCTCCAACACTATTCTTTACAACATCACAATGTCCTTTTTTGCAATATCAAATATCAAGCAAATTAGTTTTCACATATATCTAATCCTCGTGAATAAAGAGTAATTATTGCACTGTTGTCTGGAAATTTGTTATTCACAGTATAACATCAATTTCACTTGCTAATGAAATTTTGAAAATGCTTTGATTTTCATTTTATATTTACAATAACAAGAAAATAAAATCAGAAAGAGACAGAAATGAGAAAAGGTTCGTTTTTTCATTTTCTTAGACCGGAAGTGGATAATCAGCAAGTGTGGAGCCAAACAGAGTACAGTGCATAGACTACATATAATTTTTTTTCGTTAGTTTTCATGGTCAAAATGAGAGATCAGGTGGTCAATCTTAAAATAAATCAGTATCCATCCATTCATTCTCTATACACCGCTTTATCCTCACTTGGGTCACGGGGGGTGCTGGAGCCTACCCCAGCTGACTCGGGTGAAGGCAGGGGACATCCTGGACAGGTCACCAGTCTGTCACAGGGCTACATATACAGACAAACAATCACACTCACATTCACACCTACGGGCAATTTAGAATAATCCATTAACCTCAGCATATTTTTGGACTGTGGGAGGAAGCTGGAGTGCCCGGAGAAAACCCAAGCATGCACAGGGAGAACATGCAAACTCCATGCAGAAAGATCCCAGACCGGGATCTTCTTGCTGCAAGGTGAAAGTGCTAACCACTACGGCACTGTGCACCCCATTAAATCAATATTGAATTTTGAATTTATTATTCCTTTGCATTTACTAAATTAGAATAAAATCTCATCACATTAGAGGGCTGTTGTCTGTCCTTGCTGACACTGGGTGACAGTGATATTTTTATTTTATATTCATATGAAAGACATATGACAAAGACAACACGGAGAAAGAACTCTACATGTTAAACTATTCCTTACTGCAGTAATGGAAATTTCTAGGTGACTCTCCTTTCTGTCCTTTGTCCACAGAAAAAAAAGAGGTTTACACAGAAGAAGAGATATTTCCTTTTCCTTATTATTGTGTATGTGCAAAAAGTTAAACTAGATTTTTTAAAATGAAATGTCCATGTATGTTCAACTATCCAAGTTAGCCACATTGAGGTGTAAAATCTACTGTTAAAATCTTCTGAGATTCAGCACCTCACAGTGACATACTCTTTTGTGGCCTGCAGTGTTTTCGTTTTCTTTTGTCTTATTTCTTTCTCTGGCTTTCCCTATTTTTGTATGGTTTTTTGTGTGTACAGCTTGCTTGTCAGGGCCCCAGTTGAATCATAGCTGACCCCCACTTGCTGCTCAGAATCTAAAGATACTGGAAATGACACTTTGACAGTGATGTGACTCAAACAATAGCATGTCAGTATTCTCAAGCAGAGACACAATGACATCCAGGCAAACTGTAGACTGTTCTTTATTTCTGTACAAAAATCATTTGAAGAACTTTAATGTCATGAAGTTTCATCACTTTACAAGCCCAAGCCACATATACAACACATTCATTTGATGTACAGTTATAGTAGACCAACTATACCAAGGGTCATACGCATGTATGCAGTGTTTGATACAAATCTTTTAAAATGGAGCTATAATGAGTTCTGTGTATTACATACAGTACACATACAGGGCAGTTATAACATGACAACTTAAAGCATGTCCCTTGTAGATTTGGATCAACTGTGTCTGTACAATAAATAAGTATAAAATATATCTTTGTGGATTTTTAAAAACACATTAAACATACAAAACACTAAATTACTGCTACAACCTCCGAAAAAAGACCAGCTATTTCGGCAAGGGAGGGGGTGGGGTAGGAGGTGGGGGTGGGGGTGGGGTTTCCTTTATTTCACTGATTGCAACACAGTTTTCATCATTCTTTTAAAATGAGGGGGATTGCACGTTTAAAAACTCCATGGTTCAACATTTAGTGGACAACTTGAGTTCATATTTTATATAGTCATGGGCATCTTGCTGGTTCATTCCAAAACACAGACAGTTTGGATCACAAACACAGATTTAAAAGAAAAAAAATACATGGAAGGAAAACATCACAATATCAAGTGAGCAAGTGCTCGGAATGAAACAGAACAAGCTAACCACTGGTCCGGACGCAAAACAAGGAATGTTTCTGTTGTTTTATTTTTTTTCCCTTTTCTTTTGCTTTTTCTACTATTTTCTGTCTTTAAACACTTTAGTCCAACAAAGGAGGATAGTAAAATCGCTCAACTTCTACACCTATCACAGACACCTGCATGACAAGGGCGCTCAGAGATGCAAATACGGAACAGATAATTTGAAAAACTGACTCATACTTTCTGATTTTTTGATCTCTGTTGAAGTAGCCATTGCCTTTGAATCCTAACCGCCTAGCAATCATAGCTGACATCAAGGACATCTGCTGGAGAATAGACCCATACTTCGCGATGCATAAATGTGCAACTACCAGGCTAGAAGAAAAGACTTGTAAAATGGAAAAGTCAATTAGAGTAATGTTTTGTTTTTTTCCAATATGGTTTATTGTGAGATGGTAAACTGGCCAATTAAGTCTCCTATGAATTATGCTCATACACTTGCACAATACACTTTTACAACTTTTGCAGAAATCATCCGAATAAATCTATCAATCTATAAATCTGTATCTGTATTTCCAGTGTTCTGTGCCAATGCAGTAAGAAGTGTGAAAAATCGTGTAAAATGTGTAATCTGCACTCTCTGACCACCTGGATCCCTGGGAATGCGCCTGGTATGCTGGTTCACAAATTGACTGATGTCCATGAAGTTCTTTTAATAGTTTAGTGCATAATCTGACATTAGTTGCCAAGCATGTACATTAAAGACCTATCTGAAGAGCGTGGGTATTAAATATTTTGCAGATTTATTTTCAACTTAATGTGGGTGGCATCATGCTTTCTTTACAATGTTTTCTGCTTGTAGAAAATATTTGCAATTGGTAGGAGGCTGGTTAGATCAAATCTGTGACACATTTTACTATTGGAGGGTCAATCTACTGCTACTAAGATGATGTCAGAAGGACCTGAGTGTCTGAACACCAAGCACAAACTTGTTAACCTACTGGGTATACGGTCAGCAATATACACTGTCCCAATTGCCTACATTTAGGCACTCTAAGGCTACGTTCAGACTGCAGGGCTTAATGCTCAATTCCGATTTTTCTTGTGAAATCCGATTTTTTTGCGAATTCGTTCACATTTCCAATTAAATGCGACTTGTATGTGATCTCCTGTGTGAACCTCATACGACCCAAAAGTGTCTCGCATGCGCAGAAGAGGACACAACAACGACACGCAGAGAGCTTGTTCAGTGTTTACGGAAGAAAACATGGACGCTAACAGTAGAGCATGTCTGGCCATTTTAAAGTTGTTGTCCAGCCGGAGCCAGCATATTTATAACTTAATCGTTTTAAGGAGAAGGTCAAGAAGGAAGAGAGCCAGGATTTTGGCCCTGGCGTTTTGTGGGGCAGTGGCAGCAACGTCTGTCCAGAGAACTATGTGGGTGCTAGTGATGTGAGAGGCTTCAAAGATGCGGACTTCATTCAGAATTTTCGAATGACAAGGGCGATCTTTACGTACATATGTAAGCGCCTCTTTTTAACACTCACGGCAAGACACACGTCTTCGGCAGCCCGAAGATATGTTTTGCTTGAACGCAGAATAGTGACGTTTGTCGTGTACCAACAACGTATGGGTCGGATAAACGTGACCTGGCCGTTCAGACTGAAGTCGCATGGCAAAAGATCCGATACGTATCGGAATTAGGACCACATATCCAAGTGGCCTGGGTCGCATTTGAAGAAATGGGATCTGTGTCGTTCAGACTGTCATGAAAAGATCCGATCGGATTTGGGTCACTTTAGCCTGCAGTGTGAACGTAGCCTAAGTATCTGACAGGCAGTCACTAATGTAACAAACTACATACCTTTAGGAAGTGGAAGCAACAACTTTTTCAGCTGTTAGACCAAGATCAACAGACCCAGAGCTGGTTTGCCTGCCACCCAGTGTGCTAAAAACTTGTACATAATGGGAAACCCAGTGCGATCTGAACCACACCGCTCTCTTCCTTGGTCTGCCTCCAGGACAGTTTCTTATTTTCCCTTTTAAAGACGGAGTTGCCTCATCTGTTATTGGTTGTTAATATTCATCAACCCCTCAAAAAAATCTTCTGAATTGAGAATTTAAAAAACTGCAGAATAGATACATTTTTACAATTGCTCTTATTCCTGGAAGAGCAGCTTTCAGCAACTGTAATGGTCACAATTCCCACTGACTAAGCATCTATTCCCTCAGCTCTTACATATCAGTCTTCTCATATACTGTAACCTTATTATTCAGAGAAAAACCTACTCTTAATTTATGTGTTCTAAACTGGTGATTCAGCTGAATTATTGCCATTAAAACTCAAAGGGCACCAGTCGGCTTAAAGCAAAGCACTTGTTGGATAATTGAAAGCCGTCTGAAACAGCACTGATAACTTCTTGCCCTAATGTCATGCTTTTGATAACAGTTACAGTTTTTAGCCAGCTGTGTGGAAGTGAGAGAGCAGGTTCCATTTAAACTTAGTAGGTCAACCTGTGGTCTTTAATTTTTCACAAAATATTGACATTCCTGAAACAAAATCATGTACAAGAAAATTACCAGTGCTGCTATTTCTTTTTGTTGTCTTACTGTTTAACAGCAAAATATAAGAGGATCATCAGTGGAGCCAGAAAGCTTGAACATTTTCTGAGTCTCCCTGTCCCTAAATAAAGGAGAGCCTGACCAAAAGACTGAGCCGTTATCCTTATTTGTACAAATATTACATCTCACTCTCCTCGCTAATAGCAAATCTTTTTGTTGTTAATTTTATCTTGATGTAACTGTCACGGACTCATTCATTCAAATGACAGCACAACCCTCGATAGCAGCATCAATAAGTGACATCAAAAAGTATCAAAATTTTTGCTGTAGCCGATACAGAAGTCTGTTAGAGGACAGACTATATAGACAATACTAAAGGTTATATACTGGTTTCTAAGTGAAAACTCTACAATGTATAACTGGAAAAGAGTCAACTGAGAGCTTTGGTTGGGTCAGAGAATTAACCGCATTGCCACCAAATTTACTAAACACGGAAATGTTAATATTAACATGAAAGTTAGTTAATGTCATGTTAACTTTTGCACATGAGGGATGTTTTTACAGCACAATAGTAATGGTTAGCTGACCAAAGCCAATATTTACTTTAGCTAATAAGCTAACAATACATAAACATAACAATGCAGTTTGTGATGCAATGACAGTGTTCTGTCAGAAACAAAATCATTATTAATCAAGTCTATCAGTCTATCAATAATGGGTGTGGAGACAGCCATATTTCTGCAAACACTGTTGACTGTTGCCAACAAACTGAGGATTCAGCGCAGAGCAGGGTCTTAAACAGACATCAGTTCATCATGGGCACTGCTGGCTCTGGGACAGGGTTTTCACCTTTTCAGCATACCAAATCACATCATTCTTTCTCACCACCAAACCTTGACTAAACAACACTTGATGCCGGACCAATGGCTCAGAGCGACTGGCTCTGCAGTGCTGGCAGTGTGCATGTATGTGTGAGTCTGTGCTGCTTGTATTCTTTTAGGGGTATGTGTTTCAGTATCTGGGGGTTACATAGTCACTTGGCTGTTCTCCCCGCTCGTCTTGCCACTCATAGCTTCATCTTGTGGACCACAGGGACAGGCAAGACCTGATGGATCTTGGCTCGGTTGGTGTCCACCTCCATATGGACCCAGTCAGGTTTGAAGGAGCCTTTGAATCCCACAAATGCCAGCTTATCTGCAGAGAAGCCACATTATATTAATGGAAGATAAATCCTCTAAGCACCACGGTGTTTCTCAGTATTGCCTCTTTTGCGTTGCATACCATCATATAGATATGTCATAAATGTTGATTATTGAAAAATACTGAAGAAGTGTGAAGCTAGGTGCCTTGCTCAAAGGACAGAACAGCATTACTATTCACTGACATTACAAGTGCTGCAATCTGAACATAAGTTGTTGGTGATATTTATTTTTAAAACACCTTTTTTGTGACAAACCAGTCTTCATCTGTCTCAAAAAAATGAACAAATGATGTCAAAACCATCTCTATATTGTTGGACATAGTTGTGAACAACTTTACATACACTGTAAAAACCATATATATGACGGCAGTCTTGAGTTTTCAATGAGTCCTATAACTTTTAATTTTCTATGATATGATTATTGAAACACGTCTTTGTCACAAAACACAATCATGCATGTTGGTTCTTTCAAAAATTGCATATTCTTTGCTGCAAATAAATCACTTTGATAATGGTTATAATATATGAAACATTGTTAGTGGACACAAATAAATGTAACAGACTAAATTCTCTAGAGTTTTTGTTGTGAAACCTTCAATTAGAGGAAAAAATTCCAAAAGGATGAGAAGGTAAAACCATCATACTACTTTTAGCAATTTTACCTCAGTACACCTTTGTAAAGACATTGTTAGTTACCTTTCAATTTGATGCTCTTTCCTGCTCCTAGTCTCTCCAGAACTTTGGTCCAGGATCCTCTGGTAACCACACGGCCCTTAGACGTCATGAGGACTATGGAACTAGTGACAGAGTGAGAAGCAGCCCGATATGTTAATGTTCACATTGAGCTGATAGTAGCTGTGTGTGTATTTTCAGCTAGATCGTGTGTATATTTACTGGACAGAGAGACACTAGTGTGTGATTTGAGCAATTTGAACTGATTGTTAAGGCGTTTGACTTCACGTAATTCAGTTTATTTGGAGCAATGTGTCACACAGTGAATTTTTTTTTTAAAAAGTATGTGGTGAAACAGAATTTTTCTCACCAGTCTCGCAGTCCACTGACATAGTTGTCGATCTGTGCAGGGATTCCCTGTAGGATAGAATTCCTAAATCCCTTGCTCTCAATCACTTTCCCATCATGCCCATCAATTACTGTCAGCTGCACCCCATCTTCTGGTTGGTATAACTTCCTGCCGTTCACCTGTCACAACAGAGGCGGTTAATCACAAAACAGTTCTGAGATCTACTGTAGAATGGCACTGCACACTTAATAATTTCACCATTAGTCAAATGTCTCTAAATGGTCTTTTCTGGGGGAATGTATATGAATAATGTATATGCTGAACCCTCCTGTAAAGTACCTCATAACCAGTGATCTAAATCTAAGCCTTTCAAGTAAAGTTATAGCTACTCTACACCTACTTTTCTACACTATGTCTAAGACAATGGGTACCTCTGTAAATGCAAAGTCCTCCTTGATGTGGAAGAAACGAGTGTTGTAGGACTCCAGTTTGACCTCTAGAAAGTTCTCTGGTGAGTGCTGAGAGGAAACAACCACACAATAGAGCTGGAATTAATATTAGGCATTTCACTCTAATTTCAATGGAAACTGTTGAAATACAATAACAGATTTGTAAGGATTCCAGTGGGAAACTGAGACTCATCAGGAGGAAAAAGACAGAGAATAAAACAGAGAAAAATAGGATGTAAATAAGGATACAGATGATGGAGCATTATTCTGGTGGAATGTGTTTCTTAAAAATAGAGCATACACACGTGGACAAAATTGTTGGTACCCCTCAGTTAAAGAAGGAAAAACCCACAATTCTCACTGAAATCACTTGAAACTCACAAAAGTAACAATAAATAAAAATTTATTGAAAATTAAATAATCAAAAACAGCCATTACTTTTGAATTGTTGATTAACATAATTATTTAAAAAAACAAACTAATGAAACAGGCCTGGACAAAAATGATGGTACCTCTATAAAAGATTGAAAACTATTTGACCAGAGTGACATGATTGACTCAGGTGTGTCATTTAATTGACATCACAGGTGTTTCCAAACTCATAATCAGTCAGTCTGCCTATTTAAAGGGAGACAAGTAGTCACCCTGCTGTTTGGTGAAAAGGTGTGTACCACACTGAACATGGACAACAGAAAGCGAAGGAGAGAATTGTCCCAGGACATCCGAAAAAAAAATGATAGACAAACATCTTAAAGGTAAAGGCTATAAGACCATCTCTAAACAGCTTGAAGTTCCTGTGACAACAGTGGCTCATATTATTCAGAAGTTCAAGACCCACGGGACAGTAGCCAACCTCCCTGGACGTGGCCGCAAGAGGAAAATTGATGACAAATTGAAGAGACGGATCGTTGGAATTGTATCCAAAGAGCCCAGAGCAACCTCCAAAGAAATTAAAGGTGAACTCCAAGGCCAAGGTACATCAGTGTCAGATCGCACCATTCGTCGTTGTTTGAGCCAAAGTGGACTTCATGGGAGACGACCAAGGAGGACACCACTGCTGAAAAAAACTCATAAAAAAGCCAGACTGGAATTTGCAAAAATGCATGTTGACAAGCCACAAAGCTTCTGGGAGAATGTCCTTTGGACAGATGAGACCAAACTGGAGCTTTTTGGTAAGGCACATCAACTCTATGTTCATAGACTCAAAAGCAAGCATACGAAGAAAAAAACACTGTCCCTACGGTGAAACGTGGAGGAGGCTCAGTAATGTTTTGGGGCTGCTTTGCTGCATCTGGCACAGGGTGTCTTGAAAGTGTGCAAGGTACGATGAAATCTGAAGACTATCAAGGCATTCTGGAGAGAAATGTGCTGCCTAGTGTCAGAAAGCTTGGTCTCAGTCGCAGGTCATGGGTCTTCCAACAGGACAACGATCCAAAACACACAGCCAAAAACACCCAAGAATGGCTGAGAGAAAAGCGTTGGACTATTCTAAAGTGGCCTTCTGTGAGGCCAGATCTGAATCCCATTGAACATATGTGGAAGGAGCTGAAACATGCCATTTGGAGAAGACACCCATCAAACCTGAGACAACTGGAGCTGTTTGCTCATGAGGAGTGGGCCAAAATACCTGTTGACAGCTGCAGAACGCTTATTGACAAATACAGAAATCTTTCAATTGCAGTGATTGCCTCAAAAGGTTGTGCAACAAAATATTAAGTTATGGGTACCATCATTTTTGTCCAGCCCTATTTCATTAGTTTGTTTTTTTAAATAATTATGTTAATCAACAATTCAAAAGTGATGGCTGATTTTGATTATTTAATTTTCAATAAATTTTTATTTATTGTTACTTTTGTGAGTTTCAAGTGATTTCAGTGAGAATTGTGGGTTTTTCCTTCTTTAACTGAGGGGTACCAACAATTTTGTCCACGTGTGTAACTCTAGAATGACCTGCCAGAGGAGATCATGTCTGGTAGCTTTTACAATAATGTACAGATCAACCACAACATTAAAACAAATGAACTTGATAAGAATAGTTGTCTCATTACAATGGCACCTGTCAAGGCAGTGGAATATATAAGGCAGGAAGTTAACAGTCAGTTATCAAAGTTGATGTATTGGAAGGAGGAGAAATGGGGAGCATATGGATCTGAGGGACTTTGGCAAGGGCGATATTGTGCTGGGTAGATGACGAGTAGATGTCTGAACATTTTCAAAACAGCAGGTTTTGTAGTGTGTTCAGAATATGCAGTGGTTTGCAACCACTAAAAGTGATCCAAGGAAGGATAATCGATGAACCGGTGACACAGTCAAGTGTGAACAAGGCTCACTGATAAGTGTTGAAAGCAAGAGTTGGACCGTGCGATCTGATCCTACACAAGAGCTACTCTAGCACAAACAGATGAAAACTTTAAATGCTGCTGTGATAGAAAGGTGTCAGAACATACAGTACACCACCGCTAGTGTGCAAAGGGCTGTGTAGCTGCAGACGGTGCCCACACTGACCCCTGTCCTCTCCTGAAAATGTCTACCAACTGGACAACACAACATGTTCTTTTTTTACAAAACAAAGAGCTGGGAGTGTGAACATGAATTAAAGCTGCTGTCCGGAGTTTGAATCGCAGCGTCTCCCAAAACACTGGTGGTCCCTCCCTCCCTCTGATTTCGCCCCTTTATTTGTGCACGCGCGCAGTACATGAGAGAAGTGCCCGGAGTGCTGCAGCATCTCGCCTGTTTTGCTGTTTTCCCCTCTTCTACATTTAGTACTTTTAGTAAATAATAAAGGAATTACGTTAGAATGCTGTATTGAGTCTAACTTGTCCTAATACCAAAATAACATGAATCTGCTAGGACGAACGAGTAAAGTTTCAATATGTGATTACACTCGTGTATCCCTCTGGATGACGTTGTTTATCAAACTTTGTGCATTTACGCGTGTATATGTGTTACATTGTTTATTTATTTCTATCTAGAGTTCAGAATTGCATGACTCCTCTGACAAAGAGTATGTCCCAGACGCCCCAACATCTTCCTCCAGAGGTCGGGCATCTAAACGAAGCCGTCAGGCGGGCTATGGAGGCCGTGGTCGGAGAGCGACGCGAGCACCCCGACCACGGCATATAAACGTAGCCGTCAGGCGGGCTATGGAGGCCGTGGTCGGAGATTGACGCGAGCCCCCCGAGCCAAAAAACGTCCTGCAGTCTCTTGGCCTGACAAGCCGTGGGATTGGTAACTTTTCTGGAAGTTGCTGATTCCTGATGCTCTCTCCTCCACAAGCAAAACAAGTGTGCGCGCGGTTGTGTAGTGCGTAGCGCGCCCACCTCTGCATGGGCTTGCTTGCTGTGCGCGTAACCGTTGATTGACAGCATGACAAAGCTGAAGCTCGAACTTGATTGGTCGGCAGCGACCGGCGCTTTTTGGAATAACATGGGGGTCTATGAGAGGAAGGCGGAGCTCAGGAATAAATTTTCATATCGCGTTATACTAACTTTATATTATAGTATCGAACTAGACTAACACATTTAAGCTTTGTTAAAAAATGATACATAAATTGAAAACAAACGGAAACTCCGGACAGCAGCTTTAACTCAGAACAAAGGGATGCACTATGGGGGAAAAAGGCAAGTGTGCAGAGGCAATGTAATGCTTTGGGCAATGTTCTGCGGGGAAGGCTTGGGAATGTTAAATTGACATGTACCACCAACCTAAACATTAAGGTAGATTGTACACAGACAACGTACATCTCTTCCTGGCAATTGTATTCACTGATGGCAAAAGCCTCTTTCAGCAAGATAATCCACCCTACTACACTTCAAACATTGTTCAGGAATGGTTTGAATACCATGACAAAGACTTCAAGGTGTTGATCTGACATATTTCCAGCTCTCAATCTGATAGCGCATCTGTTGGCTGTGCTATAAAAAACAAGATCAATCTATGGAGGCCCCACCTCCCAACAACCAAGACCAATCTACTCCTCATTGAGTCCTCTACTCTACATGATGACACAGGACACCTTCCGAGGTCTGTGGAAGGGGAACCTACACAATATTAGGCAGGTGATTTAAATGCTGTGGCTGAACAGTTTTAAAAATATTAAAGATGTAATAGCCAAAAGTGAAGGCCCAATAAAGTCAAGTGTGTTCAAACCATTCCCTGTTTCTCAAGGCACTGAATCCCAATGCTGTAAACAAGGTATGACCAGACATGAACAGTGTCAATTCCACTAGAAAACAGTGGCTGGTTGGAAACCTCAGTGTAAGAGCTCACCACATTTGGCATCTTTCTGGGCATGGGTACATCTACAACAGGCAGCTCAGCATGTCTGGGGTAGGCTTGGGCCAAGCAGTTGCTGGGCAGACTGCCTTTTGGGATGATGGCTGTTATCTTCACCCTCTCACAACCCTTGACAGAGCAGAAGGAAAACTGCTCCCTGTCATTGTGAGCCTTTACCTTCAGGAAGAGTAGGCTGCAATACAAACAAAATACGTCATTAATTCTTCCTTCCTACTTTTGCAACCACAAAAAATGACATTGTGACATATATCTTTGCCTACATATATAATTCATTAAAATCGCAATACTTGGAACATACAGAACAAATAACTTTCTTGTTTTACTAAACTTTGCTGTAGGCCTTGACTACTTCATATAAAATTAATGTGTGTGTGCGTGTGTGTGTGTGTGTGTGTGTGTCTGACCCAGTGTCTTCCTCCCAGTAGTAGTATCCTCTGGCCAGATGTGAGTGGTTGATCTTTTCCCTCTGTGTCGTCCTCATGAAGACACCAGTCTTGCGGGTCTGTTTGGTCAGACGGTTGTGGATGTCTGAAATGATGGTGAAGGCAGTGCCTTGTGGGTAGCAGAGGCCCACATTGATCCAGTCATTTCTGAAACACAATAGACAAAGCAACGCTCATACAGTACTGATTTAATCTAAAAGCAAAACCTGTTCTCATATCGAAAATCAACAGAAACACCACACACACAGGATCATTTCTGCCACAGTCTGATCACTCACAGATAAGGGAAAGTAACTTTTTAAACTATTATTATTAGTTTTATAAAGAAATAATTGTTTAAGCCATTTATAAAAAGAATTTGTGGGGGTTTTTAGACATAGGAAAATAGTTGTATAAGGCTTGTTGAACCTAAACATCACTAAATAGAACCTGTCTGGCATTGTGAAGTAGCTAATGGGTCTCAAAAAGCAGCACATGATGCCATTTTTGAAAGAGATTCCAGAACCAATGTGACACAAAATCATTGACATTTATCAGTCTGGAAAGTGCTACAAAGCCATTGCTAAGGCTCTGGGACTCTAGAGAACCACAGTGAGAGAAGCTATCCACAAATAAACAAACGTAACAGTGGCGAATCTTCCCAAGAGGATCAGCCAACCAACATTTCTCCAAGAGCACTACGACATCTCATCCAGGAGGTCACAAAAGAACCCAGAGACACATCAAAAGAACTGCAGACCTTACTGGCCTCAGTTTAGGTCCATCTGCATGATTCCACAATAAGGAAGAAACTGGGAGAAAATGGTATAATGGGAAAGCTGCAAGGGTCAAGGTTCTGGACTGGCCAAGTCAAAGTCCGGACTTCAGATAACATTTTTATATATTAAAAATCCCGCTGCCATATCTAAGTGATCTTCATTATTATCCAAGAGAAGAAAAGTCAATTTTGCCTTTAAAGGGGAACTTCGGTTTTTTTCAACCTGGGGTCTGTTTCCATATGTAATTTCATACATGTGAGTGATGGAGAAATGAATTTTCGACATAGCTCCACATTACCTGGCGATCGCTCTTTGTTGTGGTCTGTATCCAAATCTCAGGACGCTAGAACGCAAATCTCGTTCCGAAATTGCGCGAGAGACTTTGACGCGGGGGGCGGCCAGCTGCCCCATACTTTTCGCTAGCCGAGCTGCTAGTTGAGCTGCTAAGCTGCCTGCCTGGATAAATACTGGAGTTATGTCGAAAATTCATTTCTCCATCACTCACATGTATGAAATTACATATGGAAACAGACCCCAGGTTGAAAAAAACCGAACCCCCTTTAAGGTCCTGTCAAAAGAAGCTTCCTGAAAGCTTTCAGTCAATTCAGACTAACATTTGGCTTGTTTACAAGCCTGGTTCTTTGAATATTTGCAAATATTTTTTTTATAGCACTGTATATACTGTCAGGGCTTGAGGAGGAATTATGGGATAACAGGATGCTTTTCTACGGTGAATAAATGGTATTCGAACATATTGCTAAAGTTCATTACATCCATCCATCCATTATCTATATATCATTTAATTTTCATTAGGGTCGTGGGGGGCTGGAGTCTGTCCCAGCTGACTTAGGGTGAAGGCAGGAGACACCCTGGAGAGGTCACCAGTCTATCACAGGGCTACATATAGAGACAAGCAATCACACTCACATTCACACTTAGGGACAATTTAGAGTTACCAGTTAACCTCAGCATGTTTTTGGACTGTAGGAGGAACCCAGAGTACCTTGAGAAATGGTTATGTGTAATTGAACTTGCCATCCACAATATTATTTCTGAATTGTGATTGTGTATTCTCAAATAATGTAATACAGCATTTTTTTTTTAAATTGTAATGTTTTGTTGCTGTTTTCAACTTAGTTCAGTAGAAGAAGATTTTATTACAAGACATATGTTGCAATTAAATGTCATCTAATATGTCATATTCTGCAAATAAAAGACATACATCTATGTTAATAAGTGGTATGTGGACTACTGTACAATTTCTGCTTGTTAAAGAGCATCTTAAATCTCAACTTACACATAACCAGTATTATATTAAACTTCCCTAAATTACATACAAGCAATTAAATATGACCTGTACAATCTTTAATTCTTACTCTACGGACTGGTTATCAGTCAGCTGAGCGCAGTATGCAGAATGCACATTATATGCCATTTTAGTGAGAACCTTCTAAAATATTTCGGTTGGCTTGATGATTGTGCTATCAAATGCACTGCAGCTGTTGTGGCTCTCACTTCATAAAGCCATGTAAACTACTTCTCAGTAGAATCCAGTGTTCTCACACTGGTTCATAGAAAAGCACTGACTAATTACGGCTAAAAATAAAAAAATGATGCTTTAAAATAAGATGAAGTCTGAACTAAAATTAATTGAAGTGAAATCTAAGATGTAAACTGAAAGATGATGAACTACATAACAGTTGTTTTGTCTTTCTTTTTTACACCAAAACTTTGCTACATCTGATTATATCAAGTAGAACAAAGCAAGTGCATTAAACCACAATCAGCTGGCTGATTCTCAAAGGACAGATTGCAGATGTTCTCTTAAATCAAGTCCAAATTAGTTGTTTCAGCCCTCTCTGCATAGTCTGTCTCACTTGCCATGTACCATTCAGACCTGTAGATGGGGCCATTGGTGTATGGACAATGAGTGAAAATGTTTTCGTCCAGTGCTGTCTTTGTCGTGTTTGTCAGGGTAGACTCAGGCCATGGGGATTATTTGGCCTGCTTGAAATGATAACCAGTCTTTATGCAATTTAAATAGCTCAAGGCCACACTGTGAAAAAAACATCTGAAGGGAGGAGGCCAAAGCACAATGTGAGGCTCTCTGCTTCTGTTGTGAACTGCTGTAGACACAGTACAAACACGGTTTCTTTCAGACACATGCAAACTGATTTCTTTTGTGCATATTGACAACATTTCTATTGTTTAAAACTGGAAAACTCAAAACGTAACCATCTTCTACAAACTATTGCACACCTTAAAAAACTATGTCTACATTTACTTTGGATTCACAATGGACAGCAAAAGAAAAATAAAATGAAATTGAAGCAGCAGCCGAAGATATTTCATAATTTCTTTTTTTTTGCAATGCAAGATGATCTCTGGGCTGCACAGTGGAGTAGCGGTTAGGACTTTTGCCTTGCAGTGAGAAGATCCCTGGTTCGCGTATGCATGAGTTTTCTCCGGGTACTCCGGCTTCCTCCCACAGTCCAAAAATATGCTGAGGTTAATTGATAACTCTAAATTGCCCGTAGGTGTGAATGTGAGAGTGATTGTTTGTCTGTATATGTAGCCCTGTGACAGACTGGTGGCCTGTCCAGGGTGTCGCCTACCTTCGCACGAGTCAGCTGAGATAGACTCCAGCACCCCCCGAGACCCTAGTGAGGATAAAGCGGTGCATAGAGAATGGATGGATGATGATCTCTGAAACTTCAATTGGAAATTGACTTGGGACTAATTCACCCGCAGCATTTTCCCTCAGGCAGAAATCAGGAGTGGGTTGAAGAGGAAAATCCCCAACCAGTGCTTAGTTACACTAATTTATCAGACTCTGGAACCACGAAATGCTTGATACAACTTGCTTAATCTAACAAGGAGTTCAACGAACAAGATTATATGATGTAGAATCTGTCTACATCTTCAGACCAAACTGAAAAAAATATGATTCATGCCTTGCTGAAGAGTCATCAGATTATTTTTATTCTTTTTTGTTTATTTGTTACTGTTTTGAGTATTAAAGTGATTCAGTGATGGTTGTCTGTATATCTAATAGTACATAGGTCAACTGGAATACTTTATTTTCCAATATGTGATCAAATACAACCTTAAAAACTGAGTATGAATTGTAGCTCACTTTGGACAGTTACCATTTAATGCAACAAAATATATTTTAGAAAAAAACATTACATTAATATCATCTACTTTCTCAAACTCAAGATGATATAAAATCTCATTAACCCAGTAATGCCTGTTGTCAGGGATGAATGACAACCACCTTCATCAGTTTTTGTAACAAAGTGAGGTCAAGATCTCAGTAGCTTTCTATTAAATATGAGACATGATTTTTATATTTATTAATTTTTTAATGAAAATCTGTCAGACAAATGGCAATTCCTCAAATTGGTCAGTCTTACTGGATTGCCAGCTTAGATACCTTGAAGTAACTAAGTAAAAGCTGTCAAAGAAGCAGCCCTGTGAGAGCTGTGAGATATTCACCTACTATGCAAACAGCACTGAGGTGCTACATGAACAACACTGATTTAAATTGAATGCAATGAAATGCAGTCTTCCTCCTCTCCCTATTATCTTCCCTTTCTCCTTTGATTGCTAGCATCAGTGCTGCTCGAACGACAGTGTTTTATAGGAGGTTAAGGAAAGGCTAAAATTCACTTCAAGCATGGCTGCCTGCAATAGGTGATGCCTTGATTCTCTTCAGTTTTTTCAAAGAATCAGGCTTGTAAATAAGTCAGATGTTTGTCTGGATGGGCTGGATGCTTTCTACACAATCTTAAAAGTGAATTTATTTTTCTTAGATAACAATAAAGATTTCTTAGATATTTGATGAACAGCAATGACAGCAGGATACTTAACTGTTTTCCATACTGCTCTGCTCATCACTGTCAATAGAATAATGTGAGTTTGATGGCATTTGGCACATTTACATTTTACTGCTTGTCTTATTTAATGAGTGCTGTCCATTGTAAGTAAAGCCTGGTCAACAATCACTGCTTTATGTGAAGGAGGTGATTCCTCTAAATGTGTGCTGTCACAGGTACCTGTTGAAGTTGATGAGCCAGATTGTGACCTCAGCGGGTGCTGCCTGGTCCCAGTGGATAGTGTAGCCTTTGGCCAGTGTAATGACTGGCTGGAACTGCTGGTAGTGTTTCCTCTTCCCCAGGGCGCCCTCCAGTGCCAGGGGCCGATCTGGGTACTCATCCCTCGCTATGAGCATGTTCAAGTTGGCAGGATTACGTGTCTGGACGTAGATCTGAAGAAAATATGTTCATAGAAGGAGAAAGGTAGTTCTAACAACAGAATCAATATGATTAATATATTTCTTCTCCTTTAATCTGACATAGACTGGACTCATTTCCATCAGCTGGTCTTTTTTGCACCAGTCTATCACAGGGCTACATATAGAGACAAACAATCACATTCAAATTCACACCTACAGACAATTTAGAATCACCAATTAACTTTCAGCATGTTTTTGGGCTGTGAAAGCAAGCGGAGAACCTTGAGAAAACCTAGGCATGCAAAGAGATAACATAAACTCCATGCAGAAAGGCGCAGGCAAGGATATGAACCAGGGATCTTTGAGCTACAAGGTGACAGTGCTAACCACTGACCACTGTGCAGCCCCTGCAAATGACTAATGCCAAACAGCTGTAGCATGCATTATATTTGTTAGGGCTGGTCTATGCAGACTCTCGCTGACCTACCTGTGCGTAGTGACCACTGCAGATAGCAGCTTTCCAGTCAGGCACGTCAATGCAGTCGGGGTGACGGAGCAGCCAGTTGTCCTCTTTAACCAGGAAGGCTCCGGGATATTCACTGACTGAGCCGTCGATATCGTGGAAGATGGTTGTCTTGTCCCCGTCCATCTGCATTTTATTGAACCAAGGTCCCGGCTCTCCAAAAAACACCCGAGACGTGATCTAAGTAGAATGATAAATTTGAAGCAGCTTATTGTAGGTAGTTTGTACTCCTATCACTTATGGTCGTATAAAAAATTCTCAACCTTCTAAATGTTTTGTACATCTTCCAGTTTTTCTCCCTTTTCACATTTGCATCATGACCAAGGCCCTTTGTTTTGAATAAAAAGCAATATTACACACAAAATAAAGTCTACATAGATGATGATACTACAGCAACAGCATGGATTTAAAAAAAATGCAGACGTTGGTAAAGTTTCATCGACCCAAATGTTTTATGTATATCACACTGATGCTTACTTACAGGTACATGATCAAAGGTGATGTCGGTGACATTGTTGTTTGGACAGCTCTGCCATGAGTTGTTAAGCCGGAAACCAAATGCGCTGGTGTGCCGTCCGTCCATTGCTGTGTATTTCCGAAATGTACAGTTCTGCACATTGATTGGTCCATCGTAGATCTGCATGCCCCTGATAGGAAAATCACTGCAGAGAAGCAAGGATCCAAAAACACACCAGCTCATTAACAATATGCACCCAGTGTTCAGTAGTGAAGGAAAAAGCAGTGTAATGTCACCTGTTAAACCGAGTTTACAGTGCGTTTAAAGGGATTTTTCCACTTTCCACTTACATGCCATGTGGCAGGGTCCTGCCAATGGGATCAGAACCCCCAGGGCCCCAAACATTGTTGTCTGGGAGGAGCATTCCATGATTCTCACTTTCACCAACAAACAGTGAGTTTTTCACCTGCTGATGAGAGCCGTCATCGTCTGGAAATGTCCCTCCACTGCAAGCACAGACAGGGAGGGTTAGATAGCACATGTACAACTATTTCAATGACCACAAGACAAATTTTTTTTGTTGTTATTACACGGCCAAGAAACGCGGCAGAGTTATGAGATGATCGCCATTGGTTTGTCCATTTGTTTTTCTGTCTGTCTCACTGTAGGCAACATTACTCAAAAACGTGCCAACAGATTTGGATGAAATTTTCAAGGAAGGTCAGCAATGACAAGGATCAAGTGATCAGATTTTGGCAGTGATGTGGCTTATAGTCTGGATGGACGAATCTGTTCAAGATTTCTGTATCATTGTGAGATAGCAGCACAGCGTCACTGTAACTATGACAACAAGTGAACACTACGTCAGCTGCCTGCTGATGATCACATGATTGCGATTATACTACAAATCCACCGCTACGGACATATTGGGACTTCTCCATTGGAAATGATACAAGGAACAGTTGATTAAATTGTGGGGGTATTTCCAAGTCCAAATCCAATCCATTCCCACCACATTATTATTATTATTATTATTATTATTATTATTATCTGTTTTTACCAGGGACCATGTACAACATTAAACATAAATGTTTCCATTTGATGTATTGCATCAGAGTTAGCTTTAAGCTAATTTCCATCTGCGTATTAAGGTCACGTGATGCAGTATCCGTACATAATGTACACATGCATAACACACGCCTGTACTCAGCGCAAGGTCATTTTGTTTGTGGGTACATCTATATTAAATGGTCACATGGTTCCATGATTTCTGATCATCAATAACTAATAAATATAAAAATGCTGCATTCCTTTAAAAAAAAAGACAAAAAAAATGCTGCATTTCTGGCAATGCCACATGGGGGAATGAACAGCCTTGGTGGAGTAGTGGGCTCTCTGAATGCCTTTCTTCTTTAATATGTGACATAATTTGTTTTTGTGTTAGTTTAGTTTTATGTTCTTTCCACTTATTAAGAAACATCAATCATAATAATATCTTAAATGACACAATACGTTAACAAAATCAATAAATGTGCATGTAATTTTCTTGCTCTTAGCCTCTTACGAGTGCTTAGAAGATACTCTATAATCTACAGTCATTTATGGTCAGAGCATCTGCTAAATGGTAAACTATTTCTCAGTTTTAGTTACAGCTAGATGTCCGTAGATAATACATCTTCTAAACTACCGCTGCCTCGATAACATTGTGTATCTGTATTGTTTTAAATAAATGTGATTTTAACCTGTTGAAAAGATGTCAGAATTAACAGTTTCAATGCAAACTGACTGAAAATAACTGAAAGTACCAGTGACTGTGGTCGGCTCCTGTGTTTCTGCACGCTAAAGCCTCTAAAACAGGTAAATTGTTTCTTACTAATACGCAGCTTACCCTGCTGATATTCAAATCATGCTCAGGAATGTAGAAATAAACAAAGAGTCTTGACAACTGTTCAAGCAGAGGTAACAGATAAATTATACACTGTATGATATTTTATGGTTTTCCCCAACAAATATAAACCAAGTATCCCTGTTATTTAAATGACTCATTGACTCATTCACTGTTGTCTCTTAGTCTTAGTTATAATCAGCCTGTGAAAGCAACTGTAGGTTTTAGCTCTGGAGAGGATTTATTTTAAAAATATGGGTTATAAGCATTACCTAAGGGTTTTTTTGAGTACGAGATAGTAGAAAGTAACGGTTTGGACATTAAATAATAATAAGAGCAAGAATAAATAAATAAATTACTTTGTTACTGTTATGAAAATTTACATTTGTGCACAAAGTCTAAAGCAGAATTTAGTTTTAGAGATTAAAAAAATACATTTAACCGAAAAGGGAATTCCTTTTGATGGCCAAAGGACAGAAGGACCTATTACGACCATCAGTAAAGCTTTTTGTCATATTAGTTTGTCACTCTGCTACTTTGGCCAGCAAGGACAGCGTGCAGAAGCTAAGAGATGCTATCCATGTTTAAGAGGCATTTTGACAACATCTTTCTCTCTGCTACTACAAGTACATTGTCTAGTTCCACACCCAGGACTGAGGCAACCTTCTTCATAAGTGTGAGTCCTTTGGTGTCATCTATCCTCAGGTTTTTCTCCTGGCAGACTACAGCATGGAAAAAAAGGCATGGGGTACCGTGGAACATCTGCAGGAAAAACAACTGAATCTGGCTTTCTAAAGAGCTATAGAGTCAAGACTGTAGAGACTAAAACTCACAGTATCACCACTTAGTACAGGATGATTCTTTTTGAATCTGTGTTTTGGGAGTCTACAATATGAAACGAGTAAACACATTTATGCATACCTATTAGGCCTGTTTTGCCATGAAGACTGCGTGTCTGTGAACCTGTCTGAATGTTTTTATGAACACAGCGTAGCAAATTCTTTTTAGGTAAATGTCTGGCAAAAGTGAGCATTTGACTGTGAAACGGCTATTCTGTTCTTTGCTCTACACCATGGGAAACATCTGGCCAGGAGTGGATAGACAGCCCACATGATCCAGTGGCAGTGAAGTTATCTGAGCAAATCTACATAAATACGGGACAGCAGCTGTGGGGTGCCATTGACTACATCGCCATTTAAAGTGTGATGATGGAAAATGGCTTGACTTCAGTGAACTGTGACGGGGCCGCTACAGATGCAGCCAGTTACAGTGAAGTGACAGCCTGCTCTGCCTCAGCTCAATCTCCCGCTGCTCTCTGCATCTATCACTTACTCTAGTCATCATCATTGTGTTTTATGGGCCAGATTTTAGTCGCTCTCATTTGCATGTTTACCTACGTCTGTTGTGAGACAATGGTACAAGCATAAAGCAGTGATTTGATCATGTACCTGTCAACCAGCAGTTACTACGCAGCGAAACCCCGGTTAATAACAACAGATGTGCTTTACATTGAGGTTTATAATAACAGGAACAGTCAGAGGGAAAGTTAGAGACTATTTACCCATAGTGCAACACAACCCCAGACCCCCAGAATTCTGCCCTGCTTCATTATTTTACAAAAGCTTTGTTTACCCAACACACCTCGAAACACAAAACTGACATTTTAAGATCCATGTGCTCTGTTATGGCAATGCTTCATTTTGTGGGGTACACACACCTGTCTGGACAGAGCGCGGAAAAAAATACAGATAATGGATATGTAAGGGTGTGCTGTATTCACTGACTGGCACCAAGTTTAGTAAAGTCAAATTTAGATTTTTGACCAATTCCTACCTCTGTGACCATCATACTCCTAAATTACTTTTCACACTGCATCAAAAGCACTCCGCTTCCCAGTGCATCCCAAGCATACTCCTTATACGGCATTTTCCAATTACTCACACACTGAGAAAAAGATTGTGAGAGAGAGAAAGAGAGAGACAGAGAGAGACAGAGAGAGAGAGAGAGAGACAGAGAGAGAGAGAGAGAGAGAGGCCATTTGTTCTGATCTATACAGATATGACCGGTGGTTTAATAGAGGGGGAGTCTTACCTTGCAAGAGTAAGCCCAATGCCATTATCAGCAAATCTAAACAAGAAAATTGAGAATATTACAACATTTTACTGTCTCAAGAGAACACACATGCGCACACAGACCCACACACACCACACATACACAGTCTAAAGGAGATAAAAACTTCTTAGATAGGGATACATTTTTACCTTTTATCTCTGGCATCAAATGTGCAAAATAAGCAGCTTTGACAGGTGAAACTCAAGAGAAAAATATTTTTCTCCATTCAGTTGCAGTAAACATTAACAAATTTCACTTGGACAAACATACATTCTCTCATTTCTTTACTTGGTCAACACATTGCTCAGTCTTAGATCCATGCGTGTGGCACTCACTGGCAGTCATCCAGCCAGACATCCCCCCCTCTCAGCCAGGCTCCATGGTCCTGGTTCTTATAGGCTACAAAATGGTGGATTAAAGCAGGGACTCTAGGTTTGAAGGGATCAGCGTCCTGGTGGGGTCCATACCTAAACAATGGTGTGGAGTAACAGAGTGTTAGCATTTGATTCTATTTGTTTCTGAGCGGCGTTTATAGCTAAAAAGTAACTGTCACAGTGTATTGTAATTCTTTAACTTGTTGTTTTACTATTGTGTTAAACAGCTACAGACAAGGTTACTTTAATGCCCTGGTTGATTTGATCACACCTGCAGTTGCTCTCACCTTTATTACAAACATATGCCCTACAGCTACTCCTTGCATTTCCGTTGCTGCTTTTTTTTTTTTTTTCACAACTTCTCCATAGAAAAAATGAAGGCACTCAGTTCTGCCACCAGGCCACCAAGTAGAACCAACCACCTTGAGTCCTGAGCTTTCTGAAGCCTTCGACTTTGGCCAAACTTGTGTACTTAAAAGTAAACTTAAGAAACAGAAGACACATGCAAAAAATCCCTCTTATTATAATTTAAAAATTGCACTTTACAGCAAATATAGGCTTGAATAACATCACTATATATTTTCATTGAATTAACCTTGGCTTATTGATTCATTCCAATTTAGAGATGTTTTTTGTATTATTTTCCTCAAAGATCTGAGTGTAATTGGAGAGGATCATTTCATTTCTTTAACGTGCTGAACTAACAGAAAAGATGTTTTTCAATTAATATGCTCGGTTGTCTTTATTAGCACAAAAAGAAATGCTGACCATAAGCTTGAGGTAAGATGGATTGTGATACTTTCAAATAAAATATAATCTGCATTTAAAATAATCCAGGAAGGAACACTGTCTTACTCCAGTTTCTTTTGTTGGAGTGAGGGGTAAGTGCTTTGTGTGGAGAGGAGTCAATTCTAGGTTGAACACTGCACAATTTTGAGGGGAGCCCTGTGTGGGGCCGATGAGGACAAGAGCGCTGGGCACACATATGTCTAAGAGCAAGAAGTGGAAATTTTCCCCACTCCACTCCACTTACATGCCCCGCTGTTCAGACTGAGGTTCATGTCCTGTAAGTATGCACTACTTCTAAAACTTCAATATTATTGTCTCTCATTGTTTGGATAATTAAGGGACCAAAAGTACTTTCTTAGATTTATGAAAAATATCATGCTTAAAATATGTGGCTACAAAACACCCACAGGAAATGTATCCATTACAGACAGCAAATTCATCATGCTTAGTTATACCGGGTCTGATTTGACTTTGGCTTGTTTGTCATGGGTGAGGGTGTTCTTACCTGGCTCCAACCAGAGACAGGAAGGGTCTCTTATCCCTGTCATTTGCCTGGGTGGTCTTCACTCCATTATCAAGGATCATTCCAGCCTAGAAGAGAATGAAGATAAAAATTATGTCAGACCCTGAATAAAAATGATACGAATCAATGTTTGAAATAAGTTGTCTTTGTGAAGGATGACTACCACAATTCACCTTTAAGCCCAAATCAGGTTGTGTGTGCTCACATCTCCTACTGAGGCGCAAAAAAACAAAAAAAAACAAACTTGTCTTGTTTTATACAAATATGCAAAATGAATGTCAACAGGCTTTCAATGAAGGCTGATCTTTTGATGAACTATTTCTGTGTTGTTATTTTTTTTTACTTTCCTTTGCAAAACAAGTGCTTGGATGTCATTGTGAAATATGTTTATTACCAACTTCAACAGATAAATCAAGCTTAGTAGTAGGAGACATTTTGCACTCCAGACACATGTTGAACAGCCAGTATCAGTTTTTAATGAGGAGAAATGCATTTCGGGTAAATCAGATGCAGCTGCTCTCCTTTATGTAATCAGCCTCAGTGAATATCCTGTTCACTCTTGTAGCCCTGACAGTGTTTGTGCTATAGGTTTAATAAATCTGAATACTAACCTTGGCATTCTCATCCTTCACTTATTTTTTCATGTGACTGGAGCTTAACTGAGCGACTACCGTTTCCTAAAAAATATCTTTTTCTCTTCACCTGCTTCTCTTTAAATGAGCTCTCTCCTCCATCATGGTGAATAGGTAGTGTCCTCTCTGCTGTATCATGTAGGTTTTATTTGGTGGATGGGGTTGGTCTAATTGGGAGGCAACTTTACATTAAATATGCAAACTGCAGAACTAAGATTATTAGCTAAAATGCACTAGGCAGCAAAAAAGCTGCAGGGAAGAAAATGATTCATAGTAGATTTGGCAGTACTAGCGAGAAGCATTGCTTCAAATATTTAAAAAAAAAAAGAAAAAAACAAGAATTTCAGAAGTATGAGGGGGATATACCCAAGAAAGTGGTAAACACAGCACTGACCTTAAATTAAGGATAACCATAACAAATCAATATTTCTCAAATCTCGTTTAGTGTATCTTTAAAGGGTTAGTTTGTATTTCTTTTTGAAGTGAGATTGTATGAGCTATCAATTAAAAGTCTCTGTATTATCTACATTGGATGGTAGTCGCCAGTATAACACAGGAATCTGTTATTGTGTGTTTTAGCATGTTAGTTCAGCGATGAACTAACATTAAAAAAAAACTGACTGACTGTTTTGAAGGAGTCAGGTGGCTGAGAAAAGAACAAAATAACAACCTCAGTTCCCCATCTGAAAGGGCTGTATGATGGCAAGGTAAAATGGTAAAACGTTTCAGTGTCAGGCCTTTATTAGGTGGTTGAAATACACTTTCCGCTTCTGTGAGAGTACTCCTGTTTGCTTTTTCAAAGTGGAGGCAAGCCGAAAATCTACTGCAGGTGACACCCTTTATAAATTCCAAACTAATCCTTTGAACGCTCACCACAACATTCATCAATTAGCCAAAGAACAAGATGCTTCAGAACTCTTGAACCAAAATACTTTCACTTTTACATTTAAATAAAATCAGTCACAATGATAGAAGCCTTCCTCAGTCAATTTGTAGCTTCAGAGCAACGACACCACTACTGTGCTGCTGCTGGGCATGCCTAACCTGCAGCCTGGACACAACCTCTTCTCTCACAAACATTCTGGGGAGGCAACCTGACATGAGTTATGCTCCCATTAGGATGATCTAAATTAAAAGTGAAGAAAGGAGGGAAAAAAGTCAAATGGAAAAGAAAAGAGATCACTGTTGGAGGCAGAGAAAGGAGAGAACTAACAGCAGCACTTCTTTTTCCACAAGGGCCTCCTAAATCTCTCTCTGCTTGAGCCGTGCTTGATGCCTCAGGCACCTCGAAACTGTCTCCTGTCCTCATCGAATACCCCTGCTTTGGCTCACTTTCTTGTTTGTCCTCAATTTTGTTGGTGTCACTATTCACCCATTCTTCCTCTTCCTTTGTGACATAGCACCTGTAACCATACCTCCTCTTGGCTCTATGATGTTAAATATTATTCAACTAAGAAATATTTAAAAACACTAAAATACAGCTTTCTTTCAGACAAAAACTGCACGATTTCTAAATGCATCAACATACTATAACCTATAACAGCCAAACTAAGATAACCTGGTGTCTAATCAGCATCTTGATATGGCACACCTGTGAGGTGGGATGGATTATCTCAGCAAAGGAGAAGTGCTCACTATCAAAGATTTAGACAGATTTGTGAACAATATTTGAGAAAAATGGTGATATTGTGTATTTGGAAAAAGTTTTAGATCTTTGAGTTCATCTCATAAAAAATGGGAGCAAAAACAAAAGTGTTGCGTTTATATTTTTGTTGAGTGTATATATAGCAACTTTTGAACCTTAGTTGGCTCTACAAAGCACTTTAATGTGTTTCTTATTTACACACAGACACACACACCATTCATCCTTAGACTCACCCTGTAGTTGGAATGGGCTCTGTTGTTGGTGAACTGGCCCATAGGTGTGTGTTCAGTGCGTCCAGGGGAGTACAGCCCCTCTGAGGGGCCTGTGGGCACATGGTGGAAAATGAACCAGAAACCCGTTTCCTGGGGGTTTACACACACACACACACAAGCATATACATACAACAAGAGGCTGTTATGCAAAGGTTTGAAAAGAAATAATGTACAAAAAAGAATTCATGCAAATGTGCAGATTCAAGTGCCCACATTTTAGTTCATATATCAGCACATAACCACAGCTTCAACTCTGCTTCTTTATATGTCATCCTGTCTGCACTGTTCTTCACAGTTATGCAAATGAGAAATGTTGACACACTGGTGAGGATAAACTATATTCCTTTACGCTCAGAGTATCACTGTGAAATTCCAGAATCATAATTGGCACTCTATCATAGTGAAAGAGCGGTAATGCCTCTGTCTGTTGTCCGTTTGATTCTGAAGCTAATAGGTGTATACAGCCATTAATCTGACCTGGCAACGTGGTAATGAGATAGATGTCCACCTGGGGAGATGGGGGAGGAATGAGGAAGAGGGGAGTGGGGTGTTGGAGGCGGTGGAGGTGGAGGTGGAGGGAAATGGCGGAGTGAGAAACTCACCTCTGAGCCTGCAGCAGCGCAGTTGATGAGGTTGTTATTGGGGTTGGCGATCCAGAAAGTTGAAGTTGCACTATAAAGAGGAAGGGCGCAAAGCAAGAGGAGTTTGTCTATTAGACTTCAGATAAGTCTGACAAGAAAGAGTCTAAAAAGCATTTATTTTCACCTTATGTCTGAACAAAGAAACTAAAAACTCCTGCATCAGTAAGAAGAGATGAGGAATGTTTTTGGGCTAAAAGTGACAACAGCTACCTCTTAAAAGAAACGTTAACCAAGGCCAGAAAATGACTTCTAAATTGTTTTACTGACAGTAGCATTATATTTACACAAATACTACTAAATGTGTAATTTAGCTGTGCAATTTAGTAGTATTTGGTCCCATATGTTCAAAATCCACATTTGTCGTCTTTCGTGCGCCTTATAACTTGGAGGTGCAAAATAAAAGTTGCGAGATTATGAAGATGATTAACACTGGCAGTCCTCTCCCTCCAGCCCCCCTTGAATAAGACTTCCTCCCACCCTCACAAGCCAGTCAGGATTTTGTTCAGATGATAAATAGGAACTGAGGAAGCAACAGTCGTTGAGCAAAATATTTGCATAATCCTGGCCCCTCGCTGCCTGCTGCTTCCAGGTGAGCTGTTCCAAATAAGCATCTGTCCCACAGTCTGCCACATTTATTTATCCACTAGAGCTGCTTCAGTTAGCTGTAAAATATCTAAGCCGTGTGTAAAGCACACCAGATGTTCCTTGCTGTTAGTTACAGATTGAACATGGTCGTCTTCATGCACTTTCAGGATCTGAGGAACTGAAAATTCAGCACATTACCTCTATTTTTGATTGCAATGCCACTACAATGACATATTCCTTAGTGTTAGCACCTTGCATGGCTAAGGCTACCATTAGCGTTGACTGTATCCTCAAAAGCCAGAGCTCTGTGGGAGCAGAAATGCTGAGTAAGAGATGGTGGAAACTTTATGATTTCAAACCAATAAACAAGGACTGTGTGGGTGACTGTGCTTTCATGATGTTGTGCTTTAATGTAACTTAAATGGTGTTTGCCTCCGTTTGCTTCTCCCCTACTTTCAGCTCTTACATGTACAATTTTTTTTAACAAATGGACCTTGATGACCTAACATTAATTAAACTGCTGTGTAAGTAAGAAATAGTGACTGAAGTCAGTTCATTTTAATTCAATATGCTTTATGGGCATGAATGCCAGGCGAACGATACAGCCACGGCATCAAGGATGGATCTATCATTGCATAGCCCTTTCCAAGCTGCAGCTCTGCCTTGCTAAAATACTGATTTTATAAACATAACATTGTCTGAAAAGCTGAACAATACACATATTGTCATGCAGTCAACTGTTTTGATCTGCACTGTCAATCACTGAAGCAAAGAGAGTTTTCTTCCTGAAGGAAGAGTCAGCAGGACAGCAGCAACTCAGATGTACGTACAGCTACATACACAAACAGCCTATCGAGAACAGGACTACAAGCCGAGGTATGCCTTGCATGTCAGCTTCCGCTATCAGTGTATGAATAGGTGAAAGTGATGTATCATGTAAAGTGCTTTGGGTACCTTTTAAGTATAGTAAAGCACTATATAAATACAGATCATATATATGTATATACACACACACAAGATATTTAGGTTTTTAGTAGGTTATCATTGTGCTCTCAACGACATGGTGGTTTCTTGTGTCCTTCCAATTATGGAAATATTACCTTAGGAACATATTTTGTGTGTAATTGATTAAACCCCCGCACGTTAAAGCACGTCTATGAGGTCATGTCCATTGCATGCAGCTGCATTGCATTCTGGTTCACATCTCTGATTAAGAAAATATCTATGTCTAAATGTCTTTTTAAAGTCAGCTGCATAATATCCCTTATTTGCTGATTTCGTTTCATTACTGAATGCTTCACTGTTGTCCTATGTTTAGAAGATTGGCTATAAACTTACAGATCCATTTTCTCCATGACTTTCAACCATGCGCCAGTGAATGGAGCTGGAAACTCAGTTCTCATGAGGTAAGTCAACCGGTTAATACCTGAAGACCTTGAGATGAATTTCAAAGTTCTGAAGCAAGCAGGTAAGTGGACCTTAACTTCAAAACCATTCAATTTATTTTGAGTTGTACATCCAATATTCTAATTTTCAAGCATATTAGTGGGCACAAAGCCTCTTAAATCCATTTGCAGCTCCTTTATAATTAATGTGGAGCCTTTCAATGCATTTTCTCTTCCTCTCTCCTTCTCTCCTTTTTTCTTACTCCAAGTGTAAATTTATATCCAGTGGACATTTGGGGTCATGCCAAGAGGCTGCCTAGTTCATTACCCTGTAGGACAACAGTGGTGAATTCGATTATGGCTGTATTGTGAAAAGTGGATGCTTTGTTGCAAAATGGTGGATGTTTAACAATATTATAATTCAGTCTAGAAAAGCAACAAACCTATTTGCAAACAAATAATTGTAGCAGCGTGGATTTACTCTCTGCCACAGCCTTAATGGTAACTACCATCCCCACAGCAGCTCAGTTTGAATGATAAAACCGGTTTAGGTCTCAAGGTCTCAGCCAGCTCCAAAGTTTATTGTCCTCACTCTTCACAGACTGCTTCATGCATTTTCCATCAGAGTGAATGACAAGGAGAAAATTCCAACTGAAGATTTCACAGTGGTGATGCGAACTGGGTAGTGATATTAAAAAAAAAAAGCATGTATGCAGGAATATGATGCAACAGAAACATTGTTCACTAGAGTGACAAAGAGTGGAATCATTCTAACATGCTGATCCATTTACAAGCACTATTGAACCATTTACATGAAAGTCTGTCTAAAGTAGCTTGAGGGAGGGGAAACTACATTTTTTCAATTAATTTAGTTCACAACAAGAAGAAACATCTCCCTTTATGACAAAGCCACGGAGGAAAAACACTGACAAAATCTATTTGTGGTCCAGCATTACAGCAGCTAACTGGATTAATCAATTTTGCTTGTACTTCACCAAACCAACTGAAAGGCACTGACTGGCACACATTTAAACATTACTTCACCCACATTATAGAACACCACTTTCTCACTTCCTGCTGGTGGCTACGCTCTATACACATAGCTGCATAGTTTTGGTCTTATTTACCAGTGCTGTTAAATATGTGTCTCTTTGATTTGTTCCTCCATTCAGATTCCACGGTCAGGGATGTGATTCTATTTGTGGCCCTCGCAGTTGAGAAAAAAAAATATTAAAAAAAAATCCATGTGGCATTGAGCAAACGACTGAACGGGGTTGTTCTGAAACTTTCCAGCCGTCCAACAAGCAGCTTGGTAGAAGCATACTGGAAGCTTCAGGTAAGTATTTCCAGTGGAGGGTGTGACTGCTCTCCTGGCCAGTTGCCTTGATTTTCTGGTTTTCTGCCAAAGGTAAACTAAACTGAATTTGAATTTTGACACTAAATTTGCTGACAAGTCCAAAAGTATTCTGGCAGAAATGGTGCCATAATGGGGTCCATTTCACCACAAACAGGAAGAGAGAAGAAGTTCACTTTGTGTCTCTTTATCTGCAGTCATGTAACTCTATTCTCAGATCTCCTCCGGATGGGGGCTGACAGTGGAAACGTCGGAGTGATTAGCAGAATATATCTGACATGTAAGTCCACTTACATGCTTTTTACAACCATAACTTACTCTCTTCATCAGCAGCTGCCATTAGTTTATCTTTAATTTCACTCAGGACACTGGAGCTTAAGTTTAGCCTCATCTATTATTTTTGTATTATATTTTGACTTAAGTTTTGCTCTTACTTTTGTTTTCATCTCCAGTTTGCTTGCATTTTCAGCTATTGTTTTGTTCAGGTTAAACAGAAAACCTAGGAAAAGATCCTGGTTTTGGTAAAATACCTGCATGGACAAATAAAAAGGGAAATATATTTTACATTTATCGCTGTTTAAAAATCATGCAAAAGACACAAGACACTCAACATACCAATAGTCAGTTATGTTCCCCTGTATCTGTCAGGGAGCTATAAAAAGCCCCCACACTCATAACTGCATGCTTTGTTCGCCCACCTCATTGCTTTTGCATACATGCTCACATCACACCCACTTCCAAACAAAAGTTGTTGCTTCAAATCACATCATATTTTGACTGCTGGCTGCCAAAAAGCAAAAAGCAGACTTGGAGGGTTGTGCATATGAAGCCATATATTTCCACAGTGTTCTCAAATGAACCAGCAAGTACTTGCAGTGCAGAATGTAATGAGATGTGGCAAATGAGTCTTAGTAAAGGACTGTGATGGCAGGTGAGAGATCTGATGGCTTTTTCTGCCAACTCTCTAAAATACTTTGCTGTGCACGCTGACACTCACAGTTTGTGTCTGCGTGTTCTTTGAAGAGCAGCGAACATATCTAATTTATCATGACTTGTCTTCTCTGTGAGATTTTGACTTAAAGCTCAATTTCACAAGCTCCCTCTTGGATTTGTAGACTTTGAAACAAATGATTTAAATACACTCCTGAAGAAAATCTTAAGACCGAGGTAAAAATTACATATATTCGCATTTTGTGAACAGCCTGTTTTGTGTAAATTCAGTTTTCAATAAATGGCCTACTCTCTATTTTTTGTCTCCTGTTCCTGTTTCTTCTTTTTACATTTTGAAGCTCTATTTACAACATGGCTATGATCGACAAGTGTGAAATGTGAATATTTGTATTTTTTCCCCTGGTATTAAGATTCTGTTCATGAGTATTTAGGTTTCTTGCTTATGACATATTTATATGTCCCAAAGCACATGCAGTATATATCTGTAATCATTTTGCTTTTTCATGAAAGTGAAAATTCTTTTGAGTTTGCTTTTGACGCCATATATGCACCTGGGAAAGCACTCATGTATACAGAATGAGAGAATTATTATAGGTACATTTGCAGGTATGTGAGCAAAAGCAGCTTAGCATTGTGCCTATGAATATGAATAGAATAGCAGATATGCACTTTTGCTCCACAGCAGTTTAAGCTTTAAACTTTAAACTTTTCCTGTTGCTGTTGTTGCTAAGTCGTCTGGCTGTGAAGGTATATTTTTTAAAACTTTTGTCCACAAGACAAGACGAGACAAGATTGAATCTTTTACATTCTGAAGGCAATTCTGCCATCGAGCTCCGAGTTCTAAAATCTGCAGTTCCCTGAAGAGTCATTTGATATTGGTGTTAAAAGCAAATCAATTCCCACAGATCCCTTTATTAAAATGCCCAACTTTACAGCAGAAATAAACATGTTTACAGCCTGACACAAACAGTTCATGGCCCAGAATGTTTGCGTGGCCCACCTCACCTCCACTTGTGCTTCACTTCTTTGCTCACTATTGGATTTCCAGAGAGTTAGGAGGTGTCGGGCTCTGCCAAAATAGTGACAGCTAGAGTCACAACAATAAACTTCAAAATTGTGCTTCAGGAAACCTATTGGGGATGTCACAGAGAGCTCATCTATCTTTATATACAGTCTGTAGGGGATGGATGGATGGATGGATGCATGGATGGATGGATGGATGCGGAATACGTCTGACTTGGTGCCAGTGGATCACAGCTTGCAAACCTGAGATTAAACTGGAAATAATGTCTGCTTTTAAAAAAGGAAAACAAATCTCTTAATCATCCCTGAACTACAGATATTGCGTAAAGAAAAAACATTTAACAATGTTTTATTGTTACCATTAAAACAAGACGACAGGAGTCTGAAGCCATGCTCAGTGCTCTGTGAGGCTTTACTTGAGCCAAATGAAATCATTAACATGCCAAGATACTTACAGTGTTAATGCTAGCACAGGTATGTTAACTACATTAGTCTTCTTACCTTAGCTTGCTGTCATTTTCTAACTAGCACTAAACTCAGAATATTGCTGAGGCAGACGATGATGTAGATAGTAACTAATACTACAGTATTAATGTTCTGTTTGGTAGTCGGACTTGTTTGTTTAGAATGTCCTCTCCTTCGGGCCATAGAAACTTCTTTTCAACATTGCTAAATTTCAGGGTTGGGCCACAATACGCACAGACAAACTAGAGACTAGCCATCAAGCCCATCCACATGTTGATGCTTTGGTCCATTAATACTCAGTAGATGTTGTTACAATCTTTCATGAAGTCTAAGAACGTGCTCAGATCAATACCTATAGATATACTAGCAGATGTACAGAAATATTTCAGGCATCCCACACAAAAGGGATGCCCAATAGCTATTCACATTTCGCAATGACAACTATAAACATTCTCACAGTTCCTGTAAAAGCATTATACAGGACACTGTATGGTATGTCCAGTATAATACGTTGCCTTACACTTAGAGGGTTTCTAAGTGGGGCACTTTGTAGGTATTTGGTAGACAGAAACACAAAATATGCTGAAAATAATGTAAACATCCACAAGACACACCCACCTTTGAACTTAATCCTAATTTTCATCTTAACCACATACCTATTATGTGTCATGACTGTATCTTGCACAGTTGCCATGCTATCACGTTGAGAAAATTCTTCCGCAGACATCCAGACAGGCACAAAGATGCACACACAGAAGAAACACCTGCCATAGAACTTATTACTGCCCTTGTGGCAGTTCCTGATACACTGTCTCCATAAATAGCTCCCCAATAGTTCAAGATAGACAGAAAAACTGCTTCAACAATTGCTTTTCTTGTAAATAAAAGAAAAGATGAGTTATTTCTAAAAAAAAAAAAAAAAAGAGTCAATTTCAGGCTCAGCTTTTCTAACAGCATGTTTATGTGGACTTTAAAACGGGTTCCATAAGATCCATAAGAAATACATGACCATTGTCATGATGGAAGTTAAAACAGTACAAAGCAGAGGTAATATTTTTTTTTATACAAATAGCAGCAAAATCTGCTCCAGGGACAGAAACTTCTCTACCTATCAGAAAGATAATGGTGAATTCATCAGTGGCTACCACCGTCAAAGACCAGACAAGAAAGTCTTTGTCATAGCAGTGAGTGGTCAATTGTATCAAAAGCCTTTCTCAAATCAATAGCAAGTGCAGCACAGTGTTTTTTTCTTTTTTTTCTTTTTGGTTATTATAATAACTAAATATGTAACAGAAGTAGTTCTGGGGTTTTTCCTGAAGCCAGACTGAAATGGAATTAGTATAGAATTGTTCCAACTGTTTGTGAACAAGTAAGTCTAGTACTGTTGCAAGATGAAATTCTTTTGAGACTGGATGATCGGTATTTAATTCAGATTTCCTTCCACCTCTATTGAGAGGAAGAGTCTAGGCTGTTTTCTAAACTTTACATATTCAGAATTTACAGTTAGAATTACAGAATAGAAGAATTCTGAAATGAGCAATGCCGAGGATTTCACAGCTGATGCTTCCTGTTTGTCTTAACCTGTTGATTTATATGCGTCAGTGCCGCATAAGAGGGCCGTTACCAGCTCTGTCAGCTCTATAAATCTTAAAATAACTAAAAGAAATTGTTTGAATCTTTTTTTCAACAAAGTTCCTGTTAAATTAACAACATCTGAAACAGTTTGTGATTTTAAAAAAGTGATCTAATTTGTTCTGATTTAATAAACTACAAATATTTCCATGTAAGAAACTGAAACCACCTCTTAAATCTTTAAATTTGCACCTGAAGTGACAAATGAAGAGGATCCAGAGGTAGGCTGAAGAGATCTGAGAGCAGAAAAAGCTGAAAACCCAACCTGCTGCCATGTTTTGCTGTTTACTCTGAGGGAGACGACTCGGATGGATAATTTATGCTGTCAACTGCACACATGCACACCCAGCACATTCATCTGGCTCAGTTTACATGACAGTTCTTCCTCTTCGTGTTGCCCAGATGTCTCCCATTCCTGGCAAATTTGACTGCAATTTATTGTTTTCATCTGAGCATTAAAATTCAACACATACACAACAATAATGGAGGGAGAGACAGAAGAAGCCTCGAGAGAGTGTGAAAAACTGACTGGAAATTAATCATAATAAATCTTACAGTGGGGAGCGTTGTTAGTGCAATCATGTTTGATTAAATTGGATTTTTTGTGCCGCAGTAATGATACACTGTGTTTTCAAAATCATTACAGAATACAATGATACAGACAAATTGACCAATATGCCTCACTAGAAATATAAAGCACTGTGTATAACCAGGCTGTTAAAATTGAAAATTATTAAATTAGGAGAGGAGAAAGGAAAGAATATAAATTGAAAGGAGCAGAAAGTAGAGAGTAAGACAATGTTAGAAACAGCGAATCCCTCCAGTCCTTTCATGACAGAGAGCAGGTGGATGACTCCATATCAGTAAAAGCCACTGCCATTACGCATAACCTTGGCCTTTATGCTCTGCTGCTAAAGGCAGAGGCAGTGTGGTGAGATAGCATGCCATGTGCCCTGGATTAAACTGCTTTATATTCAGAGCTGCATCTTTATGCTTTAACTATAATTCCTCTCTAACAAAGTGATGGTTCGCGTGTAAAAACAGGCCACCTTCTAATCTGTGTGTACGCACATGCTGGAGAGAGAGGGCTAGCTTTGCCTCATGCTGGTTGTAGCTTGCAACTTTTTAAACAGGATTTAACTTATTAATGCATTTCCAAGATAAGTAATTAAGAACAAAATCAACAATCTTGTAAAAGCACATTCCATGTTAATGTAAATCCTATAAATATTTAGCAGGCTTAAACAGACAACTGATTTTCATGAACCACAACAGTCTTTAACTGGGATTGAACTGTGTAAGCATTCATACTGGTACTGGAAAGCTCCCTTAGACTGATATAATAAAGTCCTGTTGTCTGAAATGTAGGATTCGAAGGACGTCATCCATTCTTTTATCAGTCTGTCAGTCCACCCATCATCTTTATTAATTGTGGAGGGTTGCAGAAATGTTTCGTTATTTTTAAATACGGCATTTAAGGGACAAGTTCAGGATTTGAGAAAACAGTACTGATGTTCCCACTTTTGCAGCGAACAACTGAAGTGAGTACACCCCTGTGCAATATCACTGAAATGCGATGTGACTCAAGATCGTATCACTGCACAGTTGTTGACAAGCATAGTGTTTTCTCTTAAGAACAATTAAAAAACAAAAATCCTTAAGAAAGACTATATTGAAATTACAGGTCCCAAAGTAGAAAAACAGTGCAAAAGGAAATACATCTGTGATACCTGCACAATTTTGTAGTCATCAAAGAATTTGTGATCATTGAAAGAAGCTGAGAACACCTTGGATTTCAAAAGAGCATTCTCGCATAAAATGATTTGAAATGGAACCGCAGACAGTGCGCTACTTGCATAATCTAAATTTGATGAACGTCCGGGCAAGTGTGTGAAGTACCAAGGAGCTGAACTGCAGTTTATTGCTGGCTGTATTCCACACAGAGAATATAAAGGTCCTTTCTCATAACTAAATTTTTTCAAGAGACCATTTGAGAAGACAGCAAACCCAAAATTTTCGTCCAAATCCAAAAGAGAACAGCTGATATCTGAAGTGGTTGTGGATAATGCATACATTAGACACAGACATCTATTCACTCTGTAACAACAATGTAATGCTGTTCTGTCTCTGTGTTCCTGAACCAATTCATGCAGCTGATCCTCACCACGACACACCCCGATGCAGCCCTATCAACGACTCTGCTAATACTTAACACTCAGTGATACCCAAGTATCCCTTTCTCTGTGCTAAATGGATAAACTTAGAAATTACAATTGGCTCGTCAATTCCACAGTGATTCAGAATTCATCACTGCTCTACCAACTGCTTCCACTGATTATCACTGTTAATTATTTAGTCCACCTGTGTGCCTTCAATCACTGTCTGATGTACGCTGTGTCATTGTTGTCTTATTGTTTGTTTGTAGCAATGGTTGATAAATGTTCTGTTCATAAATATTGTCAGTTCTACTGTGTTTTTCTTTGTTTGGGAGCTTGAAGGTCAATGAAATCAGAGTTCATGACTTCTGATTAGAAGATGATTGATAATTTAATATTTAGTCTGCTAACTTATTTCATTTTATTATTTTACATTATGTCACTTTCCACATTTTATTTGTTGGTGCCCTCGATTTTGCCCTACAGTTACTTCTAGGTGCAGAACAAGAAGGTTAACTGATGTACAGTATCCAACAGTGTGCACAAAAGTCAGTGCACCCTTGTACTTTTGCATCGCTTCAATAACTGCATTATTGTTAAATTGACAAGGAATGCATTTCTTAGCAAACAATATAAAACACATAGTTTAAAATGCCCCGGTTCAAATCCCAGCCTGGGCCTGGGATCTTTCTGCATGGAGTTTACATGTTCTCCCGGTGCATGCATGGGTTTTCTCCGGGCACTCTGGCTTCCTCCCACAGTCCAAAATATGCTGAGGTTAATTGATTACTCTAAATTGTCTGTAGGTGTGAATGTGAGTGTGATTGTTTGTCTGTATATGTCGCCCTGCGACAGACTGGTGACCTGTCCAGGGTGTCCCCTGCCTTCACCCGAGTCAGCTGAGATAGGCTCCAGCACCCCCCGCGACCCTAGTGAGGATAAAGCGGTGCATAGAGGATGGATGGATGGATGGATGGATGGATAGTTTAAAATGATTATTTTTAAATACATGGCCAAAAAGAAATCCAGTGTAGGTCTGGAAAATAAAGAAAAAGAAAAAATACTTGGAGTGAACCTGACCAGGACTACCACAGTGAATGCACAGTCCCAACAGCAAAGCAGAGGTTAGAGTGATGATTTGTGACCGCATAAATGTGAAAAGTGTTTGGACGATGACACCATAAATGCCCAAGGATGTACCAAAATACCTGCTGACAAGATGACTCCCAGACTGTGAAAGCAGAGGAGGAAAATTCCAGCAAGTAAAAGCTATTACCTGGCCAACTAAATTGCCTAACTGGCACTGAACCTGAAGTTTGCTCCTGATGACAGGCAGGTCCCTTGCATGGCAACTCTGACATCATTAGTGTGTGAATGAGAAGCACACGGTAAAGAGTTTTGAGTAGCATTAAGGTAGAAAAGTGCTATGTCAGTAGTATTCCAGCTATGTGTCCCACTTCAGAAATTTATGCAGAAAAGACTTGATGGAGAATACAGTAACGCTACACCTGTGCATCTTCACTCAAAGCTCCTCGATCCTCTCTCTCAAAGTGCAATTTAGGAACTGAGACATCCTTCGTGATGGCACAGCAAGATTGATTTCCAGGTCACAGGCAAGAGGACAGACGAGACGAAGAGGCTGAAATAAGTGAAATGAAATGAGCCTCCAGTCTGCAGAAGCTTGGCAGAACAGGAATATTCCAGCGTGATAATGATCCAAAGCACAGTTACTAAAGAAGGATAAAGTAGAAACTATGACCTCGCCAAATATGCCTCCTGACTTGAATCCAGCAGAACACCTTTGGGGTATTATTAAGCTCTCCACCCCTCCAGCAAAGTACAGCTGAAAAAAAGATGAAGAATGGTCTCTCCAAAAATGTATACAACACTGGTATGCTTTCTGCCTGAGGAGGATTTAGTTTGCCATCAAAAACAAAAGTGGCTGTGTAAAAAACTGGAAAAAAGAGATTACTGAATTGTTGCACTGCGTTCTTACTGTGGGGCCTGTATTTTTAATACAAATCCAAATGTTTCATTTTAAATTTTACATAAGAAGAAAAACCCTATTATGCAACTTTAACATAATGCAGTTATTAAGAGGTGAACTATCTGACATTTAAATAACATCACACAGATGTGTACTCACCTTTGTTGGTACTGTATGTGAAAGCAGGTCTTGGTCTACGTAACTATTTCAATTTGCTCTACCTAGTTGAGGCTCATATGAAGCAATCTTACAAGATTAATTCAAGTAGGTCTCTTGATTAGCCTTGTGGATAAAAGACACTGCTATCAGTAGAATTATTCCATGAGTGATTGTAATGTGTGCCACTCAGCCGTAGCTTATTTTTGCAGGGGAAAAACTGATATGATAGCATAACCATTTGTATTTCACATAATCTGTTCATATCCTAATACTGGATTTGTATTCAGTTGTGTTTGAGGTCAGGTTTAAATTAAAAGTTAAGATTAGGGTGAGAGTCAGGATAAGGCAAGTAGTAATTATTGCTCGGGTTAAAGTTAGAGCAATTAGATGATTCAGCCACAACATTAAGACCAACAACATTGTATTATGGCTGGTGTGACTTTTAGAGAATTTTCGAATAAAAATGGCTTGAATGGCTTCCATTGTATGGAAATAAAATGGGTTATGTTTCATTGTCAAACCTAAGAATGGCATATTTAACGTCTTTGCAGTTTCTGTATGTGCCGTACCTGCAGTCTTGACGTGGGTTGGCCACATATCCTGGGTAAGCTCCATCAGTGATGTCACGACACATTTTGCTATCTCTGTCTGAAGGCAGCAATGTCCCTGCTCTCACCATCAGACCCAGACAGTGGTCAAACGTGTTCCTCTCTTCTGGCCCGTCCTCCGTGAAGAAACAGTGACCTAGTGCGTCGTAGCCCACCACATCCTTTACCTAGGAGGAAACAAAGGCGTTCACACTAGCATTCATAAGAATAATACTAATACATAATACTTACACAGCAGTTTTCAAGGCTCTCAAAGCTGCTTAACAAAGTAGGTAGGTTCAGATAGATGGAGAGGCGGCGAACAAAACGCCAGCATCCTCTCACATCTGAGGCAGGCTTTGTTCATATGTCTTTCATCCCAAATCTAACAGGAGAAATAACTGCTAACAAAGAGTTTAATCTTCTCAACTTCACACAACCCAATTTCTCATCTTTGCATCATTTTCTTTTAAATGCACCATTATTTAATAAAGGAGTTTCCTCTGTGATGTGTGAAACACTTGTTCAGTATCTGTCCTCTGGGTCTCTGACTCCGTCATCGTGTACTCAGAGAACTGTCTTCTAAGACGGTGCAACAATTATGGTTATCAAGGTTTCTCACCAAGGCTGTGGTTGAATAAGAATAAAAAATATGTTTGACATCTTTTCCTGAAGACCCTTCCTGGACCTTTATTGAAAATGTCCTGAGGTCAGCAACAACAACAACAAAAAAAAACAATAAAAAAACACTCTGGTTTGTTTGTATTTCTAATCAAAGTCATTGTGGGCGCAGCTAAGTAATGCATGCAGCTTTGGTGTTCCCTCAAAATAGTGCAGGCTGGAATTGATGTGGTGAAACATTTGCACGCAGGGAGCACTGTGATTAAAATCATGAATCCTCCAAAAACAACTAGCTGGGCTGCCATACTGCATGATTCAAACCCTCTGCAAAAGTTTTAGTTTTAGTTGAATTTTCATTGTGGTAGGTTGATGTCTGTAGTGAAGAAAAGGGTAACACACAAATAGTGAAACAGTGGGAGAATGCTGACTGAAATGACTGACCAATAGCAGGCTTACACTTGTAACCTACATCCAGTGAATCAGAAAAACCGCATGCACACTAGTATAAGGAGCCATGCGATGGTGGATTTGTTGATGTGGGCCTGCCATTGTCATAGCTTTGAATGCAGCTGCCACAAATGGAAATGTGGGATGGCATCGTCTCCTTCTGTTTTCATAAAGGATGGACCAATGTATTCTGTGCTCCTGAGTATTTTGATAATTTCGTAATTAGACTTCATGATTACTAATGAGACACTTCCCAGGCATTTCATTCAGTTCAAAACCATCCTCGGTTAAAAGAAAAGATTATTCGACCACAACCCAACAGCATTTGAAAAGTTCATTTGCAAAACCAGATAACTCCGTTTTGATAAATTTTCAGAAAACTTTTTGCTTTATTGTTTACTTGAGATAATATCAGTCAAACTGAAGTTGAGTGGATTTGACTCAGTAGAAAAATACATGACAAAATAGAGAAAAAATAAATTGTTAGTGTCGTTATTATTATTATCTCAAGTAAACAATAAAAAAGTGAGTTTTCTGAAAATTTATAAAACGGAGTTACCTGTTTTTGCGAATGAACTCTTCATTTGCAGAAATGTTTTTTTTTTTATGGTTTCACACTTTGGGCCCATAGAGGCTGAGCACAACAAATATGTATTTGTGGCTGAGGCTCTTTTAGAACAAACTGCCCCAGTACAAAGAAGGTTCTCATAGTCAAAAAATGCATTAATTGTTTCTTGCAGTATTTATTTGTAATTTAAAAAAGCCTTTCTGGGCCTGTGAGCATCACATGAACGGAGAGAGTTCTGTCTGGGGATTTAATGCTTACATCGACCCAGGATACCTGGAAGGGGATTAGTGAGGGAAAAACGTGCTTGATGTGTACCTGAGAATTCCCTGCAATTAATCAACTGCCAAAGTCAATGATATGAATTTACGACCATATTTAAAATGTAGTTAAAAGCTCTTCACACATTATCACTGAGTGTGAATGTACTGGATTTTTGCAGTGTACATGAGTTACAAATATTTCATGTGCGTTTGACTTATGTTGTACCAAGTAATGTAATGTGTGTGTTGCATGCCCCGCATTTTGTCTAACATTTTATGTCACTTGGTGTGTAACTACGGCCTGCCAAGGGATGACAGATAAAAATGCAAAAACACACATATACACCCCCTGTCAAAGGTTTTAGGACACTGTCTCATTCAAATAAAGTAGAACCTGTCCTACAACAGGGGGTGTATTTCATCATGTGGATGTGATTAGGGCAAGACTCTGATCATACATGTCAAGTTTCAGGCAGATTGGAGCATGTTCAGGCCATTCACACAGCATTTGAAATTTCATGGCGAAGGATCAAAATTCCAGAGGCCGCCACGGACACGCCCTTTGACTTTGGAAAAAGATTTTAATAACTTTGGATCATTGAGGTGAATTGGAGTTTCCCCCTAGGAGGAGTTTGCTCTAAAAAAAAATGAAAAATGGGCAAAATCTGACATTCAACGCAAAATAGCTCACTTCCTGTTGGGTTTGGAATGTGGCTGTCACTGACCTTTTTGTTCAGCCTGTATATTTTACCTTTAAAAGAATAGTTTCAGATTTTTGGAAATATACTTTTGTGCTTTAGTTCCTTCACATCAATACCGTTACCCTTTCTGCATGTATGAGTATACCACTGGTAACAACTACTTCTTTAATGTTGTCCCTTACAAACACGTGTGAGAAAAATAGATTTACAATCTACAGTTCAGTAAAATCTTTACTGACCAGTAGTCCATTGGAGCTGTGGATGGTAACACAGCGGGAGAAAGAATGGTGAATGGATAGATCGCTGACAGATGTTGGGGGATCGTAGCCTCCCTTCTCATCCACGTCTCCATTCATGTGAAAATGGACTGGATAGTGTCCCATTGTCTGCTGGCCCATGTGCTGGAGCTCCACCCCTGATATATGAACTGCCCTGAAACCTCGCTCCACCTGAAAAAATGACAGCAGAAAAAGTTCTGTGGGTTGTTGCATCATTTAGATGACAGCTTGAACTGGAATCACATTGAAAAAAGGGGACCAAAAATAGGGGAATGTGTTGATATAAAAACACCATCAGCAAAAGCTGTTTGTAAAATAGCAAAGAAGAAGAAATAGGGATACTGCAAAGAAAAGGGGCAGGAAACAAAAGAACGAGGTTGAAAGGAGAGAGTAAAGGGCGAGTGCAGGAAAAAAATGACAGATAGGGAACAAGAAGAAAGGAGAGATGAAGGCAGAAAATGAGAAAAGAAAAAATTGAAAAAAGAGGAAGGGAATGAATAGGAAGGAGGTGTGGCTAGAAAATTAATGTCACAATGATAAAGACATTAAGAAAAGAAGGAAGAACAAGAAAAAGTTTTTTTTTAAAAAGTAAACAACTTGTTAAGGCAGTTAAGATTTGATGTGTAGAATGAAGATAAAGGGATGGAGATTCATCAGTGAACAAATAACATTGGAGATCACACTGACTTAGCAAGGAAAACAGTTTTGTTTTCCAAACCAGAACCACTATTGCACCTAATCATGACAGATTATAACATTTTCTAAGAAACTGTTTTTGGTGATTTTCATTGCAATAGCCTAACGATCTAAAGAGCATTTGAGAAAAACGCTCACACCCCACACTACAAGAAAAAAAATATCTAAATTCTACTCAGCTTGTGACTCTCTAATAATATTGGATATCGGATACAATACAAGGAGGGAGTAAGCTCTGGGCATTCATTTCGAGTGGCTTCACTGAGGACTTAATGGGGCTTTCTCCTTTGTGTCTGTGTGAATTGGAAGTACGTGCAGTACATACACCCATTTATGAGAAATATGTGACATTAGGCTACGATCGAAATTTATAATAGAATATGACGGCTTGCCCTGGGGAGTGGGAGGCATGAAGACAGCTGGAATACAACCACAGCCTGTCTCTCTCTTTCTGTGCTATTCTGTTGTTTTCTACCTCTCAGTCTCTCTCTGCCTGTATTCCTCCTGTTGACAGGCTGACAGATAACTCATACAGCCTGGTTTTGTAGACTATTTTAATCTCAAGTATGGTACAATGGTTTGGGTGGTGAACACACATCATTAGGAACTGAAACAATTGCAGAATAAATGATAATGATCTCTAATGTGATTCTGTAAAAGCTCTTCAGTATATTCACAAAAATTCTGAACTATTATTTTAATGTTGATTAGAATATTGGCTATCAGATCTGAATCTGTTAAGAATTTTTACTGAATCAAACCATCCGATGCAACAATCTGTTCCTGATTAATCTTAACTGTTTGTCACACATCTGTCTTAGATTCCACATTTGAGCAAATGAAATACAGTTAAGACTTAAATGAAAACTATATGAGTAAAGATTTTATCATCATCATTGCCTTTTTGGATTTTACTGGAATCCTGGTGCTCTGAATCAACTGCAGGCTTTTAAGGACACTGTAATTAAATCCCTACTCATAAAACAAAATACTCTTATATTTTAGTCAACAACAGACCTATTGCCAGTCTTCCGCTCCTTCCTGTAACTTTTGAAAAAGCTGTTGCCAATGTGACAGTCTGCATATAGACACAGTAAAGGTTTTCACTCAGGATTTAGATTTTTATAGCACAAATAGCATGAAGATACCAATGATCATCTTTTAGCCTCATACAGAGGACGCTAAGCCTGCTCCAAAGATGGCTGATGCTTAACCTCGTTCAGGGTTGGTCTTCCCAGTCAACCTCCAGCCAGACTAAAAGTCAGTAGTCTTTGGTAAATCCCAGCATAAGTAGCACCTGACTGCAAGTGCCCAAGTGCTTTGGTTTGGAGCCCTTCAACATCCTGTCCTGAGGTCCCCAGAGGCCCCCAGAGGTCCCACTTGTTCACAGCCACCTCCTCCAACCAAAGTGAATCACTTCACCACCCTTCTGCACAGCTTTCTAGACATTTTCAGGAAGAGTCCATGTGTCTGCCTTGCTTCGGGCTTACCCTTACTGCATGGCTCCAGCTTCTCACCATCCTGTTGTTCAGCCACTCAGGCTGCAAGTCCTGCCTGTCTTTTTGCACTTCATGTCTGTCCCTGCATGTTGTCTTTCCTTGCTCTTTGTCTGTATTGTTTGCCCAACTTATTCTTATCACATATGTATTTTGGAATATTTGCCTGTTTTTTGCTTCTGCCCTTTCAGTCAGTAAGCCTGTGAAATTTAGGATTTTGGACTTTTAGCTGCCTACTCTTAGCCTAGCCGTGCTAGACAACCCACGGCAACGAATTTAATTCTCTGCCATGGTGGGTCTAGTTACCCTCCATAAGGCTCGAGGCTGGATTCTCCTAAAACTGGCCAGACGAATCACCATGAAGTGTAGAGTCAGAAGGCGGGCGTAACTAAGTGACGACAGAGGCACGACGATTCTGACAGAAACAACCGGCGCACAATAAACAGTTATCTTTCGACTCGGCTTTGGCCACAGCCCTTAAAGATTTGAAGCTAAAATTCAACTTGAAAGATAAACAAAGAACGGCACTGAAGTGTTTCATTGAGAAGAAAAACGTATTTGGACTTATGCCGACGGGATATGGCAAATCCTTAATATACCAGTTGGCTCCTCTGGTTGGGAAGCTAATGGGACTTAGCCACAATCCGCCAGCGCTCTAGGAACTACATCAGCCTATCCGTTGCGCTGATTGGTTGTATACCTACCCAACTGCTGCAGAATGATTTGAAAGACAACCTTTTAGCCCGCCTCCCTCCCTGTTGAGCGGCCCTAGACCCTTTTGCCTTCAGAACATGGGTCTAGCGCGGCTAGGCTAGCCTACTCTGTCATTTGCATGCTCTCTTCCTCTGGAATAAGTCACTGCATGGAAAAGTGGCTGTGACGGACTTCATAGCCTGCTCTAAATGACACTGTTAAGACAACAACATACCTTCAAATGTCCCCCGAAAGTGTCAAAACTGAAGAATTTGCAGGCCTCATTGCCATAGCAGCCAGGCTCCATCTCACCACGGAGGAGGATGTTACGACTCAGAAGGCCCACCTCTGCCCTCATGTCCACTCCATCCACCTCCTCACCGATGTGGATGAACCTGGCCTTACCTGCGCACACATACACAAAGTCACAATTTCACTTCACTTCAGAACATGTTATATTGACTAATATTGATTTCCTGCAGCCTTATCCTTAATCTACACTACTGGTTAAAAGTTTTGAGACACTTTCTCATTCAAATAAATGAGAACCTGTCTTTGACCAGTAGTGCAAACTTGCCTAATCTCAAACTTACCCAAAGTTAACCCTAGCCTAAAACTAGCCTGAAATCCAAAACTTACTGACAGGTTTAAAGGCATGTTAAGCCCAAAATAAAATGCAGAATGACTCAAAAATCGGATCCAGTGGAGCAAGTTGTCACAGTGTTGTTAAAAGATGCATACAGAGAGGTGAAATATCTTTGTAGAATTAAATGTCCAGAGTGGTGTGTAAATACATAGTCTGTAGAGATGAAAACAGTCTCAGTAGCAAAATATCTATGGCATTTAGTTTATGGCATTTATGGTATCAGTGAATGGCACTTGCAAAAAATGTTGACATACGCTTTAAAAAATTTTTTGTACATTTTACAGTGAAAAACTGTCAAACCATGACAGTAAAAATCTGTAAACTGTAAAACAGTTTGATGCAATTTATGTAATACTGAATCACCATAAATCAGTTAATCAGGAGAAAAGTGTGTTTTTTAGATTTTTTTTCTCTTGAAAAAATAAATTTCCCGACTCCTGCAGTTTTAAATGGAAAAAAGCCATAATATGTAGAACAATACTGTAATTTTGCATTTAATTCTGAAAAGAATACTGTTTTCCCCAGTTAAATGTACAAATTGTTGTGCTAATAATGGAAACATGCTGCAATATTTATAACAAGTGGCATGGCAATTTCTGCATTTATTACACGTGAAGAATACAATTTGTTACCGGTCAGACGGATGTACTTTTGTGTTAACAATGGACATATGCTTTAATGTTTATGAAAGCTTTAACTGCAACTTTTGCTAAAAATACATATATTTAATGTTAAATACACTAACTATTGTGCTGATAATGGAAAAATGCTATAATACTGATAATAAGTTACACAAACTTTATTTTATATAGCATTTTCATGCAAATGCTCAAATTTTTAAAGGTTAAAACTTTTTTTTTTTTTACAGTAAAATATGGAATGAAGCATAAAAAATATCAATAGATTTCTTTACTGTGAATGTAGAAAATGTTTTACCATAATTTTACAGAAGCATTCTGGCAACCACAGCTGCCAGAATTTTACCGTAAAGACATTTTTTTTTACAGTGTATATTAATTCCAGGTTCTTCTGTTATTGTGAATTTAACTAATTAAAGAAATTCCACTTTAGTTTTTTGAATAACTTCTGGTATTAATAACTTTGTTACACTGCACAAAAGACATGTTTGAGCTCTTTATTTGTAGTCGTGATTGCATTTTTCATAGAAGTGTCATACTATATATTGCAATGAAAAATGAACTCACAGTGAGTAAAAATGTGGCAGTGCCAATAATACAAGTACACACACATTCACATTGTATCTCAGCTTGAGGGTTCAAATTTTCAAATGAACAAAAACACAACATAGAGACATGATGTCTCGACACTTTATCTGCTGATACTACTGCCAGAAGTTCACTGAATGGACTGTTCTACTAAACAGGCCATTCAGCGTTGAGTGCAGCTTAAACAGATGGCCATTCTGACTCAAAACTAGGAAAAGTACAGTTTGCTCTGCGTGTGTGTGTGTGTGTGTGTGTGTGTGTTCTTGTGCTTGCTACATTGTGAGGACCATTTTCTAACTATCAAAGTGAGGACATTTTTACAAAGTGAGGACATTTTGGCCGGTCCTCACTTTGAAACAGTCATGTTTGAGGGTGAAGACTTGTTTTTAGAGAACAGGTATGAATTGAGGTTTGGTTAGGGTTAGGGTAAGGATTAGGGTTAGGCAATCAGTTGTGATGGTTAAGGTTAGGGTAAGGCTCTAGGAAATGCATTACGCCTATGGATGTCCTCACTAAGATAGAAGTACAAACATGTGTGTGTGTGTGTGTGTGTGTGTGTGTGTGTGTGTGTGTGTGTGTGTGTGTGTGTGTGTGTGTGTGTGTGTGTGTGTGTGTGTGTGTTCTTGTACTTGCTACATTGTGAGAACCATTTTCTGCATTTAACTATCAAAGTGAGGACATTTTTACAAAGTGAGGACATTTTGGCCGGTCCTCACTTTGAAACAGCCATGTTTGAGGGTGAAGACTTGTTTTTAGAGAACAGGTATGAATTGAGGTTTGGTTAGGGTTAGGGTCAGGATTAGGGTTAGGCGGTCAGTTGTGATGGTTAAGGTTAGGGTAAGGCTCTAGGAAATGCATTACGCCTATGGATGTCCTCACTAAGATAGAAGTACAAACATGTGTGTGTGTGTGTGTGTGTGTGTGTGTGTGTGTGTGTGTGTGTGTGTGTGTGTGTGTGTGTGTGTGTGTGTGCGCGCGCGTCTTTGTGTGAGGCTGTGCAGATGTTTCAGATAATTGTGATGGAGGACATCGTGGTGAAGCTGAGTCAGAGTCAGTAGCACATTTGTTTCTATTTCAGGGAGAATGAGCAGGCACCGTGTATAATCAGTGTAAAGGCAGAAGCACTCACAAACATACCAATGCACACATGTATGCAAGACAGAGAGAAAAGCTGACCCTGAGCTGAGTTCATTGTGACAAAGTTAGAAAGCCAACTCTTTTTATACTTCCCACCTGCCCACATTCAAGCTTGCAGTATGAGCACACTAATCTATTTTTCAAAAGCAATACCAGCCATGTGTTTTTAAAAAAAAAAAATGCAATGGTGGAAGCTTGCTGCTCAGATATAGAAACAATGCAACCAAAGAAATCCATCCATCATCTATGCACTGCTCAATCCTCTGTAGGACTGCAGGGGGGCTGGAGTTTATCCCAGCTGACTTAAGGTGAAGACAGCGGACACCCAGAACAGGTCACGAGTCTATCACACGGCTACACATGGAGACGAACAATCATGCCATGTTAACAGTCAGTCATTTAGAATCGCCAATTAGGCATGAATGTGCAAACTCCACATAGAAAGATGCTATTCCGGGATGAGAACCAGGAATCTGCTAGCTGTGAGGCAACAGTGCTGAAGAAATGCTATCCAGAATTGACATGGCAGAGTAATTCTCCTATTTCCACATCAGTAACTATTTGTTGTTTTGTTATTACATTCTCCTCCCTGCATATAAATGTTCCATCAAAACAATTCCTGTGTCACTATCTTGAAGGAATGCCAAAGCCACATTCTCACAGAGATCCACCCAATACGACTGTGATTGATTCAATGAAATGTTTTACCCTCTTGTAGAATGATAAAGAAGTACAGACAGAACATTACATTCACTAGAAATGGTTGGTGAAACGAGACTCATCCCCGCCACACTCGCACCAGCCATCAGCAAGTCTCCAGGCTACAGTATTAGGCATTTTACGTAGTGCAGCTAATTAGAAGCACAATGTACCCCTAACCCAGTGGTAGTGAGGACAGGGTTAGGGTTAGAACAAAGATGATCCTGTGTAAAGAGGAGACAAGAAGAACGAACAGCACAATGAAGCTGTTCTGTTGCACATGTCTTCTACTCCTCCACAGTCACACAACACAAACATGCCGAGAGGGAAAAACACAGTGATGCAAAAAAGAAAATGAAATTAAAAGAAAGTGTGAAATCTGAGATAAAGATCACACACGTATTCACTCTATTTTGAGAGCTACCAACTGTAAACTAAAAAAGTAAGCTGTTCAACAGATGGCAAATATGACAGCTCTCCTATTCAATCACTTGTTCAATTCATGAACCTGTGAATAGAATGGTTATATTATTCACTGGCTGGTGGTTGGCCTGACATGTTTACATGCACAACCATAGCAGCTTTTAGGATTCTATGATTACTTTATTCTACATTATCAGCTAAAAATCCCAAAAACCAGAAATTGATCATGCAGTGTTAAAATCCTGCTTTATTATATTCTCCTATCTGGTCAGGTTTTATCTGCTAGCATCAGCGCTGCGCCTAACTAATGCCGGTGTGGCTGAACAAGACCAAATTCCTCCATCCAAGAACTAAAACTAGAACAGTGGAGGCTGTTATAGCAGCACGATACTGTCAGTGAGGTTAGAATCCATGCTCCATTGTCACATATGGCTTCAATATGCGATTGTCCACTACTTTATTGGGATGGTCACATACTTTTGACCATGTAATTATCTGCTGTCCCAAGTTCTCATAGCTGTTACTTGTGAATTTAAAAAGACGTTCATTGTGGAAATAATGAAGAGTCTTGATTTGTGATTTATTTTTTGGGAATGATCAGCTCTCAGTGGATGTTTCCAGATTTTAATCTCCTGGTGCAAACTGAACTGGAGAGCCATTTAGAACTGTCAAACGTTCAACACCCAGACACAAATTATTGAACTCAAACCGATAAATAGCCCTGGGCTATCTGTCTCTGTCTCTCTCATCTGTCTCGAAACTCTCCGTTGCCAACAACAACAAAAACAGCAGAAACGCCCTGTTTGTGCATAACCTCAAGGGCAAGAGGATAGACTTGATTATCACTGCGTGTTCAAAAACGATACTGCAAAGTGACACGCAAGCAGGAATTAATGAAATGGAGTACAGTCACGCAGAGAGTGACAGGAGCTCTGAGGAGAAGCCTCAGGCACACAGAGGCAGGATTACCCCTATGCATGGCAAAATACCGGGTGATGTCAGACTCAATGAAAAACAAAGTGGAATGTGTGTGTGTAAGTGTGTGTGTGTGTGTGTGTGTGTGTGTGTGTGTGTGTGTGTGTGTGTGTGTGTGTGTGTGTGTGTGTGTGTGTGTGGAGAAATCCCAGCAGTTCAGGCAGAGATTTAAGACGAAAACTTGGACTCTTAAATCGCCAGCAAAAGAGATAAAACTTTGAGTTTGTGAATTGGTGTTGAAAAGTGACAACTATTAGAGGAAAACATCGTGTCATGTTCCTGCAGGTTTGTCACAAGGCATAAATACAGGAGACTGATGAGGGTTAAGCTGCAGAACTGCGTTGAATGTGTTGCAGTAAAACAGAAAGAAACGTCATGTGTGTGCGTGTCTTCATGACTGTACATGGTAGTGTGTGAATATGTTGCCAGCATGAATGGGTTCAGTCAAGCACACACAGCCCTCCAGGATGTAGGCTGAGACTTTCCCTTGGCTCCGACTCAGACCAAACACCTTCCACTGACTCCACACTGCCCTGGGCTGTCTTCACTTGGCCTCTATCAGACAACGAAGCAACCAAATGACTTTGCCATTTTTGAAATTTGAATCTTGAGATATGGACATATATGAAGATGTCTACAAGATTCAGATTTTCCTACTATTTAATGTGTTTCCAAGGCTGATCTTGTTTTGTCCTTGTTTTTTTTTCCCCGACTTGCTTTTTCCACTGAACTAGGTGGAGCCATGTGCATGCAAGAAACACACAACACAGATAAAACATGTGCACACGAGTTGAACAGTTTCTCTTCACAAGGTTATGCTAAATATACACAAAGAACCAAAAAGCTTGGCTTAAACATGGAAATCTGAAAGTAGTGACAGTTAGAGTGTGTCATCAGCACAGACACAGCAGCGTAACATCAGTTTGACTGCTGTTTCTGCATGCACAAAGTCTCCAAGTGATACAAGCTGATTCATTCTTAAATTAAAGAAAACAAATGTGTAATTAGAATGAAATTTATTATGCCTCATATTTTGCTTAACAATCTCTTTCATTTCTAAAAAAGTACATGTTCAATGCATACACTGATTCATTCATAGGTATTGGATGAGGAGCACATGAAGACATGAATAAATAGACATCCCAAAAAAAACAACAACCACCCAACTGTGCCAGGGACAACCCACTGGAAAGCCTCCACACACATATATGTCTGTTTTAAACTCAAGAACCTTACTTCTATTCTAGGCTCAAAAACGATCTGCTTATCGCTTCTACACTCACTCTTCCTTTTCTTACACATGCACATTTTCCATTTGCAGAGCTATTTCGAGAAAAAATGACAGACTTTATTAATTTCTTAGTCTGTCATATTGCACTGCAAAACACTAATATAGACAGATCTGATCCTCTGATCTCTGATCACAATATTTCACTATCCGTTTTTTTCTATCCTTTTTAAAATATTACTTCACAAATGGATAATTTTCTGTCAGTTTAACTTTTCTGCGTTCAAAATTGGGTAGTTTCTCAAAAATCTAATTAAAAAAATAATATACAGACTTTCCCAAATTTTACATTCCTGTGGATGGACTATACCTTTAGCCTGCTGGTCAACAGACTATATCAACAGCCTGGTCAAATAGCTACAGTATATACAGAAGTCAGCCACAACTTTAAACCCCCTGACAGGTAAAGTAAATAACACTGTGTTCTGGGTCCTGGCATGGGTCCTCGTCTAAACTTTGACACTTTCACCTACCCAAACATTGTAGCTGTTGTCACCCATCACCTTAAACCTTTTCAGGAATTGTTTGAGGACCAAAACAAAGAGCCCGACGTGTTGATCCAGCCTTCAACCTCCTCAAATCCTAATCCAACGAGGTATCATCAGGAAGAGCAAGCTGAACAAGTTTGATCTACAGAAGGCCCACTACGCAGCTCACAGCACCCAAAGGATCTGCTGTCAGTGTTCCTGTGCCCACACCTCAGGGGGTCAGAGCTGTTTTGGCAACATAAGGGGGACCTACACAATATTATATATAATACTGTTGTTGTGTTTGACACGCTAATAAAAGCTAACAAATTACTGAATGAAAAAAGGGAATAAATGTATTCCAATGAATAAATAAATGGGTGAAAGAAAGACAGCATTATTCAAGGAGTCAAGAGGTTTTCTGTCAGAAACTAGGAAGTTATACTACAATGAAATTCTTAATTTGCTGAGCCTCCATAACACAGTGTATAAAAGTGTATAAAAAAATCATTATCATTGTAGTGCTATAGAGACAATATATTGTCTGTAGAATTTTATTAATGCCTAACATGTAGTGTAGCTGGTGAATTACTACATGTGCCACCTGCAGCTGACTTACCCCCTACTGAGCCATTTTTGTTCAAAAGTTAAATATTGCAGCAACAACTCAAATGTGAAGAATTAAAAATGGAGCAGAGACAATTTTCTTTGTATGAAGTCCTCAAAAAATGGATAATTAAACTCTCAAACCCATTTTTCACTTGATTCATTTTCTTGATGCAAATCGAATGAGGAACTGCAAAGCCTTAGGTCGACCCTCCTCCATTATGAGGAGTCCAACGCTCTTCTGACTGGAATGCATATTAAAAAAGAGCTGCAAGAGAAGTTTGTTTTTCTAGTTTATTGATTAATCTGTCAATTGTTTTTTTCAAAATAATCTCAAAAAGTCAACCAAATGTCAGAAAAAAATAATGAAATAACAAAAGTGGAAATGACAAAATTTATCATTGAAAACACAAAGCAAGTGAATATTTGGCATTTTTCTTTGTTTTGAGGGTGTTGTTGTTTTTGTCGATTATGAAATCAACCAGCCATTAAAATACTTGTTGAATACTACACATTCAACTATTTTTTGTTTCTGTGCCTAAAATTTAAAGATTTTTATTACACCATGCCATACTACTCATACCACCAGTTTGCACCAATCCCTTGAATTTTCTATGTCTGTCTGTCTGTCTGTCTGTCTGTCTGCTCACATCATTTATGACAGTATTTCATTCCGTCCCTGAACTATAACCACTATAAGTCACTGGTTCTCTTACCTTTGACCTTGACTTCGTTGGGTTTGCAAGTCGGACAGGGCAACAGGGTAAACTCTTCAGCCTGGTGCATTGAGTAGTCTGTACTGGCAACAACCACCCGATCCCCAGACACCCAGCCTGCAGGGTGGTCAGAGAGCTCCAGGATGCTGCTGTTCGACAACACATCAATGGAAATAGAGGCCTGTGGACGAACTACAGGGGGAGATAAAGACAGTTAGAACTAACAGAATGCAGAAAAAGTCGACAAAACCCTAGGCTGTTTATCGATGGCTGAATTCCATCTTTGTGCATTAGTGCACATTGTAATCCATGGCTCATTTCCAGTTGAACTATGGTTTCTTGTGCATGGCTAAGCAACAAGACTGAACTTTATTTAACTATGATTTTTTTTAACTTTGTCACAGCATTATTTTAAATTCAGATTTTTAAGGTGTTCTAAAACTACTGTCTGTTAACTAAAGTGACAAAATCTTAGGCATGCTCCGTTTAGTGTTCCTCCACACTCATTTTACAAAGTAATTCCTGAAAAATGTTTGCAGTGCAGTAAGGAGTAATCCTGATGAAAAAGGCCACTGATATCCCCACTGTCCCGGACTGCTTGCTCACAGGGAATCCAAAGGTAACTTTGGATTGTTGGGTACTCTGTTCTGAGTTTAATATTCATAAGGTTTGTACCCTACTATGTTAAAGGCAGAGGAGATTTAATTTCCTACGACTTTGAACGTAGCATGCGCATGCGCACATACAACCTCTCCCTCACCCCCCTCTAACCTCCCCTCTCTTAACATTTACGAAGAAACGCCCCCCTCCAGAAACTTGTGTAGCACTCGTGAAGTTGTCTTTTACGGCTGGGTCCCCCTGGATCTTTATCTGCCATTATGTAAAAAAAGATGAGCAAAACAAGTCGCCAGCTAACTACGAAGCTATACCAAAGCAACACATACAGAAAACATGTAAGTCCAAGGCGTACGTAATCTACGTAACTAGGCCTGAGCCGGAAGATTTTTGATTGACAGGAAAGGGAGCAAACCAAACGCCTCGGTCCGAGCGCATTGATTGGCTGATGTTTTTCAGGTCCTGCCATGTCCACAGTTTTTTTTTATTTTTTTTTATTCTTTTACAGACCATACATACAAGTCCACTAAAGGTCAGTATATTCATTTTATGTGAATCAAACAAATTAAACAAACAAAACATCCTCCATAATGCCTTTAAGTGCTGTGAGATGTTATTTGTTGTGAATTTGTGTTAATACATAAAACTGGATTTAACTGAATTCATATCAGGGAGCACTACTCCCATTCTCATGTGCCCATTGTGCTTTCAGAGTTGGACAGAGGTCAGCATGCCTTAACTGACCGGTCAGCAGCTACGCAGCTGAACAGTGTGTTCTGGCACCTTCCTATCACAGCATTAAGGTTTGTAGTAATTTATGCTTCAGTAACTCTTCTGTGGAATAAAACCACATAGGCCAGCCTTTGGTCTTTATGTTCATAATGAACTTTGGACGCCCACAGCCCTGTGTCCAACTATCCCATTCCGTTTAGTTATTACTACTGCATGCCGGCAGTACCTCCCAAACCCTGTCATTCTGGAGGTGCTTTGACCCCGTCATTAAATAATCATAGCAGGCCCTTAAAAAGTTGCGAATGTCCTTACACCGTCCTTTTTATCCTGCTTCCAACACATCAATTTCAAAGAATGACTGTCCACTTGCTGACAAATACAACCGACCTCATGACAGGCATTATTACTATGAGATAAGCATTGTTACTCACTTTATCAGTCAGTGGTTCGAATATTGATGCTGTAAATGTCCAATTGCAATGCTGTTCGGGGTTCTAATGCTTCATCATGACAGACACATTCCCTCAAGAAACACTATATGCAACAGGAATGACTACTTTTGGAATTAGCTGAATAAGGATATCGTATAAATGTATTTATATACTCTTGAAACTTGCATTGGCTGCAGTTGTTTGTGCAACATCAAGAAAAAAAATATTTGAAATTATATTCTGCTAATGTTTCTTTACAGTTGATTTGTGCAAAGATTTGCCAGCTATAATAAAACGGCGACTGTATTCACATTCTCATTTTGGAGTCAAGGCAAACAAAGGCTTTCATAGAATGCTGTACTATTTACCACTGTGAGTGCGTGGCATGTTGGGGTAATTGTAGCCGGTGTCAACCTGACGCTACAAGTCAACACTCCCCAGCACTCTCCATATAACACACAAACAAAGACAGAGACAAGTCCAGACAAAGGTCTGTGGTATCAAAGTTTGGTGCTGTGTGCTTTCCAACACCGTGATGTGGCCTTCATGCATTCCAACCATAGCAGTCTGCCCACACACACACACCAATCTCTGCAGCACATTCTGCGAGTGTTTGTGATTTGATACACTATATACTGAAATTAGTCAGCTAAAGCTCTCCCTCTATGCTATACTTATGAGACTACACCCAGAGGGTAGCATGATTAAAGCCTACACTGGAAAAAGACAAAGATCATCTACATGCTCTTTCTCTCTCTCTCACACACACACACACACACACACACACACACACACACACACACACACACACACACACACACACACACACACACACACACACACACACACACACACACACACACACACACACACACACACACACACACAGAAACAGAGAAGGAGAGGGAGAGAGAGAGAGAGAGAGAGAGAGAGAGAGAGAGAGAGAGAGAGAGAGACTGTGTTGAATGTGTGATGAATGTACCCAGTTTTCCACAGAGGAAGCGAACCCTGTAGTTGTGACACAGGCCATGAGTCTGGTCCTTGTTGAGACAGACGAAGCCATAGTCCTTGTCATTCTTGTAGATCACATCTCCTGTCTGGTTGGATGGTATGCCATCATGGGTTTCAGCCTGGACAGGTGAATGACTTAAATGAATAAAGAATAGACACTTTTTTTGTGACACACCAGTGCTATTGTGAGTAACACTGTTCTTAAAAAAGCATTTTCAAACATTGGGAAATATGCATGTCCATAGCGTCAGAGAGAAAGATAGAGGAATGTCTGGTCACGTAGCATTAGGACATCCCTTGTTGGTCAAAATGAAAAGAATTATTTTTGCACAAGACATCTGGTGTTTGTCTAGCATCTGGCTTATTTTGTTGGCAAACAGCAGGAATTTTATAAAGGCCGGCAGCAGTCAGGGTAAGAGTTCAATGTTCCTCTGGTTCCCATTGGGTCTAGACACAACAATGTACTTGGGCAGGGTACTGCACACATCAATTTTTGCAGAACTGCAACACAAAGCTCAGTAATTTCTACGGTGGCCGACAGGGGCAAACACGCTGCAAACCGCAAAAGCGCTGCAAACACAGAAATGATCCAAAACCAAAAACTCATAAACGCATAAAACACATGGAAGAAAAAAATGCTGCAAGAGAAACAAGCTGCAATCACAGAAACGATGCAGAAGCAGACTTACAAAATCACAAAACAGATGCAAACGAAAAATGCTGCAAATATATAAAAACACACACAAACCCCCAGAACAACCGCAAGAGAAAAACGCTGCAAATTCAATCCACAACGTAAGTGCGCTGCTCTTCGATAATATTGTATAAAATAATATTGTATAAAAGATGCCAGCCAAGTAAAACATGATGCTAAAACTACATGAAAATGTACCTTTTCACACTAAAAAATATCAGACACTTTCACTTTCTTCTTCTTCTGCTTCTCCTTCTTCGTGTCTGGTGCACTTCCGTTGTGGATTGAATTTGCAGCGTTTTTCTCTTGTGGTTGTTCTGGGGGTTTGTGTGTGTTTTATATATTTGCAGCATTTTTCATTTGCATCTGTTTTGTGATTTTGCAAGTCTGCTTCTGCGTCGTTTCTGTGATTGCAGCATGTTTCTCTTGCAGCATTTTTTTTTTCTTGCATGTGTTTCATGCGTTTGTGAGTTTTTGGTTTTGGATCATTTCTGTGTTTGCAGCGCTTTTGCGGTTTGCAGCGTGTTTGCCCCTGTCGGCCACCGTAAATTTCAGCCTAATTTGCCCAGCAAATGCATGATGAACACCAGGCAATTATTCCAGTCTTCTTAGAGGATACCAGGACTTAATGGTAGTCAAGTTTTTTTCTGTGTGCTGGAAAAGATTCACAAAAAATGCTCTTGTGCAATACATTAGACTTCCTTTCAGAGGTCTCTCTGGTGGCATAATACAGAAGAAAGGCCAATTGTTAAATATGTGGTTTAATTTCTTATTTAACACAAAGTATGACTACTTGAATGAAAGCGGTTGTTAATGCTACCGTCACAGTACAAACTCAAGCAACAGAGAAGCACGGATGTGCAGCCTCTGGCACTGAGTCATCTTAGTTTATCTGACCTTAAGATGACCAAATAATCCAAAATATATTGGAACCATATTACGTAACATATTGGAAGAAGACGATGAAAAACACTTGGCTGCTAAAAATAGACATCCCACAGAGTTTTAACTACACAGCGAAAACTGCAAACTGAAGAAAACTTTAACTGTTTCCAGATTCAGTGGAAAAATAATGACACACACAGAGTGGGCAATCTAGAAAATAGAATTTCTTCCTAAATAGGAAGAATAGCAACATAAAGAAAAGGAAAATAAAACAAATTTTCAACTACGTGTTACTTGGGAGCTACATAAAAGCAAGACAGAAAACAAACAAAAAAAACCAACAGAAAGCCATTTTCGGAGAAGTTAAGTCCAGTAAGAAGACAAGAAAACGTAAAGAACTGAATGCAAGGAGATGAAAAGGAGATGTAATGAAGGTCGCCAAAATGCAGGGCAGGCATTAAAAGGAGCAGCTGGAGCCTACAATGGCTACTTTTTATGGTGATGTTATTGGCAGTGGAGGCAGTGAGGGCATATCCAACACCACTACTTATCTTAACAGCTGTTACTTTATGGTGCCAGTCGGTCCTCACAGGATTACATGTTAAAAACAAAGAGTCTACTTTATTGTCATTGCTCTGAGTACACCCAAATTCAGCCTTTTTATGCAAATGTCAGAGATCACTGCACAAGTCAGCGGCAGTGCTGGAGCTTAAACCCTGAATGTCTGATCAGTAACCCAGAGGCCGGAGCCAACAGGAGCCATGGCAATGGTAATGACCCAGTTACCAGCATTATCACCTCTCATCTCTGCTGCTGGGTGAACACATTTGCTGGCAATTTGTGACTGTCTATATACATGCATGTATACAAGGAAGCATGGAATGTGAAGCACACAGTGGGGTAAGCTTATGAGCCCTACGAAGAGTACAGCCACTGATGTTGTAACATAATCATCAGAGGCAGTAATGATGTATGTTTCAAATGAATACAACCCACCAATAGCTGTCTGTCATAAGATGGACATGTTCTGAGCATTGCATACTTCAGGGCTAGCTTAACATAACACAAATAATTATAAATCACAAAATATCACAGAAACTGTTAAACTTATTAAGAAACATACATTCATGGAAAACTAAGTAGATTAATTTCCTCATTTAATCAATATGGTTCAGTATCATTTAGTGTATATATTTAGTAACCTTTGCACAAAATATTGACCCCATTTATACCAGTGGGGTGTCATTGCACACCAGAGTCCAGATTCTTATGCAGTGTTATGCTACATCATGCCGTTGTTTTCCATAAATACTTGAGTATGTGTTTGATGAAGTAAGACGAGATTTACCTGGATGTCCAATGGACTGCTACACAATCGGTCTGGATAGGTCTGATGCAGGTCAGACAGTTTCTCCCAGTCTCCAGATCCCCTTTCATCATCCCTGTCAAACCACTCTGTCCACTCTGCCTCTGTGGGACACACACATACACACCAGTGCCTCCTAGTTCAGTGGTCCAAGTGCTATTGGAGTAATCTCTCTCTTCGCTTTGACTTGTGGTACATTTATGCTGTCAGAGAGCCTTCGAATCTGAGTAACTGTAGGGCTTCCTCCTCCTATTATGCCATTTGCCTGGCTGCCACAGCAGGGGTTGTGCATTTGACTGAGGGTATGAATTTTAATGTGAAGCGCAGGACAGAGTTGGGTTGCCTAAAAATGTTCGAGTACATGTCTCACAGCTTCTTACACTGTTTGCATATCACATACATATAAATATGCATCTAAATCTGCATACTGGATTGAGGCAGGTTCATTAAACAAAATGCTGTTTGATGAGAAGAATCTGTTTGGAATCAGCTTGAAATTAGTGGTAAATAACAGCAAGGCAGATGGGAAGATGATGTGGTGATGACATCATCACAGGGCTGATCAATACAGCTTCAAAGATTCAGCAACAATACTGGCATGACAAAAACATTATTCTTATTTCTGCTAGCATATACTGTTAATGCAATAGCATTGTCTCGAAATATTTTCAGATAAGGAATGTCAAAATTACCTTCATTTGCTTCAGTCACACTTCATTCAAAGTGGCATTATAAAGGCAGTGGTGGGGAAAACTACACCAAGTTCAAAAGGCTTTACAGGATCATTATATATTTGATGGAACATATATTTTCACTTTTAGTTAGCGTAGAAGGATTGTTCAAAAGGTCACTAGATACAAATATATATATATATATATATATATATATATATATATATATATAGTTACGCTTAAATGTTTGAAAAATAAAAGTTTATCCTGCAGTTAATTTGTACTTTATTGATGTACATATCACTGGTCAAGAAATTTTAGAACACCTCAATTTTCCAGTTTTTTATTGGAAATTATGCATGTTAATACCTCATTGTACTCTGAAATGAAAGCAAAGAACGAATAAATAAATGAAGTTAAACAAAAATCAATTTAGAAACCAAACTGTATTCTAAACTTTTGACTCATCAAAGTAGTCACCTTTGGCAGATAGAACAGCTGAAGACACTTGTGGCATTCTTCTCACAACAGAAATCACAGCCCGATCTCACGAGGATTCGTGAAACTGTCACGTAAGTTTTAGTTTCGGTTTCGTGCGCACCAACACGATTTCGTCATGTTTATCGTGCCGCTCACCACGAAATGCGCACCAATGTATTTTAAACGGCGGACTTTTCGTGCCACTCAGAACGTATTTCAAAAGAATGTGTATATTATATTTTTAATGTAAAACCGTGGCGAATCCAACGCTATATTTTGCATGACATCGTCCCTAAACATAACCCTAACCATAACCCTAACCATAACCTAACCATAACCTAACCATAAGCCGGTGGTACACTTACCAATTTGCATAGGAATTTCAAGAATGTCCGGCGGCCGGCGGCCGCAAACGCAATCACACAAGCAGTATATGCCGATGGACAGCTTAGATCGTCATGAATCCGCCGGTATAAACCACTTTCAGATGTGATTACCACAGCGAAAAACATTTCGTGGTGAGCGGCACGAAAAACATGACGAAATCGTGTTGGTGCGCACGAAACCGAAACTAAAACTTACGTGACAGTTTCACGAATCCCCGTGAGACCGGGTTGGAAATCAAATATTCTTCAGAAAATTCTTCCCAACTCTGTTGCAGAAGTTCTCATAAGTGTGTGGCACTTGTAGGTTGCTTTGTTTTCACTCTTCTGTCCAGTTCATCCCACACCAGGTCCATGGGTTTTAGTCTGGAGACTGTGCTGGACATTTCATGTTGGCAAGCTTGCCATCTTGTTCTTTTTTCCAGAGGCAGTTCTGGCATAGCTTGGACTTATGGTTTGGGTCATTATCTTGCTGTAGGATGAACCCCTGACCAACTGGGAACATACCAGAGGGTACTGCATGGCGCTGCATAACCCTGAACCAAAACGGCTCAGGGTTTTGGTTCAGGATTCCTCTCACTCTGTACAAATCACCGATGCTGGATCCATAAAAACAGGCCCAGACCATCATGCTTCCTCCTCTGTGTTTGACAGTTGATCTCACACACTGAGGAACCATCCTTTCTCCTACTCGACGGTGTACATAAATCCTGTGTGATGAACCAAAGATTTCAAATTTTGATTCATCAGTCCATAATACCTTCTTCCAGTCTTCAGTAGTCCATTTGCAGCGTTTCATGGCCCTTGCAAGCCTCTCTTTGTTGTTCTGACGTCTTAGCCATGGATTTTTTGCTATAACTCAACCTGTCAAACCTGCAACTCCAAGCCTTGTTTTCACAATTGAAACTGAGATTTGTTAACTACACTCCCTGTCAAAAGTTTTAGGATGCTTTCTCATTCAAGTGAGAAAGCGTCCTAAAACTTTTGACAGGGGGTGTACGATCAATATTAAGCTGTGCTTGAAGCTGTTGCTCTGCGAGTCGCCCATCATCAAGCTGTTGACTCTCAGAAGCTTGTCTTCTGATTCTGTTGTGTCTTTGGGTCTTCCAGACCTCTTCCTGTCAGAGTTTCCCCCAGTTTGAGTGCCTTTAGATGGTGAAGAAAGTTGTACTCACTGACACCTTGACTTTCTTCTCAATTTCTCTGTAGGAAAGACCTACAGATTTTAGTGTCATGGTGGTCTGTCTGTCGTCTGTTGTTAATTACCTTATCCTCACCATTTTTATATCAACACCGTACTTTTTGCAGTACAATAGTGTTCAAACAATAATCTCGAGGGTATGAAGCCACAGTGTTCCAACACTACTTTTATGCAGACAGAGGGGGTTGTAAGTAATCAAGAAAAGTTGTGACACCAGTTGGTCTTGGTAGCACCAACTTTCAAGGCTTGATCAACCTCCATTGCTGCAGAACACCTTTAAGTTGTTAACCCATTTCTTGCTCCTAGAAAAAGGCCTTTTTGTATAGGTAGTGTCTACAGATACGGACCCGTACCCGTAGTCAGTGTCTACAGATACGGACCCGTACCCGTAGCCTGTGGCCTACGGATACGGCACTTTCCCTTATCATAAATATTAATGAGACAGACATGAATATTAATGAGCCGGCTGATGAACGCGCTTTGTGATTGGCTGGTAATCCAACGCACATAAATATTAATGAGCCGGCTTGGTAATCCGAGTGATGAAGGCGCTTCCGTGATTCGAGGTGAATCTGCGTGCCGAGCCTGTCATGTCAGTCATCTGCTGTTCTCTTTTCTATCATGCATAATATCTTATAAATATCATTATCTGACTTTTTCACGGACAGCGATTTGGGGGTTGAAATCAGCACTACTATTACAAATTTTTATTCACGTGACCCTGTTCTAATAAAGCACAAACAGCAAACAAAACAAATGGCGGAACTAATAGCCAGCAAACTACAAGTATTTTTTTACCTTCAAAAGTAGCGACAGACTATTACATATTAACAACCTAAACAAACCCTGACGTATTTTCTACGTCTGTCAACACAGACACTGCACGTCAGTCACTTTAATGTTAGCGGACTCTGTTGAATGGCTAAATTACATAACCACAAACAAATCTCACAATATCACAGTAAATCCAGTTTGTGTTTTTTTTTTTTAATTCATGCCGAATTAAAGAGCTGCTCCTCACCATTCACGAGTGTTTGTTTCATATTCGACATCCTTAACTTTATCTTGTAAATTAGTGTCCGAAATTAAATGGGAACATTTGCAATGGAGTTCGTCAGCCGTTTCCACCACTGAACGCGGTAAACTAATTAATAGGAACTGGACTTCAAACAATTTATACACGGCATCTAAAAGCATAAAAACTGCAATGTCTAAAGTGTGAGAGGTGTATTTTTGGTTAAATTATACAATGTTCGCCGTCAAAGTCGTTCATATAAACTGCCTGTAATGTGCAGCAAATAGTAGTTAACCGGCGCCAGCTCTTCAGTGACCTTAACGGGTCCGTACCTCTAGTACAGATGCTACGGGTACGGGTCCGTACCCGTAGCATCAACCTTTTGTATAATTCTGAAATGTATATTATTTTTCAATTTCAGGTAATGTTATCTTTTTTAACCTCTGGCAATTCACCGTTTGAATTTGTACCATTTCAAGCTGTTCATTGGACTTGAACAATTTCAATTTTTAAAAAAAATGGAAAAATTGGGGTGTTCTAAAACTTTTGATTGTCAGTGTATATTTAAAACCAAGCTTGATAAACACAAGACAAAAAAATCCAACCAATATTCATTTCTGTCACTGTTATCAGACATTGTTCTCATTCAAAGTCTCCATTCCATCTGTGCTGTGTTTTAATATTGTCTTTTTCAGTCATACACATAACTGAATTCTGTTAGCATGTTTCCTCCTAGTATTTGTACAAGCATCTAAAGATTGACTGTGAAAACACTGGCACAAATCACACAAGTTGAACTCCAGCCAATAATCCAACCTATTACAAAAGAAAAAAGAAAAAAGAAAAAAACAGGTGCCACACACAGCCTTGATAAATCTAATCACTTATTTTGCTGAATGAAGCACATCTACTTGTCGTACACCTCCTGATGTAACTGTGTAATAGGGAGCCAGAAAGAAGAGCTAGTGTACCTTGCACCCACTGGCTGCTGGTGGTGATCGTGAAATGTTCTCCAAAGCTTGACTGAAAAGCAGTAGAGCTCCAGGCCTCTGAGGAGGCCTTGGTCCCTGTTAAAACACACATTATGAAAATGTTGGTTACATCACATAAAAGCACAACAATGGGAAACCACTGATCATGTTCAATTAAAATGAAATGCAGGGACACATTTCTAAGTGCAAAAGCTCAAGTTTAGAAGCAAAAACTAAAAACTGATTCTTACCTTGATAGACATCATGATCCTCCACAGCTGAAGAAACATTACCTTTAGTCACTATAAAGGTCCAAGGATGACTGTAGAGGGGGAAAAAAGATGGGCGAGATGAACAGAGAGAAAATAAGTGGTAATTTGGATAGATAAAAATACTTGTGACTTCAGCAAAGCACAAAATGGAGATAATAAATGTACAGGAAGAACACAGAAAGATGAGATAGACAGATGCAGTAAAAAAAGATGTGAAGCCAGGCGTAGATAAAGACTAAGACATATAAACAGAAGCAGCAGAGCAGCAGATGAAAAGAAGTGAGAGACCTGAACATACACACACAAAGGATGACATTACATGTCTAAAAACATTCACATAAAGGATGAAGAGCTCACATCCACAAATAGCTAGCCTGAGTAATTAATAAAGGTATGCCAGCATGTGTTACCGAGTTAATGCCATGCTACCTGTCAGGATAAGCAAAGCTCTGCACATTTTTCTGACTCTGTGCCTTAGAAGTCAGTGGATTTGTGAATGGAAGTGAGAGGTTGTGCATTGAACATCCTAAAAGACACCTGTGAATGTGTGTAAACTGTTTAACATTCAATAAAGAGCTTTGACACTGATGTTGGGGAGATGAAGACCTCTGGTGTACGGTGCTCTACACATTTTTTGCTGCTTAGCAGATACTATGTTGCACAACTAAACATTAAACTTTTAACTGCAACGTTTTGTTGAATAATAAAATGAGCATCTCAAATGGATTCTTTTTTAATATCATAATTTGGGCTACAACGATCACTTACTCTCATTATCATTGAATATGTTTGTTGTCTCAATAAATTAGGGTGGAGATCTACACCACGGGATTTGGAACATATGATTTGAGAATAAGCAAAGTCAAGTGACAATACAAGATCCAACTGATGTGACAATAATACACTTTGTTACTAAAACAAAACAAGAGCACTTGAAAACATATGGGTATGCATTTCATTTATACTGAAATTGATTTTCCAAAGCTTTAAAAACAAAGCAGCAGCAGAGGTGTGTCGCTGTACCACTACACACCAGCATGACAGCTGCAGTAAGCGTATACAAATTCCAAAACTGGAAATGGATTTCAGAGACTACATTGTCTCATAAATTCCAGCTTATTAAAATGTCTCTGGGTGCACCACAAATTACAAAGCCTCTTTCTCCTGATGACACCAGTGTTGGCCTTTTTGGCTGTAGTGTGGAGGGAGCAGGCGACAAGAGTCATTAAGCAGGAATCCCTCTATCGTCTCGCCATTGCTCCCATCTATTAAGTCTGCAGCATCCAAAACCATGGAGCAAAGTGAAAATTGGGAATGGAATGTTAGCTTGTCTTCAACTCATTTATGAAAGCCTCTCCGCGTTTCCTGCGTTTTCAATGACAGCATTAAGTTTCATAACACCACATGGCTTGGAGACAAATCACAGGGCTTCACTGCCAAGATTCACCAGCATCTTCTCCTAGCCCACAACTAGGCCACGGATACTGCAAATGACTGTGCAGTGTGCAAAGACATATTCACACCCAAGCTTGTGGTTTACTGTGTAAAGTTGCGTATCCAACAGTCTTGTATTCTTATTTATGAAAAATAAGAGAGCAAAGCGGGGTGTTGTTTGACAAATGTGTCAGTAAGTATATACTGTACTCTGATGACCTGATAAACTTGGAGTCATCTCAGAGGTTTTCTTGTAATGGCATGATTCAGTTTCTATTTCCCATGCATTCATCTCCAACTAATACATACTGACAGGCTGAGCTCGTTCGCGTAAACACCAGAGTAAGATTCAGCACAACTTCAGTACAAATAATGTGATTCAACAATGTGTTCCATAACAAAGGATAGTGAGCGTCAATGCGTGTGAGTGTGAGTGAGTGTGTATGGGTTTGCACAGGACTTACACACATATACATATGCACTTGTTGTGTCAAGACTTAGCTGTTTTTATGTCTCATACAACTACAAATCAATGGCAATGTGAATCTGTGTCTGTTGGATGTGGAAATAGGAAAGTATTTGGTAACAAATTCACTGTGTATTTTATATATAAATATAGATATATGCAAACAAAAGAAACAAAATCATTATGTATTTATAAGTGTTCGATCCTGGTTTAGTTTTTTTGTTCTGTTTTTTTTTTTTTTCAATTGTTACACTAGAGACAGTTTATTGGACACCAGAAGGTCCCCAAAAGCTGCAGGGATTAATTAGAAAAAGACAGCTATTCACTATGATCCACCTGAGGTTGCAATAGTTTCTCATTAACTCACAGCAATCAATTACAAGAATGCTCCAGACAGTACAGTGCTGGAATGTTCAAAAACACATTTCATTTCCTGACAGGGTGTGAGCTGAATACTTGTGAGTTTGCACAGCACATAAGTCAAGCTTGAAGTCCTGACTAGCGGCACGGAAACAAAGTCATTGTCAGAGTTTGTTTATCTACGAATCCAATATTTTTTGATTATGAACATTGATTTTGCCTTTGTTTTTAGACAGAAAGTCAAAATAACAGTTTCCATCACAAGTCACTAGAGGCTAACATGTCTCATTTTCCAAACAATACTGCAGGAGCATACCGAAATCCCAGGCTGCTGATATGGTGGCTCCCGAGCCTGGATATACTCTTCTTGGCCGAGTCCTCCAAGTTGTTGGAGCCCTCATCATTCACCACCATAGCCAGTATGAGCCCCGCTTCTACACCATCTACATACTTTGCAAGGCGACGACTCTCATTCTTACTGCGGTATGTGTCAAACCTGTTGGAGCATAGGGAGGAGGTTAAAAGAGCAACACATAAAGAAACAAAATCATTAGTGTCTTTTACTGATCCTAGAATACACTGACTGACCAAAAAACAAAGTGACACACTCGAATATTTTTGCTGGATTGCCTTTAGCTTTGAGTATGGCACTCATTCACTGTGACATCGTTTTGATAAGCTTGGAATATGTCCGTGCCATCAGGGAAGAAAAAATGTATTGACGGAAAGACCTGGTCATTCAGTATATACAGGTAGTCAGCTGACCTCATTCTTTGGGAACAAAACATTGCTGAACCTGATTTACCCCAGATCATAACCTTAACCCCTACAGGCTGGTAGGCACTAGTTATCATGAGTACATCACTTCAGCTGCCTCTCTTCTTACCCTGATGCCCCCATCATGTTGGAACAGGGTAAATCTGGCCTCATCAGACCCCATTTGTTCCTTGAAGATGATGGTTCCTCACTATCCTTCAGTTTTAATCATGTGTTAGAGGGTTCTTAACCTGATTTTAGTAGTTTCAGAAATCTCCTTAGTTGTTTTCTTTGCTTTATACAGGCCAATAATTTGACCCTTCTGAGACAGATTAACATCCTTTTCATGACCACAGGATATGTCTTCCAACATGGTTTAGAAATGAGAAGCTCCTCACTGCTTCAACTAGGGCTAAATAAGTTGTTGTCAGCTGAAACATTTCAAATTCATCACCATAGTAATCATCAAATGGAAGGCTTTTACCTATTTGCTTAGTTAAATCCAGGTGGCGACTTTTGTTTGGCCAGGCAGTGAATAAACAGGTGCTTTGAAAGCTGCTCTGCATCCACCCTATGAGTTGATCTACTTCAGCAAATTTCTGCATTCAATGCAAATGTGTCCTGACAGTTTTTTAAAACTAAACTGAAAATGAAGGCATATGTTTTTAAAAAGGAAATGTGCATATCCTCATGTACCTAACACACTGAATATGCATACACTGGAAGCATATGAGACACTGACTGAACCTTTACAACTGATGTTTCACAAATGCCTTTAAAAAGCATTAAATATAAGTTTGATGACAGTGACTTCTGACTAAAGGAACATTTCTGATATATTGTCAAATAGCTTTTTTTTCTTTTCCACTAATACAAATATAGTATCACAAAATTTGAAGAAAAAAATTTAAGTGATTCAAGTTGAATATTAATGTAAATACACACAGCGCTCCCTAATTCCAGATGTTAAAAGTGCTTCAAAAAAAAAATCAAAGAATGTATCCCGATAGAAAAATGGGAGCCACATTGACTTCTGAACAAGCCAGTTACATTAACTATAGACCTTTTCAATTCATTGCCTGCAAATTATGACATACAACTGTTATTGTGGTAAAAAAAAAAAAAAAAAGCATATCAACAGTATATCTATTTCTCTGTTGTTTAATTTAATTTACATAATGGAAAACTAGTCATGAAAGAATATTAAATACGTAACTGATTTCTAGACAGACTATCTAGAAATATCTTGGGACATTTCTTTATTAGAATCGTTTATTACAAGATGTCAGCGACAAAATAATTTATACTCCAATTAAATCTTTAGGGATTGTTCAACAGGCAAGGCGCAGCCTCTGTGTCCAAGGGGACTCTCACCTGTCATCATGCAGCACTTCTCCAGTCTTGGGGTCAATTATGTGGATTATGATGCCACGGTTTCCCCAGCTTCTCTGGTACAGGTAGTTGTTTTGATTGCTCTGTCCTGGGTTAAGTGTCTTGTTGAGGAATGTCCATGACAGCTTATTTTCTCCATGAATCTCCAGTGTCCCTCCGGTCCCCACGCCAATGTACTTTCTCCCAAAGTAGCTGTGCTCCTCATCGCTGTCATCCAGTCTAAGAAGGGGAAGATTATAAATGATTACTGATATGCCTTTCTACATGTGACATTTGGGTTGAGGAGTATACATTAGGAAACTGTAGATTAAAATATATTTTTTTAGAAAAACTAACCTTTGTGATATTTTCATTCATTTGGTAGTCAACAGTAAAGAGTGATGTAAAAATCAGGCACAAATGCGTGTTCAAATGCAATAAAGACCCTGTATCACAACAATACAAAGAGGAAACTGACTCACTATGTATGACTGAGGTTTATGAAAAGTTCTGTTAATTTATTGTCAGGAACAGGACAAGTCAGAAAAACATACAGGTAACATGAGAATAATCACAAGGAGCAAACAACTGGGACACTGACACAGGGGCAAAAGATGAACTGGTAAGGAACAAGGGCAATAAGGGTGAGTATATATACACTAATGTAGGAGAAACAATTGCACACAGATGGAGCACATCAGGTCAGAGCAGGGGGCGTGGAAGAAGATCATGGAAACAATGGGCTCAAACTGACTGGCTTAACACAGCTGACATGGAACTTGGGATGGATCCTCATGGATGCAGGGAGTTTCAGTTTCAGAGTTTTCAGTAACTGATGCAGTCTTTCAGTTTGCTCACTGAATTAGAATGGTACATCCAAGGATAGGCACACCAATGCACCAAACAGAGAGCAGAGCACCTTCCAGAACTGCAAATTATATTTGGGGTGCATGTCTGACATCACATTTCTCCAGGATCTGTTAAGTCTAAATGCATGAGAGAGCTGAGAAGTTGATTAATGGGATAAAATGCACAATTTTAGAGAAGCAATCCATGACCATGAGCATGGTGGTGTTACGTTTTGACACCAGGGAGTCAGTGATGAAGCCCAAGCAGACATCAAACCAAGAGTGATGAGCAGCAGGAAGTGACTGAAAGTGACCCGCATGGGGGTGTTGGGAGGTCTTATATTGGGCACGGACAGGATATGGAGCCATGTCCTTCCTCACCTCCTTCTCTATGGATGGCAACCAGAAGCACTGTCGCAAGATGAACATTGTTCTCTTGATGCCAGTGTGACAAAAGAGAGGGAAGGAGTGAACCTAGTAAATGACTTGGAAGTAAAGGTTCAAAGGGCACCCAGTCGGCACATTAAAATCGGCAATAGCCCCTTTGACCTGTTCCTCTACCTCCCATATGAAATCAAATCTTTGCACGTGCTTGCGGTTCACAGGAGTGGGCCACTCCTTAACTGCGCTCACCATCTTATCATTCATTTTCACATTTCTTTCAGACACCACATGAACCAGGAAGGAGATCAGAGAAATGTGGAACTCTTACTTCTCTACTTTCACAAAGAGTTGGTGATTCAGAGATCCAGAAAACCTGTCAAACATATTGGATGTGGGACTTGAGTGAATGTCATCCAAATAAACAAAAACAAAGTCAAAATGGAGAGTCTTTGAACTTGGTTAACCAGAAGATTTGTCTGCTCCTCCACAGCAGAGAAGAGCTTCTCCTATTGGTCTCCCATGTTTCTCAATCTGAGCCTCATGGCACTGAGTTCCTGAATGTGAATGTGTTGTCCTTCGGCTTTTAGAAACTGGATAGCTAACTGGATCAGAGTCAGCTGAGCCTGTGTTTGGCCAGGGAGAGGTATAAAAATCAATTGGCAGACCTCAGTGTTCAGAAACAGGCAGAGTCAGAAAACACAGGTAACACAAGGATAATCATGAAAGGTAAAGGAAACAATCACACACAAGGGGAACACATTACGGTGGAGCAGATAATCAAACAAGCAGGAGAGAGAGCAAAGACCCGGCTGTGTGAGGACATTTGTAACAAGGCAAGGGTGAACACACAGAACAGGAAATGTGAAGAGAAAAATAAAATGGAGCATAATCTAAGGACACGAGCTGGATGTGACACCTTGGACACAAATGTGAGGAGTTTCACTCTAAAAACTTTCAGGCTTCTCTACATTGTTTGTTACATTCAACCCTCAATTGCTTTTGAAGTTGTGAATCTTTAACAAGAGTCAAGTCCTAGCCAGTCTGTGAGGATCTGCTTGCTCACAGTAGTACATTGAGATGAATGCTAATGTTAACATGCTAACATGCTAAAAATGACAGCATACTAATGTAAGCAGGTGTAATGTTTACTGTATTTACCATTGTAGTTCACCATTGTAAAATACCATGCTACCATGGAAAAACTTACACTGAGAGGGACATGACAAGGTGTGGCAAATATAAAGGCCATCGATCCAAAAACTATTTCACTTTTAACAAATATCAACCTTTGTTTGTTTCAGGATAAAAGTTAAAAATCAAACTCACTGAATAATATGAAATATCCAAAGTGACTTACAGCATGATCCTCAACTAACAAAAGTTTCATACTGCGAAGCCAGTACAGCAGTTGGAATCATTGAGCAGCATTCTTATCAGAGAGTAAGGACCCTGACTCATTCATACCAACCACTGTGACCAAATAACTGCGAAGATTTACCCATTTTTCAACAAGTATGTAATATTAAATTAATGTTTTCAAATAGGAGCACAAGACTAGATAGATCACTGTTTACTTAAAGGACAATGTGAGTAAAAATTCAGATTTTAATTATTAAATTGACTTTCACTTATAGTCATGTGCTGACTGACTAACAATGCTTTTCAAAATTGTACCTTCCAAACAAGGAGATGGTGAGGTTCCCTTTATAAGGACAGTCTGGGCTTCCAATGTGCAGCTCCCCTTTGTTCCCAATCAGAATGTGTTTTGTCCGAAGCAGTAAGGGCCACTTGGTGTCAGCAATCACCAGCTTTCCTACAGGGGAGAGAGGTGAGTGGGTGAGCGATGAAGCCTCCTGGCAGCTCTTTCATGCCCCAGTACCCTTAGACATCTTCTATCTCCCTACCATTTATGGCCTTGGATTCAGGCTGTTCACACAAATACACAACCACCTTTTTTTTACATCTACAATCTAGTGGTGTCAGTTCAGTAGTGATGAATAGCTGTTCAACATCTTGGAATGACGGAGGCCCTGCTTTCAGCATAATATTTCTCTAATATTACTCATTTTTCACAATATTTTCAACATAATTGAATGAACTGAATGGTTTTTTTTACTTTGAAAGACAATTCACTTGCAGGCACTTAGGAACAACTGCAGAACCACCGTGCACACGCTATCTAAGCATGTGCACTGATACACTGATACAGATTCTGCTGAAAGAACTAGTGTCACATAACACATACTGTACTAGTATAGAATCAGAGATAGCTTTCAGTACAGTATATGGGCGCATTTTGGCAGAATCAGACAATACCTAACAACAGTCTCTCATATCTTTAATTTACCTCAGAAAATTTAGCAATTAAATCATTTTAGAGATCCCTTAATTTGTCTGTTAATCTGAAAAGTTAAACTGGCAATATTGCAAATGCCTGAAACAATAAGATATAGCATAGGTGTTTAAATGAAACATCACCAGTTTCAAATAATAAGGTAAACGTCTGTAAAAATAATCCCTGTGAGCCCAAAGCTTAAATTTTAGACTGCTCCAAATACTACATTTTCAATAGTTTTTTTTTTTCTATTCTTGTGCCTATTGCCTTAATTCACAGCATGAACACAGAGCACTCCATATAGTAAGGGCTAGGCCTTAGAATAATTAATATATTACAGAGAAAATACCATCAAATCCAATGATTCCCATTGAGGAAACACTTGGGAACACACACAGACCACACTCAAACATTTTATTGTGCTATAAAGTGCCAGAACTTGTTTTTCAGCTGCTATTAGCCCACACATCTAACTGTAATCTTTCTGAATCACAATATCCTTTCAGGAAACTGGTTCTTTCACACCACTGAAAATGCTTTTAGTAAAGTGATGAATAATCTTCTACTTATTATGAATTCTGATTTCATATCTGTGCATCTTTTATTAGATCTCTGTTCTGCTTTCAATATTTTTGATTATTATATAATCTAGCATTTCTGACTCTTTCACAGATAGTGTTACTTTTTCATACACTTAAAACTACAATTAAAATTTCCTTATGTGAAATATATAGATTTGTATATGGATCAGATGCCAAGACCCAATTCGTGCCTTATGTTATCTAGGCGTCATTGTAAAGCTTGTTTTATGCTAATACTGAAAATCTTTAAGCGGTTCTGACATAGTGATTAGAATTTTAATTAAATCTAAAATGAAGTCACCAAATTATACCAATTTGAGCTTCCTCTCACTGGCTTTTAATCCATGTAAGACCTGAATTTATGATGATTTTTTGATAACACACAAAATTTCCCCTTGATCCAGGCCTGATCTTGATCCTTGCAGTTCAAGCAATGGTCTCACCTTGAGACCAACAGAGTACTGTCTGTCCTCAGAGATAAATAAAAAAAGGCCATGAAGCTGCAGGGCTTTTCATGCCCCCTTCCTTTGGGACATTCTTCCTGATTATAGTCAACAGTCTGACATTTATTCTTTGATCTAAACAGATCATTCTGTCTCAGTTGCAGTAAATCTATTAAGCCTGATGATAAAATTCCTCAAAAATGTTTGTTTTGTTGCATCTCAGGCACAGAGGTGTTCAAGTTGTTATCTCTCTCTCTCCACATCCTCTGTTTCTATACATGCTTTCTCTTGCTTCTCCTCCCCCTCTGTTTCTCACTTCTCTCTAATGGACAGTTGGCCATCCTCAGACTTCTCTCCTGTGGTTGTCAGAATAGCTATACCTCACTTATAGACACTGTTTCACTCAGAAACATGTCACATTGCACATTTTATTTTTTAAAAAGAGTACCACAAGAGTAATTTTAAAGTGTACCTCCATTGAGAATCTCAATGGAGTGGACTGTAGCAGAAGTTGTGAGAAGGACCTTCCTGCCATAACCGATCGTAACACGGTGGTCTTTGCTGTGTCCTGGCATCCATGGCTGCAGTCCAGGCTCTTTGTCTGGACACACTGTAGGAGACAGAAAACACACATACACTAAATACACACTACTAAAGATGCACACAGTTCTCTAGTGGTAAAATGTGACAAAGCTAACTCAACTACAGTAATTGGGTACCATTACTTTAACATTAAGGTTATACATTTCAAAGAGAAATATTACATAACATAGCTTTAACAGCTACAATGTAGCCGCAAGGGGACACAAGCCAGTGTGTTATTGTGCCGGTCCCAAGCCCGGATAAATACAGAGGGTTGTGGCAGGAAGGGCATCCGACGTAAAGCTTTGGCCAAATCAATCATGCGAATCAAATGTATAACTTCCATATCGGATCGGTCGAGGCCTGGGTTAACAATGACCGCCATCGGTGCTGTCGACCTACAGGGTGCCGGTGGAAAATGGACTACTGTTGGTCGAAGAAGGAGGGGAGTAAGGTGTGTTCATAGGAAGAGAGAGAAGAGGAACACCAAGAGTCTAGGACTGAGAGTGGGGACTTTGAATGTTGGAAGTATGACAGGAAAAGATAGAGAGCTGGTTGACATGATGCAGAGGAGGAAGGTGGACATACTGTGTGTCCAGGAGACCAGGTGGAAAGGTAGTAAAGCTAGAAGTTTAGGAGCAGGGTTCAAGTTGTTCTATCATGGTGTAGATAGGAAGAGAAATGAAGTAGGAGTTATCTTGAAGGAGGAGTTTGTTAGGAATGTCCTGGAGGTAAAAGAGTGTCAGATCGAGTGATGAGCCTGAAGCTAGAAATCGAAGGTGTGATGTTCAATGTTGTTAGTGGGTATGCTCCACAGGTAGGATGTGAGCTGGAGGAGAAGCAGCAATTCTGGTTGGACCTTGATGAAGTGATGCTGAGCATCCCTAGAAGTGAGAGAGTTGTCATTGGTGCAGACTTCAATGGACATGTTGGTGCAGGAAACAGAGATGATGAGGAGGTCATGGGCAGGTTTGGTATCCAGGAGAGGAACGCAGAAGGACAGATGGTGGTTGATTTTGCAAAAAGGATGGAAATGGCTGTAGTGAATACTTTCTTCCAGAAGAGGCAGGAACATAGGGTGACCTATAAGAGTGGAGGTAGGAGCACACAGGTAGACTACATCTTGTGTAGACGGTGTAATCTGAAGGAGATCAGTAACTGCAAAGTAGTGGTAGATGAGAGTGTAACCAAACAGCATAGAATGGTGGTGTGTAGGATGACCCTGGTGGTGAAGAAGATAAAGAGGGCAAAGGCAGAGCAGAGGACCAAATGGTGGAAGCTGAAAAAGGAAGAGTGTTGTATGACTTTCAGGAAAGAGTTGAGGCAGGCTTTGGATGGTCAGGAGGTGCTTTCAGATGACTGGAGAACTACAGCAAATGTGATCAGGGAGACAGGTCGGAGAGTACTTGGTGTGTCATCTGGAAGGAAAGGAGATAAGGAGACTTGGAGGTGGAATGAGGAGGTGCAGGAGTGGATCCAGAGAAAGAGGTTAGCTAAGAAGAAGTGGGACACTGAGAGGACTGAAGAGAGTAGACAGGAGTACAGGGAGATGCAGCGTAAGGTGAAAGTAGAGGTGGCAAAGGCCAAACAAGGGGCTTACGATGACTTGTATTCTAGGTTGGACAGTCAGGAGGGAGAGACTGACCTGTATAGGTTGGCAAGGCAGAGAGACAGAGATGGGAAGACGTGCAGCAGGTTAGGGTGATAAAGGATAAGGATGGAAGTGTGTTGACAGGTGCCAATAGTGTGATGGGAAGATGGAAAGAGTACTTTGAAGAGTTGATGAATGAGGAAAATGAGAGAGAACGAAGAGTAGAAGAGGTGACTGTTATGGACCAGGAAGTAGCAAAGATTAGTAAGGATGAAGTGAGGAGGGCACTGAAGAGGATGAAGAGTGGAAAGGCACTTGGCCCTGATGATATACCTGTGGAAGTATGGAAGTGTCTCAGAGAGGTAGCAGTAGAGTTTCTGACTGGGTTGTTCAACAGGATCTTAGATAGTGAGAAGATGCCCGAGGAATGGAGGAGAAGTGTGCTGGTGCCCATCTTTAAGAACAAGGGAGATGTGCAAAGTTGTGGCAACTACAGAGGAATAAGGCTGATGAGCCACACGATGAAGCTATGGGAAAGAGTAGTTGAAGCTAGACTAAGGGCAGAGGTGAACATCTGTGAGCAGCAGTATGGTTTCATGCCAATAAAGAGTACAACAGATGCAATATTTGCTTTGAGGATGTTGATAGAGAAGTACAGAGAAGGTCAGAAGGAGCTGCATTGTGTCTTTGTAGATCTGGAGAAAGCTTATGACAGGGTGCCCAGAGAGGAACTGTGGTTTTGTATGAGGAAGTCTGGAGTGGCAGAGAAGTATGTTAGAGTGGTGCAGGACATGTATGTGGACTGTAAGACAGTGGTGAGGTGTGCTGTAGGAGTGACAGAGGAGTTCAAGGTGGAGGTGAGACTACATCAGGGATCAGCTCTGAGCCCTTTCTTGTTTGCTATGGTGATGGACAGGATGACAGACGAGGTTAGACAGGAGTCTCCATGGACTATGATGTTTGCAGATGACATTGTGATCTGTAGTGAGAGCAGAGAACAGGTGGAGGAGAAGCTAGAGGCGTGGAGGTTTGCCCTGGAAAGGAGAGGAATGAAGGTTAGCCGCAGCAAGACGGAGTATCTGTGTGTGAATGAGAGGGACCCAAGTGGAAGAGTGAGGTTACAGGGAGAAGAGATCAAGAAGGTGGAGGATTTTAAGTACTTAGGGTCAACAGTCCAGAGCAATGGAGAGTGTGGAAAAGAGGTGAAGAAGCGTGTACAGGCAGGCTGGAAAGGCTGGAGAAAAGTGTCAGGTGTGATGTGTGATAGAAGAGTTTCAGCTAAAATGAAAGGAAAGGTTTACAAAACTGTGGTGAGACCAGCCATGTTGTTTGGTCTGGAGACAGTGTCCCTGAGGAAAAGACAGGAGGCAGAGCTGGAGGTAGCAGAACTGAAGATGCTGACGTTCGCTCTGGGAGTGACCAGGATGGATAGGATCAGGAATGAGTACATCAGAGGGACAGCACATGTTAGAGGCTTTGGAGATAAAGTCAGAGAGGCCAGACTGAGATGGTTCAGACATGTCCAGAGGAGAGAGAGTGAATATATTGGTATAAGGATGCTGAATTTCCCACTGCCAGGCAGGAGGCCTAGAGGAAAACCAAAGAGGAGGTTTATGGATGTGGTTAAAGAGGACATGAAGGTAGTTGGTGTGAGAGAAGAGGATGCAGCAGACAGGGTTAGATGGAGGCAATTGATTCGCTGTGGCGACCCCTGAAGGGAAAAGCCGAAAGGAAAAGAAGAAGAAGCTTAAACAGCTACAATCTACAATTTCATTTTTAATTTACAGGTCACTTGAAAGATTTATATCCTTCATAGAAATCCATATGATGATCTTATAAAATACATTATTATTAAAATGATAAACCATGAGGAAAAAACCAGTGATCCAGTCTTAATGGTTTTAGTGACTTGTCATATTTTAGATTTATAAATGCAGATTGTTTAGATTTATCAATTCCAAGGTAGTTTTTCAGTTTGTAACAACTGTATTAGCCAAAGTTAATGAAGAGAGAACAGGCAATCAGTGGGATGTAGCCAAGAGTAGGCAACAACAGCAGGCTTTTTCACCTATTTCCACTCATTTTGGACCAAAACATTCCTAAACACAATATATTTCGACTACTACGGCAACTAATATTAGTCTTTATACTGACTGCAAGCAGTACAATCAAGACAAGTGCAGGAGAGTGATAAAAGAGCAAATAAATAGAATAAGTTGTTTACAGGAACACAAGAAATGAAATGAAATAAAATGTGGCCTTGAGTCACTTCATGCTTGCCTTTCCCTGGCCTTTCACTGCACCAACAGACAGCCTTGAAGAAAAACGCAGTACCAATAATGTGAATGAATGAAAGGAACTGATGGAAAACACTCTTCTTTTCAAATAAAGAAACTTTGTCCAACACGTTTCAGCTGTGTGAGCCTTTATCAGGCTTTATTGCCACCTTTACAGACTCTTTTGTCAGTGGAACATTGCTTTTTAGTTGACTAATATAAAAGGAAAAACATTTTGGCCATATTTTAAATTAGTGTGTCAGAGGAGAGAAAACTATAGTTTGTGTCAGTCCCTCAAAATCAAAGATATTGTGTTCTTTTTTGACTCACTATTTTGCACTGACATCCAACAATCAAAGAAAAATGGGCCAGGTGGATAGAATAGCGGGGTCTGCCATGTGCTGACAGTCAGATATCCCTATTGATATTCAGAATACACAAACTGTCATCTTTTTTTGATTGAAAGCAACAGGTTAGACCACATTGTTTTGAGGCTGTTGAAAAACATTTCGGGAAGCGATATCTGCAAAATCATGATGAAAAAAAAGCAACAATATGCTGGGGGGACGAACGTAGTGAAAAAATACACAAATATAGAGATTGATACGATTAGCAGTGTTACTACTATATTTCATTATGTATTGACCAGTTGTCTGGTGATCTGATTTCCTTTTTCCTACTCTAATTTTCTCAGCTTAACTCTCCAAACAGGGATAAAATAGCACACAAGGTTATTGGATTGTTGACTCAGTAGTAACAATGACTGATAATCCCATTTCGTTTGTCTCTGTTATTACCAGCGTAGCACTGAGAAAGTGTGTGTAACTGTCCTGTCTGGCCAATAGAGTTTCAATCTATTGCTCTCTAGTGTGTGTGGTGGTTAACTCATTTCTTTGCCATCAACGACACTGACTGGCCGGGGACCTGAATTGTCAAGTAAATTTCCCAGAGGGCTAACACAGACTGATAGGTGGTGACGTGCAATCAGCTGGTTTCTGCTGTCTGTGAGTAATGGCTGTTTGGCCCTGGAGAACTCAGCATCTGTAGAGGCTTTTGTCGGTAACCTTGCTGAGAGTCAAAGAAACTATTCCCTAATGTTCTTGATTACATGAATACAATTTACCAATTTTAATAAATAACATAGCAAGCTGGGTCTCCAGTTGAAAAACACTTTATACTGAGAGACATAGCGAAAGATGTGGGGAGAGATGGCAGCACCTGTCTCTGTATAAACATGGTCTAAGACATCCTCCTTGCATTTTCTCTGACTGTCCACTGACTCCTGGTCAGTGACCTTAGATTGCTTCCCGTGCATGCATTTTTTGGTCTGGTGTTCACGGACAGCTGATGTTGCCTGTTTAGACAACATCAGCTGAAGTTTGATGTTTGAGGTATGTAGCTCTCTCTCCCCGTCACTCAGACGCTGACACAAGTATTTCAGCCTATTGCTTCCAGCAGAGAAGCAACCAGCGCTTTGGAGGGACTCTGACCAGGAAAAAACAGAGTTCAGAACTATGCCATTTAGTTCTTGATGCTTTAGACAATGGTTGGAATCATTCTGCACTTTTTGCATTTACTATAAAATGAGCATGAAGGACCAGCTAGCTCTCCTCGACTTGATTCTCGGGCTGTCCTGGCTATTAAGGTTTACAAACGACTGTATGAGAGAGAGAGAGAGAGAGAGAGAGAGAGAGAGAGAGAGAGAGAGAGAGAGAGAGAGAGAGAGAGAGAGAGAGAGAGAGAGAGAATAAGCTATGAGCTTGGTTAATCTTCAGGGAATTTTTAGCAACAGTTGTCCCCACCCCTCTCATCCTTTGACTCTGCTGCCCCCTGCACCCATGGAGGACCCTGTGCGGCTGTGACGGACGTGCATCAACCCTAAAGGACACCAAGATGCACTTTGCATCAACTGTTACCAGTTGGATTGCTTCATTGTTTCCTGTCTGGTAAAACCGTCAGTTCACCAATAAAGAAGGTTGATGCTACAGGTACGGACCCGTACCCGTAGCATCTGTACTAGAGGTACGGACGTGTTAAGCTCACTGAAGAGCTGGCGATGGTTAACTACTATTTGCTGCACATTACAGGCAGTTTATATGAATGACTTTGACGGCGAACATTGTATAATTTAACTAAAAATACACCGTCTCCTCTCACACTTTACGTAGACAATGTAGTTTTTACGCTTTTAGACGCCGTGTCTAAATTGTTTGAAGTCCAGTTCCTATTAATTAGTTTACCGCGTTCAGTGGTGGAAGCGGCTGACGAACTCCATTGCAAATGTTCCCATTTAATTTCGGACGCTAATTTACAAGATAAAGTTAAGGATGTCGAATATGAAACAAACACTCGTGAATGGTGAGAAGCAGCTCTTTAATTCGGCATGAATTAAAAAAAAACACAAACTCGATTTACTGTGATATTGTGAGATTGTGGTTATGTAACTTAGCCATTCAACAGAGTCCGCTAACATTAAAGTGACTGTGACAGGGTCTGTGTTGACAGACGCAGAAAATACGTCAGGGTTTTGTTTAGGTTGTTAATATGTAATAGTCTGTCGCTACTTTTGAAGGTTAAAAAAATACTTATAGTTTGCTGGCTGTTAGTTCCGCCATTCATTCCGCAGATTCACCTCGAATCACGGAAGCGCCTTCATCAGCGTCGCCGGCTCATTAATAATTATGTCCGTCGGATTACCAGCCAATCACGAAGCGCGTTCATCAGCCGGCTCATTAATATTTATGTCCGTCTCATTAATATTTATGTTAAGGGAAAGTGCCGTATCCGTTGGCCACAGGCTACGGGTACGGGTCCGTATCTGTAGACACTACCAATAAGGTTGCGTAGACCACAGGCTACGGGTACGGGTCCGTATCTGTAGACACTACCAATAAAGAAGAGGGTCCTGATGAGCCCAACCCAGGTTTCCCTGGTTCTCCAGTGCTTCCTCGATCACCCTTTGATCGCTCTTTGTGAAAGTGGAGAAGTGCAAGCTCCATATTTGTACTGTTTCCTTTCTAGTATACATAGTGTCTAAGGGGGAGGTGAGGATGGACAATGAGAAGGTGAAAACGGCCATGGAATGGACCACTGCTGTGAACCACAAGCAAGTGTAAGACCGGCCTCCACTGCCTGGCCTCCCACAATACCATCTCCTGGATGGGCTGAATACACTGACAGCACCCTGCATTGGTCCTCCACTGACCCCTCCCTCTTCCAGTCCACATATGGTTACCAGCTACCCATGTTCTCTGTCCTGGAAAAGGAGGTTAAGGTTCCGTCTGCCTGAGCCCTCATTCAACAAGTAGACACACCTAGGCTTGTGTCTGACAGATCCTCCTCAGAAATGCCACTCATTATAATTGAGTGGGCAACTGCTGTCAGACTGTTATTTCTCAATACAGATGAGGGCTTTTTCTCAATATAGATATGTTAAAGGTTATCAATTCCTCGATTGTGAGGCCAAAACTCCCTAGATCCATGAAATCCACCCCACAGTCCATGGGTGCAGTCCAAATGTTAAGAATAATACAGTTTAGTTACATAGGAATGCAATTTTTATGCAACATAACTCCCCTGTGAAAACTTCTTACAGATACCTTGTCACCACAAAGGATGTTGACCTAACTGTTTTTGTTTGTTTGCTTGCTTTAACTATTTACCAAAAAATGGCATTTTCTTTTGGATTGTCCAAAATGGCATTGTTTCTGGAATGAAAAATTTATGTTAAACTTTTACTAGCCAGTCCCGGTGCTTCCAACTCTGAACCATTTTTCCACTGTAACTGTGATGAGAAACTGTAAAATGACAGTAAGTGGATGCTAAATTAAGTTTTGTCAAGTTATTTTACCCGAGGTTAAAAATAAACTTTTACTCTGCAGTTATGTAAAATGGACAAACTAGATATTTGCATTATCCAACCGTACAACAGAGTATTGTGCATATAGAGCAGATGTTACAAGTGCTATGTGTGGGTGCATTGACTGCAGATTTTTTGACTTACATTAACAAGTTAAGAAAAAAACTGTTCGGCCAAAGATTAGCACAGACAATACCGTACTGTTTCTGACTTCTGATTGGATGGGCAGCCTATAGCACACCTGAAAAGATGCAGAGTGTCGCTCTGAGCATGCTTTACGTGGGCAACAGCACAACAAGCTGCAGTTAACACTAACATATTATGACAATAAATGCTGCAATTGTACAAGATCATATAAACAGCTGTCTATTTCCATATCTAGCAGAAGGGCAAAACTAGCATTCATCTGTTGTGTTTTTGTCAGCCTCATGAATGTATGTTCAATATTTACTCTGCTTATAGTACATCTGTTTTAGTTTCCACTTGAGGAATCGTAGTCTGCTACAGCAAATGCTCCACATAGCTAATCCAACTTTGTCTCTCTATTGTGTAAGCTAGGTCTACTATAGCTTTTAAGCAACTGACAATTACACTGAAACACAGTGAGATTGAACCAAAAGAGCAAACTGGCAAAAAAAACAAAAAAACACTCTCTCCAAAAAAATAATTACATTTTGTGATTTCAGTTGAACATCTTAAAGAACCACATTGCTGTGATGTGTTACACTTTTTCATATAGCAAAAATATAGAATGCCTCAATTTTTGAATAGCATAAGATGATATAAAACCTTATTAGTAATGGATGAAATTCTTTAAACATCTTTCAAATCACTTTTTCAAATGTAAAAATAGGTTCTCTGCACTGCCTGTCTCTCCAGAAATATGCATATGCATGATGGCATGCAGATATCAACACTTGCAGCTGCTTCCTTGCATGACATATGAAGACAAGTGAGAGTGTGTCAAGTGTCCTTGTATGTGCATCCAGAACAAAAGTAGTAGCAATATAAAGTAGTAGTCACATGGTACAAAACAACTGTACAAAACATTCTGGAAATGCCCTATGTCTCTGGTGATTAGCTAGTGTCAGTTCTGTACGCATGTTCAAAGACAAGGTTACCTAATATGATTAAAGTATAGGTCAACTTACTGAAAAATTTCAATATTTACTCATTAATCAAAAAGCAGTTATACGTATTTACTGATTACTCATTAGCAAAGATAATACATTACAATACAATACAATACAATAACTTTATTGACTTAAGACTCAGTAGTCTTATTACTTACCTTAGCATTGCTAGGTGCCTGCAATCAGCCCTAAATCCCCAAAACCAACAACTGGCATCGTACATTTCACACACAGAGAAACACCAAACAAGAGACTGTGTTGCAACAGGCAGCTGTTCAGTTTGGAGGATTTTACCGATCATTCAGCAGCAGCCAGTTTAGCCTCTCCGACTGCACACAAGTCAGCTTTTTTCATTCTAAGTTGATCTAGGTCAGGGGCATCAAACATGCTACTCGCGGGCCAAAACTTGCCAGTCAGACGGTCCAATCGTCCCTTGGGACGACTTTGTAAAGTGTAAAAATTACAGACATTAACTGAAAATTGTCAATTTATAAAACTATAAATGGAAAATAATTTCTGGAGAATGACAAGTTGTTTTGATCAACAGTTAAGCACAATATTCTCAGTTCTTCTTATGTCATTTTGTGTCTATTTTTTTGTAATATTTTGTCTGTTTTTTCATCTTTTTTCTGTCTTTTATCATTTGTCTCATGTTTTTGTCATTTTGTATTCCCTTTTTGTCTCGCTTATGTTTTTGTCTTATTTTTATCATTTTGTGTTTCACTTTATTCATTGTTTTGAGCATTGCTTTTGTCATTTTGTGTTGTTGTCTCGTTTCTCCTGTTTATTTTTTGTTGTTTTGTTTCTCAATTTGGTCAATTTTTGTTTCATTTTTGTCCTTTGTCCATTTCTTGTCGCTTTGTAACTTTTCAGTTTTGTCTCTTTTTGTTTTGTTTCGTGTCGTTTGTCTCATTTTTTGTCATTTTGTTTCTCATTTTTGTCAGTTTGTGTCTCATTTTTGTAATATCTTGTCTTGTTTTTGTTGTTTTTTGTCTTTTTTTGTCTGACTTTTGTCTTTTTGATCACTGAGTAATATACTATATCATTATGTATCATCAAATTGGGATGAATGTGGCCCCTCAACTAAAATGAGTTTGACACCCCTGATCTAGGTGATTCCTGAATGTACACATACCCTGGCTAACAAGTCAGCTAAGAATATATATTTGTTAGCATTTAGCATTAACTCCCAGTAAGACAGAATTTTGTGGTCATTAATAACTAATGTTGAAAATTGTAATTCTAGATTATGTGACACTGATAAAAATAATTCTTACTGTGACATGTTATTAAGTACTGGATTACAGCACAAATGTAAACCATGTTCACTGGAATGACATTTCAGTTGAAGTAATACATATGTTTAATGTGCTAAATATAAGAAAGTACACATGATTTACTGATTTACAGTATTTGTATTTGAGAGTCTTAACTGACCTGCTTGGATGCTGGGGAGCAGCAGCACTGCTAGAAAGACATCACTTATCTTCATCTCTTTCAGCCTGCTGCAGACAAACTTCACACCCACGTCCTTCAAAGGCTGTGTCAGACCTCCCAGCGGGCTTCAGAAGGGATTTTAGTGTATGGAGTACCAGGTTCACAGAGGGAGGCCACCAAAGACACCTACAACATCAGAGTGAAATGCAAAAGATTCGGTAAGACGTGTACAAATACGCAATTCTAAAGGACCTCCTGCTGTTTGCACAGCAGGAGGTCTGTCACATTTCTGGACAGCTAGGATTCCTTTAGAACATCAATTTCAATAGTTGCTTTTGCCTTTGAAAGACATTATGATAGTAGATGTTTCTACTGTGTGTGCTGTAGGAAGACATACATACAACTGTTCCAACATCCTTGCATAGACTGAAGACATACAGCAATGTTTTTTTAAAGGAAAAACAAAACCCAAATCATTTTTTATTAAATATTTTTTCTTCAGGTATCTATACAGTTGACAGTGCAGATATCTTGAGCTGCACGACCCACTGATTTTTCATGAACAATGCAGCTGAACTAGCCTATCCGTGCTAAACAACCCACGGCAACGAATTTAATTCTCTGCCAGGGTGGGTCTAGTTACCCTCCATAAGGCTCGAGGCTGGATTCTCCTAAAACTGGCCGGACCAATCACCATGAAGTGTAGAGTCAGAAGGCGGGCGTAACGAAGTGACGACAGAGGCGCGACGATTCTGACAGAAACAACCGGCGCACAATAAACAGTTATCTTTCGACTCGGCTTTGGCCACAGCCCTTAAAGATTTGAAGCTAAAATTCAACTTGAAAGATAAACAAAGGACGGCACTGAAGTGTTTCATTGAGAAGAAAGACGTATCGGGACTTATGCCGATGGGATATGGCAAATCCTTAATATACCAGTTGGCTCCGCTGGTTGGGAAGCTAACGGGACTTAGCCACAATCCGCCGGTGCTCTAGGAACTACGTCAGCCTATTCGTTGCGTTGATTGGTTGTATACCTACCTAATTGCTGCAGAGGGATTTGATAGACAACCTTTTAGCCCGCCTCCCTCCCTGTCGAGCTTCCCTAGACCCTTGTGCCATCAGAAACATGGGTTTAGCGTGGCTAGGCTACAGCTGAACACTACTTTGATTTTACCCCAACTACAGTGGTAGGGGTAATTCTGTGTAAAGAATATTGTTAATGGCTAACTATGAAGTTAGCTAGTAATGCTGCATGACATTTTTTCTTTATTTGACATGTAATCATACCTTTTTCTCAGATTTGTGATCACAATTCTAGCAATGAACAGCATTGTTTCATATTGTGCCATGTGCCAAATTTCAAATGTTGGGCTGTTTTTATCCACATCACAAAAAGTCTCACTAGAAACAGCAGTAGTACAATGTTTACTTTTGATAAACACTTAATACTTAACTGGTCTTGACAAAGCCTTTAGTCAAGCAAGCAAAGTCTATGATAAGATCAAAGGTATTTCTCAGACTCCTCAAACCAGTACTAGAAGTTGCACGCAAGACATATTCTGTGCAAATTTTCATGTAAAGACACACACACACACACACACTGACACAGAAACAGACACACACAGTTGACTGGAGAAGGACCTATGATCTTCAGAATGTTTGGACAGATAAACATGAAGTTGCACATCTATTGCACAGTCATGACATTCTCCAGTGTCAAAAATGTGACAGCAACATTGTTTCTATCCTTGGAGAGTCTAGTCTGAGTCACCAGTGTGGAAAGTCTCACGGCAAAGCGGCCAAGCTGGCGACAAAGACTGGAGGTTATTCCTGACAATAGCTACTGTATGTACATCAACAATAAATAAACAAATCTCCATAAAAGCTGTGACATCTTGCATTTTTTATTGCTGATTAATGTTGTCAAAAATATTTACTGCAGATTAATTAACAGAGAAGATGTAATGGCTTGTGAAGATACTTCTATATTGCATGACCGCCAGAAAATGGTCTGAGTTACTGTGGACTGCGCAGCATCCTGATGCTGGCTTTGATTGGGTTTAGTTCTACAATTTCATTTAGCAGACGCTTTGATTCATCTGAGAGTAGATACACCACAAGCAAGGATCTAGTCAGGAGAAAACAACCTGGATAACAGCCATAAAACAAGTTCAATTGTGATAATAGGACATAATCTGATTTTTTTTTTCAGTCTGTCAAGTGCAAAAATGTTGACTGAAGAGCTGGGTTTTAGTCTTTTCTGAAACAAAGAGACAATCGACAGATTTAACAGAGTTTGGTAACTCGTTCCACCATTGAGGAAACACAGAGGAGAAGAGTCTAGCTATCAACCGACCCTGCTGTGGTGGTTGGATCAGGCGTCTTTTGTTGGAGGGAGGGAGTGGAGACCTGGATGAGAGAGTTCAGCTAGGAGGGATCTGTTTTCATGGTTGTTTTAAATGCAAGTGTCAAGAGTTTGGAAGTTTTTGCGAGCAGCAATTGGAAGCCAGTGAAGTGCTCTGAACAGCAGGATTTCATTTCAATTCAATTTTATTTATACAGCGTCAATTACAAATCAAATTGTTTCCAGACATTTACAGAACCCATATGCCTGAACAGGTGTTGGTCATCATAGTTAATGATAAGATTAATACTACAGTGAATCACTTGTAATACACAGTGGTGGGATGATGTCCTGTTTTTAGCTGGTTGAAAACCAGATGTGCTACTGCATTCTGGACCATCTGCAAAGGTTTGGCCGTGCATGCAGAGAGGCCTGCAGGAGTTGAAAGAGCTGAAGTCGATGTGTGATATAGCCTGGACCAAGAGTTGTGTTGCATGTTCAGACAGAAAGGGTCTGATCTTTCTGATGTTGTACAAAGTGAATCACCACAAAGACTGTTAACATAAAGGAACCCTATAATAATTAACCATAATTCATTTTGTAATTTGCTTGCTGTTTGATTATGGGTGACAGAGTTAGAGTGAGTTTCTCTGTACAGTCAGCTGTAGTACAATGGCACTAACTTATTGAGCCTGTCACAGTTCAATATTTCAGCTTGTTTGCTAGACATTAACTTGCTAATGCTGCTTGTCTGTCTCTGCTTCTTGCCAAAACACTTTATCTCTTTCAAGACACTTCTGTGTATGAATTCAAGAGTGTGCATACAATCGTGAGCAAAAGCCAACATGTGCTTGTAAAGACCATGTCCAGTATGCTCCAGCCCTGACTCTTAAAAATGATCCTGTACAACTAAATTTGCAATCTCAGCTACCTTTATAGGGTTATATATTTTCTGCCAGATTACCAAATAATGCAATACAATCAATAGATCTTTGTATTTATTGGATTACTTCCCAACTGTTCTTTGCTCATTTTCAATTAACCAATCAAATATTAGTTAGGGTGGTTAACCCAGAAAATGGAGAACAGCTACAGGTTTTATAAAAGGGTGTATTTGAACCCAAATCATGACATTTTCTGAAACTTTTTCAATTCCAGTCAATTCAAAAAACTTTATTTGTCCTCTGGGGGTAACTGCAGAAGCATAAAGCAGTTGGATCAACAAATAAATAATTTAAGGTGCAGGTGGATTGACTATGAAAAAGTTTAGTACCATGTCCATGATGTATAGAATATGCTTTGTCTCAGGGAGACCACAAGCACGGGTGAGCAAGGCGGGTCCGGTGCGGGGCGCGTGGGGGCAGGGATGGTTGTGTGTTTATTTCTTTTGCTATTTAAAAAATGTAATGAAATACACCCAATGCAGGTGGGGAGCATGGTCATCAGCAGCCCATGCAACAGAAACATAGTGCAGAGTCAGCTGGAAAAATGACAACAAATTTCACATATGCCATTTGTGTTGTACCATCAAACATCATACAATTTGTCAGATCCACAGTTTTTACAGAAACAGTCGTGAGTAGATTTGCTGAGCGGATTGTAAGATGAAGCGAACTGTCCAAAATCACAAGTGATTTTCCACAATGGTGGACACGCTTATGTGGACTAATTTGAACTTTCACCAAAGTGATTTTTAGACTGCATGAAAATAAAACAAATAAACAAATGCCATCCAATGTCCACGTCCAGTATAAAGTAACAACAAAAACCTGCCTCTGTGAATAACCATAAAAATTTCCATTTTTTTGATGAAAACAGATTTTTTTGTCACATAAAAAAACACTAAAATACATTTATAAAACGTATTGTAATTTCACAAACATTTCCTAAACTAAGAGATAAAACTTAATTTTAGTTTCATAATGTAAATACATTTCTAAAATTTGATAAAATTAGTGACAATTGCCAAGCGAAAGAATTATTGGGTCTGTGTATTTATATAGATTTGTTTGGTAAATAGATTTAACTTGTGTGATTACAAACATTATCACAAAAATATTAATAAGCTTTTGTTTTCAACACCTAACAATATCAATAAGCTGTTAAATTATAGTTTTTGTCATTAAAACAGTGATAATCACAGTAGCACCGGCACTACTGTTAACAAACAAGTCACTCCATCATGTAGATTAGATATGAGGATGATTTTTGTCGTAACTTTACATGATATTTACTGTGGAAGACTACAGCTCATTTTCTGTGTACAGTATTGTAGCATAAAGCGGAGACAGTTGGCCTACAGACACTTCTACGTTAGCATGCACAAAGAACCATAGGAATGGAATGTATATTGATGTGATTGGTATTTCAGTTCCGTTGGGTTTGAATTTTAATTGTTGTGAATGGGTGGGGTGGTTTATAGTGCTTGTGCATTGTGGGGCTTTAGCTAGCAATAGGCCACCATGACAGAGATATCAGTAGGGGTTTATAGCTTCAGTGTTCATGTACATATTTTGAGTTGATGCCCAACTGGACAGCATTCGAGCAGCCGCGTAGCACACAGGATATGAGAAATGTATGGTCAAATCTGGAATATACATTTCTTAAGAGTTTCTCACACATGGCTTGACAATTTCTCCAAGGCAAAATCATTCACACAAAAGTTGCCTTTTTAACATTAAAGATAAGCTAAATCTACAAAACGTTTATTAAATGTTGCATATAAAAACAGATAATACCCTTGCTATGATCTAAAAGTTAAAGTAGATTCTTGCAATTTGAAGTCAAACTACTAGTTTTACAACATTTAATAAAAAATAATAATAACATGACATGATAAAATCCAACAAATGTCACTGTTTTTGCGGAATTACACAGCATCCCAGCTGCTGGAATATTACTTTCTCTGCATCCGTAAATTTGCACTGAGACTAGTGCTGCATCAGTGAACCCTCTCTGAAGATCTTGGCGGGGGAAGCAAGATCACATCCATAGAGATGTGCTGCCAGAAGCAGGTCTAGAAAACAGACAAACCCAGGGGACTGTGAAGTGGCTGCTCATTCTGAATGGATTACCTGGAAGCAGTGGGCAATAGGGGGGCAGGATTATACAAAGTCTGTGATAGACGGACAGCTTTTAGTTTACATCTCCAAGTTTTGAACAAGCACAGAACTCAATAAAAAGATATTTCAGTATATAGGCCTTTTAAGACCCATTACTTCAAGTACAATATACAAAGCTTTGGCCTGTAAATTGTGACGTTTGGAGACGTTTAATATAGAAGTAATTCCTGATGAAGCTGTGTTGCCCATTTCTATGGCTCAATGTGTAAAAACTACATGAATAAGAGAGATAAGTGGCTATTTTAACTAACTGCAAAGGGAACTATTGTACATCTGAGACTGCCGTATTCATCCCCACTCACCAGTATGTTGTGCAAGGCTTTCTCTAACTGCAGTTATACTGTCCTCTATCAAAACTCAAAAGTTACTCCCAATGATGGAATACTTCATGCACTCTTGTAGGATGACCTCAAGTCATCTTTACAAAAATAAAAATAAACAAAGTACACAGATGAGAAGTTATTTCACATGGAGGATTAAAAAAAAAATGGGAACCTCGGAAAAAGGCAATCGGGTCTTCCTGAATACATCCTGACAGTCATGAAACTGCCAGGAGAGGAGGAAAACTTTGCTACAAAGAGTGGAACCTCTTGATGCCAGATTTGGAAAATCTGTACACAGAGCTTTCAGCTGTGTAAATGCAACTGAACTTTCAGCTCTGATTAACACTGGTGTTCTGAAGACTGCATGTAACTTTCCCAAAACCAAATGGAAGAAAATAGTGAGGCTGGCTAGACCAAATGCTTAGCTCTCCATATGGTCTGAAAAAAGCAATGAGAACACATAAAAACTGTTGTAAGGACTGGAATATGTTTGACTAGACAGCAATAAATACTAACAACTGGTTATGGATCTTCCTAACCCTAACCCTTGACCCACTAGATTCTGATATAATAATGTAAGACGAGAAAAAGTCATTGTTGTGCTCAATATGGCAGGGGAGACAAGCAGTCAGCAAGGTGATTACCAGGATATAGATTTTGATACAGGTAGCCATAATGGCTATTCAAGAAAGCAATTTTGTTTATTTTTTCTTTAGCTGTACCCAGCAGAAATCACTTCCATCTGTCCTCTGAGTACCTGGTGGTACCTTGTGAAAACTGCAGGAGTTGGCAAGATAGAATAGAAGTCTGTATGGGCTACTTGTTGTAAAACTGATAAATGGATGCCTTCTCCATTAACACTCTTGTTTGTCAAAAACCTGCTCAAACCTCCTCATTACCCTAAATTACCCTTCCAGCATTCATTCTCAATCTTTATGTCACATCTACTGTTGAGCATTTACAAAAATGTGTTTCCAGAACAAGACACTGAACTCCAGAAATGTCTATTAGCACTACATGATAAGTTAGTCTGTAGGATAAAGACATGTCATAAAAGAGGCAACAACATAGGACACGTAATGAAGCATTTTCTGATAGACTCTGAGCAGCTCTATTTCAGTCTGGATTTTAAGGTGTTTTTGTTGATGTTGCTGTTGTTTTATACATATGTGTGTGTGTGTGTGTGTGTGTGTGTGTGTGTGTTTTCTCCGCCAAATGTTTCAGAACTCAATGGACGGTGCTTCACGGTGCAGACAGACAATGGCCTGAAGCGTACTGCCAAAGAGATTTTTTTAAGGCAAAGAAGTGGAATGTTCTGCAATGGCCAAGTCAGTCACCTGACCTCAGTTCAATTCAGCATGCATTTCACTTGCTGAAGACAAAACAGAAAGGTAAATGGAAGAAGAACAAGCAGGAACCGACAGCAGCAGTCGAGGTAACCAAATACTAAAAGTGACAATTTGATTTATGAGTGTGTTCATTTGTCCAATTGCTTCTGCTTCCTTAAAAAGGTGGAGGACACATCTAAAATGTGTTGTAATTCCTACACTGTTCACCTGATTGGGATGTGAATACTCTCAAATTAAAGCTCAAAGTCTGCACTTAAAGCATATCTTGATTATATATATATGCATAAGCTAATTATTTTACACTCTAAACCAGAAACAGAAAGAAAGACTGTGAAAACATACTATTGTGTTTTTTTTTCTTTTTTCAGATGTATTGATGTCCCAGTTAAGTGACCATGGAGAGTCAGACATAGCAAAACAGAGCTTTTGTTGTCTGTCGCCAAGTCTGTCAAAGCACACCATCAATTATAGCACATTCTCCAAAAATGATTGCTGACAAAATACAGCTTTGTTCTTTTCCAGCAGCCAAAAAAGGAGGTGGCTGTTCATTCTTTTAGTCCACTTTTGTTTTTTTTTTCCAATACAGACGAGATTTCAAATGTATATAATTTAATGTGGATACTACCACAATTTGTCAAGCAATAGCAATGGTTTGCAGGCTTTATTGATGATATTGCCTTATCTGTAATAAACAAAATCTCCCTATACGTCTTCCACATTCTGTTCACAGCAGGAGACCACAGGATAGATGGAGAAACCACAGATGGAAAGACTACAAAGACACATTTATCTCAAAATATGCTCATATTCCAAAACTGTGTGTTTCCTCATTACAGTTATAGTCTAGATAAAGATAGGATCACAACATCCATTCTAAGGTTAGGTTTATGTTAGAGGAAACATCCAGAGTTGAAGCCATACATTGGTTTCTGAGAAAAATTGCCAAATTCCTTTTGGGAGACACACTTTCTGCCACACATACAGTGGCAGAGTCTCACACACACACACAAGTACATTTGTGAGTGAGTAAGTAAGTGAGGGTGGAGGGCACTTTCAAAGATGTTTTTATGACTTCCACAGTAACAAAAACTTGCAATTAATCTCTCGCAGAAACACGCATTAAGTCCATGAATAGTTTGTAATAATATACCTCTGGGAAGTACAAAGTATTGGGTGGAACTCTGGAGCTGCATTAGTAACAGCTCTCTTTGAGGTCTACTTAAACACTAGCCAGATGGAGGTGAAGAAAATCTGCTGACTTCACACACACACACTTACTTTTTCCATGTATATTTTTGTCTGAATAAATGTTTTGATCTCCGTCTGGTTTACAGGAAGCCAATCCCATTACATTCTTAGGAATTCCAAGATTTGATAAGCCTTTACTGCATTCCATTTACCTTGCGAAAGTCCCATATCCCAGCTGACTGGATGTAGTTATCATTGCCATGTTGTTTCAGTAGTCCATGCCTTTCACTTACCAAGGAGTTTCCAGTGGAGCCTGTATTAGGGTTCACCCACTGATCCTAACCACGCTGTACACCCCCCAAAAAATTACTTGGGGTCAAAAATGGAGAGACAAGGACATGACCCCTCACCAGATTCCAACCTGTTAGCACTGCCAACTGTGTTCCTTTGAACAGCTGCATAAGCTTCACTGCTGCGGGAGTTCAGTTCTGGTTTCTCAAGAAGAAGACAAAGGCTCACATTTTTTAACAGGGTGCAAAACAGGGCTTAACAGATGAACTGCTTCTCATAGATAAACATGTTTCAGCAAAACTGTTTCAGTAGAGTGCAAAAATATATGACCTCCCAATGGCACTGACAAATATATTTTCACACAATAAAATGTCTCATTCAGAACATATATAACAATTCTAAGGTGAAAAAATATTTTTTCTGTTTAAATTGTTTTTATATTAGATTAAAAATTCTCAAAAATCAACAGAGGCACATGTGGTAGCATTAACAGTTAACAAACAAACTAACTTTCAGGTTAAAAGCCACATAGGTTACCACACTGTGACACATTTAAAGCTGAACTTTACACTGTGTTTTTTGTTGTTGTTTGTCTTTTTTGTTGTTTTTGCTATTAGACTGCAAGCAATAGACTGAACAAACTTGCAGCTAGGAAGCTAGAGATACCGTTTACTATGTTCTTAATGTTAATATGTAATAAAACAAAAATTCTGGTATTTGAAGCACTTTTGAAATGTTGTAACAACATGAAGTTGTGTATTATATAGGTAGTGGGGGTTTAACTTATCTAGCACTGATCACCCAGTCCTTGACCGTGTGGTGTCCTTACCATCTGGATGCCCGAACTGTTATGAGTCTCAGGATGCTTTCAGTTCAGGTCATGTACAGTGCACACCCTCGCTGCACCTGTAATCTCAGGTGTGTATCTGGGGTGTGGGGGCCAGCAACTCTTCCACCCTAACTACTAGTCTCGCTACAAGCAAGTCAAAGAGGCCTCGAATGGACGGATTACAACGGGAACGACATATGCCTGGCCAACGACTACGTGATTTGGATATGAGCATACTGGAAGTGAATATCAGAGGTTTACGCTCCAACATCGGCGAGTTCTCAAATCTTTGCCATGAACTTCGACCCTCAATCGTTGTTGTTGTGGAAACCCTTTTGGATGCCACTGTTCAAGATAGAGCTGACTGTATCGACATCCCAGGGTACTCCCTCTGCTGTCGTAAAGACAGGCCTAGCAAAAAACCAGGAGGTCAGAGCAGAGGAGGTATTGCAGTCTATTGCCTTGGAGGTGTTGCCATATTCCATGACTGCACTATCGACCCAGAGAACTTGGAGCTGATTTGGTTTTCTGACCCTACATTCACAGAAAGTGCTAGTAGCTGCAGTCTACAGACCACCTAGTGCCAACTATGATGTCATCAGCTACCTTGACACCACCACGATGTCAATGCTCTCTGCCTTCAACACACACTCAGTAATCCTTATTGATGACTTCAACGTCCATCATAAGGAATGGCATGGTAGTCGCGTAACCGACTCCGCAGGACGTGCAACCCTTGAGATGTGCAACACGCTTGGTCTGGCCCAGCTTGTTAAAGAACTAACCAGAAAAGGTCAGATACTCGACTTGGCAATGACAGAGCTTAATGCCACCTGCAAGACTTTCCCAAGGCTTGGAACATCAGATCACAACCCTGTCCTTCTGAAGCTGAATGTGCCATTAGACAAACCTTACCAATGTAAAGTGTGGCAGTATGACAAGGTCAACTTCTGGGAGATGAGAGGCTTTCTTGCTTCTGTAGACTGGTCCTCGGCCCTTCATATAGAAGATCTAGAAGAGGCATGCAATAATGTCACAACCATCATCTCTGATGCTATGGAAATATACATACCAGGGAAACTTGTGACCAGAAAGACCGGTGATAAGGTATGGTTTGATGACAGTTGCAGACAAGCGGTAAGGAAGAAGTGCCGCTTGTTCAGAAAACTTAAAAGGAACAACACTAAGGGCAACAAGGCCAAATTCTCAGAAGCCAGAAGAAACTACAATCTTGCTGAAAAGAAAGCCAGAAGAAAGTATAACAACAAATTGAGGAAGGAACTCTCAGACGGTAGTTTCAGCAGCAAGAAGTGGTGGAACACGGTCAACACCTTGTCTGGTAAACCCACTAGAACTGACATTCCAGTCTTGAAAGACCAACATCATGTCTACACCACAGCAAAAGAAAAGGCTCAGACGTTCTGCCAGACTTTTGCTGCCAAGTGTCAGCTTGACAGTGCAGATGACCCTGCTCCGGACTCTCAGCTTTCAACACCTTGCAAGATAGAGAGGGTTACCTTTAAAGCCAAAGTTATAAGGAGGCTCTTAAGGAATCTGCAACCGGACAAAGCAACTGGCCCTGACAACATCCCAGCCAGAGTCCTGAAAGAGTGTAGCGCAGAACTGACAAGACCACTCTCCTTGCTGTTTCAGCTTTGCTTCAATCAGGGAGTCTTTCCAAGCCAATGGAAGACAGTCAGTGTCATGCCCATCCACAAGAGAGACTCAAAATCGAATCCATGCATGTACCGGCCAATCTCACTGCTCAGCATCATCAGCAAAGCTATGGACGCAGCTGTTAATTCACAGCTTCAGATGTACCTCCTGGGAAATGGCCTCCTCTCAGACGGACAGTTTGGATTCAGACCACATCATAGTACGGCTGATATTTTAACCATCCTCACCCAGCAGTGGTCTAACTCTTTG